>NC_140937.1:145917335-146517335 GCF_014529385.1 Adiantum capillus-veneris | reverse complement strand
ACAAAAGCCATAACACGAAATGCAAATACTTCAAATTCGATTATAAAAGACATTTTAGCTTGGTCCTCTAGCACAATTGTGATTTGGTTGTAGCCAGAGTACCCATCTGAAAAGCTATAAGCTTCCTTTCCTGCAACTCTTTGAAGCACATGTTCTAAATATGGCAAGGGGTAATGGTCCCTCCTAGTGGCAACATTGCATTTCTTGAGATCTACGCACACTCTGAAGTTTCCCAATATTTTTCAACACAATAACGAATTGAAACACCCATTCTAAGTGCTCAATAGGGTATATGAATCCGCATTTCACAAGCTTTCGATCTCTTCTTGAAGGATCTTTGCATACTTAGGATTCATTACGTAGGGTCATTGCTGAACTGGTTTAGCTATGCTATTCATGGGGATTGTGTGTTGCACCACGGAAGGTGGAACACCTTTCATATCATGATATGTCCAAGCAAATATATCCCTGAATTCCTTCAGAATTTCTTTAAGTACATACTCCTCAGTCTCTGTCAGATCTTGGGCAATGAAGACAGGTTTGGATTCCTCACCTGGGTCTGCTAACTCTATCTCCTTAACAATTTGGACCATCATAGACTCCATTGCTTCCAGCAATAGGTTTTCTCTAAGCCTTTGTATACACAACCTTACTCTCCTCCGCGGTGTAGGATTTGAAATTATCAGGTGCAGGGTGTAAGTCTGTGGAGTCTTGTTGTTCTGTGGACTCTGATTTCACTTCCGCTTCCTTTTGTTGTTGAGCTAAGTCTTGATTTTGTCGTCTCCTTATGGTACGGCTCAACTTTGGCTTCTCTGTAGCCTCTAGTTCTGCGATGTCAATGGGTTGTGAGTTGCACCACATAACGCTTTGAAGTTATTCACCCCAATTATCTACCAACTTCCGATGACATCACATGTCCCTATATAATTAAGCCATTTTGCGGTAGATTTCTTTTCATTTATTCTAGCATGCACATTTGCTCGATATCGTCGCCTCTTATACCTCTTACTCTTCTTGTCTAATTGTTGATTTACAGTCGACCCTCTAGTTAAGAGTCACTAGATGAATCGCTACTCGTGTCTTCTGCTCTCCTGGATAGATTGTCATCTAGGGTACCACTGGCCCCTGAATGGTTTGTCCCCACATTTGCACTAAGATTTAACTCAAATTCTTTGTCCTCGGAGTCAATTTCAATTGATGATTCTGACCCCAAATCGTGTGGGCTATAGTCTTGTGAGACGCTACTGATTCCAATGCCAGTAAAAAACCTTCATCTTGTAAGTCATCAGAAGCTATATGCATTGCTTCTAGCATATTTAAGGGTACGAGTGGTGACATTTCATCCCCCTCAGGTGTTACCCAGGTCGTCCCCCTATTTCCCCCAAGTGTCTATGGTTGCTGCTAAGTGGACCCAATCCACATTGTCCAAGTCAGTCATCCTAGGTAGTACATCCATATAAGGAGAATCTTCCCCAACATCAGTGTCCACTTTACATGTGTAATAATACTGCAATGGGGTCGAGTGAACTCTGGTGTCAGATCTATGATCAATTATAAACTTGTTTCCTAGAGGATGTGCTCGACCAGTTACAAGATCCACTCGAATGGCAGAATCTTGGAACTAAAAGTAGACATGGTTTTTAGACCAGTCATGCACCATTTTTGCTTCCCTCATGAAAGGACGTCCTAAGATCATCTCAGATGTCATAGTGTGGTTGGAGAAAATTATAACAATGAAGGTATTTCTTATTTTATGTGCAAAGACCTTGATCTTGAGATCTTCCAGCATCCCAATAGGTTTAACAATAAACCCATTGGCCTTCTTTACTACTATGGTTGTGGTCCCAAGGTGAGGTCTTCCCATAGTTTCCCATCAATTTTTAGTCACAATGCTAGCCCCGATCCCACCATCAAGGATTCCCTTCACATTTAATCCCTTGGTAGTGATTGGTATGGTTGCATTGGATTCATCACCATCAAAGTATTGTCCCAATTTGTTAACATGTAGTTCTACAACAGGGTTCTCATCTAGGTTGGGTTGTGGATCTAAGTGTTCCTCCTCTATTGGCATCTCCCTAGCTCCATCCATTTGTGCAAATTGTGGTAGCCCGACCTTTAGTTCTCCATTGAGGAAAGCTCAAAGAGCTAAGAATAGCTCAGGGTCTCCATATAGTTTGGACATGATGGTGGTTCTAACTTCTAAAGCCATGAAATCCATCAATTTGGCAATGTTTAACGACACCTTTTGGGCTTCAGTCCCTTGACATGGGGAAGATGGGATCTCCATTTCTTTGATAGGGTCAGGTAGTCCCTCAATAAACATTCTTTCCAACAAGAAGTGAGTACGTCCACTTTCCCATGACTTTAAGTCACTTTCTTCTTGGATGACACTAGGTATGGCTAGGGGTCTATGGACTTTGTGAGGTTGTTGTTGCGTAGGGAACACTGTGCCTGTAATCTGGATCTTCCTAGGTGCTGGCTCTAGATCCCTTTGGGTATCTCCTACCAAACTCCTTAATCGCTTGACTCGCTCGATCTCCTCTGTAGGGTTTGGGTAAGTTCCTATCTTCTTCATGCATCCTGGTCATTGTGGCTCATGACGATCTTCCTTGTTGGTTTCTTTCTTAGTAGTCATTTTGGTCTCCATGGTGTCACCTAAATCAGAATCCTCTTCAGTGTTGTTCACATATACGGGGTCGTCACCAGTCCCTATGTTGGTCTTTGAATTGGGGTCTGACTTGGCTTCTTTTTGCGATCTCTTCCTTTGTGTTTTCTTCTACTTTTGAGATTGGGCAATTGATGCCCTGTCTCTTTCTTCAAGAATATAATTTTGTTTTTGGAGCATCGATCGTGTGAGTACATTTACTGGTACCACAGGTGTACTTTGTGATGTCTCCTTGGTAACCTCAATCAAGTTTAATGGCATGATCTTCGGTGCATTTGGATTATTCGGGCATTGGACACTTAAATGATCTATGCCACATCGATTATACATGAGTATCGGCATTGTAGGCATGCTCGCTTGATAGTTTGCATTAGTGTAGCATTCTTTTATAGCCTAATAGGACACTCGGCTACATGATGTCGACCTCCACACTCATAGCATTGAAGAGGTGGTCTCTTGGCAGTGTAATTGATATTTTGGCCTCTTGTCGCCGCAAGAGCAGCTACTTGATAGACAAGTTTGACTTGTCCCCAATAGTCCTCCATGTAATATTGTGGACTTTCTTCAAGTGCATCAATTCCATAGGCAATATTAGCGCCTATATCTTCCTCACAGCCTTCCAAACAAGCAATAGATGACTCACAACCCACTTGATTCATAGAAGCGATTCTCGGATGTGGTGGTTGCGGTCCTAGCACTGGAGGTGGTAAGGGTGTTGTTTGAACCACATTTTGGACCCTAGGGACCATGTGTTGTGACGTTTGTTCAAGAGGTGGGGCTCGGAACAATGCAAGCACTCGAGATGTTTTTGTCGATGCTAAGGTTGTTCTATTGGCCATTGCGCGCTTAAATGCTATGCAATCCTTAGATTGGTGACCATACCTCCCACAGGCATTGAAGTTTACTCTAAAAGTAGGGATTCCTTTGTAGCTTCATGGAGGTCCACTATTGTAGGTGGAGGCTGTGGAGAAGCTTTTACCTCTATGGATTCATTACATGAGGAGCTAGAAGCTTCATGGGACTCCCCCCTTCCTGAGCTAGGTGGAACAAATTGTTCTTTCTTCGGTACCCAAACTAGCTCTAGAGCGGGTGTGTAGCATTCTGTGATTTTTTTCTTTCCACGATCGTTGATTCATTTTGGAGCTACGGGATAGGGCTCACATGGATCAGGTGACAAGTAAGAACACAATCTACGTTTTGATCATTTCCTTGATAGTAGCCTTGGGCTTCCAATAGTCGTTTAGGAATCCATCGCAACATTTTCTTACTTTTCTTAGAGCGAGTGGGACGTTTCTTACAAGGCTTCTATTTTTTAGCACTAGCTATGGTCGCCCCGGAGCAGTCACTTATCAAAAGACCCCTATATCACGTGCGTTCAAGAGGTAATTAATAATACCCCAATATACATACTATACTTACACTGTGAGCCTATTTAAAAAAAACCCCACCCCCCTCTGTATGTATACATTTTTATACATTTTGGTCTTTTAATAATCCTCTCTGGTTAACTCACGTGATATCACACACATTCTAAAAAGTGACCGCCCCGGGATGGTCGCTAAAGAAGCTTTAGGGACCCACTTGTATGTTTTCTTCGTTATATTAGGATGAGTCTTGTCAGAAGCTATATGCATTGCTTGTAGCATATTTAAGCGTACGGGCATTTTATCCCCCTCAGGTGTTACCCAGGTCGTCCCCTTATTTCCCCAAGTGTCTGTGGTAGCCCAAACTTCAGTTCTCCATTGAGGAAGACTCAAAGAGTTGAGACTAGCTCAGGGTCTTTTTATAGTTTGGACATGATGGTGGTTCTATCTGAAGACATGAAATCCATCAATTTGGCAATGTTTAACGGAACCTTTTGGACTTCAGTCCCTTGACGTGGGGAAGATGGGATCTCCATTTCTTCGATAGGATCAAGTAGTCCCTCTGTAAATATTCTTTCCATCAAGAAGTGAGTTCGCCCACTTTCCCATGACTTTAAGTCACTTTCTTCTTGGATAACACTACGTATGTCTAAGGGTCTATGGACTTGGTGAGGTTGTTGTTACGTAAGGAGCATGCTGTCTGTAATCTGGATCTGCCTAGGTGTTGGTTCTAGATCCCTTTGGGTATCTTCTACCAACTCCTTAATTGCTTGACTTGCTCAATCTCCTCTGTAGGGTTTGGATAAGTTCCTATCTTCTTCTTGGATCCTGGCCATTGTGGCTCATGAAGATCTTCCTTGTTGGTTTCTATCTTAGTGGTCATTTTGGTCTCCATGGTTTCACCTAAATCCGAATCCTCTTCAGGGTCGTCACCAGTCCCTATGGGGTCCCTATGTTGGTCTTTGGACTGGGGTCTGACTTCATTGCTTTTTGCGATCTCTTCCTTCGTGTTTTCTTCTACTTCTAAGATTGGGCAATTGATGCCGTGTCTCTTTCCTCAAGAATATAATTTTGTTTTTGAAGCATCGATTGTGTGAGTACGTTTACTGGTACCACATGTGTACTTTGTGATGGCTCCTCGGTAACTTCAATCAAGTTTAATGGCGTGATCTTTGGTGCATTTGGATTATTTGGACATTGGGCAATCAAATGATCTATGCTACATCGATTGCACATGAGTATCGGCATTCACTTGATTGGTTTGCATCAGTGTGGCGTTCTTTTGTAGCCTAATAGGACACTCGGCTACACGATGTGGACCTCTACACTCATAGCATTGAAGAGGTGGTCTCTTAGCAGTGTAATTGATATTTTGACCACTTGCAGCAAGAGCAGCTACTTGATAGACAGGTTTGACTTGTCCCCAATAGTCCTCCATGTAGTATTGTGGACTTTCTTTAAGCACATCCATCCCATAGGCAATATTAGGATCTATATCTTCCTCACAGCCTTCCAAACAAGCAATAGATGACTCACAACCCACTTGATTCACAGAAGTAATTCTCAAATGTGGTAGTTGCGGTCCTAGCACTGGAGGTGGTAAGGGTGTTGTTTGAACAATATTTTGGGCCCTAGGGACCATGTGTTGTGTTGTTTTTTCAAGAGCTAGGGCCGGCATCAATGCAGGCACTCGAGGTGTGTCTATCCATGCTAAGGTCGGTCTATTGGCCATCGGGCGCTTAAATACTATGCAATCCTTAGCTTCATGACCATACCTTCCACAGGCATTGCAATTCCCATTGAATTTTACTCTAAAAGTAGGGCATTCACTGGTACTATGCGATCCATAGCATACTGAGCACCATTGTTGCTCCCTTCTTGGATACATATGATTGTTTTGTGGAGCATGATTATCTCTAAGACTCTCTTGAATGGCCTTGGTGAGATCTGCTAAAGTCATGTCAGATATCTTTGGCTCCTTAGCAATAGACTTTAGGGTCATTGGCTAATGCCATGATGCTTGCGAGCGAATAGATTTAGGCTCAGTAGACACTCTTTCTCCTTGAATCATTAAATTATCCTCCAATTGGATCGCATTGGTGGTGACTGCTTCCCAAGTGGTTGACACCTCTAATAACTAGGCCATTATAGATATCCTCATGTCGTAATCCCCTAATGAATCTATCACGCACTTGATTATTATTGAAGCACTCATTTGGATTACAACGAGAATTCAAATGCTTCAAGCGACTAATAAAGTCTCTCACCAACTCTCCTTCCTCTCGTTGGGCTTTCTGGAGCTGAGAGGCTACACCCCAAAGCACTCCCTCTCCTATGTATTCTTTCAAGAACAGACTTCTAAGAGTAGGGAAAGAGAGATAAATAGGGCGCCCATGCAGTCGTAGCTGCAACTGAGATTGGTTGGTGAGTGAGCTGGTTGGCCACTCGTCGTAGGAGGATGGGGGTGGAAATCCCTCTTGTAGGGCTATGCATGAGCAATTTGCTATCTGCGCTAGTTAGCTGCAGGGTATGCGAGGGTAGCCATACCCACCCCCTCAATAATAAGGATCTCCTTCACGCTTTCTGGGTTTGAACTGCGAGCTCTAATTTGGTTCAATGCAGCATCACCTTCTTCTTGCGATTGTGCTCTTGTTCACTTGAATATGTGCGGAGAGTGCCCACCTTGCTCTCTATCTCACTTGGCTTCCTATTAAGACTTCCATAGCACAGATGCTAGTGCGCCTGTCTCATACAGGGAGAAACGGGTTCGAATCCCATTGGAGGTAAAAATTTAGTAGTCTTTTTTTTTAAGAAGCACGGGATAATGTAAGGTGGTTAAGCATTTCTCTATCTAGTTAACGATAATTAGACAAAAATTAAACATGAAACTTGATAATTAAGATTCCAAATTGTCACTTAGCTTCCCATGCGTATTATCCCTCATGTTGTAGTGCATCCTCTCTCCCATGTATTTCATTCTCTCCTTTGCGTGTAGTGTGCATGCTGCTTTGGGCGTCGCGTGCATGAGGCATGCGGTCTACGATTGAGATTGATTGGTGCATGAGTGTATTCTACATGCTTCATATTTCCTTCTCGTCATGCACAACGGGGCTTCTCGTCTCCATGCCGATCACAACGTTCCTGATTTTGGTCATCATAATCGTAATTAAGGATCATTTAACCACAATTACTTGTTAATTAACCACTATTAATTATGCTAATTATAAATGATCGTGATGCATAGAACACTTATTTTTGGGTAAGTAATCTTCTCCGTGTCGGATTGATTGGAGCGTTGCCACAGCCCTGATACCGTTGCTACAAACGAATGCATATAGAGCCCTGCAAAATACTCAAAATAGCACATAGCAAGCCATAAATTGACAAAACTGTATACATGGCAACCATCATTGCACATACTCCGAGCCGTACGCAATACGAGAGAGACAGAGAGCGGGAGAGGGCAAGAGAGCGCGTGCAGGTGCACCTCCTAGAGCGGAATGCTACACCAGCACGATGAGAGAGAAGAGAAGAATACACAGACACTGGGTGCAATCTTCCCCCGTGCAAGACTGACCATTTCCCTCTTGCACGTATTTCATTTATAGATTTCTTGAATGGTCAAATTCAGTACAAACTGGCCGGCTGGTCATAAATGGCCAAAGCTCATAAAAGAGCACTTGAATAATAAAATGTACAATATATATATTTTCATTCGCATAGGCCTAGCTCGGTCATGTCTTTTCCACCTGTCTCACAGCTGCAATACATAATAAAATATCAATTCCATAACAACACTTAGCACCCATGTCCAATAAGGCGTTATATAGCTCTTTTCCGTAGGTGCTATTGGGGTGCTATTTAGCTCAATAGGATATCGTAAAGGTGTGTCAGAGTCTAACCAATCATCCTTAGTTTCAACGTGGAATGCATGTGTAACTCCTTGACTGGCCTCTTGTTGGTGTCTTATATGTTGTTGTCTCTCCTTAGCCTCAGCTTGAGCTTATCTCTTCTTCAACTAGGCTTGTGCCTTGGCTGCCTTTTTTTTATGGATGGCATGTCCTTTTGGCTTAAAGGATCATACTATCTTTTAAATTTTCTCCCATTGAGGAATCTAATGCTTTCAATTCCATCAAGAGTTTCGACCCGAATGGTACCTTGTGTCGTGATTTCACATACTCTATATGGTCATTTTTCCACATATTTCAACTTTTTCTTCTTGTTACGCACTCCATACATAAGGACTTTATCACCAACATTGATATCTTTGTCCTTTAGATGACGGTCAAACCATTTCTTCCTCCTATCTTTCTCCACAAGTTCATTTTGCACAACCAATTGTCTTTCTTCATCTAACCTCTCAAGAATGTATAAGCACTCAACTAAAGGGTTACCATCCCAACCTTCTTGTGAAGCTACGCGCGGACTAGGAATTACAAACTTCCATCGCATAATTTCTTCTTGGCGGTGTACAATTAATAGCCACTTTGTAAGAATTACGATAACCCCATAGAGGTGCTAAAGTCAACTTCAAATCCCAATCTGTGCTATGGACTTATGGTGAGCTATCATGAAGTTGATACTGAGTTCTTTTATCACTCCATTTATCAAACGAGTGCCATTGTCACTCACAATCTCAAAGGGATATCCAAATCTTGTAATAATGTTCTCAAAGAGAAACTTGGCAGTTGACCTTGCATCGGCCTTATGTGTCACCGCTTCCGCCCACTTTGTCACATAGTCAGTGGCAACGATAATAAATCGAGATTGAGTGCTACGAGCTGACAAACTAATTGGGCCTACAAAGTTTCAACCCCATTTTTCAAATGGTTGAGTCACTTTAACAAGATGTAAGGGAATTTTATCCTTTCGTTGTTGATCTTGTAACATTGGCATTCATCACATCCTTTTGCAAAAAGTGATGCATGCTTGAATAAGGTAGGCCACTAATAGCCTGATCGCAAGACCTTTCTAGCTGTTAGTTCCCCTAAGAAATGTTCTCCGGCTATACCCATGTGGACTTCTTGCAGTATATATAAATACTTATCCTCACGGGCACAACATCTAAGAATATCGTCCTCCCCTAGCCTATACAGAGTTCGTGCAATGAGCGAATAAGGTTCACATTCTTTTAAGAGTTTTCAAGCTATATCCTTACGAAGCTCTTTGGGTGGAAAACCATTAACTAAAAAGTTAAAAAACTTCTTACTCCATTTAGGAATAGTCTCAACTACAAATAACGAAGTATCGGGCAATTCATCATCGACTCCAGTAGGGGCTTCACCATTGGGTATGTCAGAAAAATTATTCATCATGACATGTCTTTTACCAGGTCTCACCACAATGGTAAAATCAAACTCGAGAAGAATTAACAACCATCATATAATTCTCCCCATGGAACAAGGTTTATTTATTAGATACAACAAGGCTTGATGATCAACATAGAAAACAAACTTGTTGGCTAGAAGATAGTAGCAAAATTTCTTCACTGCGTAATTCATACATGAACCTTCCGCTCTATATGTGTGTATTTTCTCTCGGCATCATTCAACTGACAACTTGCAAAGCTAATGGGGTAGTCCAATTTATGTTCTCCTAGTTGAGCTAGAACACACCCAATAGCAAAGTTGGATGCATCAATATGGACATGGAATATTACATTCCAATCGAGCACTCGTAGGAAGGAGCACTTGTCAAGGTCTTTTTTAATGATTCATAAGCATGGTCGCACTGCGCGGTCTAGTGGAACTCAATAAGAAGCTTGTACAAAGGATGAGCTATCTCGACAAAGTTTAAAATAAACCGTCGGTAATAACCAACATGGCCCATGAATCTTTGAACTCCTTTATAGTTCGTAGGCGGTGGCAATTCAGCAATGGCTTTAATTTTGATCTCATTTGTGGAAATCCCATTTTTGGACACTATATGCCCTAAAATGACTCCATGTTTAACCCAAAATTGGCATTTGAAAGGGTTTAAGGAGATGCAATACAATCTGCACTTCTCAAACACCTTTCATAAGCATGATAGATGTTCTTTCCAAGAGGAATAAACACAAAGGTCATCTATCCCAAAACTCCCTCAAATATTCTCTAAAAGTAGTGTTTATTAATCTTTGAAAGGTAGCAGGGGCATTGGTTAAGACAAAAGCCATAACACGAAATGCAAATACTTCAAATTCGATTATAAAAGACGTTTTAGCTTGGCCTCTAGCACAATTGTGATTTGGTTGTAGCCAGAGTACCCATCTAAAAAGCTATAAGCTTCCTTTCCTGCAACTCTTTGAAGCACATGTTCTGAATATGGCAAGGGGTAATGGTCCCTCCTAGTGGCAGCATTGAATTTCTTGAGATCCACGCACACTCTGAGTTTCCCAATCTTTTTCAACACAATAACGATTGGAGACACCCATTCTAAGTGCTCAATAGCGTATATGAATCCGCATTTCACAAGCTTTTCGATCGCTTCTTGAAGGATCTTTGCATACTTAGGATTCATTGCGTAGGGTCGTTGCTGAACTGGTTTAGCTATGCTATTCATGGGGATTGTGTCTTGCACCACGGAAGGTGGAACACCTTTCATATCATGATATGTCCAAGCAAATATATCCTTGAATTCCGTGAGAATTTCTTTAAGTATATACTCCTCAGTCTCTGTCGGATCTTGGGCAATGAAGACAGGTTTCCTTTGTGTAAGGTGTGGATTTCCTTTTCCCTAGCCGTAATGATATACCGCTCAACCTCTTGCACTTCGGCAAGGCTTCTACCATCAGGTAATATAACCTCGGAGGGGAATAGCACTGAAGAGTCAAGGGCGGTAGTGAATGGAGTATTCCTGTGCACACTCTCTAGGAGCATGGTGTCTACAGTGGTCATAAATTGCAAATTTACTTCCCCACCCCCCTCATTTACATCATTAGCTCCATGCGGAGCGAATGGCTCTACTAAAGGTTTCCTTCAAGCAGCTAAGCACGCCCATGGACCCATGGCATGCATGTCTGGGCTTGAGCTATCGGGATTAAAAATTGGGTAACCCTCCACGATGTTGTAGTTAGAGGAAGATTCATTAGACGCAATATGCGGGTCTTGAGTGGTACTACCTAGGGTTCCCGATGAGGGCCTAGAGCCTAAGGTAGAGGAATAATGACTGCCAGCTGTTAACCCTCGTGGCTCACGGACACCCTATCGCCTACGACGGACACCGTAACCGTATTATTTATTTAAGTAGAGTCAGGCACTGGGCTTGTCGGTCCAATAGGGAAAGGTAGAGTAATAGCCGATGAGAGGCGCACTCTAACACGAACATGCTAGGGTTAGTTGGCTAAGCATGGGCGCCCAAGTGTGAATGGGGTGAGCTCACATAAAAGCCAATTAAACCTAAAATTGAGTCATTCTCTCATTGTGCAATAGAAGCTGCTCTTGCTCCATCGCCACCTTCTCCTTCACCATCTCCTTGTGTGTGTGCGTGTGAGAGAGAGAGAGAGAGTGTGAGAGTGTGTGTGCGATCAAGCATTGCGGCGGCACGACGGCGGCGAGGCGGTTGAGCGCGGCGTAGCGGCGTCTTCCTCTTCTTCGCGGCGCGGGAATCCTTCATTCGCAACTACGCAGGAAGGTGAGTGACACACTGTTCTTCCTTGTGAGCTTGTCTGTTGTATGACTGTGTGCTAGGAGCCTTTGTGGCTCGCACACGGCGCGTAGCAAGTCCCTAGACGTGACATTTTTGGCGCCGCTGCCGGGGAGCTGCTGCGCGTGAAGCTCCAATGGTGACCTGTAAATTGTATTGAAGCTATTTTTTATGTAGGAAAGGCGCGGCTTAAGTTTGATCATTGTTGTTATGCAAAAACAGTAGAGAAAGACACAATGTTGTTGACTGCATTCAAGTTTTCTGTGTTCTGTTAAGCTCTGTTTTGTTAGTTCTATTAAGCTCCGATTTCAGCTTACACAGTTAGCATTTCTTGCGTTTCTGCGTTTTTTGCATTTTCTGGTTTGCACTGCACAGTTTTGTCAAGTTTCAATTTTTGCATTTTCTGTGTTTTCTGTGTTTTCTGGTTTGTGCACAGATAGGCGCACAGTTAGTTAATTAAGCAGGTTAGTAATTAGGTGAACCACTGATTAGCAGGTCAACAGGTAGGTGGGACAGTAAATAGTTAGGTGAGGTCAAAGCTCTGTTTTGTTAGTTCTATTAAGCTCCGATTTCAGCTTACACAGTTAGCATTTCTTGCGTTTCTGCGTTTTTTGCATTTTCTGGTTTGCACTGCACAGTTTTGTCAAGTTTCAATTTTTGCATTTTCTGTGTTTTCTGTGTTTTCTGGTTTGTGCACAGTTAGGCGCACAGTTAGTTAATTAAGCAGGTTAGTAATTAGGTGAACCACTGATTAGCAGGTCAACAGGTAGGTGGGACAGTAAATAGTTAGGTGAGGTCAACGCGCACCAAAACACGTACCAAATAATATCCCAAAAAAAAATTAAAATTAAAATTAAAATATAAAAATATAAAAAAAATTTAAAAAAATCTTTTTCGAAAAAAAAATCAAAAAATAAAAACGTGAGTGAGGGAGAGGTCAGATTTTTGAAAATAAAAAACGTGACTTATAAAAACGGACCGGTTGGTTTGTATAAAAGTTAGATTGGGATCAGGATCATTTCCCCAAGCCCAAGCCCAAGCCCAGGCCTCAGTCCTCAGTCTTATGATATACACTAGACTCACTCTTATATATATACCCTACCCCCTCAAGAGGGAATGAGAACATGTGGGACAAGTCCTCCACTCTCCTCCGTTCTCTTCCCACTTGCACCCTTAGACTTGCTATTTGGAGCCTAGTTCCCCAGCTAGGAAAAGACTGTTTCGGGCTTTTTTGGAGCAAAATAGAACCAAACGGTGGGCTGTAAAGCACAGCGCGTCCCTCTTAGCGATACACTCGTTTTGAGCTATCACACGGCCCATTCCACGACACGCTCTAAAAAATCTAGCAAAAAAACAAACAAAAAACACGCAAAAAACTAGTCACAAGGCCTCCTAGAGCAGCTTTTTGACACCTTAGGATATCAAAAGCACATGCACTTACGCTCTGGGCGGGTGCTAGAACACGAGCATATTGAGGGTGCCTCTGTTCATACGGACACCCATTACCCATCCACGATAGGCTCTAGACCCTCAGCGGGGACACAAGGTAGCACCACCCAAGACCCTAAAATAGCCGCTAGTGATTCCTCCTCAGACTCAGAAATCATGGAAGCATACCCTACCCAAAACACTGAGAGAGAAGGCCATGCACCTCTCGAAGCTCCACAGCCCGTTACTAGTATGTTTAGCCGTTTCATGGAAACATTAGGTAGAGCTACTCGCTCGGAACCTGATGCAAATGAAGCACACGAAGGGGGTGGGGAAGTGGACTCTCCTTTCACATCGCACGTGGACCCCACACCACCAAAGAGTGTCCATGTGGATATCCTGCCAACTTCTTACCAAGAAGGCCCTGTTGAGCTGCCTCCCTCAGAAGTTCCCTCTAGAGTACCGTTGGTGACAAGTAAAACCACGGGGAGCAACATTGCTTCTACCTCACAAGAAACCGTTAACACGTCGACTCTAGAAGGATTGTTCATTAATGATCATTGGACATACGACCTCCACACTGAGGTGTTGACGGATCTACACTCTGGCCACGCCTACCATGTAGGATGGATAGAGATTGTACAATCCACCTCTAGTGCCACGAGCATCGAAGATCAACAGAAAATGATCTGTAATGTTATCCATGGCATTATTCAATCAGAAAGGCAAAACCGAGGGGTAAATATACTCTCAACTGGCCCCATGAGATTTTTGGATACGAGCAAGGCTCAACAGCCTACTCTATCACAAATGGAGACTCCTCTAATGAGTCCCATGGACCCATCTTACGTCATTTCACCTGGGGTCTCTATGCAATCTGAGCCTCCGAGCGACAACTTTAGCTTCCCTAACTTGGCTCAACCCTCTATTAAGGAAAACACAGTGCTCACTCCAGGGATAAGCCTGACAGAGAATGTACCGATGACATCTACGGTTAGCGCAGTGCCACTACCTAGTGTCGTAGTACCTAATATGGGGCCTCGACCGTATGTGCCTCTAGCCCCTTATGCACACATGGCCCCCACACCTCCAATTGTACCACTTGTTTATGCTCCTCGAGTGCCGCTCCCTAGCCCTTATCCGAGTGGACCTATGCCCGGTTATGTTCCATATCCTGCATCATCCACACATATGCCAAGACCGGTACCCGTCCCTCTCCCACATATGATTCCAAGAGTACCTCCACCGGCCCTGCCTCCTCACATAGGTGACTTGGCAGCGTTTGCTCAAACCATAGGTCGATCTATCGCGGAAAATATGCGTCATGCATCTGATAGAGAGCCTAGAAGGAAGGCAGTACAAATTGCCAAACTCACGCAAAAATTCAATGGGGACGAAGATGCTAGAAAACACATTGAAGTGTTTGAACAAGTATGTGATTCCTTAGGGGAACGCAACGAACTACATAAGTGCAATGCCTTAAGCTTGACATTAAGTGGGAAGGCTGGAGATTGGTATAGAACCCTAAGGGTGGACGAGAAAACGATCTACCCTACCCTTCGAAGGTTGTTTCTAAAGGAGTACATACGAGAAGGTGTGCTTTGGGGTGTAGCATCTCAGCTACAAAAGGCCGAACGTAAGGAAGGAGAGTCAGTAAGGGACTTCATTAGTCGTCTAAAGCACTTAAACTCTCGCTGCCCTGTAAATGAGCGCTTCAACAATAACCAACTGCTTGATCGATTCATTCGAGGGTTGAGGAATGAAGGAATCTATAATGGACTAGTGATTAGAGGTATCACAACCTGGGAATATGTCACTGCCAATGCAATCCAATTAGAGGACAACTTGATGATAGCAGGCATGAGGGTGTCTACTGACACAAGATCCACTAGCTCACAAGCCATTGAGTATAAACCCATGATTGCAAAGCCCATTGCCAATGAGCCAAAGGTATTTGAGACATTCTTGACAGACCTCACCAAGGCAATCCAAGAGTCTCTTAAGGATAATCGACCCCCTCAAAATAGTCACATGTGTCCAAGAAGGGAGCAACAATGGTGTTCCATTTGCTTAGGTCCACATAGCACTAGTGAGTGCCCTACGTTTAGAGTAAAATTTAATGGAACTTGCAACGCATGTGGTAGGTATGGTCACCAAGCTAAGGATTGTTTAATGATCAAACGTATGATGGCAAATAGACCACCTGTAGCCTGGACGGATGCACCTCGAGCTCCTGTATTGATGCCTGCTCCACCTGTTGAGCAACTACCGCAACACATGGTCCCTAGATCTCAAAATGTTGTACAAGCTACACCGCTACCACCTCCTGTGCTAGGACCGCAGCCCCCGCATCCAAGAGTCGCCCCTATGAACCAAGTGGGTTGCGATCCATCTAATGCATATGCAGATGGCTGTGAGGAGGAAATAGACACTAGTATTGCCTACGGACTTGATACATTGGAAGAGTGTCCTATATACTACATGAAAGATTGTTGGGGGCAAGTCAAGCCGATTTATCAAGCTACTGCTCTCGCATCCAGAGGTCAAAATATCAACACCCAGGCTAGGAGGCCACCTCTTCAATGCTACGAGTGTGGTGGACCACATCGAGCAGCGGAGTGCCCTATTAGGCTGCAAAAGAATGCTACACAGATGCAAATGAATCAAGGGAGCACGTCTGCAATGCCAATACTCACATGTAATCGTTGTGGCATAGATCACTTGATTGCCCAATGCCCCTATAACCCAAATGCGCCTAAAATCACACCCCTAAATTTGGTCGAAATTGCTAGTGTGACATCGCCAATACCACCCGTCGCACCCGCTTATGCGATTACACGGTCCATGCTTCAAGGGCCAGGCCATATCCTCGAAGAGAGAGATACCGCGTCAGTTATCCAAGCAAAGAAAAAGAAGACACGAAGGAAGAGGTCGCAAAATACGGGAAATTCAAAGCCAAGTTCCAAAACAAACATAGCAACAGGAGATGACCCCGTGTATATGAATGACCTCGAGGATGATTCAGATTCAATCGAGACAATGGAGACTAGAACCAATACCACAAAGGGAAAGACCGACAAAGAAAACCGTAACATGGAACCAAATGAAAACCGGATAAGAGAAAACCATAAAGAGCCTCTGAAAACACCACAAGTGTTTCCAAATCCAATCCAAGACCCCCAAGATAAACCGCAGGGGCAAAAAGGGAAGAATCGTAAAAAGAAGATTGGGACATACCCAAACCCAGTAGACGAGATTGAGCAGGTGAAACATCTAAGAGGTTTAGTGGAGGAGACTCAAAGGAAACTAGAACCAAAACCCATGCATGTCAAAATTCATGACACAGTGTTACCCACGCAAGTTCATCCACCCCACATGAACCATAGACCGTTAGCCATATCTAGTATCATCCAAGAAGGGAGTGAGGACGGGACATCAGAAAGTGAGCATACACCTTTCTTGTTGGAAAGGATGTTTAACGAAGGAATACCTGATCCCATTGAGGAATATGAGATTCCATCCTCACCAGTTCCTAGTCAAGGACCTACACCCTGCAAAATGCCAATGAATGTTGCCAAACTAGTGGACTTCATGTCTTCTGAGGTCCGAACCACGATCATAGCAAAGCTGTATGGAGATCCTGATTTATTCCTTGCACTTCGAGCATTCCTTAATGGAGAGCTACGAACGGGATTACCGCAGTTTGCGCAACCAAATAGGCCTGACTCGATTATGATTGATGAGGAAAATCATGTGCAATCACTTGACTTAGATGGACACGAGTCCGTGATCGAGGTACCCATTAACGAATTAGGACAGTATTTTGAAGGCGACGAGTCTAATGCGACCTTACCCATCACTACCAAGGGATTAACTATAAAGGGAATTCTTGATGGTGGTGCGGGAGTTAGCATCGTTACAAAAGATTGTTGGGAATCCATGGGAAAACCCCGCCTCAGTGTTACTAACATTGTGGTAAAGATGGCAAATGGTACCATAGCCAGACCTATGGGGATGCTCAAGGATCTTAAGATCAAAGTTCTAGGACACAAGGTACGACATACGTTCATTGTAATGGATTTCTCTAAACACCTTATGTCATATGAAATGATTTTAGGACGACCATTCATGAGGGAAGCACAAATGGTTCATGATTGGTCTAAAAATCATGTCTATTTGCAATTCCAAGACTCTGTCCTTAGAGTGGATTTGGTGACTGGTAAGGTACACCCCTTAGGGAGTAAAACCATTATTGATCATCGCTCTGACACCACAGTTCACTCGGCCCCACTACAATATTGTTACACTTGTAAGAAGGATACAGACATTGGCCAAGATTCTCCTTACATGGATGTGTTACCGGGTATGACGGAATCAGACAACGTAGATTGGGTACACCTAGCTGCAACCATAGATACCTGGGGAAATAGAGGAACCACTTGGGTCACACCAGAGGGGGAAGAGGTACCACAAAGTGCACCTCTGAACATGATAAGTGCCATACATGCATCTTCTAAGGGCAAGGCAATTGTAGACCAATCTGACAGTGACACCGATAGCTCAATAGAAGACTTTGACCAACACGACTCAGACATTGACTCCCAGAGTGAAACGGATTCTGAATCTCATGAATTAGAGAGTGGAGCAAGTTCAGAGTCAAAACATTTGGAAGGACCGAGCACATCAACCGATGATAGCTCCTCCGAGAGTGAAGAGGACACCAACGAGGACTCCTTTAGTGAGCCAGATCTAAATGCAAATCAAAATCAGGTCTCAAATAAGGAAAAGAAAAACTTTAAGAGGCGTCGATATCGAGCCAATGTACGTGCTAGGATAAAAAAGAAGAGATCCTCAGCAGAATGGCTCAGTTATATAGGAGCATGTGATGCTCATCGTAAATTGGTAGACGATTGGGGTGAATATCTCCAAAATGTTATGTGGTGTAGACCACGACCCCATGACATAGCCCAATTAGAGATCATAGACAAGCCAAAGTTGAGCCGCACTGCAAGGAGGCGTCAAAACCAAGAGTTAGCTCGACAACACAAGAAAGCAGAAATGGAAGCACAGACCAAAGCACAACCAGAATCCACAGACTTGCATCCTGCACCAGAACATTTCAAATCTTACACCACGGGGGAAGCAAAGGTTGTGTACACAAAAGCCCAAAGAATACCTATCGATGGGAATAATGGAATCTATGATGGTCCGGCAAAAGTTAAAGAAATAGAATTAGCCGACCCCGATGAAGAATCAAAACCTGTTGTTATTGCCCAAGACCTCACAGAAGTTGAAGAGGCGGTCCTCAAAGAGCTTCTCAAGGAATTCAAGGACATATTCGCTTGGACATACCATGATATGAAAGGTGTTCCACCTTCTGTGGTCCAACATACAATCCCTATGATTAGCACTGCGAAGCCCGTACAACAAAGACCCTACCCGATGAATCCTAAGTACGCAAAGATCATTCAAGAAGAACTAGAAAAGCTTATCAAATGTGGGTTCATATATCCTATTGAACACTCTGAATGGGTGTCTCCAATAGTTTTCGTGCCAAAAAAGAATGGGAAACTCAGGGTGTGCGTGGACCTCAAAAAAGTTAATGCAGCTACTAGAAGAGACCATTACCCCCTACCATATTCCGAACATGTACTCGAAAGAGTTGCAGGCAAGGAAGCTTATAGCTTTCTAGATGGGTACTCAAGCTACAACCAAATCACGATAGCGCTAGAGGACCAAGCTAAAACTGCCTTCATCATGGAATTTGGCGTGTTTGCATTTCGTGTGATGGCTTTTGGCTTAACAAATGCCCCTGCTACATTCCAACGATTAATAAATACTGCTTTTAAAGAATATTTGAGAGAGTTTTGTGAAGCTTTCTTAGACGACCTTTGTGTTTACTCTTCTTGGAAAGAACATCTATCATGTTTGCGGAAGGTATTTGAAAAGTGTAGGCTATATCGTATCTCATTGAACCCGTTCAAATGCCAATTTTGGGTCAAGCATGGAGTTATTTTAGGGCATAAAGTATCTAAGAATGGTATCTCAACCGATGAGAGAAAAATTAAAGTGATTCTAGAGTTACCACCACCAACCAATTACAAGGGAGTTCAAAGGTTCATGGGACACATGGGTTATTATCGACGATTTATTTTATTTTTCGTTGAGATAGCACGTCCTTTGTACAAGCTTCTCATTGAATTTAAATGGACTGAAGAGTGTGACCAAGCCTATGAACAATTGAAGAAAACACTAGCAAGTGCTCCGATTTTAAGGACACCTAACTGGGATGTCATTTTCCATGTGCATATTGATGCATCAAACTTTGCTATTGGGTGTGTTCTCACTCAACCAGAAGAACATAAATTGGACTATCCCATTAGCTTTGCAAGCCGTCAATTGAACGATGCTGAAAGGAACTACACCACTACAGAGAGAGAAGGTTTGGCAATGGTTTATGCAGTAAAGAAATTTCGCTACTACCTTCTGGAAAACAAGTTTGTATTTTATGTGGATCATCAAGCATTGCTATATCTGGTAAACAAGCCGTGCTCCACAAGAAGATCACACGATGGTTGTTAATTCTTTTGGAGTTTGATTTCACGATTGTAGTGAGACCCGGTAAAAGGCACGTCATGGCTGATCATTTGTCTCGCATACCCAATGGTGAAGCCCCTACAGGAGTTGATGATGAATTACCCGATACTTCTCTATTCATAGTTGAGACTATGCCTGAATGGAGTGAGAACATTGTTAACTTTTTAGTTAATGGTTTTCCACCCAAGGAACTTCGTAAGGATATCGCTCGAAGGCTAGTAAAAGAATGTGAACCCTATTGTTTGATTGCCAGAACTCTGTATAGACTAGGCAAGGACGATATTCTTAGGCGTTGTGCCCGCGAGGATGAATATTTGTATATCTTGCAAGAAGCACATATGGGCATAGCAGGAGGACATTTTTCAGGAGACCTGACTGCTAGAAAGGTGCTGCAATCAGGCTATTGGTGGCCAACTTTATTTAAGGATGCATCACTTTTTACAAAAGGGTGTGATGAGTGCCAACGTTACAAGACCACACAGTGCAAAGACAGAATGCCCTTACATCCTATTAAAGTAACCCAACCATTTGAAAAATGGGGCTTAGACTTTGTAAGTCCAATTAGTCTCGCAGCTCGCAACACTCAATCTCGATATATTCTAGTTGCTACGGACTATGTAACAAAGTGGGCTGAAGCTAAGGCTTCACAAAAAGCTGACGCGAGGACAACATCTAAGTTTCTTTTTGAGAACATTATCACAAGATTTGGTTGCCCTTTTGAAATTGTTAGTGATAATGGTACCCATTTTATAAATGAGGTAATAAGAGAGCTTACCACGACCTTTATGATATCCCACCATAAGTCTACACCTTATTACCCGCAAGCTAATGGACAAGCCGAGAGCACCAACAAGACTCTAATCTCTATTTTAACCAAGACGGTAGAAGCTCATCGCACTGATTGGGATTTGAAGTTGACATCTGCTCTATGGGCTTATCGTACTGCTTATAAAGTGGCTATTAATTGTACGCCATTCAAAATGGTATACGGCCAAGAAGCGGTTATGCCTTGGGAGTTTGTCATTCCTAGTCTTAGGGTAGCTTTGCAAGAAGGATGGAATGGTAACCCCTTAACCGAGCGTTTGTATATCTTAGAAAAACTAGACGAAGAGAGACAGTTGGCTGTGCAAAATGCTCTTGTGGAAAAGGATAGGAGAAAGAAGTGGTTTGATCGCCATGTGAAGGACAAGGACATCAAAGTTGGTGATAAAGTCCTTATGTATGGAGTACGTAAAGAGAAGAAAAAGTTGAAATATGCTGGTAAAGGACCATATAGAGTATGTGAAATTACCCCACAAGGTACCCTTCGTGTGGAAACTCTTGATGGAGTTGAAACCATTGGATTCCTCAATGGGAGTAAATTCAAAAGATATTATGATCCTTTAAGCCAGGAAGAACTACGGGCCATGCATCAAAAGAAGGCCGCCAAAGCACAAACCGAGTTAAAGAAGATACAAGCTCAAGCTGAGGCTAAGGAGCGACAACAACGTATAAGACAAAAACGAGAGGCTAACCTTGGAGTCACAAATGTATTTCACGTGGAAATCGAAGAGGATGGGTTGGACTCTGACACACCTCTACGATACCCTATTGAGTTAAATAGTGCCTATGGAAAAGTGCTATATAACGCCTTATTGGACACGGGTGCTAAATATAATCTGCTATCCTATGGGGTGTGGTGTCAGTTAGGGAAGCCACCTCTATCTGAGAGTATTATCCAAGTTAAGGGTGTCAACAAGAAAAAAACTACGGTTTTTGGAATCTGGCACACTTCTGTCAGTTATGACAATGGAATTGTAGCTCAAGACTTTTTGGTCATGCCTACTGGAACTATGGAGGGTAATATAAACCTAGGCCGCACGTGGATGATAGCCACCAAATGCACTATTGATTGGGGGACTGGGGGTGTTACAACGCAAAAACCAACTCTTAGCCCTACCACTCAAGCCATAGTCCCTGAGATATTGCCCAAGGAAATAAAACCCAAGACATTGCATGTCCAGGAGGTTGAACCATACGTCCCCATAGCCCAACTCTCTAGAGCTTCAACTGATGTAGTTGAAAGAAAGCTTGAGACACACAAGAACCATCCTAATATAACAGAGAAAACATACAAGTGGGTCCCTAAAACCTCTGTAGTGAGCATGGTTGATGCAAAAAAACGGAAACCTAGTAAGAACCGTACCACTCACTCCAAGAAATGTAAAGAAACGCTGCGTTGGATTCCTAAACGACTATTGGAAGCCCAAGGATACTATGAAGGAAATGATCAAATCTGGGTGCCCAAACGTAAAGTGTACTCTTACCTGTCACCTGGCCCATGTAAACCCAATCCTGTGGCTCCAAAACAAATTGAAAATTGCGGAAAGGAAAAAATCATGGAATGTTACACACCCGCTCTAGAGCTAGTTTGGGTACCAAAGAAAGAACGATTTGTTCCACCTAGCTCAGGAACAAGGAAATCAAATGAAGCTTCTTGCTCTTCATGTAGTTCCTATACGCAAATAGAAGCTTCGACACAACCTCCACCTACCACTGTACATATCCATACAAGCACGAAAGGGTTTGCACCTCCCGGGGTAAGTTCACCACCTACAACAATGTTGCAAATAAAATCATGGGAGAGTACCTTACCACCCTTGCAACTAGATGAAACGCATAGGGCGGTCGAAAACTATTGGTTAAAACCTTCACCCATAACAACTTGGAACAATTGGTTTCAAAAGGTGACGACCTCATTCCAAAAGGTATGATCTACCCAAGGAAGGGGGGAGTGTTTGCTAACATCAATCATTCACTCACTCCCCTTTCAACCTTCCTCCTTGACCTCTCAATTCCAATCTTAGGGAATGTATATATATAGCCTTATACTCACAAAAAACAAAAATAGTAAAGAGCAAGAGCGACTAGCAACGAGAGAGCACCGCACCCTATCAGATCTTACATATAAGTCCAAATTCACCGTGTCAATTCAAGCAACACACAAAAACAACTCTTATGTTTTAAAGGCCTAACCAAATCTATCTGTATTGTCAGAAATGGCTACTTCACCAGAGGCATGCACTTCTATTTTTTATGAAAGGTACCCTTTGTCTTTTCCTCAAGTGTTCTACGTATGCTACCCTATACTTTCTTGCGAATGGGATTTGATAGAGAGCCTTGCATGTGAGAGAAATTTTGAGGAGTTAGAATGGCTGATACGTCTATGGCTAACTAGTGATCCCTACCCAGTAGCGAATGTGTCTCCAGTGGCACATGCTTATTCTTTTGCACAAGATGAGTATCCACGCATCGCGAGGTTCTTGATTAGCATGCTTGCACAAGAGGATGATGAAGAGGAACTAATAGAGACCGAGGAAGACTATGGCCTCACGGACAACGATTTTATTTATCTAGATGATGAGGATAGAGGCCTAGCCTTAGGGTGGCCACCCGGTTTATATAATATCCTCTTTCCTTGATTCTAAAAGGGGTGACAGATACGTAGGTTAGGGGTCTAGATTGTGTTTTGAGTTTGTTTTTTAGGAGTTTTAATTTTTCACACTGACATGCCTCCTAGAGGTATAGTGCCTGTTTTTGGATGTGTTAGGTAGGACTTATATGGATCTCCATCCACATGGCTGAGGACATCTGCTTCAACGAAATGAGCCACTCCATACCTCCAGGTGTACTACTTTCCATGATTCATGTTGGTGGATATGTGTAATTGCTAATAATGATTTTTCATGCTTTGTTTGAGTGCAATAGTTATGATTGTTATCTGCCATTATAGATGTATAAATTTGTCTTTGCTTAAGTTGATTGAACTCCAGTTTAATCTTATGGATGAACCTGGAGATTAGGAGACTGTGACTTTAGGTTAACTCATTTACTTGACCACTAGGCCTAGCTAATAAAATTATCCGAGTATTTGAGACCTTAGGAATGTTTTAGGCAGAGAAAGCCTTGCTCACTTAAACAACAAAAAACACTAGTGCGAATACCAAGGAAATGGAAGAAAAAAAAAAAACATAAGTGCCACAAATGAAAAATCTTACGCTGGAAGAGAAATCCTGGCTTGAATTGGTACTTCACTCACATGTATTGTCTATGGTACTAGAGCCCTAGAGGTTCCCAGTGTGGGCGCTTTTCCTTGAGAAGCAAAAAACCCCGGACATACAAAATAAGCACACACGTCACATGATTGTGACCCAAAGTAAAAAAGTATTTAAAAATAATAATAATAAAAAATTAAAAAATAAAAAAATAAAGAAAAATTAAAAGACTTCCATTGAGCTTACAGTTAACATTTCAAGCTTTTGTTTGCAGTTGTGAGAGCGAGTTGGCTAATCAAAGCTGAAAGGCATAATTAGGGAATCTTGCATTTAGATAATCTTCTTAGCTTAGCTAGTACTAGAGTAGTTGTTTTAACCTTAGTCATAGCTAACTAATTGATAGACTCACCCATAAGCTCAAAACTCTTGATTAATTAATTTACTCAAAGTGCAATTTATTTGTCCTTAATGGCAGTCTAACATTTCATAAATCTTGCATTTACTCATTTCCACATGTACTTTACATTCCCCTCATGATTTATGGCAATATAATTCCGCTTGCTAAAACAGTGACTTTGCCTTGCAGATTCAAATCTAGATGCTCTACAACATGGACATACCAAGCTTCAACTCAATAGCTTTCGAGGACGGAATCTACATCAGGAAGGGGGGCAATGTTAACCCTCGTGGCTCACGGACACCCTATCGCCTACGACAGACACCGTAACCGTATTATTTATTTAAGTAGAGTCAGGCACCGGGCTTGTCGGTCCAATAGGGAAAGGTAGAGTGATTGCCGATGAGAGGCGCACTCTAACACGAACATGCTAGGGTTAGTTGGCTAAGCATGGGCGCCCAAGTGTGAATGGGGTGAGCTCACATAAAAGCCAATTAAACCTAAAATTGAGTCATTCTCTCATTGTGCAATAGAAGCCGTTCTTCCTTGTGAGCTTGTCTGTTGTATGACTATGTGCTAGGAGCCTTTGTGGCTCGCACACGGCGCATAGCAAGTCCCTAGACGTGACACCAGCGTAAATGGAGACACTCTTGATGTGATCGTCCTGTAGCACACGACCAAAGTGTAGGTAAATGTGACCTCAACAGTCTAGAAGTGTTGGTGAGTGTCCGTGAAGGCCGCTCCTCTAGTTTTTTAGGTGTTTACAATCCAATTTTTTGTATTTTTTTAATCTTTTTTTAATCGAGCCACGAAATATGTCGTATGATCGCTCAAAACGAGGACGGGCCGTGCTTTACAGCCCCCAATTCGATTACGTACAGCCCTCGAAATCCTAAAACTAGTCTTTTCCTAGGTGGGGAGAGGGATAGAATTAGTACGTCCAAAGGGTGAGTGTGAAGGGGATGGTGGAGGACTTGAGGAACTTGTCCCACATGCCCTCCCTTCACTTGAGATCCTACTCTTTATATATAAGGTAGTGTGAGAAGTATATCATAAGATTGAGGACTAAGGCATGGGCCTGGGCTTGGGCTTGGGCTTGGGCTTGGGCAAAGATCTCAATCCCTTCCTTTTAGAATAATATTTTTTTAGATTTAATTTTCGAATTTCTTTTTAGTCCCAAATATCCCGAGCGTTTTTTTAAAATAATTTTTTTACTAAATTTTATTTTTGTGAGGATAATGTGGCCGCGTGGACGCCAAGCTCCCACGCGCACACACTACCTCCTAGGAGCTCTGTCTAACCTCCTTGCAACTAATTAATAGCTAATTAACAATTAATAAATTGTCTAACATAGAATTGCACACTCACACACAATCAACTCTGCTGCTCACTATCTACTCTACTTCTCACTGTCTACACTCACTAACTTCTCTACTAACACCTGCACAATGCAAATCTTGCAAAACTAACGAAAACCAGTACAATGCAGCACTACCAGAGCTTACAGTCACTAACAGAATCTGCCAAAAACCTGCTAATCTGTCCTTTACAGTCACTAAACAGTTCTCACGGAACTCATCAAAAAACAGAAAAAAGATGGAAGAAAATCTTCGAGGGGTAGCACTGAGTGCTCCTCAAGCTTAATGCAAGGTTGTCCCTGGCAGCGGCGCCAAAAATGTACGCTTTGTCGTACGTGTCGAAGGTTGGGAACTTGCCTGTGCACTGCATGCAAGCCTCGAAAGGCTGCAAACACACATCTAGAGAATCCTAGCAAGCTCAAAGAACAATGGTGTATCACTCACCTCTCAATGTTGCCATCGTGAAGAATCATGTAGTGCGAAGAAGAAGGAGATGCCGCTGTCAGGAGTTTTTTGGACCAAGGGATTGCGCATATGTACATATACATGCATGGTGCATCAAATGAAGAATTGCCCATTTTCCAGAGCCAGGTGGTTACGTGGGGCCCACATGTGTACAGGTAGGACAGCATGTACATAGTGCATCGATTTTCACCGATACTAGTACCAGTGTGTTTTTTCTACAATAAAGTGAAGTTGGTAGCGCGTAAAACTTCTCGAGGAAGCTATCCGCGGGCCGACGACGTGAGGTCAGCAGGTGCGTCAGATGGCATCTAGTGGCGTTAGGAGGGCGAACGAGGTCAATATTTGCACGCGGATGAGGACCGACACAACGTGGGTGTTTTCTGGTGAGAGTTATGCAGAAAGGTCATCATTAGGACCACTTTTTGGGGCCACTTCACGTGGTGGCGAGATGCATTATTGAAAAAAAGCTGAGTGCCAGGTGTGCGAATGATGCAAAAAGGTGACAACTATGCACTGCGAGGTCAGTTTTTGGCATGTTCGGGGTCCGTTTGAGGTCATCTAAAAGGCCAAGGGTGCCCAAGTAATAAAGCTAAGTGTGGGAATTGAAAAAACAGAGAGAAGACCAGAAAAAACGTGGAGAAGAGAGGAGGAACAGCCGCAGCTGTGTTTTTGCTCATTTTGGAGCCTGTTTTGGCCGTAAACTGCTCATCCGAGGTCGGATTTGAGCACTTTGACATTGTAGACTGGGGTTTTGGGCCGTTCCGGACGCGATGGCGCTGTCCATTTTGCCAAATTCCTCACTCTTTTCTTGCTGTTTTTCTGTGTAAGTTTCTCCTATGAGCGAAGTTTCTTCTCCAATTTGTGATTGTATCTGGTATCTTTTACCCATATTGTGTGAGCTATTTGCCCCATTGGTGTTGGCCCAAGCTCATTTGTATCTAAACATCAGAAGTTCTCCTCTTTTGAGCTGAGTTTTTGTGTGTGTGTGTGTGTGTGCGTGTGTGTGTGTGTCTCTGTGTGGAGTGGGCAAGTGGATAGTCTCTCTCCTCTCACTCCAGAGGTGTGTTCCCTGTCTCGGCCAGGTGTGTTGTCTAAGCCGAGTGGTGCCCCATAGTGTGTGTGTGTGTATCTTCCCAAGAGTGTGTGACGGGTCGTTATAGAGGCGCTGTGTGTGTTTTCATCCCGCTCACATTCTTTTGGCGCCCCCACGGAGGATCTTCTTCGAGTACCTTCTGCTTCAAGCTTCGAGCTTCGAGCTTCGGGATTACAGGTTGCAGGTTGCAGATTATAGGTTACAGGTCACAGGTTACAGGTTGCAGGGACAGGTACAGGTACAGGTACAGGTGATTCACACAGGTACAGGTAGCTGGAGTACAGTGATATACTAGCAGTGATGTCACTTGCAGTTGTTGTGGGAATGCATCACTTGGCGCCTATTTGAGCGCATTGTCTGCTAGATTGTACGTTACTTGTGGAAACTGCCATTGTACGCATTTGTGGAGCCATACTTGGTTGTATTTGGCAGTCCCAGCCATTTCTGAGACTTGGTCTGGAAGATAGTCATTTCTGAGACTTGACTATATGCGATTTGCATTAGCCTTCGTGTGAGGGTCGATAGCGTGAGGTTTTTATTGAGCTGGGGGATTCTCAAATGTGGAGATCCTTTCGGTGATACAAGTAGCTGGAGTACCCTTTTTGTGACCTCGCCATAGGCTATGTACTAGTGAGTCCTACTTGATGCTCGGGTTCTATTGTTGACAGTTTATGCATACATATACAGTCTATATTTTGGGTTCCTACTGCTCTACTTCTGGGGAAACTCTGTCGAAATTTTCCCAAGTTATGATGGCTGGTTTTTTGGTATTTTGAGCCATTTATGCTGTTATGCTGCTGAAATTTTGGCAAAATCAGAGGTTGAGTCAGGTGTGCCTTCTTGGGAGCTTCATGGTTGGCTTTGGATGATCAAAATGGCCCTCAGTTCACTCCTTTTCATTTAACTCAAAGAATTCAGATTAATGTTCATGTGTCCAGGAAGATCTTTTTCCATCAGCGCATAGTCTTTATGTTTGGGCCAAGAAGATTGAGAGAGATCCTGGAATGTCCTTTGCCTGTTGTCATTCCGATGATTAACTATGAAAACTCATTTGATGTGCATGTGTTTGTCCTTATCTAAAGTTGAGCTCCATTGAAGTTTCTGGGGATTGGGTAGTGAAAAGTTTTGGGTTCTTGCACGTGTGTTCGAAGGGGTTCTCAAAGCATCATAATTTGGGTAGCCATGGCTTTCTCTTATCCCGAGTTTCATGGAAGAAGTGATGAAGATGTGGAAGAATTTTTGGAAAAGATGGAGGTTGCCTGCATTAGCAACCAGATTCATGACCCTACGCAAATGTTACGCCTTCTCCAAATTTGTTTGAAGAGTGATGCACGAGTTTGGTCTAAAGCATTTGAAGAGGAGTTGCGTGTGGCTGATCCACCTGAAAGGTTGAGTTGGGACAATCTACGACATGGGTTGGAAGTGGAGTTTGTGAAGATAGAAGATCCTGACAAGGTGTGGCAAGAAGTACAGGCTTTGGTGCAAAAGGAAGGTGAGCCAGTAGATGCGTACATACATAAGTTTTCATTGGCATGGGAGCGAATGTGCAAGGCTTTAGCACCACATGTACCCCCGCCTGACATGATGAAGAAGGACAGGTTCTTGGCTGGTCTTTGGGAGAATATACGTTGGAGAGTGGAGCTAAAGAAGCCTAGGACATATGAGGATGCACTAGAGGTAGCAAGGAACAAAGAGTGGAAGCTGAGGAAAATGAGCCAGTTAGGGGTGGAGTCTTTGCCAATGAGGTCTGAATTTCAGCCTATAGAGTCTTTACAAGGTCGCATGTCAGGGGTTCATCACGAACCAGTGGTTCCTATTACTACTCAGGTTATGCCAGAGGTGGTCACTACAGCAGTGCAAGATGATGGCCTAAGGCAAGACATGAGACAAGTGGTTGATTTGATGAAGAATCTAACCCTAAACATGCTAGGTCAAGTGGGAAATAATCGAGGTCGAGGGCGGTTTGCAAATCAGCCAGGAGGTGAAGAAAGGCCTAGGAATGGTGTTGGACAAAGCAATGGTAGGTTTTGGAGGCAGACGCCCACATGTTATAATTGTGGAGAGTTGGGTCACATCAGCTCGCAATGTGATAAGCCACCAAGGATGGGGGGAGACATGTATCCATTGCCAAGACAGGTGTTAACTAGGTCAAATGATTATGGCATCGAAATTAAGGGAGATGAAGGAACCAGTGGACTGACCCAGGAGGAAAAGGGAAAGACAAAAGTGCTAAGTGAAGTCACCTTGGAGAAGGCATCAAAGCTAGAGGATACATTAGTGATGCCTATTGGGAAGAGGACGACAGAGGAAAAGGAAGGAAGAAGTGTCCCAGGTCCTAGCAAGAAGAAGGGAAAGAGCCATGAAGGCGAGGATGTCAAGGCCAAGAGGAAAAGGAGAGCTCGTAGAAAGTTTCATGTTTCAGATTTTCCACTAGGGGATGGGCAATTAAGCTATGACTTGAGGGAGGATCTGACGAGCAGGAAGGCAGATGTTACTTTTGGGCAGCTTATAGAGATGTTGCCTAAGCTAAAGCGACAGTGGAAGAGGATGGTTAACCCAATGGAGAAAGAGCCAGAGAGAGGTTCAGTAAAGGTGTTGGCAATGGACGAGCTACCAGACATTTGTCCAATAGTAGATGTGTGGCATAAAAGGAAAAATTTGGGACAAGGTTATGTGGATGGCGGAGCCCAAATATGCGTCATAACACACTCATGCGTTGAGAAGATGGGTCTCACAGTGGCTGGGATGTCAGGGTTTCGAATCAGATTGGCAAACCATCAAAAAGTAAAATGCTTGGGTGTTGTAAAGAGCTTAGAAGTGGAGGCATATGATGCAAAGGCAGTGGTTGATTTTCATGTGATGCCAGCAGGGTTGGGAGCATATCCTATTATACTGGGCAAACCATGGTTACGTGCAGTGGGAGCTGTTCAAGATTGGCGACATGGTACGATTAGCCTCTATGGAAAGACAGGTACCAAGAAGCTTTATAATATGGACACAAGGAAATGATTAGAGGAGCTTTATGAAGATGAGGATGAGTCTAGTGATGAAGACTCTTCCACGGTGACAGATGAGGACAGTGATAGCGCTACCAGCAGTGATGAGGATGCTGATGTTGCATTTCTTTTGATGGACAAAGAAATCCAGGAGATTGGTTTAGTTGCATTTGCGAATGAGGTTGAAGATGAAAGTGAAGGGCCTTATGAAGTGATTGAAGGGCTGATGCAAACCAAGGTTGAGTTGTCAAAGAAGCAGGAATTAATGACGCAAATGATTAGTGGAGACCTCTCAGCTATGGAAAAGGATATATTTTTGCATATGCTGGCTAGTTTTCCTGATTTGTTCATTACTTCATATGAAGAGATCAGAGGGTTCAAGGGCGAAGAGATGCATATAGAGCTGAAAGAAGGTGCTAAGCCAGTGCGGCAAAGGCTAAGAAGGATGGGTCAAGAGCAAATGGAAGCCTTGCGGGAAGAGGTAGACAAGTTATTGAAGGCAGGGTTCATAGTCCCTGTGGAGACCACAGAATGGGTGAGTCCAATAGTAGTCAGTCCAAAGAAGGATGGGAAGTGGAGAATTTGTGTAGATTTTAAACCCTTAAACGCAGCCACTAAGAAGAACCCATATCCTCTTCCATTCATCGATCAGATCTTGGATTCAGTGGCAGGTTATGAGAGGTACAGTGTGTGTGATGGTTTTTCAGGCTATTTTCAATTGAAGATTGCTCTTAAAGACCGCACAAAGACAACTTTTATTACGCCATGGGGCTGCTATTGCTACACAGTATTGCCATTTGGGTTGTCAAATGGACCTTCCTTCTATCAAGAGAGAGCAAATTGGGTGTTGGAACCATTCATTGGTAGTTGTGTTAAAGCTTTTATGGATGACTTTTGTGTTTATAGCAGTAGGCTGAACACCATGAGAAGCTGCAGATGGTATTGGCTCGATATGATGAATGTGGAGGACAACTAAATCCAAAGAAATGTCATCTAGCACAGCCAAGGGTGAAGTTATTGGGCCATATGGTGTCAGAAAATGGCATTGAGGTTGATCCAGATAAGGTGAAGTCTATTATTCTTCTTCCATCACCTATGAGTACGAAGCAATTGGCAACCTTTATACACAAAGTGAAGTACATGGCACGGTTTATTCCATTGTCTTCACAGCTTCTCTATCCATTACAGCAAGTGGCAAAGCATGATCCATTGCAATGGGATGACAAGTGTGAAGAAGTGTTTCAAGAGGTGAAAGAGGTGTTAGGGGGTTTGTCAGCCATGCAGGCTCCTGATTGGGAAAAAGTTTTTTATGTAAATCCCTCTATAGGGGATGATGCCATTGGAGCCATGCTATTGCAAAAGGGGAAGGGCAGCCATTATATGAGGCCAGTGTATTGTGCAAGCCGAGTGAAGTTGGTAGCGGAGAGAAAGTTATCGAAAGTAGAGCTAGTGATGGCCAGTGTAATATTTGCTTGTCAACGATTTCGTCATTACTTGCTACCACGGCCTTTTGTTTTCTTGACGAGTTATGCCTTTTTGCCACAGTTAATTAATGGTATTAACATGTCAAATGTGGTGAAGAAATGGGTAATTGAGCTGCAAGAGTTTGAGTTCTCTTTTCTAGTGGAAGATAGTACAAGGGCTACCCTAGCTGGTTTGTTGACATACAAGGAGAATCCCCTTATTGTTAAGGAAGAGGTGGTGAGAAAGGTAGTTGAAGAAGTGCCACAGATCAGCAATGCACATGTGTTGTTCTTTGATGGTTCGTACAGAAAGAGCCATGATGCAGCTTCAGGGGGTATAGCACTTTATGATCTAGAGGGGAAGCTAGTATGCAAGAGAGGGTTCAAATTGGATGCTCATAGTAACAATGAGGCTGAATATGCTACATTGGAAGCCGGATTACACATTTGTTTGAAGCATGGGGTTCGAAGGTTGAGCATAAAAGGTGATGCCTTGTTAGTTGTGAAGCAAGTGCTGGGTGTGTGGAAGAGCAAGAACACCTCATTGAAGGAAATGTGCTTCAGAATTAAAGGCCTGTTAAAAAAGTTTGAAGCATGGAGCATCAGACACATTGAACGTGCTCTAAATGGAGAGGCACATGAAGCAGCTCAAGGCATGATTGGGGAGCTATTTGTGTTGAGGACCAATTTACCTCTTTATCATGGCCGGGAAAGTTTGGCTCAAGAAGAGGAGTTTTTGCTAACAGGAATCATTCCAAAGGAGATTCAGAAATCTAAGAAGTATGGCTTTGTGCGTAGAGCATACAGGTACAAATTGATTGGTGATGTCTTATACATGAAAGGGGCTGATCTCGTGTTGAGACGTGTACCTTGGCGGGAGGAGCTTTACAGAGTGTTGGAAGAGAATCATGAAGGCGCATGTGGTGACCATTTTGCTCTAAAGGTCACCTTGCATAAGATCTTGCAAGAAGGGTATGTATGGCCTAGTCTGCACAAGGATGTTCACCATTGGTGTAGGTCTTGCAATAGGTGTCAAGCATTTGGGAAGAGAGTGTTGAAGCCAGAGCTACGAAAAACCATTATGGCATTTGATGTGTTTGAAAAGTGGGGGATTGATGCAATAGGCCCGTTACCTATCACAAGCAGGGGCAAAAGCTATATCTTGACAGCAGTGGACTATCTCTCTAGATGGGCAGAGGCTATAGCAGTAAAACATATCACTGCAAAGGATGTGGCAAAATTTGTGTATGATGAAATATGTTGCAAGTTTGGGGTGCCATTAGAGCTACTTTCAAATAAGGGGCCAGGATTTAGAGCTAAACTGCTACACTTCTTATGCACAAAGATGAAGATTAGGCACCAGCATACCACTCCTTATTACCCGCAGTGCAATGGCTTAAATGAAAGATTCAATGGTGAGTTGGTACAAATTCTTTCTAAAGTGACAGAGCACCAAGGAAAGAATTGGGATTTGGAATTGCCTAGTGCATTATGGGCTTACCGTACTTCGGTGAAGACAGGTACAGGGTTTACTCCATTTTATTTGGTGTATGGAAAGGAAGCACTATTGCCTGTGGAGGTAGAGTTGCCTGCGGTCAAGATGTTAGAAAAGTTGCTTGGGTCACCTAGTGATGCATTCAAAGAGAGGCTCTTGCAGTTACAAGAGGTCCAGTTGGATAGGATGAGCGCATTGGAGCATTATGGGCAGATGCAGGATAAGGCTTTGGCAAAGATAAATGAAAAGGTCAAAAGTAAGGGTATCAAGAAACATGACTTGGTTTTGCGCTACAACAGTAAGCTGGACAACACCTTCCAAAAGAAGTTTCAAATTAAGTGGGAAGGCCCTTTCAAGGTAGTGGAGTGTTTTCCAAATGGCACATATCAGCTGGCTAACCTGGATGGTGTTCTACATAAGTCAAGGGTAAATGGATTGCGTCTTAAATTATATCATGCTAGATTGATGATGGTGGAGCAAGATGAGCTGTCTGTGGAGCAAGCAATGTTGGTGAAGGATGAGGAGACCTGTGATGCGGCGAGTCTCATATCTCTTTTTGCTGCTGCTGATCATGAATGATCTAGCAGGCTAGGGGATGGGCAAATTATGTCACGAGTTTTTTGGAGCAAGGGATTGCGCATATGTACATATACATGCATGGTGCATCAAATAAAGAATTGCCCATTTTCAAGAGCCAGGTGGTTACGTGGGGCCCACATGTGTACAGGTAGGACAGCATGTACATAGTGCATCGATTTTCACCGATACTAGTACCAGTGTGTTTTTTCTACAATAAAGTGAAGTTGGTAGCGCGTAAAACTTCTCGAGGAAGCTATCCGCGGGCCGACGACGTGAGGTCAGCAGGTGCGTCAGATGGCATCTAGTGGCGTCAGGAGGGCGAACGAGGTCAATATTTGCACGCGGATGAGGACCGACACAACGTGGGTGTTTTCTGGTGAGAGTTATGCAGAAAGGTCATCATTAGGACCACTTTTTGGGGCCACTTCACGTGGTGGCGAGATGCATTATTGGAAAAAAGCTGAGTGCCAGGTGTGCGAATGATGCAAAAAGGTGACAACTATGCACTGCGAGGTCAGTTTTTGGCCTGTTCGGGGTCCGTTTGAGGTCATCTAAAAGGCCAAGGGTGCCCAAGTAATAAAGCTAAGTGTGGAAATTGAAAAAACAGAGAGAAGACCAGAAAAAACGTGGAGAAGAGAGGAGGAACAGTCGCAGCTGTATTTTTGCTCATTTTGGAGCCTGTTTTGGCCGTAAACTGCTCATCCGAGGTCGGATTTGAGCACTTTGACATTGTAGACTAGGGTTTTGGGCCGTTCCGGACGCGATGGCGCTGTCCATTTTGCCAAATTCCTCACTCTTTTCTTGCTGTTTTTCTGTGTAAGTTTCTCCTATGAGCGAAGTTTCTTCTCCAATTTGTGATTGTATCTGGTATCTTTTACCCATATTGTGTGAGCTATTTGCCCCATTGGTGTTGGCCCAAGCTCATTTGTATCTAAACATCAGAAGTTCTCCTCTTTTGAGCTGAGTTTTTGTGTGTGTGTGTGTGTGTGTGTGTGTGTGTGTGTGTGTGTGTGTGTCTGTGTGGAGTGGGCAAGTGGATAGTCTCTCTCCTCTCACTCCAGAGGTGTGTTCCCTGTCTCAGCCAGGTGTGTTGTCTAAGCCGAATGGTGCCCCATAGTGTGTGTGTGTATCTTCCCAAGAGTGTGTGACGGGTCGTTATAGAGGCGCTGTGTGTGTTTTCATCCCGCTCACACCGCCGATGCCGCGCTCTATTGCCTCGCCGCCGCCGATGTCGCTGCAACTCGATCACACACACACACTATTCGGAGTTTTTAGGAAGAAGTGATTGCGCATATGTACATACCCATGCATGGTGCATCAAATAAAGGATTGCCCGTTTTCCGAAACCAAGTGGTTGCATGGGGCCCACATGTGTACAGGTAGGACAGCGTGTACATAGTACATCGATTTTCATTATCACCAGGACCAGTGTGTTTTTTCTATAATAATGAGGAGTTGGTAGCGCGTAAAACTTCTCGAGGAAGCTATCCGCGGGCCAACAACATGAGGTAAGCAAGTGCGTCAGATGGCATCTAGTGGCGTCAGGAGGTCGAATGGGGTCAATACTTGCACGTGGATAAGTACAGACACAACGTGGGTGTTTTCTTGTGATGATTATGCAAAAAGGTCATTATGAAAACTGTGTGGGGGACACTTCACGTGATTGCGGGATGCATTATTGGAGAAATCTGAGTGCCATGTGTTCGAATGATGCAAAAAGGTAACAAAAATGCACTGCGTGGCCAGTTTTTGGCATGTTCTGGGTTCGTTTGAGATCATCTAAAAGGCCAAAGGTGCTCAAGGGATAAAGTGAAGTGTGGACACTGAAAAACCTGAGAGAAAGACCAGCAAAACGTAGAGAGAAGAGGAGGAACAGCCGCAACTCAATTTTTGATGTTTTTGGAGCCTGTTTTGGCTGTAAATTGCTCATCCGAAGTTGGATTTGAGCACTTTGATATTGTAGACTGGGGCTTTTGGCCGCTCCGGACGCAATGGTGATGTTCATTTCCAAATTCCTCATTATTTCTTGCTGTTTTGGTTGTGTAAGTTTCTCCTGTGAGCGAAGTCTGCTCCAATTTGTGATTGTATCTGGCATATTTCATCCATATTGTGTGAGCTATTTGCCCCATTGGTGTTGGCCCAAGCTCAATTGTATCTAAACATAAAAAATTCTCCTCTTTTGAATTGAGTTTTTGGGGGTACGTGTGTGTGTGTGTGTGTCTGTGTCAAGTGGGCAAATCGATGGTCTCTCTCCTCTCACTCCATAGGTGTGTTCCTTGTCTCGGCCAGGTGGTTTGTGTAAGCCGAGTGGTGCCCCATAGTGTGTGTGTGTGTGTATATCATCCCAAGAGTGTGTATCAGGTGATTATAGAGGCGTTGTGTGTGTTTCCATCCCGTTCACATTCTTTTGGCGCCCCCACGGAGGATCTTCTTCGAGTACCTTCAGCTTCGGGATTACAGGGTGCAGATTACAGTTACATGTTACAAGTTACAAGTATAGGTACAGGTAGCTGGAGTAGAGTGATACACTAGTAAGTGGGAGTCACTTGCAGTTGCCGTGGGTATGCATCATCAGGCGCCTGTTTGAGCGCATTGTCTGGTATTGTATGTTACTTGTGGATACTGCCATTGTACGCCTTTGGGGAGCCATACTTGGTTTTATTTGGCAGTCCCAGTCATTTCTTAGACTTGGTCTGGAAGATAGTCATTTCTGAGACTTGACTATATGAGATTTGCATAAGCTTTCGTGAGAGGGTCGATAGCGTGAGGTTTTATTGAGATGGGGGATTCTTAAATGTGAGATCCTTTCGATGATACAGGTGGCTGGAGCACCCTTTTCGTGATCTCGCCATAGACTATGTACTAGTGATTCCTACTTGATGCTCGGATTCTATTGTTGGCAGGTTATGCATACATATACAGTCTATGTTTTGGGTTCTTACTGCTCTACTTCTGGGGAAACTGTGCCAAAAATTTTCCAAGTTGTGATGGTTGGTTTTTTGGTCTTTTGAGCCATTTATGTTGTTATGCTGCTGAAATTCTGGCAAAATCAGAGGATAAGTCAGGTGTGCCTTCTTGGGAGCTACATGGTTGACTTTAATGGATGATCAAAATGGACCTCAATTCACTCCTTTTCATTTAACACAAAGAATCCAGATAAATGTTCATGTGGCCAGGAAGATTTTTTTCCAACAGCGTATAGTCTTTATGTTTGGGCCAAGAAGATTAAGAGAGATACTGGAATGCCCTTTGCCTATTGTAATTCCAATGATTAACTATGAAAACTCATTTGATGTGCATGAGTTTGTCCTTATCTAAAGATGAGCTCCATTGAAGTTTCTGGGGATTGAGTCAGTCAAAAGTTTTGGGTTCTTACACGTGTGTTCGAAGGGGTTCTCAAAGCATTGAAACTTGGGCAGCCATGGCTTTCTCTTATCCGGAGTTTCATGGAAGAAGTGATGAAGATGTGGAAGACTTTTTGAAAAAGATAGAGGTTGCATACATTAGCAATCAGATTCATGATGCTGCACAGAGGTTACGTCTTCTTCGAATCTGTTTGAAGAGTGATGCACGAGTTTGGTCCAAAGCATTTGCAGAGGAGTTGCGTGTGGTGGATCCACCTATGAGATTAAGTTGGGACAATCTAAGGCATGGATTGGAAGTGGAGTTTGTGAAGATAGAAGATCCTGACAAAGTGTGGCAAGAAGTACAGGGTTCGGTGCAAAGGGAAGGTTAGCCAGTAGATGCGTACATACGTAAGTTTTCAATGGCATGGGAGAGGATGTGCAAGGCCTTAGCTCCACAGGTACCTCCACCTAACATGATGAACAAGGACAGGTTCTTGGCTGGTCTTTGGAAGAATATACGTTGGAGAGTGGAGCTAAAGAAGCCTAGGACATATGAAGATGCACTAGAGGTAGCAAGGAACAAAGAGTGGAAGCTGAGAAGAATGAGTCAGCTAGGAGTAGAGTATGTGCCCATGAGGTCTGAATTTCAGCCTATGGATTCTTTGCAAGGTCGCATGCCAGGGGTTCATCATGAACCAATGGTTTCTATTACTCCTCAAGTTATGCCAGCAGTGGTCACTACAACAGTGCAAGATGATGGGCTAAGGCAAGACATGAGGCAAGTGGTAGATTTAATGAAGAATCTCAGCCTAAACATGCTAGATAATGTGGGAAATAATCGAGGTTGGGGGAGGTTTGCAAATCAGTCAGGAGGTGAAGAAAGACCCAGGAATGGTGTTGCACAAAGCAATGGTAGGTTCTAGAGGCAGACACCCACGTGTTATAATTGTGGAGAGTTGGGCCACATCAACCCACAATGTAATAAGCCACCAAGGATGAAGGGAGACATGTATCCATTGCCAAGACAGGTGCTAACTAGGTCAAATGATTATGGCATTGAGATTAAGAGAGAAGAAGGAACCAATGGATTAACCCAAGAGGAAAAGGGAAAGACAAAAGTGATAAGCGTGGTCACCTTGGAGAAGGCAGCAAAGCTGAAGGATACATTGGTGATTCCTATTGGGAAGAGGACCACACATGATAAGGAAGGAAGAAATGCCCCAGGTCCTAGCAAGAAGAAGGGAAAGAGTCATGAAGGCGAGGATGTCAAGGCCAAGAGGAAAAGAAGGGCTTGTCACAAGTTTCATGTTTCAGAATTTCCACTAGGGGATGGGCAATTAAGCTATGACTTGAAGGAGGATATGACAAGCAGGAAAGCAGATGTTACTTTTGGGCAGCTTATAGAGATGGTGCCTAAGCTAAAGCGACAGTGGAAGAGGATGTTAACCCAATGGAGAAAGAACCAGAGAGAGGTTCAGTGAAGATGTTGGCGATGGATGAGCTACCAGACATTTGCCCAATAGTAGATGTGTGGCACAAAAGAAAAAATTTGGAACAAGGTTATGTTGATGGCGGAGCCCAAATATGTGTCATAACACACTCATGCGTTGAGAAGATGGGTCTTACAGTGACTGGGGTGTCAGGCTTTTGGATTAGATTGGCAAACCATCAAAAAGTAAAATGTTTGGGTGTTGTAAAGAGCTTAGTAATGGAGGCGTATGATGCAAAGGTGGTGGTTGATTTTCATGTGATGCCAACGGGGTTGGGAGCATATCCTATTATATTGGGCAGACCATGGTTACGTGCAGTAGGAGCTGTTCAAGATTGGCGACGTGGTACGATTAGCCTCTATGGAAAGAGAGGTGCTAAGAAGCTATATAATATGGACACAAGGAAATTATTGGAAGAGCTTTATGAAGATGAGGATGAGTCTAGTGATGAGGAGTGTCTGATGAGGACACTGATAGTACTACCAGCAGTAAGGAGGATTTTGATGTTGCATTTCTTCTGATGGACAAAGAAATCCAGGAGTCTGGTTTAGTTGCATTTGCAAATGAGATTGAAGATGAAAGTGAAGGGCCTTATGAAGTGATTGAAGGGCTGATGCAAACTAAGGTTGAATTGTCAAAGAAGCAGAAAATGATGACACAAATGATCAGTGGAGGCCTCTCAGCTATGGAGAAGGAGATATATTTGCGCATGTTGGCTAGTTTTCCTGATTTGTTCATTACTTGATATGAAGAGATTAGAGGGTTCAAAGGAGAAGAGATGCATATAGAGCTGAAAGAAGGTGCTAAGCCAGCGCGACAAAGGCTAAGAAGGATGAGTCAAGAGCAAATGGAAGCCTTGCGGGAAGAGGTGGACAAGTTATTGAAGGCAGGGTTCATAGTCCCAGTGGAAACCACAGAATGGGTGAGTCGAGTAATAGTCAACCCAAAGAAGGATGGAAAGTGGAGGATTTGTGTAGATTTTAAACCCTTAAATGCAGCCACTAAGAAGAACCCATATCCTCTCCCATTCATCGATCAGATCTTGGATTTAGTGGCAGGTTATGAGAGGTACAGTGGGTGTGATGGTTTTTCAGGCTATTTTCAATTGAAGATTGCTCTTAAAGATCGAACAAAAACAGCTTTCATTACGCCATGGGGTTGTTATTGCTACATGGTATTGCCATTTGGGTTAACAAATGGACCATCTTTCTATCAAAAGAGAGAAAATTGGGTATTGGAACCATTCATTGGTACTTGTGTTAAAGCTTTTATGGATGACTTTTGTGTCTATAGCAGTAGGGTTAAACACCATAAGAAGCTGCAGATGGTATTGGCTCAATATGATGAATGTGGAGGACGACTAAATCCAAAGAAATGTCATCCATCACAGCCAAGGGTGAAGTTATTGGGCCATATGGTGTCAGAAAATGGCATTGAGGCTGATCCAGACAACGTTAAGTCTATTATTCTTCTTCCATCACCTACGAGTACAAAGCAATTGGCAACCTTTATACACAAAGTGAAGTACATGGCGTGGTTTATCCGATTGTCTTCACATCTCCTTTATCCATTACAACAAGTGGCAAAGCATGATCCATTGCAATAAGATGACAAAGTGTGAAGAAGCGTTTCAAGAGGTGTTAGAGGGGCTATCAGCCATGTAGGCTCCTGATTGGGAGCAAGTGTTTTATGTAAATCCATCAGTAGGGGATGATGCCATTGGAGCCATGCTAGTGCAAAAGGGGAAGGGCAGCCATTATATGAGGCCAGTGTATTGTGCAAGCGGAGTGAAGTTGGTAGAAGAAAGGAATTTCTCGAACGTAGAGCTAGTGATGGCCAGTGTAATATTTGCTTGTCGACGATTTCGTCATTACTTGCTACCACGACCTTTTGTTTTCTTGACGAGTTATGCCTTTTTGCCACATTTAATTAATGGCACTAACATGTCAAATGTGGTCAAGAAATGGGTAATTGAGCTGGAAGAGTTTGAGTTCTCTTTTTTAGTGGAAGACAGTACAAGAGCTACCTTAGTTGATTTGTTGACTTACAAGGAGAATCCCCTTCTTGTTAAGGAAGAGGTGGTGAAAAGGGTAGTTGAAGAAGTGCCACAAATCAAAAATGCACATGTGTTGTTCTTTGATGGCTCATACAGAAAGCGCCAGGATGCGGCTTTAGGGGGTATAGCACTTTATGATCCAGAGGGGAAGCTAGTATGCAAGAGAGGGTTCAAATTGGATGCACATAGTAACAATGAGGCTGAATATGCTATGTTGGAAGCCGGATTACACATTTGTTTGAAGCATGGGATTAGAAGCTTGAGCATAAAAGGTGATGCCTTGTTAGTTGTGAAGCAAGCGTTGGGTGTGTGGAAAAGCAAGAACACCTCATTGAAGGAAACGTGTTTCAAAATTGAAGGCCTGTTAAAAAAGTTTGAAGCATGGAGCATCAGACACATTGAACTTGCTCTAAATGGAGAGTCACATGAAGCAGCTCAAAGCATGATTGGGGAGCTATTTGTGTTGAGGACCAATTTACCTCTTTATCGTGGCCGAGAAAGTTTGGCTCAAGAAGAGGAGTTTTTGCTAGCAGGAATCATTCCGAAGGACATTCAGAAGTCTAAAAAGTATGGTTTTGTGTGTAGAGCATACATATACAAATTGATTGGTGATGTCCTGTACATGAAAGGGGCTAATCTCGTGTTGAGACGTGTACCTTGGTGGGAGGAGCTTTATAGAGTGTTGGAAGAGAATCATGAAGGTGCATATGGCGGCCATTTTTCTCTAAAGATCACCTTACATAAGATCTTTCAAGAGGGGTATGTATGGCCTAGTTTGCAACCATTATGGCATTTGATGTGTTTGAAAAGTGGGGGATTGATGCAATAGGCCCGTTACCTATCACAAGCAGGGGCAAAAGCTATATTTTGACTGTAGTGGACTATATCTCTGGATGGGCAGAGGCTATAGCAGTAAAACAAATCACTGCAAAGGATGTGGCAAAATTTTTGTATAATGAAATATATTGCAAGTTTGGAGTGCCATTGGAGCTACTTTCGGATAAGGGGCCAGGCCTTAGAGCTAAACTATTGGACTTTTTATGCGCGAAGATGAAGATTAGGCACCAGCATACCTCCTCTTCTTATCCACAATGTAATGGCTTAAATGAAAGATTCAACGGTGAGTTGGTACAAATTCTTTCAAAAGTGACAGAGCACCAAGGAAAGAATTGGGATTTGGAATTGCCTAGTGCATTATGGGTTTACCGTACTTCGGTGAAGACAGGTACAGGGTTTACTCCATTTCATTTGGTATATGGAAAGGAAGCACTATTGTCTGTGGAAGTAGAGTTGCCTGCGGTCAATATGTTAGAAAAGTTTCGTGGGGAGTCCAGTGATGCATTCAAAGAGAGGCTCTTACAATTACAAGAGGTTCAACTGGATAGGACAAGTGCATTGGAGCATTATGGACAGATGCAAGATAGGGCTTTATCAAAGATAAATGAAAAGGTCAAAATTGAGGGTATCAAGAAACATGACATGGTTTTTCACTACAACAGTAAATTGGACAAGACATTCCAAAAGAAGTTTCAAATTAAGTGGGAAGGCCCTTTCAAAGTAGTGGAGTGTTTCCCGAATGGTACATATCAGCTGGCTAACCTGGATGGGATTCTACATAAGTCAAGGTAAATGGATTGCGTCTTAAATTGTATCATGCTAGATTGATGATGGTGGAGCAAGATGAGCTGTCTGCAGAACAAGTAATGTATGTGAGGGATGAGGAGATCTGTGACACGGCGATTCTCGTATCTCTTTTTGCTGTTGTTGATCATGAATGATCTAACAGGCTAGGGGATGGCCAAATTATGTTAGGAGTTTTTTGGAAGAAGTGATTGCACATATGTACATAACCATGCATGGTGTATTGAATAAAGGATTGCCCATTTTCCAAAGCCAGGTGGTTGCATGGGGCCCACATGTGTACAGGTAGGACAACGTGTACATAGTACATCGATTTTCATTATCACCAGTACCAGTGTGTTTTTTCTATAATAACGAGGAGTTGATAGCACGTAAAATTCTCAAGGAAGCTATCTGCGGGCCGACGACATGAGGTAAGCAGGTGTGTCAGATGGCATCTAGTGGCGTCAGGAGGCCGAATGGGGTCAATACTTGCACGTGGATAAGTACGGACACAACGTGGGTGTTTTCTTGTGATGATTATGCAAAAATGTCATCATGAAAACTGTATGTGGGGGCCACTTCACGTGATTGCAGGATGCATTATTGGAAAAAGCTGAGTGCCAGGTGTGCGGATGATGCAAAGAGGTAACAAAAATGCACTGCGTGGCCAGTTTTTGGCGTGTTCGGGGTTCGTTTGAGGTCAACTAAAAGGCCAAAGGTGCCGAAGGCATACAGTGAAGTGTGGACATTGAAAAACCTGAGAGAAAGACCAGCAAAACATGGAGAGAAGAGGAGGAATAGCCGCAACTCAGTTTTTGCTATTTTTGGAGCCTGTTTTGGCTGTAAACTGCTCATCCGAGGTCGAATTTGAGCACTTTGATATTGTAGACTAGGGTTTTTGGCCGCTCCGGACGCAATGGAGCTGTCTATTTTTCCAAATTCCTCATTTTTTCTTGTTGTTTTGGCTGTGTAAGTTTCTCTTGTGAGCGACGTCTCTGCTCCAATTTGTGATTGTATCTCGCATATTTCATCCATATTGTGTGAGCTATTTGCCCCATTGGTGTTGCCCCAAGCTCAATTGTATCTAAACATCATAAATTATCCTCTTTTGAGCTGAGTTTTTGGGTGTGTGTGTGTGTGTGTATGTGTGTGTGTGTCTCTGTGTCGAGTGGGCAAATGGATAGTCTCTCTCTTCTCGCTCCATAGGTGTGTTCTCCGTCTCGGCCAGGTGGTTTGTGTAAGCCGAGTGGTGCCCCATAGTGTGTGTGTATATCGTCCCAAGAGTGTGTGTCGGGTGATTATAGAGGCGTTGTGTGTGTTTCCATCCCGCTCACAACGCACTCTCTCTCTCTCTCTCTCTAGCATACACACACAAGAGAAGGAGAAGGAGCCAGAGATGGAGCAAGAGCACTTCTGAGCTTACACCTCAGAGAATGAGGATTTTTAGGTCAAATGGACCTTTTACAAGAGTTTAGCCCGTTCACACATGGGCGTCCACAGTGGCCGATCGTTGCACAACTGCTGTAAAAATAAGGTAAGTGGTGCGCCTCTCATCGATGATCACCTACACACCTATTGGACCGACAAACCCGGTCCCTGAATCTACCAAATAAATAATACGGTATCGAGAAATTTGCGGTCTTGCCAGGAAAGCACCGGGCTTATGGCTGTGAGAGTTTGTGAGAGAACTCAATAAAAACTATATGAAGGAGTTAAACCATAGATGCCATGAAGAATAGGGTTTGGAAAGAAGTGCAATCAAAGAAGACTCACTCTTTCTCTCTTACACTCATGCACACAAAGAAAGAACGCAAAAGAGAATGTCAAAACAATACGAAGATGAAAACATCAAGGCTATGGTCATATCGTATCATGGGTAATATGAAAGGGTTAATGGATGAGTTAATGGTATTCAATCTTGGCTGACCAAATAGGCTACGAATTGTTCTTTGGAATTGTAGTTTTGTGCTTACCATAATATATATATTTTGTCTAGTGATTGGGATTAATTGTGTGTACAAATCCTCTTGGTTCATAGCAAAATAACTACGCTTACATCAAAAAAAAAATTATAGTCTATGAGAGGTAGTATGATGGGATCCGGTGATAGAAGTATTTCATTGAGCCTTTCAGGGCCGAAGAGAAACACTATACGTTGTTGAAAGTGTATTTTACGGCTAATCCATACGTTAATTCTAATAGATCGTACAGAGTGAAAGCGATAGAAATGATCATCATGTGGGTTATTCATCTAGGATAGTATGTGAGAAATGTAGATATGAGATAAGTGAAGAGATGAGAAGTTTCCCTCCCGAGCCCTATTCTTGCCCGTAGGCAATAAGGATACTGCCGGGAGAGATGTACCTGTAGCAAGAGAACCTAGAGAGGATGAATTACTAAGGATGAGAGAGATAGGTTTGGTTAAGGAGATGAGATTAGATACATATATATATATATATATATATATATATATATATATGTTGGATTAGAGATGAAAATGAAAACAACAAGAAATCAAGAAAACATCAATGTAGAACACATCTTACTTGAAACCCTTCGGCACCATTATTGATGGGAGAGAGAAGAAGAGTGGATAATTCCACTTTGATTGATACACCAAGTGCAAGACCTTCTTTGATTAGAGTTGATCTTCCAAGGTTAGCTTGTTGCAAGAATGGCTAGTCTCCCTCTAGGAGAAAGTGTAGGCTTGGCTTATGTTAATGGCTAAGTACAATTAGGCATTACTACTCACTCCCTCGAGAATTCCTCTCATCAATGGCTTGAATGCTTGAGTTCCCTCCAAGGAAGAAGAGGTCCCCTTTTATAGGTGAAGGGAACCCCCAAGGGTTTACACAAGAAGAGAGGAGCCAGTGTGAACAGGAATTGGAAAAGTTGGAAATGAGCTGCCCCTGCATGATGTGGGCAGACTGGGGTCCAGTATTTTGATCATATCTCCTCAACCGTGGCTCCAAATAAAAAAGTAAAAATATGGGCAGAAACTTCAGCTCATTAGCTACGATTTTCATTTTAAAATCATTTTCCAATTCGGATTGGAACCTTGTGTAAAAAATTCATCAAAATAGGGTCCATTTATGGCAGCAAAAGTCTTCATGTGGTCTCCTTAGCCTAGACTTTCATTTAATTCAAAAGGACACCTCATGCCATATGAAAGCATGACATTGCTCCTTGACAAAGTTTTGTAATCATGCTTGCAATAATGCATTAAAATAAGTGTATCTTTGAAATCATGCCACCTAGTGTCCCACTAGGATTTGATTCTCTCCTAGTAGCTATTTAAAAAGAAATATAAGAAAAGTATAAAAAATACATAGAATATATATATATTGGAGTTTACCCTAGATATAGGATCTAGCTAGGGTGTGAGATGATAATGAAATAGTAGAAATAAAGAATCAATGCTTTTTGCCCCAAGTTAAAGAGGCGGAGCTATTGATGCTTTTCCCATAGTATTTTCTGATGGTAAAGTAAGGATATGTTACCCTTGAGAAAAATAATAGGATGAGATAGAAGGCTTGTTATTATACTTAAATATGCATATGTACACTATAGGAAATATAATTATGTATCTAAAAAAATACAAGATAGATCTTGTAGCATACGTTCCCACTATGTACGTGTCACAGCACGACATCCACCCCCTCTAAACCTGCACATCCTCCGGTATGTGCCACATTGTCTCTTTGTAAGATTAGACCTCTTGTACATCTTCCTTGTCTTCTTCTTCACTGGATGATTCCAGTGCTTCATGTTCACTTTGATCTTCACCTGTGTTTTTCTCTTATTCCTCATCCATATCTTCTAGATCATTGTCTCCTCTTCTCTTAAACATTTTAATCCTTTTTCCTGCAATGGAAATCTTTACTTCTGTACCATCTAGTTTAGACAAGCTGTAAGTAGCATTTTCATGCACATGCTTTACAACATACGGTCCAAACCATCTTTTTGAGAACTTACGCATGACTGTGTGCTGGTTATCAAGGCTACTATCATACACTAAAACCCAGTCACCTTTGTCAATTGCTTTGCTCCTGAGTCGATGTCGCTTATCAAAATAGTCCTTGTTTTTCAACCTTGCATTTTTGAGTCGTTCTTTTGCAGCTTCAATGTCTCCAGGTCTTCTCTCTAGCTGCCTTATACCCAGTGCAAGGACATCTTCCCTACTAAGCCCCTCTTGCCAAGGTAGTACATTCCATGTGGGAATTGTATCCTCAATCGGCATCACTGGCTTTTGACCATGCATTAGCTCCGCAGGCATGTAGCCAGTTACTGAGCTATGTGTTGTACGATCAGCCCATAAAGCATATGGTAACAATTTTGGCCACTCACCAACTCTTCCTTCGCAAGCCTTGGCCAAAGCTTTGATGATAGGAGGATGCCCTCTTTCACTCTTTCCATTGCCTTCAGGGTTGTAAGCTGTAGTAAGAGAAAGCTTGATCCCTAATCTAGAAAAGAACTCCCTTGCTTCTTCGACATCCAGTTCACCTCGATCTGCAGTGATTTTTCCCACACAACCATAACGGTGTCAGGAGTTTTTTGGAGCAAGGGATTGCGCATATGTACATATACATGCATGGTGCATCAAATGAAGAATTGCCCATTTTCCAGAGCTAGGTGGTTACGTGGGGCCCACATGTGTACAGGTAGGACAGCATGTACATAGTGCATCGATTTTCACCGATACTAGTACCAGTGTGTTTTTTCTACAATAAAGTGAAGTTGGTAGCGCGTAAAACTTCTCGAGGAAGCTATCCGCGGGCCGACGACGTGAGGTCAGCAGGTGCGTCAGATGGCATCTAGTGGCGTTAGGAGGGCGAACGAGGTCAATATTTGCACGCGGATGAGGACCGACACAACGTGGGTGTTTTCTGGTGAGAGTTATGCAGAAAGGTCATCATTAGGACCACTTTTTGGGGCCACTTCACGTGGTGGCGAGATGCATTATTGAAAAAAAGCTGAGTGCCAGGTGTGCGAATGATGCAAAAAGGTGACAACTATGCACTGCGAGGTCAGTTTTTGGCCTGTTCGGGGTCCGTTTGAGGTCATCTAAAAGGCCAAGGGTGCCCAACTAAAAAAGCTAAGTGTGGGAACTGAAAAAATGGAGAAAAGACCAGAAAAAACGTGGAGAAGAGAGGAGGAACAGCCGCAGCTGTGTTTTTGCTCATTTTGGAGCCTGTTTTGGCCGTAAACTGCTCATCCGAGGTCGGATTTGAGCACTTTGACATTGTAGACTGAGGTTTTGGGCCGTTCCGGACGCGATGGCGCTGTCCATTTTGCCAAATTCCTCACTCTTTTCTTGCTGTTTTTTTGTGTAAGTTTCTCCTATGAGCGAAGTTTCTTCTCCAATTTGTGATTGTATCTGGTATCTTTTACCCATATTGTGTGAGTTGTTTGCCCCATTGGTGTTGGCCCAAGCTCATTTGTATCTAAACATCAGAAGTTCTCCTCTTTTGAGCTGAGTTTTTGTGTGTGTGTGTGTGTGTGTGTGTGTCTCTGTGTGGAGTGGGCAAGTGGATAGTCTCTCTCCTCTCACTCCAGAGGTGTGTTCCCTGTCTCGGCCAGGTGTGTTGTCTAAGCCGAGTGGTGTCCCATAGGTGTGTGTGTGTATCTTCCCAAGAGTGTGTGTCGGGTCGTTATAGAGGCGCTGTGTGTGTTTTCATCCCGCTCACAACGGCAAATCACCTCATCAAGAAGGAATTTGCACACAGCTTCTGTGGTCTTGGCTCTTAATGCTCTTCCTTCAACCTGGTTAGTTAGGTCCTCTCGTGCAAGAACCAAGTATCTCATCTGCCAGAGTCCTAAAGGCATCGTGACTAGATCCACAACCCATTTATAGTGCATGGCTAGTGGATATGTTGGGTGCAATTTATCACGATGTCGAACATTTGAATACATTTGACAAGTTACACATGACTCTACAAACTGAGATACATCTTTATACATACCCTTCTACCAGTATTTTTCTTTCAACTTGGAGAAGGTTTCCCACACACCCCTGTGTCCAGCCCATAGACTCTCATGAAACTCTTGCATGAGCTTTACTTGAGTCTCTTTTTTACATATAACCCGTTGTGGTGTAGCACCCTTTTGTTTAGGATGCTTCCACAAGTAACCATCCCTTAAAAAGTACCCATATGCTTTCCTGCGTATCCTCTTGAATTCTTGTTCAGACCAATCATCCTGTTTTGTTAGAGTACTCAAGTACCTTCCAATAGAAAGCCAATCACCTTCATAAAGATCTTTCAAGAACAATTCAAGTGAATTAGTCATGCAGACATTGTTACCTTTGACATGAGAGATAGAATAGAATTTTGTGCCTACATCATCTCCCTCATCAATCATTTGTGACTCATCTTCATACCTTGCCCTTGATAGCATATCTGCCACTGTATTGTCTTTACCTGCAATGTGCTTAAACTCAGGATTTAAGGACTTAATGTAGGCAATCCACCGCAACATAGCAATGTCTGGTGTTGAGCAGCTTGTAATCATCCCAAGAAGTGGTAGACAATCTGTTTCTACAACCACACATGCACCAATTAGGTACTCTTTCCCACTTTTCAAGGCTGTAACCATACCCCATAACTCTCTCTTTATCTGTGGATAGTTTCTTTGGCGAGCACTTAGTACCTTTGCTCCAAATCTTACCACATACCTGTGTCCTTCTTTGTCATCTTGCCCTATTGCCCATCCAATCCCTGTAGGACTGGTATCTACTGTCACAATCACTAGCCTTTGACACTCATAGTCTACCTTTCTCAAAGTCGTTGCTGACTGGAGTAACTCCTTTAGCTTTTTCATGGATTTTACATGAGCTTCTGTCCATTTAAACTTTTGATTCTTTCTAAGCAGCTGATAAAGAGGATCAGCTACATGTGCATAATGTGGAATCCAAATAACATAGAAGACACATGCTCCCAGAAACCTTCTAACCTCAGTGATGCTAGTGCATGTTTCTTTCATTCTTTGGATGGCATTTACCTTTGATGGACAAGGTTTCCTACCATATGGCCCACACATGTGCCCCACAATGAGCACTTCTTTGACACCAAACATAGACTTTTTCCCTGACAATGTAAGATTCACTTCTTCCAACCTAGACAAAATTTTATCACAATCATTTATGTGATTTACCACAAACCTGCGACATCCCTTGAGATCCAAAGCTTCATCTTTGTCACTTTCTTCACATCCTTTGATAGGCAAATCATCAATGAAAGGCATTGTGATTTGAGGAATAAAGTCACGTAAGACCTTATTCATCCCGTTCATCATATGTGCAATCGAGTTGGTTGCTCCCTGTGGCAAGGTACACATCCTTACCAAACCCAAAGGTGTCCTCATGGTTGTCAAGTCTCTGCTTTCGATTGCAAGCTGAAATTGATCATACCCTGAGTAGAGATCCCCCATTGAGTAGATTGCCCTCCCTGCAAACGCCTCTGCAAATTCATCCACAATTGGACCTGTACCTACATTTCTAATTGTCACCTTGTTCACTGGTTGCATATCTTGGATGAAGCGTAGAGAACCATTCTTCTTTGGAACTGTGAACCACCTGTTTGAGTATGGAGCACAAGAAGGCTCCAAGATTCCCATTTTGATTTTCTCATTCAGTAGCTCTACTAACTTTGGCAAATGAGCCTTTGGAACCGGAATAGGCCGCAGATTCCAAGGCACATGAGGTATTGTGAAAATTACGATAGGAGCTACAATATAAGGATCAACACATCCTATCTCATGTGGTTCAAATGCAAAAGCCTTACCATGCTTTGAAAGCATTTCTTTGAAGCACTTTGTCTCCTCCTGTGTTAGAAACTCCTCGTAACCAATCTGCAACTCTTGAAAGGACTCCTTTGTGAAGGTATGCCCGATCTTTTTAGGATTCCGCAAACTTGGTTGTAAAGAAGCCTGTTCAATCTTTTCCTTGTTGTTGGGTGGTAAGGGTGAAGCTACTGGTTTCACCTTCTTTGCTACACTCTTGTATTTAGTTTCAACATGGACTTCTGGGCCAACTGTTTGGCTTTCTTTAAAGGCTTCTATTACTTGATACATTTCCATAGAGCAAACTTCCACAACTTCATTTTCAAGAAGCAAACTAGACCTCATTATAGCATCAAGCTCACCCATAGTATCTACAAAAGAAACTTGTTCACACAAACCCAAAACATTTTCAGTAGGCTTTAGCAACCCACTCTTTTTCATGCCTATTTGTACATTATGCACATATTTCCTCTCATATCTTTTCAAATCTTCTAGTTTTGTAAAACATACTGATCCATTCCTTGTTACCAAGGAGCTCATCGAGAAAGTTTCACCTATTTTTGGATCAAGCGAGACCCTTTTTCTTTCTGTACCACTGCAATCCCGCTTTACAATGGTACTTGGCCAAAACCCATCATTTCTCTATGATCATGAAACTCTTTGCTTACCTTTGGTAGAGGATGTTCTCTGAGGTTATCACGATTTCTTTCATGGTTTACACAGACTGTGAGAAATTGGACAGCTCGTTTACCATCTTTGCTACGTATTCTAGCATATGTTGAACCATCGTCCATTACCTTTGTTTCCATTCGAACTCCCACAATGTAGAGTTGTCCAAGGATGAGATGATATGAAGATGTATCCTGTACAAAGAAGTTTTGGTCAATCTTTACATCACCTATTGTTACCTTCACACCTGGACATGCTGCATACAATTCACCGGATGAATTGTTTGCCACTTTTACCATCCAACCATGATCTGTGTCCATCGGCCATTTGCACTTGTTGTAGAGACTCTTTGACATTATGTTTATTTCTGAACCATGGTCAATCAAGGCAATAAATGGCTCTTCAAGATCACCTACCTTGACCAAAGTTTCTGTAGTAGCCCTTGCCCAATGACTTCATGAATAGTAACTCCTAGGAATATCTTCAACTTCTTCATCATCATTTGAGAAATACACTTGCTTCACTCTCCCACTAGATTGGTAGCATCCTACCACAGCTCCATCATTCTCCTTATTTTGCAGTTGCATCCCTTGTGTCTTTGAGGTTTCCCCTTCAACCTGTGGACGAGAAACTTCAGCAAGGGTTTGCCTCTTTCTCTTGATGATGTCAATGATCTCCTCATGGAATTCACGCTTTGCAATGCCAAGAACTTCTCCCATAGTGAACTCAATCTTGCTATTCAAGATCCTTTCCTCCAAGACTTTCTTTAAATCTGTAGCAACCTCAATATCAGATTGTAGTTTATAAGTTGGGCCTTTTGTCTTACCTTTCGTTGGCTCTTTCTTCTTTCCTGTTGTAGACTCCTCCATGAGTACTTCAGGTGGAGATGCTCCTTGTGTTGAGGGTGTTTGAGAAGGCATTGAGTCGCTTCTTCCCCCACTTCTAGAAGCTCTTTTTGATGGTCCTTCATCAGCATTCTCACGTCTGCGCTTCTCTTCTACAATTGCCTCATTTTGTTGGCATTTTGTAATGTAGGCATGCACTGACAATGAGTCCACTGGATCATTCCATCCTGTTTCTAGACGTATGCAATCACCTGATTCATGTAGAATCTCTTTTGTAAGCTTTACCTTTTTAGCTAATTGCATGACATTTGACCAAATTTGACCATGATGGTCACTCACCTCTTCATCACAAAAATGTTCAATTTTTACTCCATAAGTAGCTGCCTCAAATGAAGAGGTGGCATGCTTGGTTGCCATATCTTCAACCAAGGTTTGCATTCCCCCCTTCCCAAAGTTAGTTCTCAAGGGTAGACCTGTCTCTCTTAAGTGGATTTTACCATCCTTAAAAAAGACAACATCTTTTGACAAAGCATCACTAAAATCATCACAATCCCTTCTTACATGGTCTGTACTATCACACCAAATACATCTATTAACAAACCCTTCTTTGGGCTGTTGTCTTTGCCTAGGAAGTGGCCCTAATGGTTGGCCTTTTTCTTCAAGCTTTGCAAACTACACCTTCAAGTCACGCATTCCCTTCACAAGCTCATCTATCATGGACTCATCAAACTTAGGAGCGATAAAAGTAGGCTTTACCATTTTGTCAGAAGTTGAGGTGGAAGGACTTGTAGTGTTTACTACCATCTTGTCCCTTCTTCTTTGTCGTTTGGCAAGCAGTGAGACAGCACCTTCAACCTCATTCCAGTCGGTCTTTAGTCCTTGCTCAGCATCTTTATCTTCAAGAAGAAGCTCCAAATTTTCTTGAAACTCTTTACCTGCAGCTTGTAAGAAAAGATCTGTCTTCTCTGCATCTAGTGTGGCCCTTTCTGTCCTAGTGAGTTGTGCATAGCGCCGCTCAAATTCCCTAAGTAGCTCTGTTATTGATAGTCCTTGCTTTGGCTTGACTACCAATTCTAAGAATGTCCTTTTGGTCACTCTCTCCGAGTCCTCCATGAAATATTCCTCCTTTAAAGCTACTTTGAGTTCTTCCCAATTTCTCCCATGCCCATCTTTAATTGCCCTAACATGCTCCCTAATTTCTGGAGCAACAACTAGCTCAAAGCTTTGAATCATCTCACCTTCTGACACGCGATGCAGCTCCATTTCCTTCACATACTCGCGTAAGTACTTGGTTACATCTTTGCCATTGAACTGATCCATTCTGTTGACGACCGCTTGTATGGCCTTCGTTGCTGAAATCTCCCTTCTTTCAATAGCATGTTGTTGTTGCATGAACATTGCAAATGCTTGAAACATTTGCATTGTTGCTAGGTCAAAATGCATACCCTGTTGCTCAACATGATCACCCATGGTTACCCACAAACTCTCACCCTAGCAGATTCGCGTCGGGTTCACCAAAAATATATCGAGAAATTTGCGGTCTTGCCAGGAAAGCACCGGGCTTATGGCTGTGAGAGTTTGTGAGAGAACTCAACAAAAACTATATGAAGGAGTTAAACCATAGATGCCATGAAGAATAGGGTTTGGAAAGAAGTGTAATCAAAGAAGACTCACTCTTTCTCTCTTGCACTCACACACACAAAGAAAGAACGTAAAAGAGAATGTCAAAACAATACTAAGATGAAAACATCAAGGCTATGGTCATATCGTATCATGGGTAATATGAAAGGGTTAATGGATGAGTTAATGGTATTCAATCTTGGCTGACCAAATAGGCTACGAATTGTTCTTTGGAATTGTAGTTTTGTGCTTACCATAATATATATATTTTGTCTAGTGATTGGGATTAATTGTGTGTACAAATCCTCTTGGTTCATAGCAAAATAACTACGCTTACATCAAAAAAAAAATTATAGTCTATGAGAGGTAGTATGATGGGATCCGGTGATAGAAGTATTTCATTGAGCCTTTCAGGGCCGAAGAGAAACACTATACGTTGTTGAAAGTGTATTTTACGGCTAATCCATACGTTAATTCTAATAGATCGTACAGAGTGAAAGCGATAGAAATGATCATCATGTGGGTTATTCATCTAGGATAGTATGTGAGAAATGTAGATATGAGATAAGTGAAGAGATGAGAAGTTTCCCTCCCGAGCCCTATTCTTGCCCGTAGGCAATAAGGATACTGCCGGGAGAGATGTACCTGTAGCAAGAGAACCTAGAGAGGATGAATTACTAAGGATGAGAGAGATAGGTTTGGTTAAGGAGATGAGATTAGATACATATATATATATATATATATATATATATATATGTTGGATTAGAGATGAAAATGAAAACAACAAGAAATCAAGAAAACATCAATGTAGAACACATCTTACTTGAAACCCTTCGGCACCATTATTGATGGGAGAGAGAAGAAGAGTGGATAATTCCACTTTGATTGATACACCAAGTGCAAGACCTTCTTTGATTAGAGTTGATCTTCCAAGGTTAGCTTGTTGCAAGAATGGCTAGTCTCCCTCTAGGAGAAAGTGTAGGCTTGGCTTATGTTAATGGCTAAGTACAATTAGGCATTACTACTCACTCCCTCGAGAATTCCTCTCATCAATGGCTTGAATGCTTGAGTTCCCTCCAAGGAAGAAGAGGTCCCCTTTTATAGGTGAAGGGAACCCCCAAGGGTTTACACAAGAAGAGAGGAGCCAGTGTGAACAGGAATTGGAAAAGTTGGAAATGAGCTGCCCCTGCATGATGTGGGCAGACTGGGGTCCAGTATTTTGATCATATCTCCTCAACCGTGGCTCCAAATAAAAAAGTAAAAATATGGGCAGAAACTTCAGCTCATTAGCTACGATTTTCATTTTAAAATCATTTTCCAATTCGGATTGGAACCTTGTGTAAAAAATTCATCAAAATAGGGTCCATTTATGGCAGCAAAAGTCTTCATGTGGTCTCCTTAGCCTAGACTTTCATTTAATTCCAAAGGACACCTCATGCCATATGAAAGCATGACATTGCTCCTTGACAAAGTTTTGTAATCATGCTTGCAATAATGCATTAAAATAAGTGTATCTTTGAAATCATGCCACCTAGTGTCCCACTAGGATTTGATTCTTTCCTAGTAGCTATTTAAAAAGAAATATAAGAAAAGTATAAAAAATACATAGAATATATATATATTGGAGTTTACCCTAGATATAGGATCTACCTAGGGTGTGAGATGATAATGAAATAGTAGAAATAAAGAATCAATGCTTTTTGCCCCAAGTTAAAGAGGCGGAGCTATTGATGCTTTTCCCATAGTATTTTCTGATGGTAAAGTAAGGATATGTTACCCTTGAGAAAAATAATAGGATGAGATAGAAGGCTTATTATTATACTTAAATATGCATATGTACACTATAGAAAATATAATTATGTATCTAAAAAAATACAAGATAGATCTTGTAGCATGCGTTCCCACTATGTACGTGTCACAGCACGACAACGGCGTCCATCGTAGGTGGTAGGGTGTGCGTGAGGGTTAACAGTAACTAGCTCTATCAAAACAAGATGTGAGAATCTATTCCTTATTTAGCAACCTCGTCATTCATATGAGTAAAAGTTGGTAACTCCTTTACATTATGCTAAGTTTTAATATTCTATTTGCCCAAATACCCAAGCATTCCTGCTCTACAACACCCCTGCTGGGATGGACCACTTTTTGCAACTTGTATGCCGATGACACTACATGCTCTTTCTCTGATTTATTTCATCAATTGAAGTATAAAAAGTCATGGCCTCATCTGTAGGGCTTAAGATTTGTTGCACTTATAACATTGTGAAGATTTTCTTGATTTTGTTTCCTCTTCAAACAGCTCCTTGTTAGATTTTTGTTGTTAATTCCAATAGCACTAGTCAACACCATCACCTTTCTTAGGTTTACCACCAGTTTAAGGCAATTCCAGTCTCCACCTTGATTGCACTTCACAAAATGATTTTGATAATGCTCTTCATTCTTTTATTTTTTATTTCTAACTTGTTTATTGTCTAAGATTCCCAATCGATGCAGACCATCATGTAACACAATCAGATAAGTCATCTCCTTACTTTATTTTGCAAACTTATTTTAAAAGCTTCAATGGTAATATACTCCCCATGTTCTCTCAGATTTTTCAATACCTACCTTCCTGGCTAATCAATCAAAGATCTTAATTAATCCATATCTTACTACTTACTGGTCGACTATACTAACACTGTCACACATGATTGTGCCAAAATCCTAGATGTGTTTGCTTATACCATTCAAAGAGACAACACAACTCTCTTGGCACGCATACATAGATATCCATTCAATATCCCGTTGGTATGTACAACAAATACATTAGTGTTCTTATCATATTTCGTTTGTCTAATTGTCTTCTAAGTTGAATACTCACACACTGCTACGGTCGTGGTTTCTCGTTGATTTAAAGGATTTTTCATTAAGATCATTTGTCATTAAGCTATACAACTGCTCATGTGAGCTAAGGTGCTATGGAATAGTGAACAACAGTTTGTAAGTACCCTCATACTCAAACATGCTCCAAATTGGTCTCACAACATGTGCTAAATGTTATATTTTTATGCCTAGCCTAGTCCATTGGTCATGGAGACACAAATTTGTTGATTTAAACAGTGTGTAGATACTCATCTTGGTGCATATCTGCTGATTTAATCAGCACATTGAGAAATTCCAGATTCGTGATTTTTAAACAATATCAAGTGCAGATTCGCCGATTAGGCAGCATTAGTGCATATTCATCGATTTAGGCAGCACGTCTTATTGGTGTAGATTTGCCAATTTGATTGGGATGTACATCAATCAGACATTGTTACTACTTTCTTGAATGGTGACACATTTGAGGAAGTTTATGTAACGCAACCTCATGGTTTTGTCAAGAAAGGACAAGAGGATAATGTGTGCAAATGTAACAAAGCTTTGTATGGGTTGAAGCAATCTCCTCATGCTTGGTATGAGAAAGCTAAGACCCATTTGGTCAAACGAGGCTTCCATAACAGTCTAACAAAAAGCACATTGTATGTAAAGCGTGAGGGTGATGTACCTCTCATTGTGGTTCTCTACGTGGATGATTTGCTGATCACTAGACCAAATGAGAAACATATTGCTGAATTTAAGGCTGATTTGAATGCTACTTTCAAGATGAAAGATTTGGAGCTATTGCATCATTACTTGGGTATATAGTTTAAGCAGTGTGATGGTGGTATTGCCTTGTGTCATAAAAGTTACATAGAGACATTGCTATGTGTAACATTTAATGGCCTAATAACTTATGTGTAGCGGAAATTAGCATGAACATAGTGGGCATTTCATTAAAATAGATTCCTAATGAGAATTACAAGAGTGCTTGGGTGGAGAGAGAGCAACAAAAAGCATAACACCTAGTTAGATAGCATCGACATAACTTTCAAATGAGAGAGAAATTAAGCTATTGACAACAGTTGAGGACCGGATTTGCATGGAGCCGGTCCCCCCTCCAAAAGGCTTTGTATTGTGGTTTCTCCCATCAAGAGAGACATTGTACAATACAATTCTTTGTGTTCCTTCAAGACTAGCTAGTGCAATGAAGATGGAAGCTTCATGCACCAAGCAAAACACTTAATCAAACACAACTTGAATTATCCCCGTTCTCAGACCCAAGACCTCACACACCTTCGAAGATGGTGAGAGCTAGCAGGGTATGAGAGTAGATTGAGAGGAAGAAGGAGTATCTTACGAGAAAGATGTACATCTCCTCACATAATCACTCATATTAGCATAGCTTAGCTTAGTAATTAGCTTGGTAGAGGATATGAGCATGCATTGAAGCTTGGCTCTTGGTTGGATTTGCATCCACATGCCAAGAGAGTGTTGATGTAGGCTTCTATCTCACAAGCTTGGAGTAGGTGATGAGCTCTCCATTAAAGCTTCGGAGGAGATAGAGTATTCTTTCTTCACACATGGTCAAGTGTGAGTGTGTGTGTGTCAATGCCAAGCAAAAATCAGCCCCCTCTCTCTCTTGGGCGAGCCCTTGTTGCTAATTTGGTCTGGCTTTTGCCTCATTGGACCTCCCCAAGTCAAGCCAATGGGTATTAAGCAGCATAAGTGATAGCCTTCTGACATGTGTCCCCCTTTCCCCTTTTGTGAGAGCTTTAGGTAATTAAATAATTAAACTAAACTCTCATTGGACCCCTTTGCCTCCTAGCCAATAGAAATCAGGCAAGCCATGGGGCTTCTGAATGCTCATTGGACCCTTTGGGAGACTGCCCAATAGTCTTCTAGGAGACTTAATTCTCATTGGTTTCTTTTATTAAATGTTTTTAAATTAATTAAACTACATTTACTCTAGCTTAATTCTCATTGGTCCACTTCAAGGGTCTTCCAATAGGAATTGGGCACACCTTGTGGGCATCTGGGCTAGGGAGCTGACATGTGTCCCTCATTCCCTTTGTGTAAAGGGAGCTTGTGTGTGTGTGTGTGGCTTTCTCTCTCATCCCCTACCTTTGGGGCTCGCCCCCTCCCATGTAGGGATATGCAAAGACTTTTAGGGCACACACAAAGCATCCAATTTTCCCTAGGGTTGACCTTTGGACACAACCTTTGAATTTTGGAACCTTAGCATTTTGGAAGTCTTAATGGGCTGAACCTTAGGGTCTTTTTAGCCCATTGTTGCACATGGCTCTTTTGCACATGGCCCCCCCTTTGGATCCTTATTTTCCCTCCTTTGGATCCCTATTGTGGTCGGTCTGCTAGCTTAACCAATATTCTAGCTTTTTCTCCCCTGCCACTTCCCCACATTAAATGATCAGTTTAATATGAGAAAATCATTTAGGAGAATTAGATATTGATTATTATGACACTATGTAAGTTTGAACTTGAGGATTGCAAACCTTGCCACTCCCATGGAAACATGTTAGAAATGAGTCTTCATGATGCTGGTGATCCTGCAGATGTCACTCTTTACCAAACTGTTGTTGGATGCCTCATTTATGTATGCAACACGAGGCCAAATATTTAGTTTGCAGTCTCACAGGTTAGCAAATTCATGCATAGCCCAGGGTCTAAGCATTGGCAGAGTGTCAAGAGGATTTTTCGCTACTTGAGTGGCACTTTACATCTTGGCTTGTTTTATCCCAAGGGGGGATCATTGCCACCACATTTGCATGCTTTTTCAGACTCAGATTGGGCTGGTTGTTTTGACACACGAGTGTCCACAAGTGGTTTTTGTGTCATGCTTGGCAGCTCATGATATCATGGTTGAGCAAGAAGAAACCTACTGTGGCCACTTCCAATTGTGAGGTTGAGTTCAGGGGCAGTCTTTACAACTACGGTTGAGTGTGTATGGCTCAGACACCTTATGGCCGATTTGGGTGTTGGACAGGACACTGCCAACACTATTTACACTGACAGTCAGAGCGCATTGGCAATTGCGAGGAACCCAATTTTTCATGCTCGCACAAAGCACATTGAAGTGCATTACCACTATTTCAGGGAGAGGCTCTCAGCAGGAGAGATCAGCTTGGCTTATGTGCCAACACGGGACAACCTTACAGATCTTTTCACAAAGGCATTGTCTCGTGAGAAGTTCAAAGCTTTCCGCAAAGCTTTGGGCTTAGTCCCCTTTGTGGACCGATCATGTCCTCAGGGCATGGCACTTCCCTTTACTCTATGTGCCATCTCTAGTTCACCGCATCACTCTAGGGCGGATTGTTACCATATACATGTGGTAGTGATGTGTGTGAACACACTTAGGACTGCCTAGGCATTTTTTCCCTCACTAGGAGGTTTTCCCCCCGTGCATTGTATATACGTCCATCACTCTAGGGCTATCTATCTTTCCATTGCACACTAAGTAATACACTCTTTGTTGTGTGCCTTGAGCTTCCTTCGTCTTCTCCAAAATGTGTGTTTTCCTGCAACCCTAATTCCAACACGAGCAAGTTACAGATGCCTTGTAGCTTGAAGGGAGTATGTCATAATAATCAATATCTAATTCTCCTAAATGACTTTCTCATATTAAACTGATCATTTAATGTGGGGAAGTGCCAGGGGAGAAAAGGTTAGAATATTGGTGAAGCTAGCAGACCGGCCACAGTAGGGATCCAAAGGAGGGAAAATAGGGATCCAAAGGGGGGGGGGCCATCTGCAAAAGATCCATGTGCAACAATGGGCTAAAAAGACCCTAAGGTTCAGCCCATTAAGACTTCCAAAATGCTAAGGTTCCAAAATTCAAAGGTTGTGTCCAAAGGTCAAACCTAGGGGAAATTGGATGCTTTGTGTGTGTAAAAAAAGTCTTTGCATATCCCTAAATGGGAAGGGGCGAGCCCTAAAGATAGGGGATGAGAGAGAAAATCATACACACACACACACACACACACACACACACACACACACACACACAGGCTCCCTTTACACAAAGGGAATGAGGGACACATGTCAGCTCCCTAGGCCAGATGCCCACAAGGTGTGCCCAGTTTCTATTGGATGACCCTTGAAGTGGACCAATGAGAATTAAGCTAGAGTAAATCTAGTTTAATTAATTTAAAAACATTTAATAAAAGAAACCAATTAAGTCTCCTAGAAGACTATTGGGCAGTCTCCCAAGGGGTCCAATGAGCATTCAGGAGCCCAATGGCTTGCCTGATTCCTATTGGCCAGGAGGCAAAGGGGTCCAATGAGAGTTTAGTTTAATTATTTAATCACCTAAAGCTCTCACAAAAGGGGAAAGGGGGACACGTGTCAAAAGGCTATCACTTATGCTGCTTAATGGTCATTGGCTTGACTTGGGGAGAGCCAATGAGGGCTCAGCAAGAGCAAATAGCAAGAGGGCTCGCCCAAGAGAGAGAGGGGGATGATTTTTGCAAGGCATTATCACACACACACTCACACACAGTCTATGTGTGAAGCAAAGAAGACTATCTCTTCCCAAGCTTTAATGGAGAGCTCATCACCTACTCCAAGCTTGTGAGATAGAAGCCTACATCAACACTCTCTTGGCATGTGGATGCAAATCCAACCAAGAGCCAAGCTTCAATGCATGCTCATCTCCTCTACCAAGCTAATTACTAAGCTAAGCTATGCTAATATGAGTGATTATGTGAGGAGATGTACATCTTTCTCGTAAGATACTCCTTCTTCCTCTCAATCTACTCTCATACCCTGCTAGCTCTCACCATCTTCGACGGTGTGTGAGGTCTTGGGTCTAAGAACGGGGATTATTCAAGTTGTGTTTGCTAAGTGTTTTGCTTAGTGCATGAAGCTTTCATCTTCATTGCACTAGCTAGTCTTGAAGGAACACAAAGAATTGTATTGTACAATGTCTCTCTTGATGGGAGAAACCACAATACAAAGCCTTTTGGAGGGGGGACCGGCTCCATGCAAATCCGGTCCTCAACTGTTGTCATTAGCTTAATTTCTCTCTCTTTTGAAAGTATTGTCGATGCTATCTAACTAGGTGTTATGCTTTTTGTTGCTCTCTCCACCCAAGCACTCTTGTAATTCTCATTAGGAATCTATTCTAATGAAATGCCCACTATGTTCATGCTAATTTCCGCTACACATAAGTTATTAGTCCATTAAATGTTACATTGGTATCAGAGCTCAAGGTTTCTCTTTTCTTGATCAAGAAGGGAGGTCCTCAAGCTAGCTACAAATGGTTGGTATTATTAATTGCCTGTGAGTAAGTAGAATAGGGATTTTTCAGCCTTGCAGTGCGCCTGCCTTCGTGCAGTTAACGGGGCATCACCGTCAAGAGCTATGGTCTTAATAGTGGAGTCCTACGGGGCTTGCCTACGGCTTAACCACTATTGAGCTATTAGAAGCTTGACAGGAGCCGATGCTGTTTTGGTGTCGAAAGACCCTCTCTTCTATTCCTTGCAATTAATGGTATTCGAGCGGCGGGTACAATAGCTTGAGTGATTTTTCTAAAGGGGTAAAGAGGAGTAGCAACTAGGGCTTGAAGTGCCAAAGTACACCTAAAAAGTTTACACCTAAAGGTTGTTAGAATGGCTGACAATAGTAAAGAGAGTGAAATTAATGTTGATAACTTTGATTTTGCTCATGAGCAAGCTACTAATGATGCTTCAATGCTTGTTAACTATCTTGTTACTAGACTTCAACAAGCCATGGGCAATCCGTCTCTCCGAAGTGAAGTGCAACGACAGCTCCGTGCTCACGGGATTCTCCAAGCTCATCACCATGACGAGAGAACAACTAGGAAGCCTCCTTGTGAGACTACCAAAAGAGGTCTCTCTCCGATTCGGGAAGAAGAAGAGAATCCATACGAAGGGCTCAAGAATTTACTTCTTGATGATGCATCTCCTTCCCAAAGGAGAACTCAAGAGCCTCCACCGAAGGAACGAGGAAGAAGTGAGTCTCCCGCCACCTCGGCGGAGATGGCTCCACGAAGACGACGGGCTAAACGCTCTCCATCACCACCAAAGCGGAGAAGACCATCACACTCTTCTCCACGGCATAATTCAAAGAGGGATGATAAAAAGCAAGAGAAGAAAAAGGCGAGAAAGAGGACACCCTCTTCTCCATCTTCTTCATCGTCTTCCTCTTATGAAAGCTATGGTAAAGACGACAAAGATCAAGACAAGAAAAAGGCGAGAAAGAGGTCACCCTCTTCTCCACCTTCTTCAAATTCTTCACCTTCTGAAGAAAGTGATGGTGCAACCTTTGAACCATAAAAAAGAAGAGGCCATAGGAAATCCTATGCCGCATGGAAGAGGTCATCCAAGCTGAAGAAATTCAAAGAGGGAGGGAAGAGCATCTCTTTCCTTACCTATGATGGTACCTTTGGTGCTACGGACAAAGTCTTGGCCTTTATCCAACAATTCGATGCGGCGTTTGGAGATGAGGGCTTCACGGAGTCCTCTAAGCTACGCCATGTAGCTATGCACTTTCAAAAGTCCGCCAGACAATGGTGGTCTAGCCTACGAGCCAACGGTGAAGCTCCATGAACATGGAAAACTTTAAGAGCTTCCATTATGAAGCAATTTTTGGCCACCGATGCCAAAGACAAAGTACTCACCGAATGGCGAAGCTTAAAGCTCTCTCCCAATGAATCCATCCACAAATATGTAGACAAGTTTTGGGACCTACAACTCAAAGCCACTGTCTTCAAAAAGTTAGATTTTGGAGAGCAAAAGCAACAATTTTGTGCGGGCTTAACCGAAGAAATGGCGGAGTATGTCAACTCCCAAAGGCCACGTACCATATCGGCGGTAATACACCACACTATGGTGGCCTCTCGAATCAATTTCCAAACGGGGGCTAAAAGAAATAATAAGCCCTCGGAAAACAAGGGTTCCAATGAGCCTAAGGGGAAGGACAATGTCCAAAAGTCTCCTAAGGGCAACTCCAACAAAGCTAAAGAGAAGGGAGTTTACAAAGGTAAGAATAAACTCTCTCCTGAAGAGCTTGAGCGTTATTGTAAGGATAACCGATGTTTCAAGTGCGGCGAACAAGGACATGCGTACCGCGCTTGTCCCCAAAAGAACAACCGCCAAGATCCTCCTAGAGCTTCCTTGGTTGAAATCCAAGAGGAGGAGACTCACCAAACTCACCACAAAGGATCTTCTCTATGCCATGCTTGGGGAAAGGTAAGAGAACATTGTAATGGAATTTGCCTATTCAATTTGAGAGTAGCGGAATTTAATGAGAGTACTTTCAAGAAATGATTTTGTGAGCATAGTGGGTTGACATAATTGAAGATAGCAACATAATCATAGCAATTAGTTAACTTGGCATAGACAATACTTTTGCAAGAGAGAGAATTTAGAGAACATGACAACAATTGAGGACCGGATTTATGTGGAGCCGGTCCGCCCTCCAATAGGCATTTGTATTATGATTTCTCACATAAAGAGAGACTTGTTACAATACATTCTTTGTGTTCCTTGTGACCTAGGTGAAGCAATGAAGATGGAAAGCTTCATGCATCACCATCATAGCATAACCTAAACTTGAAGAAAGCTTTAACTATACCAAGCCTCAGTCCCAAGACCTCAAACACCTTCGAAGGTGGAGAGAGCTAGCAGGGAATGAGGGTAGGGAAGAGGAAGAAGAAACATTTCATACGAGAAAGAGCTAGTTCCTCACTTATCATAACTCTTGTGCTAGCATACATAATAGCATAGTAATGAAGAAGAAATAGATGGCAAGCTCAAGCATTGAAGCATGGCTCTTGGATGGATTTGCACTCCATAGCCAAGAGTGTTGGTGTAGGCTCTCAACCTCTACTTGCTTGGAGAAGGAGAGGGAGTTCTTGCACTTTGCATAGTACACAATGAGAGTGTTTGTGAGTGTGTGTGGGTGAGTATACCCCCTAAGCACCCCCCTAGCTTGCTTGGGTCGACCCCCCCTTGTAGCTCATGCTTGAAGCTCATTGGACCCCTCCAGGTCTAGCCAATCACAAGCAGGAGCCATTACAAGCAACATGGGTAGCCTTGGGACAAGTGTCCCCCTTTCCCCTTTGAGAGAGAGGACTTGATAAATGCAAAATCAATTAATTAAATATCCTAAATTATCATTGGACCCCTTGGGTGGCCAACCAATAGGCTTCAGGCACACCATGAGGGCAACATGAGGAGGAACTTGACAAGTGTCCTTGCTGCCTCTTCAAGCTGGGGCTTCCTTTGTGACTGTGAGTGTGTGTTCTCTCTCTAATCCCTAGGAAAAGGGCTCGCCCCCCCTCTTGTAGGGATGCTTTTGACTTTAGGAGCTCAAGCACCTTAGTCATCAAGCATGACAAAGCACTTGGACTAGGGGGTATTCCCACAAGCATCTCAGGCAAGCATGTCAAGGCACCTCAAGCACCTTAATCAAGCGGCAAGTCAAGCACCTCAAGCATGGAGTAAGTCAAGCACCTCAAGCACCTTCATCAAGCACCTCAAGCAGGACAAACACCTCAAGCATGACAAGCACCTCAAGCAGGACAAACACCTCGAACTTGGGCCGGGTTCCCACCTCAAGCTCAGCCCTAGCTTACCTAAGGTCAAAGGACTTTTACACACATTATTGGAGGTCTTCAATGAAGCTAACCCTAAGGTCTTATGCTCCATTGGTTAGCCTTGCTCTTGATAGACCATCTCCCATTTGGGCCCCTTTACTATTGGCCCCGTGTTGAGATAGATCTATAAGCACATATCTATATCTTAACACTTGTTCCCGTTTATTCTCCCACATTAAGTGATCAATTTAATATGAGAAAATCATTTGGGTTGGTTAGATATTAGATTTTATGACATTACCTCTCTCTTGAAATCATAGTCGTCCTCGACTATGAGGTAGAAGAGATAAAGGCTTAGTCATTAGTCAATCGTACTTAGCGGGTAGAGGATCCCTTTTTTACCCTACGACATCTTTCTAAGATGGATGACTAATCCATTTGGTGCTTGGGAGACATAGCTGCCACAAGCATGTCTACTCTTTCGTCCATTTCATTCTCCCAAAGTAGAGTGACAAATTCTACTTGGTGTTTGAGAGATGTCATCATCACAAACATGATTCTAAGCATGCATACTAGTTGAATTTGTGCACAATTAAAAAGAGGATTAGTCTTATAAGACAAAAACATGAGTCATTTAAAAGAGATTTGTACATTTGCTTACTCTAATGTAGCATTGTAAGCATTGACAAGGTTCATACTATCCTTAAGTCGTACTCCTTGCATCCATTTAGCATCTTCAAAAGGATAATTTTTGAACTTAATAAGATACCGTCGGATTATCTTACCATGTCGTAGTACCTTGTCTTCATGCCGAAGGACAGCTTCGGGTTGTAGTACCTCTTCTTGGTCTTCAACTTCGGGAGGGTCTTCAATAATTGGTTCAGTTGGTGTCTCTCCTTTGTAGGGCTTAAGTAGGCTTACATGAAAGGCATTGTGTATAAGCCAATGGTTGGGCAACTTGAGTTGATAAGCCGTCTCATTGATGGGCTTCAAGATTTGGAAAGGACCATAGTATCTTTTTGCTAGTTTAGCATAATACTTTTGATGGCCCGTAGGATTTTTGCCCGTCGTTTGCCTTAATCGAGCCTTAGGAAACTTGAGTAAGACCCAATCATTTTCTTTGAACATTAAGGCTCTTCTATGCTTATCAGCAGCAGCTTTTTGCCTTTGTTGAGAGATGGCTATAGCCTCCCTAATCTTTTGAAAAGATTCTTGTAGGTCACGGCTATACTCATCGGCGGCGAAGATCTTCCCATGTACTTTGAGTAGCAAGGGACTTTTAGGTCTTCCCTCTATGATCTCGAAAGGTGTTTTCCCCGTAGAAGTATGTACAGTATTATTGTAGGCATACTCTACTAGAGGTAAATACTTTTCCCATTGTGAGCGTTGATCTACTTTGGTAACATAAGTCTTGAGTAGATCGAGTATCGTAAGATTGGCTATCTCACTTTGGCCATCCGTTTGTGGGTGATAGGCCGAAGAGAAATTCAATCTTGTTCCTAGATTTTCAAAGAGACCTTTCCAGAAATTACTGGTCATTCTAGGATCTCTATCTGACACGATGGATGTGGGTAATCCATGGTGCTTGAAAATCTGTGATATGAAGAGAGTTGCCATTTGATGTGCCTTAATAGTCTTTTTGACAGGAATAAAATGTGCTTGCTTGCTAAACCTGTCGACTATTGTCCATATTCCTGTATTCCCATGGATAGACTTGGGTAATCCAAAGATGAAATCCATGGATATACTCTCCCATGGTGAATTTGGAATAGGCAATGGCTGGAGTAATCCAAGTTGCTTCCCTCTATCATACTTGGTCTTTTGGCATACTACACATTTTGAAACATACTCTTGTATGTCCACTTTCATGGTAGACCAATAGAAATACGTCTCTACTCCTCGGAGAGTAGGTTGAATACCTCTATGCCCTGCATATGGAGGAGCATGGGATTCATACATAACCTTCTCACGAAGGGAATGGGTAACAGATAGCCTATTGCCGTGGAGAAGATAACCATCCTACAAGGTGAATGGTTCCTCTTTCTTCCCCAAAGCAAGGGCTGACATTATGTCTCTAAAGTCAGGGTCAGTAGCATACTCATCTATCATAGAGGATAGATCATTGTGAGTAGCTATAGACACCGCATTAACTTTTGGTCGTCATGAAAGTGCATCGGCAACTTGATTGTGCTTACCAGCTATGTGAGCAATATGGAAATTAAATTGCGAAAGAAAATTTGCCCACCTCATTTGTTTGTCGAAAGCTTGGTTTGCGTCATGAAATACTTGAGACTTTGGTGGTCGGTTCGTAGGATAAATGGAGTCCCTAATAGGTAGTGCTTCCATGTGTCTAGGGCATGTAGAACAGCTAAAAGCTCTTTCTCATAAATGCCCAAGACTCGTTCATCACTATTGAGCCTTCGGCTCTCATATGCTATGGCATGCCCTTCTTGAAGCAAAACCGCTCCAAGGCAATCACCACAAGCATCACATTGGACCTCAAATGGTTTTGAGAGATCCGGAAGCACGAGGACTGGTTGGGAAGTAAGCTTCTCTTTGAGTTTTTCAAAAGCATTTTGCTCCTTAGCAGTCCATACAAACTTAACGTTCTTCTTTGTTAAGTCGTGTAGTGGTCCTGCTACTTGAGAGAATTTTGCTATGAAGCGTCTATAGTATGCACACATACCAATAAAGCTTCTTAGCTCATGTAGATTCCTTGGGTTAGGCCATGATTTTATTACCTCTAACTTTGATGGATCCATACGAATACCATCGTGAGAGATAATATGACCTAGATATTGAATCTCTTGAAGGAAGAATTCACTTTTCTTTTGGTTGAGAAAAAGTTTGTTCTCCTTCGAGACTTGAAAAATCACTTGGAGATGTTGCTTATGTTCCTCCAAAGACTTGGAGTAGATGATGATATCATCAAAGAACACTCCAGTGAATTTACGATATGGTCTAAAATTTTTATCCATGAGACGATTGAAAGTAGCTGGTGCATTAGTCAAGCCAAAAGGCATGACTAGATATTCATAAAGACCAAATGTTGTGCGAAACGCGGTCTTTAGGATATCTTCATCCACTATCCTTATTTGATGATAGCCACTCTTAAGGTCAATCCTACTGAAGTAGGTAGAGCCTTGTAGCTTATCAAACAGATCTTCTACCCGAGGCACGGGAAATCTGTTTTTGATAGTGATATGGTTTAGTGCTCGATAGTCCACACACATACGGTATGTACCATCTTTCTTTTGCACTAAAAGGACTGGAGAACAAAAGGGAGAGGAACTAGGCCTCACCATCCCTTTGTCTACCAATTCCTGTACTTGCCTCATAATCTCCTCTTGGTGAGCTTGTGAGACTCGATAAGGAGGTTTGTTAGGCGGTGAGCTTCCTGGAAGGAGCTCAATACGATGGTCATCATCCCCTCTTTTTGGAGGTAGGTCCATAGGGATATCATCGATGAACACATCTTGGAATCCTTTTAGAAAAGTAGACAAGTCTAACTCTTCTTGATTCCTATCATTTTCATTTGATGAAACATTATTAGCTTTTAGAGACTCTTTGACATAAATCATGTACGCAGAAACTGAGCTCTTCATTGATTTATCAAAAGAAAGAGGATTTACAAGTGGAATAGTGCAACCACGCTCACTAGCATCTATATACATGTTCTTTCCCCTGTAGGTGAAGTAAATTCTCCTTTCAGGGAACTTCATGTTGGCAGCCATGCGATCAAACCATGGTGCCCCTAGGATAACATCCTGATGTTGGAGAGGAGAGATGAAGAAGTCTTCTTTGTCGACATAGCTTTGGACATGAAGCCTCAACTTCCCAATCAAGGGAGTAATGGAGGCTTGTTGTCCCTTGAAAGCTGCATCAGCTGTTACTATATCTCCCATCTCAAAAGCTTGAATGCCCAACTTGGTGGCCAACTCTATTGATATGAAGTTGAGAGTAGAGCCAGGTTCAAACAAGATGAAGGCATCATGCTCTCTTACCTTTCCCCAAGCATAAGAGAGTGATGATCCTTTGCAATGAGCATCCTCTTTTGGAGCTTCGATGGTGGAAGCCCTAGGAGTCTCATTGCGAGTATTCTTCTTGGGGCAAGACGATAGCCATGTCCTTGCTCCCCACACTTGAAACATTTATGGTCCTTGCGAAAAGCTTCAAGCTCTTCAGGAGAGAGTTTGTTTTTACCTTTGTAAACTCCCTTCTCCTTGGACCGATTGTTGTTGTTGTTATTGTTGTTGTTGGAAGTGCCTTGGGAATTATTTTGAGCATTGGATTTCCCCTTTGCATCATTTTTATCTTTGTTTTCCATGGGCTTGACATTACGTCTAGCCCCTTGATGGAAATTGATGCGTGAAGCAACCATGGTGTGATGGATTACTTCGATAATAGTACCAGGCCGTTGAGAGTTGATGTATTCGGCCATCTCTTCAGGTAATCCCGCACATTATTGTTGTCTTTGCTCGGCAAAGTCTATCTTTTGAAAGACAGTAGCTTTGAGATGTAAATCGCAAAACTTGTCTACATACTTGTTGATAGATTCATGAGAGAGAAGCTTCAAGCCGCGCCATTCGGTAAGAACTTTATCTTTAGTATCGCTTGGAAGAAATTGCTTCATGATGGAAACTCGTAGAGTTTTCCATGTCTTTGGGGCTTCTCCATTGCCACGAAGGCTAGCCCACCATTGACGAGCTGATTTGTGGAAGTGCATAGCTACATGGCGTAGCTTGGAGGACTCTGTGAAGCCTTCGTCCCCAAAGGCCGTTTCAAATTGCTGGATGAAGGCCAACACTTTATCGGTAGCACCAAAGGTGCCATCGTAGGTGAGAAAAGAGATACTCTTTCCTCCCTCCTTGAACTTCTTTAGCTTTTGTGACCTTCGCCATGCAGGAAATGATTTGCGATGTCCTCCCCTCTTGTATTCTCTAGGAGAATAGCCATAACTTTCATCGGAAGAGGAGGAAGGTGAAGAAGAAGGAGAAGAGGGTGACCTCTTCCTAGCCCTTTTCTTCCTTTGTTTCCTCTCTTGCCTTTCAGAGTGATGAGGAGAAGGACTATAGGTTGCTCTTTTCCTCTTGGGAGGAGTAGGCGATCGTCTAGACCGCCGTCTTCGTGGAGCCACATCTTTAGAAGAACTTAGACTGTCATTGCTTTCTTTCTCTTTGGATTCCTCCTCTCGAATGGGAGAGAGTCTTCTTTTGGGGGTCTCTTCAAGAGGCCTCCTAAGCTCTCTCTCCTCTGGGAGAGGAACAGAAATTCCATAAGCACGAAGTTGTTGAGTAACTTTGGCTTGCAAAGCAGGGTTGCCCATAGCTTGCTGCAACCTAGTGACGAGATAATTCACAAACATGGGAGCATCATCATTAGCACCTTCATGTGCAAAATCAAAGCTATCAATGTTCATTCTACTCTCTTGATTATTGTCATCCATGTTAACAAAATTTATGTTTATACTTAGTGTATGCTTTGGCAATACAAAACCTTAGTTGCCACTCCTCTTAGCCTTTGAAAATCGGCTCTTAAGTATCTACACCCACGGCTCAAAGTGGTTAATTATAGAGAGTAGAGGAGTAGGTCTAACATAGCAGAGTTGCCAAGGGCTAGCTCCTTTCGGACTTCTTATGGATCAATAATGGTAAAGCCGTAGGCAAGTCTAAAAAGACTCCATTATTAAGTCCAAAGCTCCCGAGGTGTGCACCATCCCCCACATAGTGGGCTTAACAAAACCGATATTAGATCCCAGTTCCACTTACTCTATTATAATTAACAACATCAACCATTTATAGGCTACTTAAGGACCTCTCTTCTTAAGCAAGAAAAGAGAAACCAAATGCTCTGATACCAATGTAATGGAATTTGCCTATTCAATTTGAGAGTAGCGGAATTTAATGAGAGTACTTTCAAGAAATGATTTTGTGAGAATAGCGGGTTGACATAATTGAAGATAGCAACATAATCATAGCAATTAGTTAACTTGGCATAGACAATACTTTTGCAAGAGAGAGAATTTAGAGAACATGACAACAGTTGAGAACCGGATTTATGTGGAGCCGGTCCCCCCTCCAATAGGCATTTGTATTATGATTTCTCCCATAAAGAGAGACTTGTTACAATACATTCTTTGTGTTCCTTGTGACCTAGGTGAATCAATGAAGATGGAAAGCTTCATGCATCACCATCATAGCATAACCTAAACTTGAAGAAAGCTTTAGCTATACCAAGCCTCAGTCCCAAGACCTCAAACACCTTCGAAGGTGGAGAGAGCTAGCAGGGAATGAGGGTACGGAAGAGGAAGAAGAAACATTTCATACGAGAAAGAGCTAGTTCCTCACTTATCATAACTCTTGTGCTAGCATACATAATAGCATAGTAATGAAGAAGAAATAGATGGCAAGCTCAAGCATTGAAGCATGGCTCTTGGATGGATTTGCACTCCATAGCCAAGAGTGTTGGTGTAGGCTCTCAACCTCTACTTGCTTGGAGAAGGAGAGGGAGTTCTTGCACTTTGCATAGTACACAATGAGAGTGTTTGTGAGTGTGTGTGGGTGAGTATACCCCCTAAGCACCCCCCTAGCTTGCTTGGGTCGACCCCCCCTTGTAGCTCATGCTTGAAGCTCATTGGACCCCTCCAGGTCTAGCCAATCACAAGCAGGAGCCATTACAAGCAACATGGGTAGCCTTGGGACAAGTGTCCCCCTTTCCCCTTTGAGAGAGAGGACTTGATAAATGCAAAATCAATTAGTTAAATATCCTAAATTATCATTGGACCCCTTGGGTGGCCAACCAATAGGCTTCAGGCACACCATGAGGGCAACATGAGGAGGAACTTGACAAGTGTCCTTGCTGCCTCTTCAAGCTGGGGCTTCCCTTGTGAGTGTGAGTGTGAGTGTGAGTGTGTGTTCTCTCTCTAATCCCTAGGAAAAGGGCTCGCCCCCCCTCTTGTAGGGATGCTTTTGACTTTAGGAGCTCAAGCACCTTAGTCATCAAGCATGACAAAGCACTTGGACTAGGGGGTATTCCCACAAGCATCTCAGGCAAGCATGTCAAGGCACCTCAAGCACCTTAATCAAGCGGCAAGTAAGGCACCTCAAGCATGGAGTAAGTCAAGAACCTCAAGGACCTTAATCAAGCACCTCAAGTAGGACAAACACCTCAAGCATGACAAGCACCTCAAGCAGGACAAACACCTCGAACTTGGGCCAGGTTCCCACCTCAAGCTCAGCCCTAGCTTACCTAAGGTCAAAGGACTTTTACACACATTATTGGAGGTCTTCAATGAAGCTAACCCTAAGGTCTTATGCTCCATTTTTTAGCCTTGCTCTTGATAGACCATCTCCCATTTGGGCCCCTTTACTATTGGCCCCGTGTTGAGATAGATCTATAAGCACATATCTATATCTTAACACTTGTTCCCGTTTATTCTCCCACATTAAGTGATCAATTTAATATGAGAAAATCATTTGGGTTGGTTAGATATTAGATTTTATGACAACATGATGCTTTTATTCTCTTTGACCCTGGTTCTACTCACAATTTTATATCTATAGAGTTGGCCACCAAGCTAGGCATACAATCCTACGAGATGGGAGATGTCCTACCCGCAGACAGTGCCTTCAAGGGGCAAGAAGCTTCAGTCACTCCCTTAATCGGGAAATTGAGGCTTCATGTCCAAGGCTATGTGGACAAAGAGGACTTCTTTATCTCTCCTCTCAAGCATGAGGATGTAATCCTAGGGGCACATGGTTTGACCGCCTGGCTGCCGATGTTAAATTTCCTGAAAGGAGAATCTCCTTTAAGTTCAAGGAAAAAGACATGTATATAGATGCTAAGGAAATGGGTAACACTATCCCCATTGTACATACACCAGCTTTCAACAAGTCAATAAAGAGCTCTATTTCCGTGTACATGATTTTTGTTAAAGATTCTCAAAATGAACCTAATGCTTTAGCAAAAGAAAATAAAAGCAACCAAAAGGAATTAGAGTTATCCAATTTTCTCAAGGGGTTTTCAAGATGTTTTTATTGACGACATCCCTTGTGAGCTACCTCCTAAACGAGGTAATGATGACCATGCAATTGAACTTCTTCCAGGAAGTTCACCGCCTAACAAACCTCCTTATAGAGTTTCTCAAGCTCAACAAGAGGAGATTATGCGGCAAGTGCATGAGTTAGTTGAGAAGGGTATGGTTAGGCCAAGCTCATCTCCATTTTGCTCACCTGTGCTATTAGTGCAGAAGAAAGACGGCACATATCGTATGTGTGTCGACTATAGAGCACTAAATAGGATCACTATCAAAAATAGGTTTCCCGTTCCACGGGTAGAAGACCTATTTGATAAGCTACAAGGATCGACCTACTTCAGTAGGATTGACCTAAAAAGTGGCTATCATCAAATAAGGATAGTTGATCAAGACATTGTAAAGACCGCATTTCGCACCACATTTGGTCTTTACGAATACATTGTCATGCCTTTTGGCTTGACCAATGCACCAACCACATTCAACCGCTTGATGGAGAAGCTGTTCAGGCCTCATCGAACCTTCACTGGAGTGTTCTTTGATGATATTATCATCTACTCTAATTCATTGGAGGAACACAAGCAACACCTCCAGGTAATATTTCAAGTTTTGAGAGAGAATAAACTTTATGTTAATCGAAAGAAAAGTGAATTTTTCTTGCAAGAGATTCAGTATTTAGGTCATATTATCTCTCAAGATGGCATCCAAATGGATCCATCAAAGTTAGAGGTAATAAAAGGATGGCCTAAACCAAGGAATCTTCATGAACTAAGAAGCTTTATAGGTATGTGTGCATACTATAGACGCTTCATAGAAAAGTTCTCACAAATTGCGGGACCATTACATGACCTAACAAAGAAAAGCGTTAGGTATACATGGTCTGCTAAAGAGAACAATGCTTTCGAAAAGCTTATCTCTCAACCTGTGCTTACACTACCGGATCTCTCAAAACCATTTGAGGTCCAATGTGATGCTTGTGGTGATTGCCTTGGAGCTGTTTTGCTCCAAGAAGGGCACGCCATAGGCTATGAGAGTCGAAGGCTCGACCCTGTTGAGCAAGCTCTAGGCATATACAAAAAGGAACTCCTTGGAGTTCTACATGCCTTAGACTCATGGAAGCACTATTTATTGGGGACTCCTTTCATTCTGCGAACGGATCACCAAAGTCTTAAGTACTTCATGACGCAGACCAAGCTCTCCGACAAACAAATGAGGTGGGCAAATTTCCTTTCGCAATTTCATTTTCATATTGCTCACATTGCTGGAAAGCATAATCAAGTAGCTGATGCACTCTCAAGACGGCCGAGAGTGAATACGGTTTCCATAGCAACTCACAATGATCTATCTTCAATGATAGATGAGTACGCTATTGATCCCGATTTTAGAGATGTGATTTCAGCCCTTGCATTAGGGAAGAAAGAAGAACCATTTACCTTACAAGATGGTTATCTTCTCTATGGCAATAGACTATGCGTTACTAACTCACTACGTGAGAAAGTAATGTATGAATCTCATGCTCCACCTTATGCGGGGCATAGAGGGATTCAGTCTACCTTAAAGGGAATTGAAACATATTTCTATTGGCCTACCATGAAAGTGAACATACAAGAGTATGTTTCTAAATGTGTGGTATGCCAAAAGAAAAAATTTGATAGAGGGAAGCAACTTGGATTGCTTCAACCCTTGCCAATCCCTAATTCACCATGGGAGAGCATATCCATGGACTTTATCTTTGGATTGCCTAAGTCTATCCATGGGAATATGGACGATAGTAGACAGGTTTAGTAAACAAGCTCATTTTATACTTGTCAAAAAGACTATCAAAGCCCATCAAATGGCAACCCTCTTCATTTCACAAATCTTCAAGTACCATGGCTTGCCAATGTCCATAGTGTCGGATAGAGATCCTAGAATGACCAATAATTTCTGGAAGGGTCTCTTTGAGAATTTAGGGACAAGGCTAAACTTCTCTTCGGCCTATCATCCACAAACGGATGGCCAAAGTGAAATAGCTAACCTAACCATTCTCGATCTACTAAAAGCCTATGTAACGGAAGTAGATCAAAGATCCCAATGGGAGAAGTACTTACCCTTAGTGGAGTATGCTTACAATAACACTGTACATACTTCCACGGGAAAAGCACCTTTCGAGGTAATTGAGGGAAGATCAAAAAGTCCTTTCCTACTTAAAGTACATGGGAAGATCTTCGCTGCAGATGAGTATAGCCGAGACCTACAAGAATCTTTTCAAAAGATTAAGATGCTATCTCTATCTCACAGCAAACGCAAAAGGCTGCTGCTGACAAGCACATAAGAGCCCAAGCCTTTAAAGAAAATGATTGGGTCTTGTTAAAGTTTCCCAAGGCTCGATTAAGGCACACGACGGGCAAGAATCCTACGGGCCACCAAAAGTACTATGCTAAACTAGCAAAAAGGGACTATGGTCCCTTCCAGATTCTTAGGCCAATCAACGAGATGGCCTATCAACTCAAGTTGCCCAATCATTGGCTCATACACAATGCTTTCCATGTGAGCCTATTAAAGCCTTACAAAGGAGAGCCACCTCAAGAACCAACTATTGAAGACCCACCGGAGATCGAGGACCAAGAGGAGGTGGTGCAGCCCGAGTCCATTCTCCAACATGAAGACAAGGTATTAAGAGGCGGTAAGACTATTCGACGATATCTTATTAAGTTTAAGAATTATCCTTTTGGAGATGCTAGATGGATGTAAGGCATACAATTAAAGGATAACCTAAACCTTGTCAATGCTTACAATGCTTCCCACGAGTAAGCAAATGTAAAAAATGTTAAAAATGAACAAAGTTTTTGTCTTATAAGACTCTCTTTTTCTTTATTTGTGCACAAAAATGAAGTAGTATGCATGCTTAGATCAAGTTTGCGGAGACGACGTCTCCCAAACACCAACTAGAGCTTGTCACTCTACTATGGAAGACTGATAGGACTAATGTGCAGACATGCTTGCAGCAGCCTCAGGCTCTCAAGCGCCAAATGGACTAGTCATCCATTGTGGAATGATGTCGTGGGGTAACATAGGGATCCTCTACCCGCTAAGAAAAGGACTCATGAACATGCTTTATCTTCTCTACACCATAGTGGAGAACGACTATGATTTCAAGAGAGAGGTAATGTTATAATAATTAATATCTAATTCTCCTAAATGACTTTCTCATATTAAACTGATCATTTAATGTGGGGAAGTGCCAGGGGAGAAAAGGTTAGAATATTGGTGAAGCTAGCAGACCGGCCACAGTAGGGATCCAAAGGAGGGAAAATAGGGATCCAAAGGGGGGGGCCATCTGCAAAAGAGCCATGTGCAACAATGGGCTAAAAAGACCCTAAGGTTCAACCCATTAAGACTTCCAAAATGCTAAGGTTCCAAAATTCAAAGGTTGTGTCCAAAGGTCAAACCTAGGGGAAATTGGATGCTTTGTGTGTGTAAAAAAAGTCTTTGCATATCCCTACATGGGAGGGGGTGAGCCCTAAAGGTAGGGGATGAGAGAGAAAATCACACACACACACACAGGCTCCCTTTACACAAAGGGAATGAGGGACACATGTCAGCTCCCTAGCCCAGATGCCCACAAGGTGTGCCCAGTTTCTATTGGATGACCCTTGAAGTGGACCAATGAGAATTAAGCTAGAGTAAATCTAGTTTAATTAATTTAAAAACATTTAATAAAAGAAACCAATGAGAATTAAGTCTCCTAAAAGACTATTGGGCAGTCTCCCAAGGGATCCAATGAGCATTCAGGAGCCCAATGGCTTGCCTGATTCCTATTGGCAAGGAGGCAAAGGGGTCCAATGAGAGTTTAGTTTAATTATTTAATTACCTAAAGCTCTCACAAAAGGGGAAAGGGGGACACGTGTCAAAAGGCTATCACTTATGCTGCTTAATGGTCATTGGCTTGACTTGGGGAGAGCCAATGAGGGCTCAGCAAGAGCAAATAGCAAGAGGGCTCGCCCAAGAGAGAGAGGGGGCTGATTTTTGCAAGGCATTATCACACACACTCACACACAGTCTATGTGTGAAGCAAAGAAGACTATCTCTTCCCAAGCTTTAATGGAGAGCTCATCACCTACTCCAAGCTTGTGAGATAGAAGCCTACATCAACACTCTCTTGGCATGTGGATGCAAATCCAACCAAGAGCCAAGCTTCAATGCATGCTCATCTCCTCTACCAAGCTAATTACTAAGCTAAGTTATGCTAATATGAGTGATTATGTGAGGAGATGTACATCTTTCTCGTAAGATACTCCTTCTTCCTCTCAATCTACTCTCATACCCTGCTAGCTCTCACCATCTTCGAAGGTGTGTGAGGTCTTGGGTCTGAGAACGGGGATAATTCAAGTTGTGTTTGCTAAGTGTTTTGCTTAGTGCATGAAGCTTTCATCTTCATTGCACTAGCTAGTCTTGAAGGAACACAAAGAATTGTATTGTACAATGTCTCTCTTGATGGAAGAAACCATAATACAAAGCCTTTTGGAGGGGGGACCGGCTCCATGCAAATCCGGTCCTCAACTGTTGTCATTAGCTTAATTTCTCTCTCTTTTGAAAGTATTGTCGATGCTATCCAACTAGGTGTTATGCTTTTTGTTGCTCTCTCCACCCAAGCACTCTTGTAATTCTCATTAGGAATCTATTCTAATGAAATGCCCACTATGTTCATGCTAATTTCCGCTACACATAAGTTATTAGGCCATTAAATGTTATAGAGTAGGTCTCCAAACAGTTTGATATTTTTGGACGTTGAAAAGTAGTTTGTATATGGTTGAGCATAATTGCTTAATTTTTTGCATGCTTAAGCATTTGAAAAAATGCTTTAGTTTGGCTGGATTGGAATCGTGCTCTAATACCATGTAAGGAAAAGGATAGAGAGAACTGGATCTTGCTAGCACTCCCTAGCCTTCTCAAGGGAAATGGCTTACACTCCTCCTCTCCAACCCCTCTCTTATAGGCTTTCATAAGAGAAACCCCCCCATGCATGCCATCCATGTGGGATCTTGCCACTAGGCCCCACCCATGCCTGAACTTTAGCATCCTCGTCCCAACAAGTAGTCAATTGTTCTTTGTTGAAGTTATTATTTGATAGTCTCGGGTGATGAACTAGTTGCTCCGTCGTTTCCAAAAATTCAGTATTTCCTGTTAGATTCCACCTCAACTCTAATTCAAACATGGGTAAAATCTCAGTGAAATCCCCATGCGTGCAGCAACATTCAACCTTGCTACCTTGCTTTCACAGAGAGCATTGTGACTTGAGCCACTCCGTTGCAGGAGATTCCCTGCAGCGCTTACAAGGACCTGGATTTTAAAAGGAAAAGCAATGGTATTTTCCCCGCCGTCCGCTTTCTGCCACGTGGTGGCTTCGCCTCAACATGCCAGGCTTCTACCACTCCTTGGTTCGCCTTCTGTTGCCCCTCCCCTGCGTGCCATCTACACCCGTTGCCACCCTAGTCGACCATGTGTTGACCCTTTGAGTTGCGTTTTCAATCCCCAAGTCCCCATCTCTTTTCTTTGCTAAATTGCCAAGGGATCTGCATTGAATCAATCTCCTTTATGCAATTGATTAATCTGATAATTATTGCCTGATTCCTACGCGCAATCCAGCACGTGAGCACATCACATTGTGTAGGGCGGGCACTGGTGACCGGGGAATCTCACGCAGGATATTTGTTGAGAGCCTGTGGGCGGAGCACACGGCTACGCAGGGTTATCTTGAGGGACTCCACCTGGCGTCTCCGTCCCGCCTTGCGCTTGTCCCTTTTGTCATGGCTGCCCGGTCCAGGATGCCTTTTCTAAATCGGACATTGTCACCGAGCTCATCTCTCTTTCTCTTCTTCTACTCTTTCGTCTCTCTCCCGTTCACCTGTGTGCCTGCCCCTTCTTGCACGCTTACGCGCTTGCCGTTCTTATTAATCTGCTCTTTTCACTGGAGTGCAGTGATATCCCCCACCCCCTGTGTGTGTGAGCAATTCACGGTGCTGCACGAAGTCCCGTACTCCTATCTGTGCCCCCCATCCCCCCGGACCGCCCCCCTTCTTTAAAAAAAAAAAAAAAAACCCTCTCTTCTTCTTCTCTTCCGGGCGGCCAAACCACACACACACACACACACGCTCCTCAACTCTTGGCTTTCTGTGTACCTCTGCTCTCCCTCTTCAAAACTCTTATTCTTAAACCCTGGGCTGGCTTGGACTGTGGGACTTCGTTGCTCCTCTTCTGAAATGGAGGACATAGAATGGATTTGCGGTGCCTGCACCTATCACAACGAAAGCGCACAGCTTGTATGCGCTATGTGCAATACAGACAGGTCTGCCCCGAGGCTCCATGTCCCCTTTTTCCACGCACACAGGACAACAATCACATCAAGAACTCTACGCAGCTTTGCTGCTGGCGATGGAAGCTTGCCCTTCTCCTTCTCCATCTGCAACGTTCCTCGCATGCTTGCAGGAGCTCTGTCTGGTGCTCTAACAGGCATGTTTGCTGTAGGTATGTCTGCCTTCTTATTATTGCTCATGGTTTTGGTACAATGTGGATTACCTCAACGGAGTTTGTTAGAAGAGGTTTGTTGGCTTTTAGAAAAGTGCATTTCTTGTATCTAGCTTTGTTGCATGGTTTTGTGTTTCCTGTTTGGCTCTGAAACCATTGCCTAATCACAGTTTTGCAGTTCCTATGCAGCAAACAAACTGTTAAGAGATGCCATTGCTTAGGAAGCTATACTTGCGTTTCTTTATTTCTAGACGGTGTAGCTCAAAGTATAAAGTTTTGGACCTCATCAGGATTGAGTTCGTCCAGTTGTTAGCCCACCCATTTTTCTGCTTGATCTCAGACTATAGACCATTTGTTTGTGATTGTCAACCATTTGAGATGGCTACTGGAAAGTGTTAAGAGTGATTAATTGTTAGGCTTGGACTTGATGAAATCGGTGAATTTAAGTTGTGAGTAGGAGCCTCTCAACCAAGGTCTTATTTCTTTTGTCTGAGTCTCTCTGATAACTTGCTTGCAGTGGGAGCGTTCACAGGTGCTGTTACTGGTGCTCTAGCTGGTAGAGCAACAGATAGTGGTTTGCTTCGGGGAGCAGGTTTAGGAGCTGTCGCTGGTGCAGTGCTCTCTGTGGAGGTTTTGGAGGCTTCACGCGCTTATTGGCATTCTGGTCGCTCAGGCACCCATCAATCATCATCCGTGGTAAGATTTTGAAGTTACCTTTCCTTTTCCTATTTGGTTTTTTGTCAGTTAGGTTGATTCTGTTCTTTTCTCTTTGGTATTTTTAGTCAGATTTTATTGAAGACTTGCTGAATGGAAGATTTGTGCATGACCAAGTTGCCCCTGCAATGCTGACTGCCAACCGCTGGCAGGTGAGCTTTGTCTATCAGTTCCTGCACTCAAACAAGTCAAGTATACATCAATCAGTATCATTTTCATTTTCGGGAATTCCAGTTCATAAAGTCATAGAGCAGAATACTGTCAGCTCAACAGTATCCCTGAAACCCAAAGAGACATTAGTGACTCTTTATGAGAGATCGGGTCAATTCATTGACAAAGGAGCCGAGTGACTCCCCTCTTGTGCAAACCCGCTACACTAGATTCGCCCATGCTAAAATCGGGGCTCGATCGGAGTAGACTATACAAAACCGAATGCTTCAAGGTAAAGGTTCACAATCTAAAGAGTATTTGCTAGGTCCTCTTCCTCCATCCGCTTCGCATTCAATGCTGGATAGTTCTTGAATTTAACCAAGAACCGCCTCATCTCTTTACCTTTAATCTTTCTATCTTTATGTGCTAGTATCTGGAATGAGTATCTCCTCGCTTTCCTTTACTTCGGGTTGCTCATCTGGCTCCCCATGGTCGGACACATCACCCTTAAAAGGTGTCAAGAGACTCACATGAAAAGCATTGTGAATTCTCCAAGTATTGGGCAGCTTTAGTTTAAAGGAGACATCATTTATTTTTTCTTTTATCTGGAAAGGTCCATAGTATCTCATGCGAAGCTTTGGAAAAAGCCGCTCCTTTCCTTTTCGTCTTCTTAGGCGTGCCTTCTCAAAGCGTAAGAGCACCCTATCGTTCTCCTTTAATTTCAAATCCCAACCATGTCGATCGGCCGCCTTCTTATCATAGTAACACGGAATGAGCAGAAGAGGGGATAATCGTACCGAAACGGCGTTCGGCCGGTTATGTGCGTTGAAATTGCGTCGGGAACGAAAAAGCGTTCCGGATCCGAAACGTAACAATGGAACGGGCGGAATGGAACGGCGTGGCGGAACGGGCAACAAAATTGGTAAAAAAATAGAGAGAGAGAGACAGAGAGTGAGAGAGGTGGCAGTTTGGGGGAGATTTCAAACCTCTCAAGACTAACACAAGGGAGGGATGGGGGGTTCTTTTTTCTTTAAAAGCTATTAATATGGCTCAAGCGGAACAGGCAACCATCAATATGGCTCAAGCCTCAAGGCTCAAGTGCCATCAATATGGCACAACTTACAAGCTTCGTTGGGGGGAGGTGGGTATCCTTCCCATCCTCTCCTAGATAATCCAAACCCTCAAGCTCTCAAGAGTCAAAAACAGCCCCCCCCCCCCCCCCCCTCCCCCTTCCCCCTTGGCATATTTTAGGTTCATCGTTCCGGCCCCCGCTCTTGTTCCGCTGTTTCGGACCCCCCCCGTTTCGGGAACGTTCTGGAGGCCCCGTTCCCGTTCCATGTAACTATGCTTCTTATGTCTATCTTGAGATTTCTCTAAAGCCTCCCGGACCAAGTCCAAGTCCCTCGTGAATTGGTGGGCTTCAAAAATCTCATCTTTTGTGCTTAGGAAGGGTGGAACCTTCAGAGCACCTTTAATACTTTCCTAGGGGCGGGTGGGAATTGGTAAAGGTTGTAACAATCCCTGTGCTTTATGCCTGTCAAACTTGACCTTCTGGCATACCAAGCAGCTGTGTACAAAATTGTCCACGTCCTTCTTGAGTCTCGGCCAAAAGAAGTATCGCTCCATACATTTCAAGGTGGTGCCAATGCCGTGGTGACTCGAAAATGGTTAAGAGTGGCATTCGGTTAGAACCTTTTCCCTCAATGGCTGTGTAACGCACAACTCGTTTTCTTCATCAGGTAATGGAATATCCCGCTACTACCTCCCCCTTCTGTATTCGTATGAATACATTTGAAAAATCTGGATTTGTAGCGTATTGATCCACCATGTCCTCGAAGCTTCTATGGTGAATCGCGGAAATAGCCAAGACTAACGGCTTCTTGGACAAAGCATTTGTCACCAAGTTCTTTTGTCCCTGCACATGGACAATCTGGAAGTGAACTGTGAGAAGACATTAGCCCACCGTATCTGCTTTTCCGATAGTTGCGTTTGTGACAAGAAGTAGCGTAAACTTTGATGATCAATGAAGACCGTAAAATCGGCTTCGAGTAGGTAATGTCGCCACTGAGGAAGAGCATGGATAACCGCCAAAAGCTCTTTCTCACATATGTGTCCTGTCAATTCCGGCCTTGAAAACAATCGGCTCTCATAGGCAATGACATGGCCTTTTTACATTAAGACCGCACTCAAACTACGACCACAAGCATCACAATATACTTCGAATGACTTTTGCAAGATCTCATCAGTGTCGTAAGTTAAATTTCCCGAATGTATCGCAAAACCCCGTTTCGCATGACCCATCAATTCTATTTAGAGTTTTGTTCCACGCAGTAGTCTCGGATCTTTGTAGGGAGTCCGCAACAAAACCGCTCAATCTGTTCCTTAAAAGAGACCTTCATAAATGAAGAGGTTGGTAGAAAAGAGTTCCAAAATCTCTCGCAATAAGCGTCCAAAGAATATCCCTTGGTCATCCGAAGATGATTTTAAGCGGTTCGTATATCTCGTTTGTACTCCGGAGTCAGCCAAGAAGAAAATAAAGAGCCTTTTGAATTTCAACCATTTAACTGGAGCTTCCTTCCTCAGAAGAAGAGTGGACCACCATGTTCGAGCATTTCAGAACCTAGAAAAGGATTCAAATCGACTGTCCATCTTCTTTAAATTCTTTTGTTTTCTTGCTCTTATCTTTGAGGAAGTCATATTGGTTGGCTCTGTAGAAGTGCTTCTTTTCAAGAGTGCTTGGTTTTGTCTTTCTGCGAGTACAGGTTCCACTTTTTCTGCACTCGTCTGTCTTTTCACTTTCCTCCCTACCTGAGAGGAGAAGCAATGGCCACACGCCATCTCGAGTAAATCTTATCAATCGGGTAATTCTTCAGGTGTTTCGCCAATCTCGTGTCCTTGGAGTACTTAATCAATCTGTTCACACGTATGTCAATCTGCAGTTGACGTAGTTTGCCCGACTTTTTTTCTTCTTCTCAAATCTTCATTCTTTTCTTCAATTCGCGCGTTGGATTTTCGATTTTCTTTGCCTTTCCACTGAGCGGTGTCATCTTTGTCAGATTCTTCACGAGAACCCATGTGTAATCTGGGATTCTTTATGGCTTTATGCCTTGTAAGATAGAGCAATGAAGACGGGAGCACGCCCGATGCGCGATGTATGAAGGGTGGGAGTGCCTTATAAGTTCGGGGTCGGGCCATGAAGATTCTTATCCAAAAGTTGTGTGCGCTATAAAAATGATTGGATCCTCCGTAGAAGAAGAATCTTTCTGTGCTCTGATACCACTGTAATAAACTTGGACACTCCAAGTCAAGATTCTAGCGCGACTCAACAGAGATTCACTTCAAAACAGTTCATAGTTTACACTTGAGTCGACACGGCCCGACGTAGTTCCGTGCCTAGAGATATTGGCCCCAAAGACTGGAGCCCCTTTCGGTTTTTTTTTTGGTATTAATCTGTGTTCAAAGTACAAGAGAGTGGGTAGGTGCTCACTCTCAGACTCTGCGTCCACATGCTCTGAGAAGTGAGGCTGTGCCCACTTATTCATTTGTACAAGGGATGCCCAAAAGCAGAGCCCCAAAAGCATTCAATTTTAAAGCTTTCAAAAATAAAGCAACTGGCCCAAAAGCTGCTTAAAAAACATCTTAGCATAGATTTCAGCCAGCGCAAAAGTAGGAATTCCGTACTGCTATCTGTACGCTTGCCACGTCAGCATGTCAACAGATTTTGCGGCGCAAATTCTGGGATTTCCATCCGGATGCCACATCAACAGTAGTCAACGTAAAATCCAGGGGTTTTCGTACTGTCTGCCACGTGTCTGCCTCGTCCATGTCTGTGTTTGTGTATCTGGGCCAGTGCCACGGCACCCATTTGTGACAGTTGATCATGAATAACTTTAGTCTTCATAAGAATTGATTGCATGGAACTTCCTCGGGGAAAGTGGTTGGCAAACAACTATCCAAGAATGGTGACTGCTCGCATTGTAAAACCCGATCAAATATACTTATGAGCTTGAACCACATTTCGTTGGCAGTCTTCAAGGTCTGAATAGCTGGAGAAAGGTTCTTTGTAGGAGATTCCACAATGGCCGACATTGCCTTTGCATTAGCCGCATCCCAATCGACACACAATTTGATATATTGTTATCTTGAAGGCGGGTGTACCTGTTGTGGGAATCCCTTGTGGGACGAGGCTCCGAGCCATCGACAACATCCCATAAGCCTTTCCGTGATCCAGAGTCGCACAATCAAATTCCAATGAGCGTAGTTATTCTCGTTCAATTTGTCGTTGGAGCTTGAGCAAGGGGAGGCCATGGTGAAGTGGCGAGATCTCGAACTCCGGGAACCTTCTCGCACTTCAAAGTGTGGCCGCACAAACTAAGCCGCAAGATCTCCAAACAATTCCGCTTCGCTGTGCCGCACCGCACACAAGCCCGCTAACCCTCTCTGAAAACTAAGGCAGTTTTTGCTCCCAAGCCGCACAATCTTCGTGTGGGAGTCCTTGAACAAATCAAGGCTCCACACAATCACGCTCCCAAAACTGCTCCAAAGTGTCGTGACTCCGAACTGCTGTTCAAAAGTTCCGCTCTAGCCCGCACCGCTCTTGAGCTGCTCCCACTGCTTCGACTCTAAAACCGCTCCTCCTTTCTCACTCTCGTCGTTGCCCTTGTCACCAAGGAGGGGCCGCGGGCTAGTGTTTTAAAATGCTAGGGGAGGAGGCGTCGCCAAAGTGCTGGGCCACCTGCGTTTCAAAACGCTAGGTGCCTGGCTGTCGTCGCAAGGCCAAGCTCTGCTGCAGACGGCGTGTCAAAATGCATGCAGCAAGCAAGGGGACTACGGGCAGGCAGGGGGGGAAGCGGCTGCACCACTGACGGCGTTTCAAAACGCTGCCGAAAAAGGGAAACGCTGGAGGGCTTTGTAGCGGAGGACAATATACCCAGCGTTTTGAAACGCTGTGGGCAGCACAGGGGGGGCAGCGGCGCCGGGAGTGGAAGTGGTCGCAAAGGGTTGCACTAGAGAGCTGCGTTCTAAAATGCAGGGGGAGGAAATTGCCGGCGACCAAAGGTTCTCTCCATAGGGTCTTCTCTGCAGGGCTGCTCCTTCACGTCAAGGGCTTCTTGAATCTTTATGCACGAGCTACACCAAGCTCTGACACCATGTCAAAGTCGACAGTGCAAAAGCGTAGAGACCAAGGGGAGTGAGCACGAGAGACAGAGAGAGAACGAGAGAGAGAGAGTCTTCTGAACCAATCAACCTTGGCAATGAATAACTGATTGTGTATACAATGGAGGCAAGGGGTTGCTTATATAGCAATCCCAGTATGTGATACAGTTTTTGGAAAAAGAAAGTTGAGGAGAATCGTTATGATGTGCTGTTTGTAGAAGCTAAGGAGATTTTTGCACTTTCGCTCTCTTTCTCTCTCTCTCATTCACCAAAACTTCAGTCTGCATGCAAAACTAATTTCTAAGGAACTCTCTCTCTCTCTCTCTCTCTCTCTCTCTCTCTCTCTCTCTCTTTGTGTATGCATGCGAAACTCTCTTGAGAATGCATCTCTCTCTCTCTCTCTCTCTCTCTCTCTCTCTCTCGCTCGCTCGCTCGCTCGCTCGCTCGCTTCATGTATGCATGCGAAACTCTCTTGAGAATCTCTCTCTCTCTCTCTCTCTCTCTCTCTCTCTCTGTGTGTGTGTGTGTGTGTGTGTGTGCGAGGCCCATTTTTTTGCCGTCTCTCTGTGACGAAAGCAAGAGGCATTGCCTGTCATTTTCCTATGATGAAGCTTGAGGGCATAAGTGCTGCCCATTTTGATTTCATCCAGCAAGAAAAGACAATGCACAAGAGGACTGAGGCAGCATGGGGGAGGAGGTGTGCGGGAAGTGTGAGGAGGAGACAATGCATGTGCGTAGACCAGGCAGGTAGAGGGAGAGGGGAGACGACAAGAAAGGAAGGGGGTGGGAGGACGGCCTCCTCACTAACTCACGTTTGGAGGTGAAGGGGAATCTTCTTAGTTAATGAATTTTATTCTACATTGACCCAATATGTATGTATTAATAGCCCTACCCAAACCCAAGACTTTGACAAATAAGTAAAATAAATACCTAAAAGCCAAACTAAATAATGGGATCACATTGGGCGGTTCTCTTGAGATGCCAAAACTTTAACAGGTCCATACTGCTGCCACATGTCATTTCTGCCGCAGGGTCATTGTGTGTGTGTGTGTCCAGACAGGGTTGCGACGTGATCATTTTGTGACACTGCTACACTTCAGTGGTCATCCGGCAACACAAGCATGTGGATTAGGTCTAAGGGAAGGGGTCCGTATAGTTCTCAGGTCAAATGCATCATAGATTTGTGAAATGTAGCAAGAACAGTGCCAGAAACTTTGTGCGCACTCTGCACTTGCTAGGCAGTTGACACTGGAACTCAAGGTGACCTTATTCTATTTAAAAAGACCCCTCTCCGCACCTTTTCACTCAAGTTCTGTAGGCGCTTAGCATCCCCTTACTTTGGCTTTTTTTAAGTGTGGGTCATCCTCTCTTTCCGACGTTTTTGAGTAGGGTAGTCCTCTATTGTGGAGCCAACATCTTCAGGTATAGCGTTTTCCAAATCTCTAGCTTTCAGCGCCTGTGGCAGCCCATCGATTTCATTCCGCTGGAGCCCCATTGCCTTGGGTTCGAGCTTCATTTGATGTGCAGCCTCGCCGCAGCATCTGCATCCATCTCAGCCCTGCGGTAACATGAGATCTGCTGCGTTTTCTCGTATCAGCTCTGCGTGCAGCCAGCATTCAGCCCTTGATTCTACTTCACATTGAGCGTGCAAATCAGCGCTGGATCTACTCCGTGGTGGTGGTCATCCACAACCCACATCTGCTTGGAGCTCGGTTGTGAATCCATTCAGCCCTAGAACTTGAAGGCACTTCATCTTGAAGAGTTAGCGGCGGAACATTATCCATAGAGTCCAGTCAAATTGAGTCACGCATTGAGGTGTTGCATTGGTGTAACCATACAGGGGCCCTTGAGAGTGGTAGTTGGGATTCCATCGGTGCGTCTCTCTCTCTCTCTCGCTGGCTATGTGATTGTGAGTTGACTTTGGATGTATTGTGGTTCATCAGTTGACTTTTTTGCTAGTTGACATGGATTTGCACATTGTCACATTGAATGTTGATGTTTCATATCACACCAGTGTTAGTGGTCCGGACTGCATATTGTTGTTGGTTACTGGCACGTTCTTTGATCACTTGAATTCAAGTGTTGGATATTGTGATTGTTTACTGGCACATTCTTTGATCAATTTTCGAAAGTGTTTACATGAACTTTAGAGTGCATAGTCTGTTCAAATTAGTTCAACATGGCGCATCTTTTGCACAAGAAGATGGCTGTATTTTGTTAGGGTGATTATTGTTCTGATTAACATTTTCTGATTAGTTTAGCTTATCACTTGAACTTGTTGTGTATATTCCTCTTTTCTTATGTTATCCTGAATGGACAGGTTAACATAGCAGAGATGAGCTATGAAGAATTGTATGACATGTTTGGACCTGGAGATGGTGTGACAAAAGGGGCTTCGGAAGCATGTCTAGAGAAGTTGCCACGCTACATGGTTACCAAGGACAACAAGTTGGATGCATCCGGAGACAGTTTAAGCTGTACCATCTGCCTGCAGGTTAGCTAACTTCTCTTTAATGGTTTATCATAGCTAAGTGGTTCAAAGTGGAGTATTTCGTTGCAAAACGGTCTTTTTGATGCCTTTGGGTCAAAGCTTAGTAAATCAGTGCCAACTTATATATGCAGTAGAATGAGTTTGATGGGGTTCGTGGTTACTAATCTCTCCAAGCAGGGTGTAGTCATTATTGTTCTCTCATTTGTAGGAATTGCTGCAAGGGGAGACTGCAAGAAGCCTGCCGCTTTGCCATCATGTGTTCCACATGTCGTGTGTAGATAAGTGGCTTGTAAGACATGGGTCATGTCCTGTATGTAGACAAGGTATTCGAGGCAGAACTCAATGCATTTGATTTCTTTTCCCACTTTTTCAGGCCTGGTGGGATCTTCCTTCCGTACATAACTTTAATTCTCTAACTGGTTTTTGATCGCCAATTCTCACTATTGTGAAGGAACTGTAGACTCCTGTATAGCTCTAGGAAACATCTAAAAGCCTGCTCCTCAGCCGGTGTCACTCTACTGGGCAGAGCATTGAGTTTTGACACTGGGTATGTATGCAACCCCTTTTTGTTAGCTTTTGAGGATGCTAAATTGAGAGAAAAACATGATTACATTGATAAATTGTTTTGTGCAGTTTCATTACTTGCTCTTTAGTTAAGGTTTTGCTCAAATGTGTGTACAGCTTTGCAAATGTGCTTTTTGACATGAATTGTGATGGTGCAATTTCGTCAAGTTTAGTTTGAGCCAGAGTTACTGTGCCCTCTTTTTCCTTCGAGCTTGCTGTACTGGCAATGTTCTGCCTACTAGTAGGATCGAGCTGCAACAGAATAGGCATAAACTACAAGGATTAAGCTACAGTGTAAGCCTATTGCTTAATTCAGTGTAATGGGATGATAGGGGTGGTGCTCGAGAGGCCAGGGGATGTGGTTTTTTTTTGTTTTGGGGAGAGAGAGAGAGAGAGAGAGAGAGAGAGAGAGGCAGCTGCATCTTATGCCCTTTTGCATTGAAGGTCAAAATTGAGAGAGAGAGAGAGAGGCATCTGCATCTTATGCCCTTTTGCATTGAAGGTCAAAATTTACAATGGCCCTTCCAATAAATAAAGAGAGAGACTTACACCCGTCCACATAAAAGGAAGATACTTTTAATATTTCACTTGATCTCATGCTTTTCCTTGCAATAATACTGGAGAACATGCTTTTTGACTCTCTAAAGCAGCCAGAGACTTGGGCGCACTTTCATTCCCTCCATACAAGTGGAGGGCTGCAATTTCAGTCATGCAGAGCATTTGTTGCATTTCTTACTTTTCCAATGCTAGGCCTTTATGCGTGGTGGTTGTACTTCATGGGTCACAATGTCAGTAATAATCGCACCTGGCCAGATTTCGTCGTAGGTAACCGGTGCTGCAGTGAAGTGTAGCTTCTACCTTACGCAGTGCACTCCCAAAAGTCAAAACCGTCTTCAATTGAGGTATGAGATCCCGTCTTCTATTGAGTTAGCCCATTGCACTCAGCAGTGAGAAGAAGTTTGCCTCTTCCATTAGGCGTCTTTTGACGTCTATTTCAAGAAGAATTGTAGCGAAGGAAGACTTTTTGTCAAATGAATTTGATAGTTAAAATTTTTACCCGATGTCTTGTAGGAATGAGTGCTCTTAACATTTTTGAAGATGATTAGAATGCATGCCCTGTTGATTCTCTTGAAGTTGGCAGCAAAAGGGCATTACTTGCAGCAGAGGGGTGTCATAGCTAGGTGCCAGCAACCAATTACATCAAATGTAGAAGAGAGGCCTCAAGATGTTCTTGAATGTTTTTCAATAAAATGCTCCCTTGGTGGTGAAGAGACCATGATTCTGTAAACAACAATGTTACGAGGAATCACAAAAACATTTTAGGATTGCAACAATATGAGAAGGATTTTGCGCAGTGATGACCTGCGCATCAAAGACAGACGTGTCAATTTAATTGGGTTTCTTTAATCAAGTAAGGGGCTTGATGGGTAGTGCACTCGCGGTTCCAAGGCTCTTCATCCAAGGAAGACACATTGGGGGTGTAAAGGAAGTAGGGAAACACATTGGGGGTGTAAAGGAAGTAGGGAAACTCCCTGAGATGGCAAGTTGAGTGAGCTTGTGAAAGGGCTTCTAAGAGAAGTAAACAAGGGTAACTGAGGGATTCATTTTGTCCCATGTCTGAAATGCAGGGGGAGTTGCAAGATCAGATGTGAGGATAGGAAAGTTATGAGATGCCCCGACTCCAATGAGAATGGATTGAGACAGTGCCCTATATGCACTCAGTGGCTACTGCCATTTGTGGCTATGGATATTGATATAGACTCTATCTAAATAGGAACTTCTTCTTCCATGTAAAGAACTATGAGTGAACAATGAGTAGCAACTAGTAAAGAGAGAGACTCGTTTGTAATATTGAGAATAGAGACTCTACACTATATTCATCTACTCATGCCCTTGGGAAATTCTAGAGTGTAACACTTACCTTAGTTTGTAAACACCCATTTGATGTATAGACTTGGCTCATATCAATAAAGGCTTGGGATTGGTGCACAAAGGAAGGTGTCCAAGGCTACCACTTGCTTGTTGGTGACACACTTTGAAGAGGCTTGATAGTGCAAAAAAGATTAGCCGTTGCATCAACCTATAAGAAAATTCTCTTGGACATGGTATGGCACTTTACAAGCTTGTGGAACACATGACGTAAGGGTCCTGACATGTTTTGGTCCTAATTCTTAGCTTTATGTTCACAAGCCAAGAGGGATCAAACGAGAGCAATAAGCACTAAGAGAGAGCCACCCAAAAGAGAGTATCAACTGTTAGAGTTTCACAAGTAGAGCTGAATGAGGTAGAGTAAAAGGTTGATTTGTAGCAACGACAATCATAAAAAAATTGTTTTTCACATGAAGGAGCAACGATAAAAAGAGTCACAAGCAAAACCTACTCAAGGTGAAACAGAGGAAAACTAAACCGGTACCACCTTGAGAGAGGAAAGTAGTGTAGCATTAGTTAGGAGCAGTGTTCCATCACAGTCATGGACGTAAGATTTAAATCAAACAACCGAGAGTCCACTTGTCAAGGCTTGGGGGAGGTGGGGTCTCAAGACAATAAAGACATATGTAATGAAGAGATGCTTGATGGTATGTTATCCAAAACATTGACATTGGAGGAAAGACATGAATATAAATAAATGCATGTTACAAAAGTATCCTAGGTTCTTGCTAAAGATTACATAGATGTGCGTGGGGCGGATGCCATTCATTTAAAACCCGTGGCTACAAATAAAACAAAGAAGGTACAAAGACTAGCCCTACTCAAAGAGATGAGAAAACTCTTAGCACACGTTTCATCTATCTGGTGGAGAATTCAGAGTAACTTGGTGGAGAATTCAGAGTAACTTTCTTCAGTAGTATGTTCACTCCCAAAAAGAATGGAAAATGGAGGGTGTACGTTAACTATCGACGACTCAACGAGGCAATCAATGAGATCACTTTCTTCTCTAATTTCAAGATGAGATCCTAATTGGAGAAGCTGGTTATGAGAAGTACACCATGCTATTTCTAGATAAGGATTACAGAGGAACACCAAAAGAAAACCATGTTTATCACTTCTTTAGGTTGTTATGCTCTTAGGGTTGGCTTGACTAATGCCCCATTCACTTATCAATGCTTCATGAATCTTATGTTTCAAGCATTCTCTAGAAAGTTCATTCACATTTTTATTGATGATGTTTGCATCTACGATTCTACAGCCTTGCATATTCATAAAGTTCAAGAAGGTTTGAAGTAGCTCTATGATTGGGAGGTCAACTCAATCCTGACAAGTGCCACATTGCTGAGGATGAGGTGATCTTGTTTGGTCACAAAACGTTCTCTAATGAAATTGAGGTGGATCCTTTTAAAACGAAGATTCTCATTGATTTACCATCATCATGATTCTCAAAGGAAGTCATTTCATTCATTCAAAAGGTGAAGTATATGTCATAATTTATCCATTAGCCTTAGAATTACTTCACTAAGTTCAAATGGTTGGATGACCTTGAGAAGTACTTCTCTAGCATTAAAGTGATTTTGTGAGAGCTACCAACACTCATGTCTCCTTGGCTGGAATTCACATTTTATGTTAGTTCGAGTATAGGAAACGAGATATGGGCACTGCACTATTACAACACCATCCCCATAGCACCAGGATGCGACCCATCTAGCTAGTAGGGTGATGAATTCCATGAAGAAGGGTTACACTTAGGTGGAGCTCATGATGCTTGCTCTGATCTCTCAAATGATTGTTAGTGCGAGGATCACAAACTAGGTGATGGAACTGCAAGAAACCCAATACTCTTTCAAGGTGGAGAATAGTGTATGTGCATAACTTGTGGGGATTCTTACATATAGAGTGCATGAGAAGGAGATGAAAGTGTCTGAAGTGAAGGTACTACCACTCCCACCACCAAAAAGTATGCCTAATGCAAGTTTACTTTGTTTTTTGATGGAGCTTTTAGACGGGCCACAGGTAGAGTTGAGGGATTGCTTGTGTTTCTTGATCAAGATAATGAAGTTGTTTCCAGAGACCAAGTCTTTTAAGCCAAATCTACTAGTAACAGTGAAGCAAATTATGACATACTACTCGATGGCAAGAAGATGTGCTTGCTCGCAGCTTGAACGATACAACGTTCTTCTCATTGTTAAGTAGATTTTATGCATTTGAGCATGCAAGAATGAGAATAAGGCAAAGGTTTATGTTATCACTTTAAAGATATGATTATATTTATGAAGAAAATGAGGATGCAAATTTATTTGCATAACAAGAAATCCTCCCTGGTGCTGAGAATGAAGCACATGTTATCATGCTAGCAAAATAGTTATAAGGTCCCAAGGGATGCAGGCATTGGCTCCCACATCTTGGAAGGAGATTTTTCTCAAGGTTTCATGAAGGGACAAAAGAGGAGGCTAGTGAAAAAGGCAAGTTCTTTTTTTCGTTCTTAGTATCCTTCATCAATGAGAAAAGGATCAAGTGTATAGAAGAGTAGTGCCTACCATGGAGGAGATTCCATATATTCTGAAAGATTTGCATGAAGAAGCTTGTGGTGGTTATTTTGCAAATGAGTTAACATTTTACTAGTGGGGTATGTTTTGCCAAGTTTACATGTTGTTGTCCAACACAAGTGTAGAAGTTATCACAATTGCCAAATTAATGGAGATAAAAGGTTATTGTATGATCCACATCAATTAATAGTTGTGAATGCCCCTTTCGAGAAATGGAGGATTGATGCTATGGGTCCTCTATCTAAATTAAAATATGGTAAGCTATACGTACTTGAGGATTGATGCTATGGGTCCGCTATCTAAGATAAAATATGGTAAGCTATACATACTTGTGGATGTAGGCTACATGATAAGATGGGTGGAAGCACAAAGTGTGACAAAAGTAAATGAGAAGATAGTGAGTAGGTTTGTATAAACTCATATTTGATTCGACACTCATACTTACTTGGTCCATAATAGATATGAGTCTACAAGTTAAATATGATTAAACAAGTCAAGGAGAAGCCTAAGAAGGTATGGTGCTATTGTTATCATTCTCTCATCAAGTAAAATCATGCGTTTGTTGGTATGTGATGCATAGAGATGCATAGATATCAAAGGAAGAAAGAAAGATAGAGGAATCAATGCATGTCTATCCGCAATTATCATTCCAATATGAATTGGTTAATGATACATTCAATTAGGGGAAGCAATAAATGATAACCATTTTTTTGGCTATTTAATTTTCCAATTATAAGCTACTCCCTTGGCACCAAGATCACCATAACGTGGGATTCTCTCTCTCAATTCTAGTGTACATAGGTATGTGCGAGTTATGAGACTTAATTATCTATAGTAACAAACTTCAACTAGCTAATCATTTAGCTAAATGAATGGAAACATGAATAAAATACTATGGTCCACATCTATGTGTAATTATCTCATCATAGTTAGGGCCTAAGTATTGTGTGTGTGTGAAAGTGTGTATATACGTGGATTTAAATGTGTGTTTAACAAAACTTAAGTATGATGCTTCTCATTATTTTACTAGTCGTAATATTTCTATTTTATTTTGTACATATATGTGAAAATTAATATGGTACATCCATAAATAACCATACCCACATGAGTCTATCTTTTGCCTTGTGAGACTCTACCCAAGCACAGAGCCCACTTGTGTGCTTGGAGGGAGGGACAAAGAGAGAGAGAGGATCGGGTGGAGAGAGAGAGAGAGAGAGAGAGAGAGAGAGAGGGATAAAGAGAGGGAGCTATATATACACACACACACGAACACATACACACATTATAGCTATGTGTTGGTGTGTATGTGTGTGTGTGCATGGACACATACACACAGACACACACACATCTATTATACACACATACACACACTCACACACACATATATCTATATATATACATGCATGTGTGTATCTACAAACACATGCACACGTGCGTGCGCGCGCACGCAGACACACACACACACACACACACATGCAAGTCAAAAGATCCAATGATTTGGAGATGGCTACTACAAGCACATCAATCTACAATAATTACAAGTGTTAAAAGCATTAAGATACTAAAAAAGAAGCTGAATTGTGGAAACAATAAGCTTGGAATCACTATCTTTGGATCACTATCATTCTTGAATCACCAAAACTCTCTAGCTATATGGAGATATATGTTATGCTTGGGATGCAATTCATGTTGTGTATAACACCCAAGAACTCTGAAGAGAACCTCGCCGTGCATAGTAGCCACCAAGGTGCTATTGAACCTCAAGAACTCATAGGCAAGATCCACTATCGTCTCAATGAGGTCCAACATCACATCATTCCATGCTGGTACCATAGGGCTTGTTTGTGACATGGCTATCCTTACGGGACATTCATGGTGTTATGGTGACATTTGTACTTCAAAAAACCGTGAGAAAACATGAGTATTAATGTTATAATCATTAAAAAACAGATATAAATTAAAAACTTGTGGAAAAGGCGTTCAAAATCTTTGCTCTATGTAAAGCGGGCACTCCTCCTGTGTGGGCTTTGTGTATGCATTACTCTCGGCATGTCGATGTGAAGAGGCCACCTCAACAAGTCTCTCCTTCCAATCATCACTTGCCTTAGACTCCACCATAGTTCTTCGCTTCTTGGATTCCACTTGTGTATTCTGCAAAAGTTTCTTTGTGTCCTTTGATAATTGTGACCCTGCATCATAAGCTTTATCCTTGGGCCTTCTTTGTTGAAGCATCACTTCCTTTATAATTTCTCTTTTATCCTCAACCTTAATGCTATCGATAAAAAACAAAGACAATACTTTTCTGAGTTGTTGGAGTTCAACCATATATAATCGAAAGAATATAACCTCTGCTTATGTCGTTCTCATTTCGTGGACACTTCCCTTTGGAATAGTCGATGAACCAAGGGCAAAGACTAGTCCAACAATCTTTTCCACTAATTATTTTGATTTGTTTGACTATGAACCCAAGTGTCACTAAGATGCTCATGGTACCATCTCACCACCCACGCTGAGACCATTGACCCATCACCTCCAAGTCAAAAATCTCACTATTTTAGACAATCAATGATCACTCTTAATGAAGCAACTACCTTTATCAACCATAACATAAGAACTTCTTGTTTTATCTGTGTATTAAATAAATAAATAAATAAATATATTTTACCTTTATATTAATCGTTGTGCCGTATACTGTATGTGAAGTATCTCTTTTGCTGTCTCATTTTGGTCACCACAGAATGAGTGCATCAATGCGAGATCAAGCAAAAGGCTCCTTCAACCCACATCCTTCACCTTTACTCACCTCTCATGGAAATTTACCCAAGTTGGCTTGCTACTCTCAATGTCTATCTTAATCGATTGCACATAATTGAAAAAATGCTATCAATAGACATGAGGAGCAAGCCACTCTCTGAAAGTCCTATCTTGATGAGAAATTATAGCTTTTACAAGTGTCTCCTCACCTTGATGTAGTATGCTGTCAATCCTAGTTTTTCTATATTAAAAAAATCTTAAGTTACGTTCATTGTAGAAAAACCTTCATTCAATGTATAATTGATCAAAATTAGTCTCTCCTCACCTTGCTGCAATATACTGGTAATCCTAGTTTTTCTATATAAATTAAAAGCTTAAGTTAGGCTCATTGTATACAAACCCTTCATTTAGTGTATGATAACTCAAAATTGGAACTTATTCTTCTAGCGAGAGAGAGATCTTTGCAATTTTTCTTATTTTATTGACCTTGAACTTGTTGGCTTTGTCACTCTGTTTGCCGCAACGAACACACAAGTGGGGGTTGTCAATGGGCACTTAGTTGTATGCCCTCCTTGTGAACATTTTTTCCACCTCGGCAAGAGGCTTTTCTTTCGATACTCATCCGCAATCTTGACATCTCATAGCTCTCTACATGTGGGATGTTTTTGATTCTTGAACATTAAGCTCTTATAAATTCATCATGTTAATTATGAATCTAGAAATATGCTTTAGATGAAACACTTTCATAGTTTTTATTTTTATGTCATAATGGGGTTTGGTTGAACATACCTTCGATACTAGTTGTGCACTAAGAACTTTGGGAATCCATACCCACTTTGCTCGGTTGGCTGTTTGACTCTTGTTGTCATGAGATGGGGTGCTAAGGATACTAACCTTAAGCGCTCTAAGTATATGTAAGCTATCACATACATTTTAATGATTATATATACATAATTCATAGAAATGAGCATGCAAGCGCAAAGTTATGACAACTTACTCGTTTATTGAGCTCAAAATTACCAATACATCCGTCATCTTCAAGGAATCAAATTTCATGTCTCAACAATGGACATGGGGAATCTCCTCCTCTTTGGTGTACGCATTGTTGAGAGGGATTTTATATTTGCGAGCTTCCGCTTGTGATCATTTGCAATTGGAACTTCTATTTTGAGATTTTGAACACTCGCATTACAATAATGATTTCTTAAAATATCATCGTGATACGAGAAAAGTTGATTCTCGATAGTGCATTCCTTCAATCACCAAACAATTAAATGTGACATGCATGCAAGTCTATGCTTGAGGGAATGTAAACTTAAGCACTGTTTTATTAGAGTAAACTGTACTTTTCAAAAAAAGCACCATCTATAGCTCATTTTGAGTAAATTTTAACCAAACAAGTTAAGTAGGCCCAAAACCAGTCTAACTTCCAAGTGGTATTGTGACATGCATATCATACTACATAGTAAACCTCGAATTACATAATTTAGTACAATTACCAGAATGCCATCCATGTCCATGTCATGTGGCCACCACATACACAAAACGTAGAAATCAAAACATAAAAATGCAATGTATAGAGAGAACACCCTACCAAATCAAATGAAGAATCCTCAAAACCAAACTACATTCCAAGTGTGACACTGTGTCATGCATCTCATACTACACAATCACCAAAATTCTATGTCCACGTCATATGGCCACCATATACATAAAACACACACATCAAAACAAAAAAAATGCAATGTGTAGAGCTCTAGAGCAACCTACCAAATCGACTCAAGAATCCTCAAAACCAAACTACATTCGAAGTGCTATTGTGTCATGCATCTGGTACTACACAATCACCAAAATGCCATGTCCATGTCATATGGCCACCAAGAACATAAAACACATAGATCATAGCATCAAATTGCAATGTCTAGAAGGAGTCTTCAAAAGAAAGCTGGTCCCCTATATCAATATATCACTAGTCCACATGCCATGTTGGACAAACATCTTTCATAGAGCACATCATCTAGCTCTAGACACATGCAATGCCTCATATCCTCAACAAAAGCTCGGCCCAAACCACCACACCCCACAAGCAAGTCCAAAACATAGTCATAAGGGTTAATAAATGTAGCTAGCAACCACTTGACTAAGAACATATTGCAAACACACATGTACTACAACATTGACTAATGTCATACATCAGACTAGTCTTACCAAAAGAACAAAGAAGACCTCCCTACCCCACCTCTAGCAATAACACCATCAATCTCTGTGGGGAAGATACAATCATCCATCATGTAGCTAGAGTCTGCTAGAAACAACCTCTCAACAATCTTCTCCCCAGCCTCTCTATCATAGCGTGGCATGGGATGCCCAACACGATACCAAAGATTCATGTTAAGATCAAGTACTGCATAAATATTTAAAATAACTCAAAGAATGGTAATATTAAATGAAGAGACCAAGATTATTATCTCACCGCCTCTCTAGTGAATGGATGTCGATAGGCCTTTTACTACACATGAGGGTCCATGTATGTAGGAGCACAACTCCTACCCTTGATGCATCTGTGATGAGATCTGTGATGTGCTTTGACACACACATGGTCACCAAAAACCCCTCATTGGCAAAAAACTTACGTGCAAGATCCATGCAAATGTGGAAATGTGTTCCTCTTGGGAACACTCATGCCCTCTACAAAATAGTTTGATGGTGTGGAAACATACTATCATAGTCATCTTTAGGTACTAGTCAAAAGAGTAGTTACTTACCTAATGGGCTTGGACCTAGACCGTCCACTAGTAAACTCATAGGGAAATTTGCAAAGATAAGCTTGACAACCTCCACACCATCTCTGCTATATAGATTTGTATTTAGGTTCACAAAAATTAGTGATGCTACAAGAAAACCAAGCATTAATCAAGTGAAGAATTATGGAACTATGCAACATAGCATGCAAATAAGTATTCATTACCCAAATCTACCTTGTAAGGGAAAACTTATCAATTTGTGAGAGATCCACAAGCAAAACATCAACAATGGATTGATACTAGAACCTTGCACTCATTATCCCTATAGGCATTGGAGTACCAAGTAAGGAACACTCATTTGCAAACAATGTTTCAAGAGTTACCAACAGATCGCGTGAGAGGCCTCCTCTCCCATGCCTCATGTCCAAGTGAAGAGTCTGTGACAAAAGAAGTAGTATGAACCAAAAAGTAGTGGCCACCATAGAGGAGGGTGCACTAAAGTAATGGTCACACTCAAGAAAAGAAGAGGTGCAAGTGTTGAAGTACTTACTCTCCCATAACTCTATTTCTTGCTTAGGAATGATGCCACTGAATAGTCCAACTACCAAGGGCAAACATTCGCCTCCCATGTTGTCACTTCCCTCTCAAGCAAAGATGGAGAGTACATGGTATTATCATCATGCACACCGATCCACTCTCTAGTGCAAATTTGGAACTGCATCCAATAGCTGCTCCTCTACGCATTGCACAATCCATGTACACATGCAAATAGAATGATATAGATCACAAGTGATTAACAATCAAAAGAGGAAATACGATTTATAAGAATTTTTCCAGAGTTTCCTCTGCATGGAGACCTCTTTTTTAATAAAAACCATCCACCCTATCTTGGGCTCCCACATGGAATTTAAGGATTTTCTTACACATCGAAATTTAAGCCATACTCAATATGGTGATCCATCACATAATCTCTTTCTCAAAAAAAACCATTTACCCCATCTTGGGCTCCCACAGGGGATTTAAGGATTCTATTGCACACCAAATTCTAACTCAAACTCAATATTGTCAACTGTCATATAACCACTTAAAAAAAAAATCGTGCACATAACAATCACATCATCACATAACTTATTTGGTAATATTGAATAGTATAAGGTAAAGATACAATCCTATGAATAACTCGTTTAGCCCTAAATAGAAGTTCTGGCATCTTCTCGCTAGTGTCAGAAGACTTCATTGCGTCCATGAGACGAAGAAAAGCCTACATATATAGTGACAAATGGAAAACATGGCCAGATTGATCTTTCCTAAACCCAAATACGTCTATAATGTAATAAATACAATGCTCAAATGTATAATTGAGCATTGTATTTATCTTTCCTAAACCCAAATACGTCTATAATGTAATAAATACAATGCTCAAATGTATAATTGAGCTCATCTTGTATAATTGTTCAAGAATTTAGAGATTGTGGACCTTCTACTTGCAACCTTTCAATCAAAAGTGTAACCTTCCCATGCAAGTAATCCCAATGAGTTTCCTTCTTCATGTAACTCTGAAAAAGTTTGTAGTCACAACAATGAGGATATTGTGGATCTTTGGACTTAGTGGGACTCATAAGATGCAAAATTATCTTTTTTCTACAATTAATAACAAAATCTTATCAAACAAACACATGGAAACATAAAATAGTATGCATATTACTATTAAATGTAGAACAAATGGCTTGATTACCTCTCGAGAGTGATCTTTCAGCTTCTGAGACAATAAAGCTTGTTTATAGTGATCTTTAGCATGTGAGATTCATCCCATTTAATGCTAAACAACAACTTGAAGAACTCATCACTGTTGAAGGGATTCGTGATTGATACGTACTTGTATGCCCTATCTTTCAACCGTTCCTCTTCCACCTTTGCAGCCTTGTCTAGACGCTTCTTCTTCTCGACATCATTGAGTCCAAGTGCATCAAGTTTTGTGTATTCTTTGCACATAAATGCATTGAACTCATTCTAAAACATAATACCTTCTTGAAACCATGAAAAAGACATACCTTACTGTATAAACATGAAGTGTAGGTATCACCTTCCACACAAGTTGAGAGATCAATCCACATGGAGAGTTGTACCATGGTGCAACACCATGGTAATACCTTGCCTCCACAGTCATCTCTAGCTTGGCCCACTCTCTCATCGCGAGTGTCAATTGAGCCCTATAAATTTTGTAAATAGGAAACACACAAACTATAAGCAAAATCATCAAAGCAAAACAAGAGAGGCACTTTAGGATGTAGTGAACTTATGCATTGTATATGTCAAGAGCAAGTAGTAAGTCCACTTCTTTGGCTTTAGTCAGCTCAAGGAACTGGCAACAAACACCAACATGGTATTGTGCATTGTCTGAGTACTCTACCATACAAAAACCAAAATCATAAGTTTTTAAAACAAAGCTTGAAATACAAAAAGTGAAAAAGTTAGAAGATCTTACTACCTTTGATTCTCTTCTACCATGTTTTCAATCTATGATTACCATCTGAAACCAATAACTTTTTTCCTTTAAGATCTTGCCATTCTTTTGCAAATGCCCTCTCAAATTCAGCATTTTGTTCCCGACAAGGTGGGCCCCACTCCTCCAAATCGACTGTTGACATGTATTGTTTCCCCTCTAGAATCTTTAACTGACACAAGAAAGTGTTCCATAGTTTCCAAATATCCAACAGAATCAAATGAGGAAATAAGCCATTTGATATCATTGTTACCATATACATGTGGTAGTGATGTGTGTGAACACACTTAGGACCGCCGGGGCATTATTTCCCTCGCTAAGAGGTTTTTCCCCCCGTGCATTGTATATACGCCCATCATTCTAGGGCTATCTATCTTTCCATTGCACACTAAGTAATATACTCTCTGTCGTGTGCCTTGAGCTTCCTTCATCTTCTTCAAGCTGTGTGTGTTTTCCTGCAACCCTAATTTCAAAAATTGGTATTAGAGTAGGTTGTGTCCTCTCAGGCTTAGTTGTCAGCCGCTCCAACACACGCCTGCTCACTTTCTCCAATTTTTGTGAGCTTTGGCAAGCATTTGCGGGTCGACAAAAATTTTGAGGAGCTCAAAGAGCTAGGTCTATCTAGAAGGGGGTTTAGAGAAACTTGTGATTGTGAGCATGTGTATTACCATATACTGTGGTAGTGATGTGTGTGAACACACTTAGGATTGTCGAGGCATTTTTTCCCTCACTAGGAGGTTTTTCCCCTGTGCATTGTATATACCCCATCACTCTAGGGCTAACTTATCTTTCCATTGGACACTAAGTAATAAACTCTCTGTTGTGTGCAGTGAGCTTCCTACGTCTTCTCCAAGTTGTGTGTGTTTTCTTGCAACCCTAATTCCAACGCTTGGTATCAGAGCAGGTTGCGTCTTCCCAAGCTTAGTTGCCAGCAACTCTAGTACACGCTTGCTCACTTTCTCCGATTTTAGTGAGCTTTGGTGAGCGTTCGCAGGTCGACAAAAATATTGGGCTAGCTCAAATTTTTGATTTGGGCTCATTTCGGCCTCCGTTTTCACTACAGACAATACTCCACAGACTATTTCGTCATTTTGTACAAAAATTCTGTCAGTGCCGTTTTTTGCATAATAGGTCTCTTACGGTCTTCTACGGTTTGTGATATATAGCACGTGTTGTTCTTGCTTTCCTTCTCCTCTTTTTGGGCAATTTTCACATCAGGTGCAACATTTACCATGGTTGACAACAACACAAATGTATTCATGTTTGCTATTGAGGACAGATGGATGGGGACAATTACCCTATGTGGGATTATATGATGCAACAGTTCTTGTGTGATCAAAGGGCATTTGGAATATTGTGTAGGGCATTGATGTACATCCTGGTTCTGAGGATACGGGTGATGTTGAGGATGTTGCAGGTCTTGCTGCTAGGATTGTTGTTGTTAGAGTTGTTTTGCCTACGGTAAGACAAGCCCATTGGGATGTAAAAGATGCGCAAGCTCATGCATTGATTGTGTTTTCTATGAAGCGCACCATTCTCCTCACAGTCGTTCAACAAAATCTGCAAAACAGACTTGGGATATTTTGGCTGGTCTTTATGCAAGTCGCAATGAGACAAAAATTTCATTGCTGCGTAAAGAGCTGGAGTCAAAGATTATGCATGAGGAAGATGACATGGTCCCTTTCTTTGCCGGTGTCAATGATATCAACGAGAAACTTATTTTTGTAGGAGATGTCATTTCACACAGTTCCCTTGTGCAAACTGTTCTTGATGCCTTGCCAGATTCTTACCAGACTGTTGCTAGTACTTTGAGACTTATGACCCAGGGAAATCCTAAAGTTGTCAAGTTTGATACATTATGCACATTGCTATTTCAAGAGTCGCTTTCCAAAAAAAAAAAAAGACAAGACAACGTGCAATTTAACATGCCTTTATTATTGCTTAAAGAAAAGGTGGTAACAACAATGAAGCCACTTCTTATGGTTCTTCTACGAGTGGAAAATCACATGTTTCTAATTCTTTTGGTGACAGCAATGCATCTCAAAATTTTGGTGATAAGGGCAAAAAGAAGATGCGTTGCCATTATTGTAAAGCTAATGATCACTTGATTAAGCAGTGTCCTAAGTTGAAGGCCAAAGAGGCTAAGAAGAAAGAGGCTGGTTCCACTACTAATGTTGGTTCCACTACAAATGCACCTATTGTTGAGTCTTTTGTGAAAGGAGATTGTGATGCTAATGTTGATGCAGAATGGGCTTTTAGTGCTGAGTGCACTTATAATCCTATTGTCCATGATGTATGCATGTCAGCTATTTTGATAGTGGTGCTAGAAAGCACATTATCTCACATCATGATTTGTTCACCTCTCTTGGGTCTGTCTCTCATGGGAATTCAGTTACTTGTGCCAACAATGCCTCTTATCCGGTTCAAGGAGTTGGAAAGATTGTGCTTATTGCTGTGAATGGTAGTTCTTTCAAACTTGTTGATGCACTTTATGTACCTGGGATCAAGAAGAATCTTTTTTCTGTATCTGCAGTTGCTAGACTTGGTCTTGTGGTCAGATTTGCGGATGAAGATGTACAATACATGATCTCAATTTAGATGCCCACTTTGTATGACAAATGTGTTTTTTTTTTTTGCAAATGCAGTTGTGGATTCTAAGGTTTTTTCAGATGCAAACTTTGGCATGCACGTTTTGGATATCTGAATTTTGCCAGTTTGCTACGTTTGCAGAAATTTGATATGGATGCTTCTTTTCTGCCTCTTGAAGCACCTGTCAAACATGTTTGTGAAGGATGTATTTTGGGTAAGATGTAGCATTCAAAGTTTCCAAAGGATTGTTCAGTTAGGGTCACATGCAGGTTGCAGCTTGTGCATAGTGATGTTTGTGGGTCCATGCAAACTCTGTCCTTGGCAATTACCTTTAATTTGTGACTTTCAATGATGATTTCTCCATGCATGCATGGATATTTCTACTTAAAGAAAAGTCTAAAGTACTTATGTGCTTCAAACAATTTCTGGTTATGACTGAAAATGTCTCAAAATGTACTATGGGCACCCTCCATTCAGATCGGGGGGGGGGGAGTATACACCTCATAAATTTAATGCATTTTTGGCTAGTCGTGGGATAAAACACCAATGTACAGTGTCTTATATGCCTCAATAAAATGGTGTTACTGAGAGAAAAAACAAGTCACTTACGAAAATGGCATGACGCATGGTCAAAAGTCAAGCTTTGCCGCATTCATTTTGGCTTGAGGCCATCATTTGTGCCACTTATGTACTTAACAGGCGTCGTGCAAAAGATTTGCAGTCTATTACTCCATATGAAGTATAGCATGATAGAAAGCATTCTATTCAACACATGCATGTTTTTGGTTGTTTGGCATATGGTTTGGTGCCATAAACACATCGCAAAAATTGGATGATAAGGCTGTTAAATGTATTTTTGTTGGTTGTAGTGCTGAAAGCAAGGTTACAGGTTGTATCATCCACAAACAAAGCGTATCTTGGTCTCATGGGATGTTCTATTTGTGGAAGATTCTATTCAGCCCTTGGTGTCATGTACTAGAGAGAATAATGTCAGCTCACAAGACATTTATGACACTTTGTTGCCTCTTTTCAGTGGTGGAAGTTCATATGTAAATTCCAATGAGGCAAATGTACAGCCGATGGGGTTTTTTGAAAATGTTATAGGTCAACCTATTATTGATGCAGATGTACATGATGTACTTGATGAGGAAAGGGCTAAGAATGAGCAGACTAGAGGTATGCCTAAATGGCTGGTGTATATTTTGCATGACAGTAAAGTGATTCACCTTTCTCTAGTCATACTTGTCATCAGATTTTTATGCTTTGGCTGTGTCTAGCTTACATGATGTTGAGAAACCTCTATCTTTCGATGAAGCACAAAATTCATAAAATTGGATATCTACCATGCAATCAGAATATGATGCACTTCTAGAAAATGACACATGGACTTTACGTGATTTTCCTCTTGGAAAAAAGGCCATTGGTATGAAGTGGGTTTACAAGTTGAAATGCAAGCCGGATGGTGAGATTGATCGCTATAAGGCTCGACTTGTTGCAAAGGGTTATGCACAACAAAAAGGCATAGATTATGAAGAGACTTTTGCTCCCACTTGTTGTATGACTAATGTACATTTTCTATGTGTGTTGGCAGCTCATTTTAGTTGGGATGTACATCAAGCCGACACTGTTACTGCTTTCTTGAATGGTGACATATTTGAGAAAGTTTATGTAATGCAGCCTCATGGTTTTGTTAAGAAAGGACAAGAGGATAAAGTGTGTAGATGTAAGAAAGCTTTGTATGGGTTGAAGGAATTTCTCGTGCTTGGTATGAGAAGGCTGACACTCATTTGGTAAAATGAGGCTTTTGTAATAACAGTCCAACAGAAAGCACATTGTATGTAAAGCGTGAGGGTGATGTACTTCTCATTGTGGTCTTTATGTGGATGATTTGCTGATCACTCGACCAAATGAGAAACATATTGCTAAATTTAAGGCTGATTTGAATGCTTCTTTCAAGATGAAAGATTTGGGACTGTTGCATCATTACTTGGGTATACAATTTAAGAAGTGTGATGGTGGTATTGCCTTGTGTCAAAAAAGTTACATAGAGACATTGCTATGTAAGTTTGACTTGAGGATTGCAAACCTATTGCCACTCCCATGGAAATAGGTTTGAAATTGAGTCTTCATGATGCTGGTGATCCTACAGATGTCACTCTTTACCAAACTGCTATTGGATGCCTCATTTATGTATGCAACACGAGGCCGGATATTTAGTTTGCGGTCTCATAGGTCAGCAGATTATGCAAAGCCCAAGGTCTAAGAATTGGCAGGGTGTCAAGAGGATTTTCTGCTACTTGAGTGGCACTTTTTACATCTTGGCTTGTTTTATCCCAAGGGGGGATCATTGCCGCCAGACTTATATGCTCTTTTGGATTCAGATTGAGCTGGTTGTTTTGACACGTGAGTGCCCACAAGTTTTTCTGTTTCATGCTTGGTAGTTCATGTATATCATGGTTGAGCAAGAAGCAACCTAGTGTGGCCACTTATAGTTGTGAGGCTGAGTACATGGCAGTCTTCACAACTACGGTTGAATGTGTATGGCTCTGACGCCTTATCGCTGATTTGGGTGTTGGATAGGACACTACCAACACTATCTACACAGACAGTTACAACGCATTGGTAGTTGCAAGGAACCCAATTTTTCATGCTCTCACAAAGTACATTGAGGTGCATTACCACTATCTCCGAGAGAGACTCTCAGCAGGAGAGATCAGCTTGGCTTATGTGACAACACAAGACAACCTTGCAGATCTTTTCACAAAGGCTTTGTCTCGTAAGAAGTTAGAAGCTTTCCGCAAAGATTTGGGCTTACTCCCTTTGTGGACTGATCATGTCCTCAGGGCATGGCACTTTCCTTTACTATATCTGCCAGCTCTTGTTCACCGCATCACTATAGGGGGGAGTGGTTACCACATACATGTGGTAGTGATGTGTCTGAACACACTTAGGATCACCGGGGCATTTTTTCACTCACTAGGAGGTTTTTTCCCCGTGCATTGTATATACAGTTGAAATTATGTTAGTGCCAGATATCTATGCTGTAGAAGTTCGATCACGGCAACCCGCTAACATTGGCAGCATTGTCGGGGAATGATCCTTAGGTGATGAGTGGCCTAGTGCATATTTAGAGTGTTATTTTCCAAAGATTTATCTTTCCATTCCATTTACACCTTAGCAATAAAGCAACTAGACATGGTGGTTTAGTGCTTGGATAGAGTCCAGAAGTCGCGGACTTGCTAGATCTATTCTTGAGAGGTAAAGAGAGTTGTGCATGAGATATCCTAAAGAATTTCATTCATTGATTTTCTCATTACTTTCAGAGTGTTGTCCGTTTTTTGTTGTGCTTTTAATTTGCATCATTTTGTGTGTTTTTGTTCCTAGTTTCTTTTTAGCACCTAAGAGTAGAGTAAGTAAAAATTACAACCATCAAATTTGGGCTAAAAGTTATGAGCAAGAAGTGTTGAAATAAAACTAGACTAGCCTAGTAAGCTCAAAGGGCAATGGTGTGTCACTTACCACTCAATGCTTGTCGTCGTGAAGGATCCCATGCCGTGAAGAAGAGGGAGCTGCTGCCACTGCGCTCAACCGCCTCATTGCCGCTGATGCCGCCGCAATGCTCTATCACACAGACACACACACACTCTCTCTCTCTCTCTCTCTCTCTCTCTCTCTCTCTCTCTCTCTCTCTCTCTCAAGCGCGCATGCACGCACGCGTACGCGCACGCACACACACACACACACACACACACACACACACACACACACACACACACACACACACACACACACACACACACACACTCGTGAGCACACGATGGAGAAGAAGGTAGAGGTAGAGCAAGAGCACTTCTCTAGCATGCACCTCAAGAATGAGGATTTTAGGTCAAAATGGACCTTTTATATGAAACTACCACATTCACACATGGGCGCCCACAGTGGGAGGTCATAGAGCAAAAATGATGTAAAAAGGAGATAAGTGGTGCGCCTCTCATCGACGATCACCTAGCACCTATAGGACCGACAAGCCTGATCTATGACTGAAATAAAGTGATAAAGCGTCCGTCAAAGGTGATAGGGTGTCCATAAGTGGTTAATATGCCCCCCTTCCTGATGTAGGTTCCATCTTTGAAAGCTAGTGAGGTGAAGCCCGTTTGTCAAGGTGGAAGAGCATCTGAGATTGAATGTCTTTATCTTTCTTCAAACATTGTGCACAATAATTGCATTCTCATAGAGAATATATATATAAGAAACATATGCAGTGAATAGGCACACAGATTGATTGGTAACAAAATATTAAACAATTTTCTAGCAATAAATATTAAACTGTAATATAATTAAATGCATAAGCACTTGTAAAGGTCAACATATAAACAAGTCTAGGGTCACTAATTTAACGATCGAGAGGCACTAGAGGTCTACTGTTAATACCATGGGCAAGCTTCTCAATTCTCTTTGGTCAATTAAGCTGTTTAATTGCAAGAGGAAAGTATTTCATGTCCGAGGGCTGACTAGAGGCTATACCTAGAAGACCTTCTAGTTAGCTACGATAAAAGGATTTTCATATGAAATCATCACCTGAATTATTCCCTTTGTTTGACCCCCCAAAGTGTTTTCCACATTCAAATTTTTGACATGTGTGCTTATTTTGTATGCCTTAGGCTTTTTGCTTTTCAAGGAAAAGCGCCCACATTGGGAACCTCTAGGGCTCTAGTACCATAGGCAATGTTAGGAATTGGATCGTGCTAGCTATGGTGGATGAAAGAGAAACATGGTGCAAGTGTGTGAGTGTGTGTAAGCAAGGTTATCACTCAAGTGAATTAGGTTCCAAGATAGAATTAGCTTGGACTCATAAACACAATCTTGAGTATTGACTTAGATTAGCACAAGCTCACCATAGACAAGCATGTAGTGCAAAATGAACTTGTTATTTATTCATTCAAGAAATGAGCTTTAAGTAGCTCTATAGCCTTGCTCTACAGTATGTGGGATAAATCCACTCTCCTCTCCTTGACCCACACCTTAGGACAAAGCTCACACTTTACAATCCTCCCCTTGAGGTTTGGACTAAGACAAGATACTGAAGATGCATGATCCACACAGGCTAACAAAATCCACATAGGATGGTGATATCCACACAGGAAAATAAAGTCCACAAAGGATGGTGATATCCACACAGGATGGTAAAATCCACACAAGGAATATCCACAAAGGATGGTGATGTCCACATAGGATGATAAGCTGGTATCCACACAGGAAAAGTCCTCCCCTACAAGTAGAGAGTCTGCATCTTCAAAATGGGTCTTCCCAAACGCTGCTCTCATCTTCGTCCTTTTTGTCTTCTACTATGTGAGCCGATCCTCTGTCAGGTCTCTTGCCTTCGTTGCTTCTGCTGTTGCTTTCAACTGCTTCATGGTCTGACTTCGTATCCTCCCTCGAACGAGTACTTCTGTCCCCCTTTTTGTGGTACAATCAGGCTTTATTCCATGCGTCATAATGACATGCAACAATATGATAAAATATCCTATGAAAAGGTTTATGCAAAAATTAATGCTCTCTTCCATTTTGGTCATACTCCGAGAGCCCAAGCATGCGGTGTTTCTCATACAATTTGTCACAAAGTTTTCACACATGGAGGGATTTTAGTAGTTTGGAGACTCTCCAATGCCAGTGTCTATCCCATTAGAAAAGCATATAATGTCATCCATGTAGACAAATACAATTACATACATTGCAAGAAATTGTTGTGCTTGGCTGCAAGATTTTAATTTGTACTTTGGATTTTCCCTTCAATGTGAAGCTCCTCTTCACTGTCGGTGAAGCCCCTCTTCACAGATAGGGGAAATGACTCTTTGTTTTTTCTTTTGATGCTCAAAAGAACTCCTTGAAGCTTGGTAATGCCGCGGTCAGTGAGAACGGCCCCTTTGGCAACCCTTGGATGCTCGATAAAATTTTGAAGTTTCACCCTCCCTTAAATTGGTTGGAAATGCCTTTTGAAGCGCGATGAGATCCACCTTTGAATGCCTTTTGTAAGGCCTTTGAAAACTTTGGTTTATTTGCCTTGGGGAAGCTCTTGAAGCTTGGCAGGGTCTTTGCTACAGCTTGGTGGGAGCAAGCCCTTAAAGGGGTCTTCCGAGGTTCGAGGCAGCTGGCCACTTAGTGGGAACAACACCTTGTAATGAGCTTGGGGCTTTGGGCCTTTTGGAGGTGCTCGGAGGCTTGAGGCTTTGGTGTGCTTGCCTTGGATTTTTTGAGGTCGGGAGCAGCACGGGAATAGGGGTCTTAAGGGCAATGGGCAAGTGAAGCTCTTGAGGCAGCGAGGCGCGGGATGGACCTCTTACGGGGTTGGGCAGTTCGGGCAGGAACGCCGCGGGATGGCCCACTTACAGGGAGTCGAAGAGAAAAAAGGCGCGCTGCCGTGGCCGTGGGACTTCTCCCTAGCGGACCCGCCAGGCTCAAAAATCCCTTTTGATGCGCTTTTTCAGATCCACCCGTGTAGCCCAATTTAGCCAAGGGATTTGACCCCCGAACCTCAACTCAAGAATAGTATTGCTATTTTGGGCTAGCTGACAAGCCAATGCACTTGGTTGTGGAAAAGCTCCGAAAAAGGATATCTTAAGCTCATCAGCAGGCCTTTTTCCACACAAACTCACACACACACACACACACACACACACACACACACACACACACACACACACACACACACACACACACACACACACACACACACACACACACACCTATTTTTAGGCAATTTTGAGGATACCTTTAATCGAGTTCCCGGGCTCGGTTTGCAGAGCTTGAAGGCTCTACGGAGAGCTTGCGTCGAGTACTTCGAGATGAGGTTAATGTTGTTAGGCAATTGCAAAAATGGAGAGATTAATTGGATGTGAAAATCACTAGAAAATTGACACAAAAGTGACTTAGAAATGCAAAAAATTGGATGCTAATCTTCTCCCTAATCAAACCTATCTAGCCATGGAGGGTAGTGGCCTCTTGGGTGTGCCAAGGACATGCCCACACATAACTAGATTAAGGCCTAATTAGTGAGATGCAACTAGTCATGAAGAATGTTAATGGGCCGTGATAATGAAATGCTAATTGATCTAATGGAGATGCTAATGATTAACACACACTAATGCATAATGAAAATCCTAGCTAGCACACCATGGCTCTGATACCAAATGTTAGGAATTGGATCGTGCTAGCTATGGTGGATGAAAGAGAAACATGGTGTAAGTGTGTGAGTGTGTGTAAGCAAGGTTATCACTCAAGTGAATTAGGTTCCAAGATAGAATTAGCTTGGACTCATAAACACAATCTTGAGTATTGACTTAGCTTAGCACAAGCTCACCATAGACAAGCATGTAGTACAAAATGAAGTTGTTGTTTATTCATTCAAGAAATGAGCTTTAAGTAGCTCTACAGCCTTGCTCCACAGTATGTGGGATAAATCCACTCTCCTCTCCTTGACTCACACCTGAGGACAAAGCTCACACTTTACAGGCAATACATGTGAGTGAAGTACCAAATCAAGCTGGGATTTCTCTTCCAGCTTAAGATTTTACATTTTTAGTACTTTTGTTTTTTTGTTTGTTTGTTTTTCATTGCATTTTAACTTTGTAACTTTGTGGGGTCATATTGACACTGTTACGCTCCCCAGGCTCATCACAATAGTAAACTCCCTTTATAATACTTATGCTAAAGGTCAAGAGGGATTAAGCCCACTAGAAAGCACTAGTATATTGCACACAATGCTTCATAATATTGGATTAAGAACCTAAATTAACTATTGCAATTAGGAAGGCATTTCCCATGGTATTAAGAGAAGATCTCTAATGTCTATCTTGGTCAAAGTATCTTAGCTAGACTTCTTGATTCATAAACCTAAACAAGGGTCTATGACATAAAATTATATTAAATCTAATGTTTAATACTAAGAAAATGTGCTAAATATTGTGCTACCAATCATAGTTAAAGCATACAAACATGGATGTTAAAAAAGACAAGAGGCAATGATAATGGGCAAGGAAGACTCGTTCCGGTTGATGATCGCGCTTGATTCGAAAAGTGAGCTAGACAAAGATTGCATGAAGCTCAAAATCTCAACTACTGCAATGCGTTCCTGTACACACCAGAAAACACAAGGAATATATCTACGAGGCACATCAGTGGGAAGAGGCACCAACCTTTATTGAACACAATCAAAACAACATAAAGAACCCTAACCTAAGTATTTGCACCTCCCTAGAGGGTAAAGGGAGCATGAAATTGTATAAATGGGCGGGTAGCCCTATGTCTAAACCCCTATCCTTGTCATCATCAGTGAAACCATGCACATACGTTCACTAAGAATGTCACTAAGCGTGTATAGTCATCTTGCTCAAAAGGGTAAGCTTGTGTAATTGGAGAGACGTTCTCTACTAAGTAGGGATTAGTCACGGTCAAGAGATGTATCAGCCATTCTAATTCCTCAATATTTTTCTCACACGCTAGTGTATCTTCCAAATCCCATTCACAGGGGGTTCATAGGCAAGCACCGGGTAGACTATGTGAAACACTTTATGAAAAGTAAAGAGGGTACCTCTCACCCAAGGTAGGAGTGGATGACTCTAGCATACTAGCCATATCTGTACACACAGATAGATTTTGATTAGTGTGCAAATATTATAAGGGTCATGTCAAAAGGTCGTATCCTTGTGCATAATGTGTTATTATGATTTTTGGGTCATGTACTAGAATTTGTAGGTTTCAAGCTTTTTGTTTGGTGGCTCTTGCTCTTTTACTTATTTATTTTTGTTTTCTTGAGTATAGGGCTATATATATATACATTCCCTGAGATTGGGAGATTGAGAGTTCAAGGAGGAAGGTTAAGAGGGGAGCAAGTGAATGATGGATGTTTGTAAACACTCCCCCCTTCCTTGGGTAGATCATACCTTTTGAAATGATGTCGTTACCTTTTGCAACCAGTTGTTCCAAGTTGTAATGGGTGAAGACTTTGGGCAATAGTTTTTCACCACCCTAGGCATTTCATCTAGTTGCAAGGGTGGTAAGGTACTCTCCCATGATTTTACTTGAAACGTTGTTTTAGATGATGAATTTACAATGGGAGATGCTATTCTTTCCGTTTTTTTTTGGGTACATATTTGGTGGTAGGTGGAAGTTGTGAAGAAGTTTGTGTTTCTATAGAAGAACTACATGAAGAGCAAGAAGCTTCATTTGTTTTTTCTATGTTTGAGCCGAGTGATACAAGTCGTTCTCGCTTGGGTACCAAACTAGCTCTTGATGAGGTGTATAGTATTCTGTGATCTTTCCCTTCCCACGGTCTTCAATTGGTTTTATCGTTACATGATTTGACTCACATGGGTCTATAGGTGACATGTAAGAACACAATTTATGTTTAGGCACCCTGATTCGATCATTCCCTTCATAGTATCCTTGGGCTTCAATAGTCGTTTAGGAATCCAACGCAATGTTTTCTTGGAGCGAGTGGAGTGTCTCATACAAGGCTTCTATTTTTTAGCATAAAAAATGGTTGTTGAAGAAGCTTTAGGGACCCATTTGCATGTTTTGTTATATTACGACGAGTCTTATGTGTCTCATGCTTTGTTTCAATTACATAAGTTGAAGCTCTAGAGGGTTGGGCTATAGGTACAAATGGTTCAACCTCTTGGACATGCAATGTTTTGGGTTGTATTTCCTCAGGAGGTGACATCTCAGGGACTATCGCTTGAGTGGCAGGGCTAAGAGTTGGTTTCTGTGTTGTGACACTCCTAGTCCCCCAATCATTAGTGCATTTGGTTGCTAACATCCACTTGCATCCTAGGTTTATATCGCCTTCTATAGCTCCAGCAGGCATGACCAAAAAGTCTTGAGCTACGACCCCGTTGTCATAACTTAGAGAAGTGTGCCAAGTTCCAAAAATAGTACCTTTTTTCTTGTTGATACCTTTGACTTGGATGATACTCTCAGATAGAGATGGCTTTTCTAACTGACACCACACTCCATATGATAACAGATTATATTTAGCACCTGTGTCGAATAAGGCGTTATATAGCACTTTTCCATGGTGCTATTTAACTCAATAGGTTATTATAGAGGTGCTATTTAACTCAATAGGTTATTATAGAGGTGTGTTACTAACCAATCGTCATCTGTTCCAACTTGAAATGCCTGTGTAACTCCAAGGTTTGCCTCTTGTTGGCGTCTAATATGTTGGTATCGCTCTTAGCCTCAGCTTGAGCTTGTATCTTTTTCAATTATGCTTGTGCCTTGGCTGCCTTTTTCTGATGGATGGCACATAGTTCCTCTTGGATTAAAGGATCATATTATCTTTTAAATTTACTCCCATTGAGGAATCCAATGTGGTTCAACTCCATCATGAGTTTCCACCCAAATGGTACCTTGTGGGGTGATTTTGCATACTCTATATGGTCCTTTTTCCACATATTTCAACTTTTTCTCCTCGTTACTCACTCCATACATAAGGACCTTATCCCCAACCTTGATATCCTTGTTCTTTAAATGATGGTGAAACCATTTTTTTCTCCTATCTTTCTCCACAAGTGCATTTTGTACATCCAATTGTCTTTCTTCATCTAACCTCTCAAGGATATATAAATGATCAACTAAAGGGTTACCATACCAACCTTCTTGTGAAGCTACCCGCAAACTAGGAATTACAAACTCCCATGGCATAACTGCTTCTTGGCCATATACCATCTTGAATGGTGTACAATTAATAGCCACTTTGTAAGTAGTACGATAAGCCCATAGAGCTGATGTCAACTTCAAATCCCAATGAGCTTCCACTATTTTGGCCAAGATAAAAATTAAAGTCTTGTTACTGCTCTTAACTTGGCCATTTGCTTGTGAATAATAAGGTGTAGACTTATGGTGGGCTATCATGAAGTTTGTGCGAGTTTCTTTATCACTACGATTTATAAAATGAGTACCATTGTCACTCACAATCTCAAGGGGACAACCAAATTATGTAATAATGTTCTCAAAGAGAACAGTTGACCTTGCATCAGCCTTGCATGTCACCTTGGCTTTTGCCCACTTTGTCACATAGTCAGTGGCAACAATAATATATTGAGATTGAGTGTTACGAGCTGTTGGACTAATTGGGCCTACAAAGTCTAAACCCCATTTATCAAATGGTTGGGTCACTTTAATAGGATGTAAGGGAATATTATCCTTTATTGTGCGATCTTGTAATGTTGGCATTCATCACACCCTTTTGCAAAAAGTGATGCATCCTTGAATAAGGTAGGCCACCTATAGCCTGATTGCAACACCTTTCTAGCAGTTAGTTCCCCTGAAAATGTCCTCCGGCTATACGCATGTGGGCATATTGCAGTATGTATAAATACTCATCCTCACGAGCACAACGTCTAAGAATATCATCCTTCCCTAGCTTGTAGAGAGTTTTTGCAATTAGAGAATAAGGTTCACATTCCTTTGATAGTTTTCGAGCTATATCCTTACGAAGCTCTTTGGGTGGAAAACTATTAACTAAAAAGTTCACAATATTCTCACTCCATTCAGGCGTGGTCTCTACTAGGAACAAGGAATTATCATGCAATTCATCATTGATTCCAGTAGGGGCTTCACCATTGGGTATGCGAGATAAATGATCCACCATGACATGTCTTTTATCGGGTCTCATCACAACAGTAAAATCAAACTCAAGAAGAATAAATAACCATCGTGTAATTCTTCCTGTGGAACAAGGTTTATTCACTAGATACAACAACGTTTGATGATCCACATAGAAAAAAAATTTGTTGGCAAGAAGGTAGTAGTGAATTTTTTTAATTGCGTAAGTCATTGCTAAACCTTCCCGCTCTCTAGTGGTGTAGTTCATCTCAACATCATTTGATTGACGAGTTACAAAGCTAATGGGTAGTCCAATTTATTTCTTCTGGTTGAGCTAGAACACACCCAATAGCAAAGTTTGATGCATCAATATGCACATGGAAAATTACATAACAATCCGGCACTCCTAGGATGGGAGCACTTGTCAAGGGCTTTTTTAATAACTCATAAGCATGTCACACTCCGCAGTCTACTGGAACTCAATAAGAAGCTTGTACGAAGGGAGATCTATCTCGTCAAATTTTGAAATAAACCTCCGGTAATAACCAACATAGCCCGTGAACCTTTGAATTCCTTTATAGTTTCTAGGTGGTGGCAAATTGGAAATGGCTTTAATTTTGCTCTCATATGTGGAAATCTCATTTTAAACACTATATGCCCTAAAATGACTCCATGTTTAACCTAAAATTCGCATTTGAAAGGGTTTAATGAGATACGATACAATCTACCCCTTTCAAACACTTTTTGTACACATAATAGATGTTCTTTCCAAGAAGAAGAAACACAAAGGTAATCTAAGAAAGCTTCACAAAACTCTCTCAAATATTCCCTAAAAGCAGTGTTTATCAATCTTTGGAAGGTAGCAGGGGTATTGGTTAAGCCAAAAGCCATAACAAAACACTCCAACATCGGTTATAAAAGTAGTTTTAGCTTGGTCCTTTAGTGCAATACGATTTGATCATAGCCAGAGTACCCATCTGCAAAGCTATAAGATTCCTTCCCTGCAGCTCTTTCAATCACATGTTCTGAATATGGAAAGGGGAAATGGTCTCTCCTAGTGGTGGCATTGACCTTCTTGAGATCCACACATACTCTAAGTTTCCCATTATTTTTTGGCACAATAACTATTGGAGACACCCATTTTGAGTGCTCAATAGGGTATATGAATCCCCATTTGACAAGCTTTTCAGTCTCTTCTTGAACAATCTTAGTATACTTAGGATTCATTGGGTAGGGTCGTTGGTTGGACTGGTTTTAAAATGCTATTCATGGGAATTGTGTGCTGAACCACGGGAGATGAAAAGCTTTCGTATCATAATATGTCCAATAAAACAATCCTTAAATTCCTTAAGAATCTCCTTAAGTACATATTCCTCAGTCTCTCTCAGATCTTGGGAAATGAAAAAAGGTTTGAACTCCTCACTTGGGTCTGCTAACTCTATTTCCTTAACTATCACTGGACCATCATAGACTCCATTACTTCCATGGATAGGTGTTCTCTGGGCCTTTGTATACACAACCTTATGCTTCTCCGTGGTGTAGGATTTGAATTTCTCAGGTGCAGGATGTAAATCTGTGGGGTCTTGTTGTTCTGTGGACTCTGATTTCTCTTCCGCTTCCTTTTGTTTTTGTGCTAGCTCTTGATTTTCTCGTCTCCTTACAGTATGGCTCAACTTTTGGCTTCTCTATAGCTTCTAGCTTGTGATGTCAATGGATTGTGGACTGCACCACATGGCACTTTGAAGGTATTCACCCCAATTATCTACAACTTTCGATGAGCATCACATGCCCCTACATAATTAAGCCATTTTGTGATAGATTTTGATCACGAAGATTTCGATCACGACCTTCCTCCGTTGAAGAGTCACTAGATGAATCGCTACTTGTGTCTTCTCTCCAGGATAGATTGTCATCTAGGATACCATTGGACCTAAATGGTTTGTCCCCACATTTGCACCAAAATTTAACTCAGATTCTTTGTCCTCAAAGTCAATTTCAACTGATGATTTTAACTCTGAATCATGTGAGCTATAGTCTTTTGAGATGCTACTGCTTCCAATGTTAGTCAAGCCTTTATCTGGTACGTCATTAGAAGCTATATGCATTGCTCCTATCATATTTAAAGGTACGAGTTGTGTCATTTCATCCCCCTCACGTGTTACCCAGAGTCAACCCAGGTAGAACATCCATATAAGGGGATCTTCCCTGACATCAATGTCCTTTTTACACGTGTAACAATACTTCAATGGGGCCGAGTGAATTGCGGTGTCAGATCTATGCTCAATTATAAATTTGTTTCCTAGAGGATGTGCTCTACCAGTTACAAGATCAACTCTAATGACAAAGTATTGGAATCGTAATTAGACATACTTTTTAGACCAGTGATGCACCATTTTTTCTTCCCTCATGAAAAGACGTCCTAATATCATCTCAAATGACATAGTGTGCTTGGAAAAATCCATAACAACAAAGGTATGCCTATTTTGTGTCCAAGGACCTTGATATTGAGATCTTCTAGCATCCCAATAGGTTTAACAATAGTCCCATTGGCCATCTATACCACTATGTTTGTAGTCCCAAGGTGAGGTTTCGCGTAGATTCCCAATAATTTTTAGTTACAATGCTAACCCCAGCGCCACCATCAAGGATTCCCTTCACAATTAATCCCTTGGTAGTTATTGCTATGGTTGCATTGGATTTATCACCTTCAAAGTATTGTCCCAACTTGTTAACATATATTTCAACAACAGAGTTCTCATCTAGGTTGGGTTGTGGATCTAAGTGTTCCTCCTCTATTGGTACCTCCCTAGCACCATCCATTTGTGAAAATTGTGGTAGCCCGACTTTCAGTTCTCCATTAAGTTCAATGGCATGATCTTTGGTGCATTTGGATTAGTAGGACATTAGGCAATCAAATGATCTATGCCACATTGATTAAACATGAGTATTGGCATTGTAGTTGTACTCAGTTGATTGGTTTGCATTAGTGTGGCATTCTTTTGTAGTCTAATAGGACGCTCGGCTACACGATGTGCACCCCCACACTCATAGCATTGAAGAGGTGGTCTCTTGGTAGTGGAACTAATATTTTGGCTTCTTGTCGCAAGAGTAGCTACTTGATAGAAAGCTCTGACTTGTCCCCAATAGTCCTCCATGTAGTACTATTGAATTTCTTCAAGTGCATCAATCCCATACGCAATATTAGGTTCTAACTCATTCTCACAATCCACACAAGCAATAGATGACTCACAACCCACTTGATTCACACGAGTAATTCTTGGATGTGGGGGTTGCCATCCTAACAGAGGAGGTGGTAATGGTGTTGTTTGAAAAACATTTTGGGCCCTAAGGACCATGTGTTGTGATGGTTGTTCAAGAGGTGGGGCCGGCATCAGTGTAGGCACTTGAGGTGTGTTCATCCATGCTAAGGTTGGACTTTTGGCATCATGCATTTAAATACTATGCAATCCTTGGCTTGATGACCATACCTCCCACATGCATTCCAATTCACATTAAATTTTACTCTAAACGTAGGGCATTCATTGGTATTATGTGGACCAAAGCAGACTGAGCACCATTGTTGCTCCCTGCTTGGATACATATAATTGTTTTGTGGAGCATGATTGTCTCTAAGACTTTCTTGAATGGCCTTGATGAGATCTGCTAAAGTCATCTCAGATATCTTTGGCTCTTTAGCAATAGGATTTATGGTCATTGGCTCATACCCCGATGCTTGCGAGCTAGTAGATTTAGACTCAATAGTCACTCTTTCTCCTTGAATCATTAAATTGTCCTCCAATTGGATTGCATTGGTGGTGACTGCTTCCCAAGTGGTGATACCTCTAATGACTAGGCCATTGTAGATATCCTCATGTTGTAGTCCCCTAATGAATCTATCAAGCAATTGGTTATTATTGAAGTGCTCATTTGGATTACAACGAGAATTTAAATGCTTCAAGTGACTAATAAAGTCTCTCATGGACTCCCCTTCCTCTTGTTGGGCTTTTAGGAGCTGAGAGGCTACACCCAAAGCACTCCCTCTCGTATGTAATCTTTCAAGAATATTCTCCTAAGAGTAGGGTAAATCATTTTCTCTTCCACCCTTAGGGTCGTATACCAATCCCCAGCCTTCCCACTCAAGGGTCAGGCTTAAAGAATTACTCTTATGCAGCTCATTGTGTTCTCCTAGTGTATCGCATATTTATTCAAATACTTAGATATGCTTTCTCACATCCCCATCTCCACTAAATTTTTGCATGAGCTTGGCTATTTGTACCGTCTTACTTCTAGGATCTCTATCACGCGTGCTACACATATTTTTGACAATAGATCGACCGATAGCTTGAGAAAATGTTGTCAAGTCACCCAAGTGAGCAGGTATAGTGGGGACAGACGCTCTTGGGACTACATGTGGAATGGGGGTTGGCATTGGGTTAGGCATACACGTGATCCTTGGGTCCCAATCTTGGTACAATGTTGTGCCATGTGGTGGCCCAAAGTTCATATGTGTAGCCCTGGGCATAGCAAACGTGGGATGGGACATGCTAATGCTAGCTGGTATGGTCTCATTGACATAAGGACTTGGATGTTGTGGTCACGGAGTATAAGTTGTTGAAACAATGGGAGGGGTAGGAGCTACATGAGTACGAGGGCCCATAGGTGCATATGATTGATACACATTTGTAGGTATTGTGTAGGCATTGGGCCACCATGTAGTGGTGCTTTACTAATAAATGAGGTCCATGGCATGTTTTTGTCATGCCCACCATTGGGGTAGGCATGGTAGCCGTGGTGGCATCAAGAGAAAGATGAGCTAAACTTGTAAAGGTAAATCTATTGTTTGTGGGCTCAGATTGTAGTGAGACCCCTGGTGAAACAACATATGGAGGATCCATTGGGCTTACGGAGGGAGTCTGCATTTGTGATAAAGTTGGTTGCTTAGCTTTCCTCTATCCAAGAATCTCATGACCCCGTTGAAGGCATGTGGATCCCTTTGTTCTGCCTCTCCAGCTCAATAACCCTATGGATGAAAACAAAAACTCTTTGTTGTTGCTCCTCTACGCTAGTAGCACCCGGCTTGTAGGACATCTAACCAACCCATGTGATAGGTGTGACCTGTGTATAGGTCGCTTAAAGTCTCCGTTTGTAGTTCATACTCCCAATTTCATTTAGAAACGCTCCATCTAGGGTGGAGGTGCTAGGGGTGTCCATTGAACTAGATGCAATGTGGCCCTCTATGGTTTGACCCTTAGTGGTTGCTAATTCTGGAGCACTCGATTGCTTGACTAGCATGGATGTTGACATAGGGGCCTTTGCCTTTAGCTCTATCCGTTGCTCTACCTTGCGTAAGCTTTCAATTCCTTTTTCCTAGCTACAACGATACATCGCTTAACCTCTTGCACTTTGACAAGGCTTCTACCATCAGGTAATATAACGTTGTAGGGGAATAACTCGAAAGAGTCAGGAAGTGCAGTAAATGGAGTATTCACATGCACACTCTCTAAACCTTATATATACTTACATATTCTGGTTTTTTATGCTTTACTACTTGAGATTTGACATAAACTAAGATTCCGACCGAGATGGGTATAGTGTTGTAACATGGGAAGGCCTAGTGGTTTGACTTGCTCGCTGTGATTGGATATCCATACTTCAATACCAGCTGTCTTCTGCTAGCTGCTGTGTCGAGTTAAGTGATTTGGTCTACAACACATTTTTTTGGTTTTGCCTGGTCTCTGGAAGTGGCTAGTCATTTCTCTTGACTTGATCCTACTCTCATACAATGGCTATATCTAGGAATGGTTTGAGGTGGCCTGCTTTTTGGATGGCTCTGGCTCTGGCTAAATACTTCTCTGACCCTGGCTGTCACTTCCCTGGGTTGATAGTTCAACTTTTAATCAAAAGAAAATCCTTTATGATATCTGGTGTAATGATGATGAGTGTGCATACCTGTCACAAATGTATTATAATCCTAGTCTTTTAATCCTGGTCTCTAGATATGACTAACCATTTTTTTTGAAATAAACTCTACTCTCATAAACTGACTCTGGGAATGGCTTGAGGTGGCCTGCTTTTTGGCTGGCTCTGGCTGGTACTTCTCTGGGTTGATAGTTCAGCTAATTTCAAAGGGAATTCTTTATGGAATTTAGTGTAGTGCTGATAAATGTGCATAACCTTGAGGACTATTGGATGACTCAATAACTTCTGGTATCTGGCCTAAAATTTGGTCGAGTGATAATCCTAGTTTTTTCTGGCTTTGAAGGGCTCAACCTCGGAGCACGTTTTAAGATGAAGTTACATAACTTAGCATTGCGTGCAAGTTTTTAAAGCTAAAGAAGTCGACATTTTTTATAGTAAATGGTTACTATAAAAAAGAAGTTAAAACATATGGAGTGACTCTAGCAGGAATATGATGTTAAAAAATCCTTGAGACTTTAATATGCATGGCAATAGCTAGTCTAATAAATTTTAAGTTTGACATGGATAACAACTGATAGATTCTTTGAAGCCTGCCATACGTAGCCAAGTCTAACATATTTGTTGTCTTGACTATATGGATGCAGGTGAGAATTCTATCTTGGCTTAAAAAGGTTTAGCTTGCTGCAGTCCGACTTTGATAACACTTGGTGATTCAACTGGGATAGTTCTGATACCTCTGTATATACTCATTTGGAATGATACCTCATTCTTATTATGCTGTACAATTATGAATCTAAGACTGAGTTGTTTGTGTACAAATCTTTGCCTAGACATCTTTAGCCAGTCGTCTTTTGAACGTCTTGTTCCTTGGTGTGTATTTATTAATTTAAAACAACAACAACACACGCACGCACACACACACGCACACACACACACACACACACACACACACACACACACACACACACACACACACACACACACACACACACACACACACACACACACACACACACACACACACACTCACACACTCGTGAGCACACGGTGGAGAAGAAGGTAGAGGTAGAGAAACAACAGTTCTTTAGCATGCACCTCAAGAATGAGGATTTTAGGTCAAAATGGAACTTTTATATGAATCTGACCCATTCACACATGGGTGCCCACAGCAGCCGGTCATAGCAAAAATAATGTAAAAATGAGATAAGTGGTGTGGGGTTTGTAAGTGGTTAACACTAATCCAAATTCAATTTTTTTTGGGAAGCAAGCTATGAACATCATAGTCTATCAGCTCAACAAAGGGGGTAAAAAAGAAGTCCAAAAACACTTCAAGACCAAAAATTGCAAACACACCTAGAGATTGACTTTTGACTGACCTAATTAAACCCAAACCACACAAAAAGCATATAGCTAGGATCAATATAATAAGGGGAAGTTGTGTATCAAGTTTCATCACATTCTGACACAAAGGTACATGGATAGTGATCCATGTTCCTTTGTCACAGAGTGAGACCAGATTTGCACCATAGCTAGAGCAGGTCACAAGGAGTCTAGTAGTCTTTTAAAAACTGAATTTGGATATCAAAAAGCAAGTCAAAAGGCCAAAACTATCAAGTATTTTGAGCAAGTGCTAGAATTAACCTAATTTTCAACCATAGGTCCAAATCCAAATTTTTTTGATACTATATAATCTACTAACCATGTTGATCCTAATGGTACAAAAAAAAGTCAATTTGGCCTCCAAACATGGATCGCAATCCATGTACCCATAGTGAGAGCTTGACCTGAAAATTTCCAGATCGGTAGTAAACACATAAGGAAACATATCCCCAAGTCTAGTTTGGAAAAAAACTGAGCAAAATTGGATCAAAAGACATCAAACTAGGTGACATATTGAAAATTGTACAACAGACCTAGTGTTGGGTATTTGACCTATCAAAAAAACTCCAAATTCAAAAAGATTTGAGATGTAGTTTGTGGACATAGGGTGTAAAAAGTTGCCAAGAGATCAAATCCAAATGTGGTTGAACATGGATCACGATCCATGTCTCCCAATCTCAGAATTTGATGAAAATTGGCACAGAGTCTACATGTTGACATATCCACATCAAAAAATTGAAACCAAGCAAATGGAAATGTGCAGAATGCTTATAGAGACAACTCAAGCTCTAATGCATCCAAAAAAAGTAAAAAATCTCTGAGCAAGTAGTGCTTGTACCAGAAAAGGAGAACTAAAGCACACTAAAAGAAGACAAAATAATTGAACCAAGTAAACAAAAGTCGTTGGATACAAGGGTAGTAGCTAACACGACGGATGATGCAAAGTCCCCAGAGATATAGTCAATTCTTGAAGTGGATGAGCCATGGCCATAATCCTTATGGGAGATGATCAAAAACTACAAAGATGACAATGCTACTTACAGTCATCACCTATCCTTGAAATCAACATGAAACATGAATTTTTCCAAGGAGACATATAATCTCTATAAACAAATGCCGGGTCTATAGCATATGAGAGAACAAAACACACTCTCTATAGACTTTTCCATCTTTCATAGGAGAACACGAAACAAAATCCAAGGTTAGAGTGGTATCTTCTCAGTGAAAAGCCACACCAAAAATGATGGATATCAAAAGCTTGCATTAATTGATGTCTTCTCCTATACAATGCAAGATCACTCTCTTTGAGTTTCTTAAAATTAGACCGCATCTATGGGGCCAAATGGGATTTTAAAAAAAAATAATGTGTCATAAAATCTAATATCTAACTAAACCCAAATAATTTTCTAATATTAAATTGATCATTTGATATGGGAGAACAAACGGGAACAAGAGTTAGAATATAACATGTGCTTATGGATCTATCTCACCACGGTACCAAAGTCAATGGGTCCAAATGAGAGATGGTTTGTCAAAGAGAAATGCTAGCTAATGGATCTTGAAAGACCTTAGGTTTAGCTTCATTAAAGACCTCCAAAGGTTAGTGTTAAAAGTCCTTAGACATAAGACCCGAGCTTGAGGTGGGAACCCGGCCCAAGATTGAGGTGCTTGTCGTGCTTGCTGACTAAGGTGCTTGAGGTGCTTTTTGTGCTTGCTAAGGTGCTTTCCATGCTTGAAGATTAAGGTGCTTGTCATGTTTTATGACTAAGGTGGTTGAGGGGATTCATGACTACGGTGCTCAAGGGGTGAGATGTTCCCAAAGTCAACATGCATCCCTATACAAGGGGGGGTGAGCCCTACAAGTAGGGGCATGAGAGAGAACACACACACACACACACACACACACTCAAGGCAAGCCAAGTCCAAAGAGGCAACAAGGACATATGTCAAGCTCCTCTCCATGTTGCCCTCATAAGGTTGCTAAAGCCTATTAGTTGACCTCTTAAGGGGTCCAATGAGAATTTAGTTTATTTAAATAATTATCAAGGCATTATCAAGCCCTCTCTCTCAAAGGGATAAGGAGGACACTTGTCCAAATTCTACCCTTGTTGCTTGATATGCACGAAGCATGTGATTGGCTAGGCTTGCAGGGGTCCAATCAAATTTAAGGATGAGCTACAAGGAGGAGTCTACCAAAGCAAGCTGGGGGTGTACTTGGGGGTATACTCTCTCTCTCTTTCACACTCACATGCTTTCATTCTCACTTTGTGAAAGTGCAAGAAGTCCATCTCCTTCTCCAAGCCTAAGAAGTTGAGAGCCTACACCAACAACTCTTGGCTATGGGATGATAATCCAGCCAAGAGCCATGCTTCAATGCTATGCTAGCCATCTTCTTCATTTCCATTACTAAGCAACTATGCTATGCTAAGCTCTATGAGTAATGGTATGAGTGGACACTATTTTTTTCTCGTAAGAATACTTCTTCTTCCTCTTCCCTACCCTTATTCCCTGCTAGCTTTCTCCACCTTTGACGGTGTTTGAGGTCTTGGGACCGAGGCCGGGGACAAGTTAATGCTTTCATTTAGCTAAGTTACATGCATAATTGTGGTGCGTGACGCTCTCTATCTTCATTGCACCATCAAGGTCTCAAGGAACACAAAGCTTGTATTGTACCAAGTCTCTCTTTATGGGAGAAGCTATAATTCAAAAGCCTTTTGGAGGGGGGACTGGCTCGACATAAATCTAGTCCTCAATTGTTGTGAATTTCTCTAATTCTCTCTCTTGCAAAGTATTTTTCATGCCAAGTTAATTAATTATAATGGTTATGCTACTACCTCTAATCAAGTTCACTCTTTATTTTCTCAAAGTATTCTCATAAAAATGCTCACTACAGTTTTCACGCAACGGTTATTCTCCTAGAGAATACAAAAGGAGAGGACATTGCAAATCCTATCGTGCTTGGAAAAACGTCCCAAAATCTTAATAAGTTCAAAGAGGGAGGAAAGAGTATCTCTTTTCTCACCTATGATGGCACCTTTGGTGCTACTGACAAAGTATTGACCTTCATCCAGCCTTTGGAGACGAGGGCTTCACAGAGTCCTCCAAGCTACGTCATGTAGCTATGCACTTTCAAAAATCTACTAGTCAATGGTGGGATAGCCTTTGTGGCAATGTCGAAGTTCCAAAGACATAAAAAACTCTATGAGTTTCCATCATGAAGTAATTTCTTGCAAGCGATGCCAAAGATATAGTGCTCATCGAATGGCAGAGTTTGAAGTTACTTTCTCATGAGTCTATCCACAAATATGTAGAAATGTTTTGGGATTTACATCTCAAAGCTACAGTATTTCAAAAGAAAGACTTTACTGAGCAAAAGAAACAATTTTGTGCGGGATTACTTGAAGAAATGGCTGAGTATGTCAACTGCCAACAGTCTGGTTCTATCACCGAAGTCATCCACCACACTATGGTTGCATCTCGTATCATCTTTCAACAAGGGGCTAAAAGGAATGCCAAACCCATGGAAAAAAAAGATCAAAATGATGCAAAGGGGAAGAACAGTGCTCAAAGTTCTTTCCAAGGCAATTCCAACAACATTAACAACAAGACTGAGGAGAAAGGAGTCGACAAAGGTAAAAACAAAATCTCTCTTGAAGAGCTAGAGGATTTTCATAAAGAACACAAATGCTTTAAGTGTGGGGAGCAAGGACATGGTTATCGTTCTTGCCCCAAAAGAAATGCCTGCAATGAGACTCCTAGAGCTTCCACGATCAAAGCTCCAAAAGAGGATGCTCATTGCAAAGGAGCATCCCTTTCATATTCTTGGGGGAAGGTGAGGGAGCATGATGCCTTCATTCTATTTGATCCTTGCTCTTCTCACAACTTCATATCAACGGAGTTGGCCACAAAGCTGGCATACAAGCTTTCAAGATGGGAGATACTGTAACTACTGATGGGGCTTTCAAGGGACAGCAAGCCTCCATTACTCCCTTGATTTGGAATTTGAGGCTTCATGGCCAAAGCTATGTCGACAAAGAAGACTTTTTCATATCTCCTCTCCAACATGAGGATGCTATCTTAGGGGCACCATGGTTTAACCACATGGTTGCCAACATGAAGTTCCCTGAAAGGAGAATCTACTTTACCTATAGGGAAAAGAGCATGTATATAGATGCTAATAAGTCCGGCTGTACTGTACCACTTGTAAATTCACTTGCTTTTGATAAGTCAATGAAAAGCTCAGTCCTCGTACATGATTTTTGTCAAAGAGTCTCTAAATGATGCTAATGTTTTAACAAAACAAAGTGGTAGGAATCAAGAAGAATTACACTCGTCTAATTTTCTAAATAGATTCCAAGATGTATTTATTGATGACATCCCTACGGAGTTACCTCCAAAATGAGGGGATGACGACCATAAGTTATAGCTTCTACCTAGGAGCTCACCGCTAAATAAACCTTCTTATAGAGTTTCTCTAGCTCAACAAGAGGAGATTATGAGGCAAGTGCATGAGCTAGTAGACAAGAGAATGGTGAGGCCTAGCGCTTCTCCCTTTTGTTCCCCAATCCTTTTAGTGCAAAAGAAAGATGGCACATACCGCATGTGTGTGGACTATCGAGCACTAAATCGTATCACAATCAACATAATATTTCTTGTACCGCGGGTAGACAACCTATTTGATAAGCTACAAGGTTCAACCTACTTCAATAGGATTGACCTTAAAAGTGCTATCATCAAATAAGGATAGTCAATGAAGATATCGTAAAGACCGCTGTCGTGCTGTGACACGTACATAGTGGGAACGCATGCTACAAGATCTATCTTGTAACTTTTTAGATACATAATTATCTTTTCTATAATGTACATATGCATATTTAAGTGTAATAATAAGCCTTCTATCTCATCCTATTACTTTTCTCAAGGGTAACCTATCCTTACTTTACCATCAGAAGATACTATGGGAAAAGCTCAATAGCTCCGCCTCTTTAACTTGGGGCAAAAAGCATTGATTCTTTATTTCTACTATCTCATTATCATCTCACACCCTAGCTAGATCCTATATCTAGGGTAAACTCCAATATATATATATATTCTATGTACTTTTTTATACTTTTCTTATATTTCTTTTTAAATAGCTACCTGGAGGGAATCAAATCCTAGTGGGACACTAGGTGGCATGATTTCAAAGATACACTTATTTTAATGCATTATTGTAAGCATCATTACAAAACTTTCTCAAGGAGCAATGTCATGCTTTCATATGGCATGAGGTGTCCTTTGGAATTAAATGAAAGTCTAGGCTAAGGGGACCACGGGAAGACTTTTGCTGCCAGAAATGGACCCTATTTTGATGAATTTTTTACACAAGGTTCCAATCCGAATTGGAAAATGATTTTAAAATGAAAATCGTAGCTAATGAGCTAAGGTTTTGCCCATATTTTTACTTTTTTATTTGGAGCCACAGTTGAGGAGATATGATCAAAATACTGGACCCCAGTCAACCCACATCATGCAGGGACAACTCATTTCAAACTTTTCCAATTCCTATTCACACTGGCTCCTCTCTTCTTGTGTAAACCCTTGGGGGTTCCCTTCACCTATAAAAGGACCTCTTCTTCCTTGAAAAGGAACTCAAGCATTCAAGCCATTGATGAGAGGAATTCTTGAGGGAGTGAGTAGTAATGCCTAATTGTACTTAGCCCCATTAACATAAGCCCAAGCCTACACTTTCTCCTAGAGGAAGACTAGCCATTCTTGTACGCTATCCTTGAAAGATCAACTCTAATAAAAGAAGGTGTTGTACTTGGCGTATCAATCAACGTTGAATTCTCCCCTCTTCTTCTCTCTCCCATCAATAATGGTGCTGAAGGGTTTCAAGTAAGATGTGTTCTACATTGATGTTTTCTTGATTTCTTGTTGTTTTCATTTTCATCTCTAATCCAACATATATATATGTATCTAATCTCATCTCTTTAACCAAACCTATCTCTCTCATTCTTAGTAATTCATCCTCTCTAGGATCTCTTTGCTACAGGTACATCTCTCCCTGCAGTATCCTTATTGCCTATGGGCGAAAATAGGGCTTGGGAGGGAAACTTCTCATCTCTTCACTTCTCTCATATCTACATTTCTCACATACTATCCTAGATGAATAACCCACATGATGATCATTTCTATCGCTTTCACTCTGTACGATCTATTAGAATTAACGTATGGATTAGCCGAAAAATACACTTTCAACAACGTATGGTGTTTCTCTTTGGCCCAGAAAGGCTTAATGAAATACTTCTATCACCGGATCCCATCATACTACCTCTCATAGACTATAACTTTTCTTTTGATGTAAGCGTAGTTATCTTGCTATGAACCAAGAGGATTTGTACACACAATTAATCCCAATCACTAGACAAAATATATATATTATGGTAAGCACAAAACTACAATTCCAAAGAACAATTCGTAGCCTATTTGGTTAGCCAAGATTGAATGCCATTAACTCATCTATTAACCCTTTCATATTACCCATGATACGATATGACCATAGCCTTGATGTTTTCATTTTCGTATTGTTTTGACATTCTCTTTTGTGTTCTTTGTGTGTGTGAGTGCAAGAGAGAAAGAGTGAGTCTTCTTTGATTGCACTTCTTTCCAAACCCTAGTCTTCATGGAATCTATGGTTTAACTCCTTCATATAGTTTTTGTTGAATTCTCTCACAAACTCTCACAGCCATAAGCCCGGTGCTTTCCTGGCAAGACCGCAAATTTCTTGACATATTTTTGGTGAACCCGACGCGAAACTGCCAGGGTGAAATTTTGTGGATAACCATGGGTGATCATGTTGAGCAACAGGGTATGCATTTTGACCCAGCAACAATGAAAATGTTTCAAGCATTTTCAATGTTCATGCAACAACAACATGCCATTGAAAGAAGGGAGATTTCAGCAACGAAGGCCATACAAGCAGTCGTCAATAGAATGGATCAGTTCAATGGCAAAGATGTAACCAAGTACTTACGCGAGTATGTGAAGGAGATGGAGCTGCATCGAGTGTTAGAAGGTGAGATGATTCAAAGATTTGAGCTAGTTGTTGCTCCAAAAATTAGAGAGCATGTTAGGGTAATTAAAGATGGACATGGGAGAAATTGGGAAGAACTCAAAGTAGCTTTAAAGGAGGAATATTTCATGGAGGACTCTGAGAGAGTGACCAAAAGGACATTCTTAGAATGGGTAGTCAAGCCAAAGCAAGGACTATCAATAACAAAGCTACTTAGGGAATTTGAGAGGCGCTATGCACAACTCACCAGGATTTCTTGATTTCTTGTTGTTTTCATTTTCTTGTTTTCTACATTGATGTTTTCTTGATTTCTTGTTGTTTTCATTTTCATCTCTAATCCAACATATATATATATATATATATATATATATATATATATATATATATATATATATATATATATATGTATCTAATCTCATCTCCTTAACCAAACCTATCTCTCTCATCCTTAGTAATTCATCCTCTCTAGGTTCTCTTGCTACAGGTACATCTCTCCCCGCAGTATCCTTATTGCCTACGGGCAAGAATAGGGCTTGGGAGGGAAACTTCTCATCTCTTCACTTCTCTCATATCTACATTTCTCACATACTATCCTAGATGAATAACCCACATGATGATCATTTCTATCGCTTTCACTCTGTACGATCTATTAGAATTAACGTATGGATTAGCCGTAAAATACACTTTCAACAACGTATAGTGTTTCTCTTCGGCCCTGAAAGGCTCAATGAAATACTTCTATCACCGGATCCCATCATACTACCTCTCATAGACTATAATTTTTCTTTTGATGTAAGCGTAGTTATCTTGCTATGAACCAAGAGGATTTGTACACACAATTAATCCCAATCACTAGACAAAATATATATATTATGGTAAGCACAAAACTACAATTCAAAAGAACAATTCGTAGCCTATTTGGTCAGCCAAGATTGAATACCATTAACTCATCCATTAACCCTTTCATATTACCCATGATACGATATGACCATAGCCTTGATGTTTTCATCTTCGTATTGTTTTGACATTCTCTTTTGCGTTCTTCCTTTGTGTGTGTGAGTGCAAGAGAGAAAGAGTGAGTCTTCTTTGATTGCACTTCTTTCCAAACCCTATTCTTCATGGCATCTATGGTTTAACTCCTTCATATAGTTTTTGTTGAGTTCTCTCACAAACTCTCACAGCCATAAGCCCGGTGCTTTCCTGGCAAGACCGAAAATTTCTCGATGTATTTTTGGTGAACCCCACGCGAATCTGCTAGGGTGAGAGTTTGTGGGTAACCATGGGTGATCATGTTGAGCAACAGGGTATGCATTTTGACCCAGCAACAATGCAAATGTTTCAAGCATTTGCAATGTTCATGCAACAACAACATGCTATTGAAAGAAGGGAGATTTCAGCAACGAAGGCCATACAAGCGGTCGTCAACAGAATGGATCAGTTCAATGGCAAAGATGTAACCAAGTACTTACGCGAGTATGTGAAGGAAATGGAGCTGCATCGCGTGTCAGAAGGTGAGATGATTCAAAGCTTTGAGCTAGTTGTTGCTCCAGAAATTAGGGAGCATGTTAGGGCAATTAAAGATGGGCATGGGAGAAATTGGGAAGAACTCAAAGTAGCTTTAAAGGGGGAATATTTCATGGAGGACTCGGAGAGAGTGACCAAAAGGACATTCTTAGAATGGGTAGTCAAGCCAAAGCAAGGACTATCAATAACAGAGCTACTTAGGGAATTTGAGTGGCGCTATGCACAACTCACTAGGATAGAAAGGGCCACACTAGATGCAGAGAAGACAGATCTTTTCTTACAAGCTGCAGGTAAAGAGTTTCAAGAAAATTTGGAGCTTCTTCTTGAAGATAAAGATGCTGAGCAAGGACTAAAGACCGACTGGAATGAGGTTGAAGGTGCTGTCTCACTGCTTGCCAAACGACAAAGAAGAAGGGACAAGATGGTAGTAAACACTACAAGTCCTTCCACCTCAACTTCTGACAAAATGGTAAAGCCTCCTTTTATCGCTCCTAAGTTTGATGAGTCCATGCTAGATGAGCTTGTGAAGGGAATGCGTGACTTGAAGGTGAAGTTTGCAAAGCTTGAAGAAAAAGGCCAACCATCAGGGCCACTTCCTAGGCAAAGACAACAGCCCAAAGAAGGGTTTGTTAATAGATGTATTTGGTGCGATAGTACAGACCATGTAAGAAGGGATTGTGATGATTTTAGTGATGCTTTGTCAAAAGATGTTGTCTTTTTTAAGGATGGTAAAATCCACTTAAGGGAGACAGGTCTAGCCTTGAGAACTAACTTTGGGAAGGGGGGAATGCAAACCTTAGTTGAAGATATGGCAACCAAGCATCCCACCTCTTCAGTTGAGGCAGCTACTTAGGGAGTAAAAATTGAACATTTTTGTGATGAAGAGGTGAGTGACCATCATGGTCAAATTTGGCCAAATTTCATGCAATTAGCTAAAAAGGGAAAGCTTACAAAAGAGATTCTACATGAAGCAGGTGATTGCATACGTCTACAAACAGGATGTAATGATTTAGTGGACTCATTGTCAGTGCATGCCTACATTACAAAATGCCAACAAAATGAGGCCATTGTAGAAGAGAAGCGCAGACGTGAGAATGCTGATGAAGGACCATCAAAAAGAGCTTCTAGAAGTGGGGGAAGAAGCGACTCAATGCCTTCTCAAACACCCTCAACACAAGGAGCATCTCCACCTGAAGTACTCATGGAGGAGTCTACAACAGGAAAGAAGAAAGAGCCAACGAAAGGTAAGACAAAAGGCCCAACTTATAAACTACAATCTGATATTGAGGTTGCTACAGATTTAAAGAAAGTCTTGGAGGAAAGGATCTTGAATAGGAAGATTGAGTTTACTTTGGGAGAAGTTCTTGGCATTGCAAAGCGTGAATTCCATGAGGAGATCATTGACATCAAGAGGAAGAGGCAAACCCTTGCTGAAGTTTCTCGTCCACAGGTTGAAGGGGAAACCTCAAAGACACAAGGGATGCAACTGCAAAATAAGGAGAATGATGGAGCTATGGTAGGATTCTACCAATCTAGTGGGAGAGTGAAGCAAGTGCATTTCTCAAATGATGATGAAGAAGTTGAAGATATTCCTAGGAGTTACTATTCACGAAGTCATTGGGCAAGGGCTACTACAGAAACTTTGGTCAAGGTAGGTGATCTTGAAGAGCCATTTTTTGCCTTGATGGACCATGGTTCAGAAATAAACATAATGTCAAAGAATCTCTACAACAAGTGTAAATGGCCGATGGACACAGATCATGGCTGGATGGTAAAAGTGGCAAACAATTCATCCTGTGAATTGTATGTAGGATGTCCATGTGTGAAGGTAACAATAGGTGATGTAAAGATTGACCAAAACTTCTTTGTACAGGATACATCTTCATATCATCTCATCCTTGGAGAGCCCTACATTGTGGGAGTTCGAATGGAAACAAAGGTAATGGATGATGGTTCAGCATATGCTAGGATACGTAGAAAAGATGGTAAACGAGTTGTCCAATTTCTCACAGTTTGTGTAAACCATGAAAGAAATCGTGACAACCTCAGAGAACATCCTCTACCAAAGGTGAGCAAAGAGTTTCATGATCATAGAGAAATGATGGGTTTTGGCCAAGTACCATTGTAAAGCGGGATTGCAGTGGTACAGAAAGAAAAAGGGTCTCGCCTGATCCAAAAATAGGTGAAGCGTTTTCAACGAGCTCCTTGGTAACAAAGAATGGATCAGTATGTTTTACAAAACTTGAAGATTTGAAGAGATGCGAGAGGCAATATGTGCATAATGTACAAATAGGCATGAAAAAGAGTGGGTTGCTAGAGCGTACTGATTTTTTTTTGGGTTTGTGTGAACAAGTTTCTTTTGTAGATACTATGGGTGAGCTTGATGCTATAATGGGGTCTAGTTTGCATCTTGAAAATGAAGTTGTGGAATTTTTCTCTATGGAAATGTATCAAGTAATAGAAGCCTTTAAAGAAAGCCAAACAGTTGGCCCAGAAGTCCATGTTGAAACTAAATACAAGAGTGTAGCAAAGAAGGTGAAACCAGTAGCTTCACCCTTACCACCCAACAACAGGGAAAAGATTGAGCAGGCTTCTTTACAACCAAGTTTGAGGAATCCTAAAAAGATTGGGCATACCTTCACAAAGGAGTCTTTCCAAGACTTGCAGATTGGTCGCAAGGAGTTTCTAACACAGGAGGAGACAAAGTGCTTCAAAGAAATGCTTTCAAAGCATGGTAAGGCTTTTGCATTTGAGCCACATGAGATAGGATGTGTTGATCCTTCTATTGTAGCTCCTATGGTAATTTTCAGAATACCTCATCTGCCTTGGAATCTGCGGCCTATTCCGGTTCCAAAGGCTCATTTGCCAAAGTTAGTAGAGCTACTGAATGAGAAAATCAAAATGGGAATCTTGGAGTCTTCTTGTGCTCCATACTCAAACAGGTGGTTCACAGTTTCGAAGAAGAATGGTTCTCTACGCTTCATCCAAGATATGCAACCAATGAACAAGGTGACAATTAGAAATGTAGGTACAGGTCCAATTGTGGATGAGTTTGTAGAGGCATTTATAGGGAGGGCAATCTACTCAATGGGGGATCTCTACTCAGGGTATGATCAATTTCAGCTTGCAATTGAAAGCAGAGACTTGACAACCATGAGGACACCTTTGGGTTTGGTAAGGATGTGTACCTTGCCACAGGGAGCGACCAACTCGGTTGCACAGATGATGAATGGGATGAATAAGGTCTTACGTGACTTTATTCCTCAAATCACAATGCTTTCATTGATGATTTGCCTATCAAAGGATGTGAAGAAAGTGACAAAGATGAAGCTTTGGATCTCAAGGGATGTCGCAGGTTTGTGGTAAATCACATAAATGATTGTGATAAAATTTTGTCTAGGTTGGAAGAAGTGAATCTTACATTGTCAGGGAAAAAGTCTATGTTTGGTGTCAATGAAGTGCTTATTGTGGGGCACATGTGCGGGCCATATGGTAGGAAACCTTGTCAAACAAAGGTAGATGCCATCCAAAGAATAAAAGAAACGTGCACTAGCATCACTGAGGTTAGAAGGTTTCTGGGAGCATGTGTCTTCTATGTTATTTGGATTCCACATTATGCACATGTAGCTGATCCTCTTTATCAGATGCTTAGAAAGAATCAAAAGTTTAAATGGACAGAAGCACATGTAAAATCCATGAAAAAGCTAAAGGAGTTGCTCCAGTCAGCAACAACTTTGAGAAAGGTAGACTATGAGTGTCAAAGGCCAATAATTGTGACAGTAGACACCAGTCCTACAGGGATTGGATGGGAAATAGGGCAAGATGACAAAGAAGGACACAAGTATGTGGTAAGATTTGGAGCAAAGGTGCTAAGTGCTCACCAAAGAAACTATCCACAGATAAAGAGAGAGTTATGGGGTATGGTTACAGCCTTGAAAAGTGTGAAAGAGTACCTAATTGGTGCATGTGTTGTTGTAGAAACAGATTGTCTACCACTTCTTGGGATGATTACAAGCTGCTCAACACCAGACATTGGTATGTTGGGGTGGATTACCTACATTATGTCCTTAAATCCTGAGTTTAAGCACATTGCAGGTAAAGACAATATAGTTGCAGATATGCTATCAAGGGCAAGGTATGAAGATGAGTCACAAATGATTGACGAGGGAGATGATGTAGGCACAAAGTTCTATTCTATCTCTCATGTCAAAGGTAACAATGTCTGCATGACTAATCTACTTGAATCATTCTTGAAAGAGCTTTATGAAGGTGATTGGCTTCTTATTGGAAGCTACTTGAGTACTCTAACAAAACAGGATGATTGGTCTCAACAAGAATTCAAGAGGATACGCAGGAAAGCATATGGGTACTTTTTGAGGGATGGTTACTTGTGGAAGCATCCTAAACAAAAGGGTGCTACACCACAAAGGGTTATATGTAAAAAAGAGACTCAAGTAAAGCTCATGCAAGAGTTTCATGAGAGTCTATGGGCTGGACACAGGGGTGTATGGGCAACCTTCTCTAAGTTGAAAGAAAAATACTGGTGGAAGGGTATGTATAAAGATGTATCTCAGTTTGTAGAGACATGTGTAACTTGTCAAGTGTATTCAAATGTTCGACATCGTGATGGATTGCACCCTACATATCCACTAGCCATGCACTATAAATGGGTTGTGGATCTAGTCACAATGCCTCTAGGACTCTGGAAGATGAGATACTTGGTTCTTGCACGAGAGGACCTAACTAACCAGGTTGAAGGAAGAGCATTAAGAGCTAAAACCACAGAAGCTGTGTGCAAATTCCTTCTTGATGAGGTGATTTGCCGTTATGGTTGTGTGGGAAAAATCACTGTAGATAGAGGTGAGCTGGATGTCGAAGAAGCAAGGGAGTTCTTTTCTAGATTAGGAATCAAGCTTTCTCTTACTACAGCTTACAACCCTAAAGGCAATGGAAAGAGTGAAAGAGGGCATCCTCCTATCATCAAAGCTTTGGCCAAGGCTTGTGAAGGAAGAGTTGGTGAGTGGCCAAAACTGTTACCATATGCTTTATGGGCTGATCGTACAACACATACCTCAGTAACTGGCTACATGCCTGTGGAGCTAATGTATGGTCAAAAGCCAGCGATGCCCATTGAAGATACAATTCCCACATGGAATGTACTACCATGGCAAGAGGGGCTTAGCAGGGAAGATCTCCTTGCACTGCGTATAAGGCAACTACAGCGAAGACCTGGAGACATTGAAGCTGCAAAAGAACGACTCAAAAATGCAAGGTTGACAAACAAGGACTACTTTGATAAGCGACATCGACTCAGGGGCAAAGCAATTGACAAAGGTGACTGGGTTTTAGTGTATGATAGTAGCCTTGATAACCAGCACACAGTCATGCGTAAGTTATCAAAAAGATGGTTTGGACCGTATGTTGTAAAGCATGTGCAAGAAAATGCTACTTACAGCTTGTCTGAACTAGATGGTACATAAGTAAAAATTCCCATTGCAGGAAAAAGGATCAAAATGTTTAAGAGAAGAGGAGACAATGATCCAGAAGATGTTGATGAGGAAAAAGAGCAAACCATAGGTAAAGATCAAAGTGAAGATGAAGATTTGGAATCATCCAGTGAAGAAGAAAGCAAGGAAGATGTACAAGAGGGCTGATCTTACAAAGAAATAATGTGGCACATACCGGAGGATGTGCAGGTTTAAAGGGGGTGGATGTCGTGCTATGACACGTACATAGTGGGAACGCATGCTACAAGATCTATCTTGTAACTTTTTAGATACATAATTATCTTTCCTATAATGTACATATGCATATTTAAGTATAATAATAAGCCTTCTATCTCATCCTATTATTTTTCTCAAGGGTAACCTATCCTTACTTTACCATCAGAAAATACTATGGGAAAAGCTCAATAGCTCCGCCTCTTTAACTTGGGGCAAAAAGCATTGATTCTTTATTTCTACTATCTCATTATCATCTCACACCCTAGCTAGATCTTATATCTAGGGTAAACTCCAATATATATATATTCTATGTATTTTTTTATACTTTTCTTATATTTCTTTTGAAATAGCTACCTGGAGGGAATCAAATCCTAGTGGGACACTAGGTGGCATGATTTCAAAGATACACTTATTTTAATGCATTATTGCAAGCATGATTACAAAACTTTGTCAAGGAGAAATGTCATGCTTTCATATGGCATGAGGTGTCCTTTGGAATTAAATGAAAGTCTAGGCTAAGGGGACCACGGGAAGACTTTTGCTGCCAGAAATGGACCCTATTTTGATGAATTTTTCACACAAGGTTCCAATCCGAATTGGAAAATGATTTTAAAATGAAAATCGTAGCTAATGAGCTGAAGTTTTTGCCCATATTTTTACTTTTTTATTTGGAGCCACGGTTGAGGAGATATGATCAAAATACTGGACCCCAGTCAACCCACATCATGCAGGGACAACTCATTTCCAACTTTCCAATTCCTATTCACACTGGCTCCTCTCTTCTTATGTAAACCCTTGGGGGTTCCCTTCACCTATAAAAGGGGACCTCTTCTTCCTTGAAAAGGAACTCAAGCATTCAAGCCATTGATGAGAGGAATTCTTGAGGGAGTGAGTAGTAATGCCTAATTGTACTTAGCCCCATTAACATAAGCCCAAGCCGAGACACTTTCTCCTAGAGGAAGACTAGCCATTCTTGTACGCTATCCTTGGAAGATCAAATCTAATCAAAGAAGGTGTTGTACTTGGCGTATCAATCAACGTTGAATTCTTCCCTCTTCTTCTCTCTCCCATCAATAATGGTGCCGAACGGTTTCAAGTAAGATGTGTTCTACATTGATGTTTTCTTGATTTCTTGTTGTTTTCATTTTCATCTCTAATCCAACATATATATATGTATCTAATCTCATCTCTTTAACCAAACCTATCTCTCTCATTCTTAGTAATTCATCCTCTCTAGGTTCTCTTTGCTACAGGTACATCTCTCCCTGCAGTATCCTTATTGCCTACGGGCAAGAATAGGGCTTGGGAGGGAAACTTCTCATCTCTTCACTTCTCTCATATCTACATTTCTCACATACTATCTTAGATGAATAACCCACATGATGATCATTTCTATCGCTTTCACTCTGTACGATCTATTAGAATTAACGTATGGATTAGCCAAAAAATACACTTTCAACAACGTATAGTGTTTCTCTTTGGCCCAGAAAGGCTTAATGAAATACTTCTATCACCGGATCCCATCATACTACCTCTAATAGACTATAACTTTTCTTTTGACGTAAGCGTAGTTATCTTGCTATGAATCAAGAGGATTTGTACACACAATTAATCCCAATCACTAGACAAAATATATATATTATGGTAAGCACAAAACTACAATTCCAAAGAACAATTCGTAGCCTATTTGGTCAACCAAGATTGAATGCCATTAACTCATCTATTAACCCTTTCATATTACCCATGATACGATATGACCATAGCCTTAATGTTTTCATTTTCGTATTGTTTTGACATTCTCTTTTGTGTTCTTTCGTTGTGTGTGTGAGTGCAAGAGAGAAAGAGCGAGTCTTCTTTGATTGCACTTCTTTCCAAACCCTAGTCTTCATGGCATCTATGGTTTAACTCCTTCATATAGTTTTTGTTGAATTCTCTCACAAACTCTCACAGCCATAAGCCCGGTGCTTTCCTGGCAAGACCGCAAATTTCTCGACATGTTTTTGGTGAACCTGATGCGAAACTGCCAGGGTGAGATTTTGTGGATAACCATGGGTGATCATGTTGAGCAATAGGGTATGCATTTTGACCCAGCAACAATGTAAATATTTCAAGCATTTTCAATGTTCATGCAACAACAACATGCCATTGAAAGAAGGGAGATTTCAGCAACGAAGGCCATACAATCAATCGTCAATAGAATGGATCAGTTCAATGGCAAAGATGTAACCAAGTACTTACGCGAGTATGTGAAGGAGATGGAGCTGTATCGCGTGTCAGAAGGTGAGATGATTCAAAGCTTTGAGCTAGTTGTTTCTCTAGAAATTAGAGAGCATGTTAGGGTAATTAAAGATGGGCAGGGGAGAAATTGGGAAGAACTCAAAGTAGCTTTAAAGGAGGAATATTTCATGGAGGACTCGGAGAGAGTGACCAAAAGGACATTCTTAGAATGGGTAGTCAAGCCAAAGCAAGGACTATCAATAACATAGCTACTTAGGGAATTTGAGAGGCGCTATGCACAACTCACCAGGACAGAAAGGGCCACACTAGATGCAGAGAAGACAGATCTTTTCTTACAAGCTGCAGGTAAAGAGTTTCAAGAAAATTTGGAGCTTCTTCTTGAAGATAAAGATGTTGAGCAAGGACTAAAGACCGACTGGAATGAGGTTGAAGGTGCTGTCTCACTGCTTGCCAAACGACAAAGAAGAAGGGACAAGATGGTAGTAAACACTACACGTCCTTCCACCTCAACTTCTGACAAAGTGGTAAAGCCTACTTTTATTGCTCCTAAGTTTGATGAGTCCATGCTAGATGAGCTTGTGAAGGGAATACGCGACTTGAAGGTGAATTTTGCAAAGCTTGAAGAAAAAGGCCAACCATCAGGGCCACTTCCTAGGGTCATTCACAACCATTGGGTCATTCACAATGATTTCCCAACCATTGGGTCATTCACAATGATTTTCATGTGAGCCTACTTAATCCTTACAAAGGAGAGCCACCACAAGAACCAATCATTGAGGACCCGCCGATATTGAAGATCAAGAAGAGGTGCTTCAACCTGAATCGATTCTTTGACATAAACAAGGTACTATGACATGGTAAGATTATCCGATGGTATCTTATTAAATTAAAGAATTATCCTTTTGAAGATGCCAGATGGATGCAAGGAATACAACTTAAGGATAGTATGAACCTTGTCAATGCTTACAATGATACGATAGACTAAGCAAATATGAATGTTTTTTACAAATGAAAAATGTTTTTTCCTTATAAGACTGGTTTTTTTTAAAAATTGTGCACAAATTTAAGTAGTATGCATGCTTAGAATCATGTTTGTGATGATGATGTCTCTCAAACACCAAGTAAAATTTGTCACTCTACTTTGGGAGACATGCTTGCGGCATCTAAGTCTCCCAAGCACCAAATGGATTAGTCATCCATTCTAGAATGATGCCGTAGGGTAAAAAGGGATCCTCTACCCGCTAAGAAACATAGACTTATGACTAAGGCTTTATCTCCTCTACCTCATAGTCAAGGACGACTATGATTTCAAGAGAGAGGTAATGTCATAAAATCTAATATCTAGCTAATCCAAATGATTTTCTCACTTTAAACTGATCATTTAATGTGGTAGATCAAACAAAAATAGAAATTAGAATTCAGCATGTGCTTATGGATCCATCTCAGCACATGACCAAAGTCAATGGGTCCAAATGAGAGATGGTCTATCAAAGAGCAATGCTAGCTAATGGAGCTTGAAATAACTTAGGGTTAGCTTCATTAAAGACCTTTAAAGGTTAGTGTTAAAAGTCCTTAGACCTAAGACCTTAGGCAAGCTAGGGTTGAGCTTGAGATGGGAACCCAGCCCAAGCTTGAGGTGCTTGTTGTGCTTGCTGACTCAAGTGCTCGAGGTGCTTTTCGTGCTTGTTGACTAAGGTGCTTGAGGTGATTTTCATGCTTGATGATTAAGGTGCTTGAGGTGCTTGTCATGATTTATGACTAAGGTGCTTGAAGGGCTTCATGACTAAGGTGCTCAAGGAGTGAGATGTTCCCAAAGTCAACATGCATCCCTACACAAGGGAGGTGAGCCCTACAAGTAGGGGCATGTGAGAGAACACACACACACTCACACACTCACTCAGGGAAATCCAAGTCCAAAGAGGCAACAAGTACATATGTCAAGCTTCTCCCCATGTTTCCCTCATAAGGTGCCCAAAGCCTATTGGTTGAGAGAGAGAGAGAGAGAGAGAGAGAGAGAGAGAGAGAGAGAGAGAGAGAGAGGATATGTGACAAAGGAGGATGGGAGAGGGAATGCATTCCGCAAAGACCATTCTAATATGTTTTTATGAGTATCTGACTCTCTTTCACCCTCTTGATTAAAAGAAAATGAAATACAAAGAGAGAGACAAAGATAGAGACAAAGAGGCATATGGGTATACCTAAAAAAAAAAAACAAGATCCTATGAGACATACAAATTCTTTTCAATAGAACTCATAACGGTCCATTCCACACCCATTGTATAAATTGATCAAAATATCAAAAAGATGAACATTCATTATTCATAAAAACCATTATTTCATATCATTTGTAGTATGAACGACATCACTTTATATGGTGCACCCACAATCAATTGCTCAAAGGCCCTAGTTTTGTAGTGCTTCTCTCCTATGTGGGTAAGAGATTATTCACCAAGTGCCCTAGCTGCTCCATCATCTTCTTTTCATTTTCCTTTTTGTGATGATCCCCGTTCCCTTCTAGAAAGTGATGGCAAATTTACCCTTTTCGTTCAAGCTTTGCAAACAAGCACATTTTAAGCTTCGCGTGCATTTGATAAACGCCATACATTTCCAACACTGTATTGACAACTTGCTTGAAACATTGTTTTCCATATAAAAGAGTAGTGCACAACGTCACTTGTTGAGTGGTGAACAAAAGAAGATCCGAACACAAAGCCATTTTATAACATTTGAGAGGCTATTAAATTAACATTAAACTGAATAGAGGACTTATTTGACACCTCAACAGTCTCATTTCTTACGACACTATACAAATAAATATTTCTAGACAATACTTTGTACAAGTGGGACCAAACAAAAAACATATATTCAGAAAACATTCAATAATGGAACATGGAAAAGACATTGAGGAGAGATAACAAAGGCCATTGTAGAGAAAACAAAATAAAAAACCAACTACATATCTATGGTATGATAGGTGCGGTCTTTGCTGAGTGCATTGAAGAATTGGAGCTCCCCAATAACTGTCCTACCATCCAACTCCCATGTTTGCTTTTAGCGAGATTTGTGCTTGGAGTGTTGGGACTGTCCGTGTTATTTTCAACGGATGTCATGATGCTACCCCAATGGGAAATGCACACCTCCCACCAGCTTAGCCACCATGAATCCATGTATGTAAGGTTTTCGTCCATGCAATTTCCTAGTCACCACCAATGTCGTATCAATTAAATTTTTTAAGTGTGCTCACCAAGGAAATAATTTAGAGAGAGAGAGAGAGAGAGAGAGAGAGAGAGAGAGAGAGAGAGAGAGAGAGAGAGAGAGAGAGAGAGAGGATCCTCAACTCTCAAGGTTTGAGAGAGAGAGAGAGAAAGAATCTTTTTTGAAATCTGCTCCCTTGATTCCAAGAAAGTGCTCATTCAAAAATGCTTGCCATAAAAATATGTCCATAGTGCATTAGTCTATTGATCCCCATCCGCACGTATGATTTTTACCACACTTTTTTTTTGGTACAAGTGTACATGAAAAAACATAGCTTAATTTAACAAAATCTTCTAGATTCCAAGGGATATGCCATCTTCATGGAATATTCTAGAGGCAAAAGGAATCTCACAGAGAATTTGCTAGCACCTTCTAATACCTTCATCTCCTAGAAACTTTTAACTATTTCTAACCAGCTATTTGTAACTCGTTCTACACCTTTATAAAGGCACTCATATACACATTGTAACTTGGTTAGCTAATGCACCCAAAGGTGCTTTGTTACTATTCTTGTGCTACTGCTATTATGCTTATTTTCCTATTCTCACTCTCTCTCCACATTATGTTCACCATGTTTCTCTTATTAAGATACATTATGATCCTCCACTTCCTCGGTGGTTTATACTGCATTTTTCCTATATGCCACCATGGCTAAAACTAGCCTCTCCTATTTTTTCCCTCGAGCCCTATGACCCTAGATAGGGAGCAGTGGGTCACCTCTTCATTGCATTGCAGTAGAGCCCAGGGGGGTTGCTTGAGCGTGTAACCCTCAAGTCAAGATCTGGCCAAGGCTGGCTGGTAGTGTTGTGGATCCATTCCTAGAATTTTTTATGAGCACTCTTGGTGTTTTTCAGATCAGCCCCAATGTTTTTGGTGGGCAATAATTGCAATGCATGGAGAGCCTCTTACAGTGGAGGTGCAACATCTCCTTAGGGAAACCATGCAATGGCAGAGTTTCTTATTCAAGATCCAGATCTAGATCTAGATCTAGGCAGGAGGTGGTGCACCCAATATATGCTCTCATAACATGTTGGAGGTGGTGTAAGGCCAAGGGCAAACCCAGGGGGGTCACGGACTCAGGCCAAGGGCCGGCTGCTAGGTGTGGACAGGGGATTCTATAGAAGATATTCAAGGGCCTAAATAATGGGTGGCAAGGTGGAGAATCTCTTACGGCAGTCCCAGGTTTCTCACACTGGTATCAGAGCTTTACAATTTTGGGGGGCAAACAAGGCATGGAGATTGCATGCTTATGCAATAGAGGAGTGGTGAAGGAAAGTTGGGGCCGTGTGCAGGCACCCTTGGAGCAAGGAAGAGGGGGAGGCCAATCTCTTACGGCAGTCCCAGGTTTCTCACACTGGTATCAGAGCTTTACAATTTTGGGGGGCAAACAAGGCATGGAGATTGCATGCTTATGCAATAGAGGAGTGGTGAAGGAAAGTTGGGGCCGTGTGCAGGCACCCTTGGAGCAAGGAAGAGGGGGAGGCCAACCTACACCATAGCCGAGGAGGGCGGACTCGTTTGGTTTGTAGGGGGGAGAGGACCAACTTTTTCTACATGCATGAAGCCTGACAAGGTCCATAGCTTGCACTAGCTCTCTCTCTCTCTCTCTCTCTCTCTCTCTCTCTCTCTCTCTCTCTCTCTCTCTCTCTCTCTCTCTCTCTCTTTTGGCGCACTCTGCAGTTGTAACCACCAACAATTGACTTGGGGTTTTCCACATTTTCGTTGCCCATAATGCCTCAATCGACCCATTTGATTACTCAATAGTGCATGCCCACCCCCGACACACACCCCGCATTCGCAGAATTCAAAGAAGCTCAACAAGGTACCATATTTTGGAAACATTCTTTGGCTCTCCAACAATCATAAAAATTCTGTGTAGCTTACAAATTTTTACCGCCTAATTTTGAGGCCTACTCTACCTTGTTTAGGAGCTCTTTTCAACTGTTTTCCAAAGGCTTCATCTCAAAGCTCCTCCACACTCAAGAAGGGACTTGATTTTGAGAAGGTTGTACGTCATAATCAGCATCAAAGCAATTTGACGGATACATAAAGAGGTATATCGCACTCACGGAAAGATCAACAAGGAGGTCGGTGAAGGGAAGCGAGTTTGAGTCATTTCCTCATGGTTTGTAGCATTACAAGTCACCACTTTGTCATGGGGCAAACGTACTGCAAAGTTATTTTTGAATCATGCATGTCATGAGCAGGAAGTCCTGTAGAGGTGGATAAGCAATGCAAACAAGAGTCCGCAAGTTTATCTATATGGGCTCTAAGATCAAGCAGATTGATGGGACAAAGAGAGTTTTTTTGACGCTTCTAAACATATGTCTAATGGGAACAAGGTGAATTATTTTGATTTTTTATTAGTTAATTTATCATAGCCGATTCATATATGCAAGGTTGCCTAGCAATAAGGCAAATTCAGGCAAGGCCTGTGGCTAGACAAAGGTATTCGGCAAGGCTAACCATTAATTACAATTTCAAGAAGCTATCAAGAAAGTTTGCAAGGGCATGGATCCTAGGCAAGTTTTTTGCCATTGATGTAGTCAGACAAGGACATAATCCACCCATTGTCGGCAAACAAGTTTTCAAAGGTACTTGGAAACGAACATATGCAAGCATTCTTGGGTAGGTATGCTTTGTTTCTACCTTTATTGTCGATATTTTTATGCTTCCAATGCGGTATCCTATTAGAAAAGGTCAAAAATCACCATGATTAATTTTCTTTTAACTTTGTTTAACATGAAAATGCCATACCATACACCGAGCAAGGCTCCATGAATTGTGCAAGGCTTTCAAGGGCATGGCTCCCTATCTATATGCATTGGGTACAAGATCACTCCAAAGCAAATACACTTTGCTTGAGTGCAAAAAGAAATACATATAGGAAGCACATTGAACACACATGGACGTCCACAGCTATTAGCTGAATCCAATGTTGACCACCATACTACAAGATTCTATGACTTTTGATTCCAAGGATAGTCGGTAAGTATGTTAACTTTAAGTTTCATTTTTGAACCTATTCACTTTTGAAGTACATTCTACATTGCCAACTTGACAAGCAAATGTTGCTTCGGTCAAGCCGAGTTTGACACTTATTAGATGAGGTTTGATAGCTGGGTAGAAGCATGTTAACGTGTCATTGAATATGTTGTTCCGGATAGTGCTAGTTACTTGTGCTTGCTAGCAAATACTAAAAACGGGTGGGCAAGTGCTTTGAATTTCAAATTTTCCATAAAAAAATTATTTTCCCTCCTCTGTGCTTCTGTTTTTAGTTATATTGAAGACGACGTGGGGAGTCTCTGTGTGTGTGTGTGTGTGTGTGTGTGTGTGTGAGAGAGAGAGAGAGAGAGAGAGAGAGAGACTAGCAGGAAATTTGCTGAGTCTTGCTCTCTCTCTCTCTCTCTCTCTCTCTCTCTCTCTCTCTCTCTCTCTCTCTCTCTCTCTCTCTCTCGTAGACTAGCAGGCGGTTTGCTGAGTCTTGCTCTCTCTCTCTCTCTCTCTCTCTCTCTCTCTCTCTCTCTCTCTCTCGTAGACTAGCAGGCGGTTTGCTGAGTCTTGCTCTCTCTCTCTCTCTCTCTCTCTCTCTCGTAGACTAGCAGGCGGTTTGCTGAGTCTTGCTCTCTCTCTCTCTCTCTCTCTCTCTCTCTCTCTCTCTCTCTCTCGTAGACTAGCAGGCGGTTTGCTGAGTCTTGCTCTCTCTCTCTCTCTCTCTCTCTCTCTCTCTCTCTCTCTCTCTCTCTCTCTCTTCTCTCTCTCTCTCTCTCTCTCTCTCTCTCTCTCTCTCTCTCTCTCTCTCTCTCTCTCTCTCGTTCATTAGGCTTGCACCGAGAATCCTGCCCGAGATATTAGTTGTCAAAGCTGAGCTCTTTCTCTCGTTCTGACACAGACCTACAGAAATGGAGAACCAGCAGCCAACATTATTGCCACTAGCTCCAGTGCTAGAAATGGAGCCGTACTGCAATCTGATGGTAAGCAAACCTTATGTGTAGACCACCCACTTCAAATGAAGTCATTGGTTTTGTTGGTCACCTTTATAGTTTTGTGAGGTCATTTGTTCATAGTATGTGTGTATTACGACATCAAGTGTTGACAGCTATACATTCATTTTAACTTTTCATTTCAAAAACTTTTCTCTATTGTGCACTGCAAAGTGCTTTGCCTGACTTCATGCAAAGCAAGGCTTCTACTATGTACCAAGGTACTATCCATTGACTTCAGATCAAGGATAATGGCACACATATTTGACAGTAGGTGGATATAAGCTCACAGTTTTTGCAACAATGCATTGTGATGTATCTATGCCAATGTAATTGTGCAAGGCACATATAGTAGTGGCTCACATGGTTGAGACTATCATTGAAGCCAATGGCTTATTATTTGATTTTTTTGCTATGCATGCATGGCACACAAATATGACGGCAGTACATCTGCCAATTCAGCATTGTTTACGCTTTCGAACAATAAAATCAGCTACTTTGTTCAAGAAGAATGGAGGCTGGTTGATTGCTTGTGATCGTTGTAAATGTATACAATGGTGGGCACTTACATCATTGGCTCTATGCACAAGGTGCATCCAATCCAAATAATGGTTTTTATGGGTAGCAAGTAGGCATGGCCTAGCTATCAAGCAATCAATTCATGGCACGACATGAATAGATAAAGAGAGCCCCTACGTAGGTAATCTCTGGTATAAACACTTGACAAAATCTAGTATGACTATTTTCTTTGGGAGTATTTGACATCTTTCTCCTCTATTCATGGAGGAAGAAGATTCTCTCATGACTTAGTTGTGAATAAGATTCCAACTGCAGAAGAACCATTGCTTAGTTGTAGCATTAATTATGTCTTAAAAGTGGTATTTTCAGGGGTATGACCCAACTAATATACAATCGCTCCATAGGTGTTGAGAGTCATGATTTGAGCTCAGCAAAGTTGTACTTTCAAGGAAAGAAATCCGCAATCTACCAAGGGGTAGTGGACAAATTCAATTTTCTCAGTTGATTCCAAACACTTTTGACCACCACGATAGACTGTGTTCGTGACCGTTGGTTGCTAGATCGAGCAGTTTTCATGCAAAGTCTAACCAAGGGATCTGCATTGCAAAGGCAACACCCAGGGTTACAAATTTCTTCTGCTTGTTTTTCACTAATCTTTCATTTAATGTTCAATAGGTCACCAATATATTACCTCTTTAAGGCTGGTTTTATGGTATGGAAATTTTCCAATTGTATCTTTCACATTTGCAAAGTGCACGTGACTACGGGTAAGTGAACGTTATGTTCAATCTCCATGTATGCATATGATTTGGTTTTATTCCCTTTTTGAATATGCTTTGCTTGAATTTTTCAAGTTGGATGAATAAGCGTGAATGCTTTCATCCAATTATCTCTTTAGAGACATGAGAAGGTCATGTAAGAGCAAATAATTTTGGGCCGCAGTGTCCCAAATACATTTCCGCATTTAAATGCATTTATGGACCTATATGTCGGGTTTTCTTTGGCACATGTTGTCACATGGGTTACAACATGGTCTACTAACTCAAGGAGTTTGGTTTAGCCACCAGTGTGGAGAAAAGTTAATTAGGATGCCTCTCACTCATGTTGCTGAGTGTTTATACCTATCTCCATACACAAGTACATCTCGTACTTGAAGGATGTTCTTTTTTTAGACATCCTTATTTGAGACATATTCCACATGTGGAGAATATGAGTCTCTCGGACTGACACTAGTGCTCTCTATTTTAATTATGTGTTGCGACAAAGTCCCTAGGTGTTGGTCTAATTCGTTTATAAGACCATTTTGAGCACATCATATCAGGAATAATTCAGTGGCAAAAAATTGGCAGATACCTAGTTAGACTTGTTAAGGTACAAGTGTTGTTAAACAACTTCAACGGACGATTGTTTATACATGTAGAAAAGCTATGTTTTGTTAATGAACATGTTTCATTTGGTACCTAGGTGTGATCGATTTTCACATTCTATAATGGTCCAAATATGTTCTCATGGCTTTCACATGGAAAGTATTTAGTTCTTTGCTTGTGTGCTGTGGCATAATGTTAGCCACAAGCATTGGCAAGTAGGATCATGGACATGCGGGTTAGACACTATTTTTGCTAAGTGCATGCACACTAGGTGTTATGGAACCTAGTGCTTAGCAAAAGCTTGATTTGGAGCGGCATGCACAATCATGATATTAGTCGCTTATAAAGCATCTTGCACTCTATGTGCATTATCTATATGGGATAATTTGCAATCTACCAATCACCAATAGAGGTCATGGCTTGGTTTGGGTGCTTGTGGATCCCTCAAGTTAACCAAGATGGTTATTATAACATTCTTGATTCCTCAGCAATGTTGTAAGGCACTGTGATCCCTAATTACCAGTCATTTTGTAAGACTTTATGTAAACGGTAGGAAACACACCTCAATACTGTCATTTATCGAAAGATGATAGGAAGAGTACAAGTGTAATCTTGTGCTAGGATATGCAAAGCGCGTATGTTAGCACCAAGAAATCCAATTAGAAATCATGTATCTCTCTAGTTGGAATTTGCTTACCATAAGGTAAAGCATGTTTGCAACTAAGTTTAGTCTCTTCATGTTTACATTAGGCTCTCAACCTCAATCAAAAATTATGGTGGGGTTGTTTACTGATGCAAATTGATAACAAGTTAAGGGACTTATAATTTGTTGATGAGTTACGTCAGCCAATTACTTTCATGGAACTGAAAAGAGGTACTTTTGGAGTACATCTCTGTTGTGATAATTGGTTTAGCATGCTCAAGTGAGTTCTAAATGGGGTCTACACACTTTGTTGGATATGGACCGGTTACACAAGATGGGTGCAAAGGGAAAACAATGTGGAAAATCAAGATACTCTTCTTGATTTCATTAAACATCCTATTGTACCATGCTCAGATCAAAAGGACAGTTGGATCCATGAAGGATGCCACTGTAGAAAACATTAGTGTTTTTTATTAGCTATCACGACTTTTGTTTTCGAGGACAAAAACACATCTCCAAGGGGGGAGTAATGTAAGGCCAAGGGCAAACCCAGGGGGGTCACGGAGTCAGGCCAAGGGCCAAGGGCCAGCTGCTAGGTGTGGATATGGGATACTATAGAAGATGGCTAAGGGCCTATATAATGGGTGGAAGGGCAGAGAATCTCTCAAGCCAGTCCCTGGGTTCTCATCGGTGGTACCCATGTGGATATTGTGTCAATGGTTTTGTGTGTAGGGGTGTTTGAAAATGTCAATAGAAGTCATAGTTGTGTGTACCTTGGGTCTATCCAGAGGGCATGTCAGTGGACCACCCTTGGTCACTTGTATGAAAAACTTGTTATCAACATGGAGAGCCTTTCCTATATCTCTCTATCTGTCTCATTCTCAGATGTCTTAGTCCTGTCTACCTTAGTGGACTAGATTCTCTATAGATGCCTTGCTCATGTATGTAGAATTGCATGCATACTAGATCGGTGTCGAGGTATGCACCATATAACGCACCAGTTCTTGTCTTCATTGCATCTTTCACTTCCACCTTTAACATGGTATCAAAGCCCTAGGTGACATGACCACCTTGGATGCTTGGATTTGACTGATTTGGTGTTGTTTTGGACTTGATTGAGAGTGAAGAGCTTGCTGTTTTCCCTCCAATTTGGGATTGATTTGGGTATGTGGAGGCTATGGACCCTTGTTTATGATGTCGCTGTCTTTACCCTTTTTTACCCCAAGCTCTCTTCATTGGGGGGAACCCCATGGAGGTTTTAGGATGTGTAGCAATGCTAAATTGCTTTGGATTTCTCACATGGAGTCATGTTGCCGCGTCTTCCCACAAGGGGAGCAAGCATGCAATTGTTGGAACCATCCGGGGAACTATTCATTTTTAGCTGCTTCTTTAGAGAGGTGTTTGGAACAATAGAGTCTTCTTCAACACTTCTGGGGTAGGTTTTTATGGCTGTGTTTTTCTTCGAGGAGATGTATTGGTAGATTTGTTGTGCATTTTGCAAATGGACATCTTTCTTGGAATCGTCAACGAAGTTACCTATCTGATTAATAGGTTGATGATTCAATTGCACTTTTGTACCAGATTGTGAATTATGAATGATAGAGGTGGATCTCTTTTCTTTTAGAAGTAGAGGATGTTCTTTGATTTTTTCTTTTCCATCAAAGGATGGAAGTTCCAGTTCCGCATTTAGTTGACTCTTGCTCATCCAATACACAGCAGTTTAGGTGCATTTTCTAGTGCATGTGTTGGAGTTGGCTTTGCAGGCAGAGGTGGATACTTTTATCTCCAAAAACCACTTCTTTTTTATCATACAACTTCTTTGGATGAGGTTTAGAGGTGGATCATGTGGTGCCAGATGCTTAGAAGACAATGACAATAGTTTAGGGAGATTTTGTTGGAATGTGGACTTCTCTCATCTCCATGTTCCCTCCTTCTTCGGTTGTAGTGGCCCTACACATTTGATCATTCCTTTGCCCTTTTGTAAGCTTGTCAATACGAGTTGTGGGACAAGTTTACGATCCCTTGAGCTTGTCAGCACGAGTTGTGGGACAAGTTTGCAACCTTATTATGGGCAATTTTCTTGATGTTCAGGGACAACAAATTTGTCGAGATCCTTTGGATGATAGGTTGTCTTAGGTTTGTTTTTGGTGGTATTCATTCGCTTTTCCCAGGATTGAACGGGAAGGGGACTTCCTATCTTGGGGGAGTTCTTGACTTTAGCTCAAGAGCTTTCAATGACAATGTTTACTCTATGTGTGGGGTTGAGTTAGTTTTTTACCTCAGAGCATACTTTTGAGGATACTTCTCTTTCAGAGGAGTCTTTTAGGTAATTATCTTTAGTTGACTATCAATGCTTCATTCAATGGAGTTCCATGCATGGTATCTTCAGTACTTGGTTTACTCGCCCATTTTTGCAGCTTTGGATGGTGTGGTTTGGCCCATAGTGCAATTAGTATCTTGGCATATTTTTTCATGAGCCATTTTGGTGGTGGCTTTGTCTCAGATATGTGGTGTGACAGTTGCTATTCTTGTGCATCCAAGTAGTAGTTCATATGCCTCGTCTTCTAGATTGATCCTTGGAGACTGTACCATTTAGGGCACACCTACTTCCCTTATCTTTAGACTAGCATGCTGTTTATAGGTGGATAATGGTCCTTCTCAGACTAGGAACCAATTGCAATTAGCCACCATTCTTTATAGTCATAGTTAGTTCTTCTCGGACTAGGGACCAATTATAGTTATAATTAGTTCTTCTTGGACTAGGGAACAATTATAGTTAACTGACATTATTTACAATGGGTAGACAATATTCTTGGTTCTCCTCTATTTGGTTCCATGCTCCATATGTATAATTTCTTTTGGATTCACCTACCTTGGGTGATTTAGTTACATAGCTTTGGTTCTCCCCTTCTTCAGACTTCCCATAGAAACTTGGAGATTTTGGCATGTGGTATATGACCGGAGGTATAGGCTTCCGACTCTCTCCTTGAGGATGCAGCACTTGAGAATTGGGAAATGATCCAAATACTAGTACTTTATGCCTTTACCCTCAATTTTGATGCATTCCTTTGGAGCAGTCAGTAGCACTACCTTCTGTAGATGCTAGTTTTGCGACTTGTGAGTCTGTTAAGTTGAGGTTTTTCTTATTTATTTTCAAAGGGGGACAAATTTTACTTCTCGAACATCTTTTGGGGGAAGTGGTTTAATGATACTATGCCGCCTTGTATTGTTCAACCTCAGAGTCTGTAGCATATATCCTACCCTCTCTTTACAGTTGCAAATTTCTCACTCCAGTTTCTTGGTTCTTCTTTCTTTCCAAGAGCTGAGAGGGGGTGTTAGAGTTCAAGCATCTCTCTAGATTCATCCACTCGGTCCCAATATGTCCCAAGGATAGGTGTTAGGGAGTGAGGGCCGTTTTGTGGCTATGCCTGACCAGTGTGAGGTAGTTCTCTCATGTCAAGACATTCCAGCCATGTTCAACCTTGGGTTTTGGCTTGGTTCTATGGCCATATAGACTCCTGTAGGCTTAATATATTTTATCCTTGCCTCTCTTATTATTTTCCCTTGAGCCCTATGGGCATCCGGTGCCCTTTTCCACTCTCCTCGTATTTCTCTTATTTATCAGGGTCGTTGGTGCTAAGGGCTGGGTCAAGCAGCTTTTTGGAGACCCTATATATGGAGCAGGGGGCACCTCTTCATTGCATTGTAGTAAAGCCAAGGAGGGTTTCCCTTAGGGTACATGCCCCTCGGGTGCACATCTAGCCAAGTATGGCTGGCAATGCTGGATCCATTCCCAATATTTTTGGTGAGCTCCTCTAGCTTTTTTTAGGTCAGTGTCAATGTTTTTGGTGGACAGTAGTAGTGCATGGAGATCCTCTTATGGTGCAGCGTCTCCTCAAGGAGGCCTTACACATGCCTTGTGATCATGTAGTGGCATATTTTCTCATTGAAGATATAGATCCAGATCTAAATCAAGCCAGGAGGAGGTGCACCAGATCTATGCTCTGGGAGCATGTTAAAGGTGGTAACAATGTGGAGACTATGCTGGTTCTCTCGTGTGCAGAAGTTGTTGGAAGTGTCAATAGAAGTCACAGTTGTGTGTACCTTGGTGTATCCAATGGGGATGTCATTTCTATGCTGGACCACCCTTGGTCACTTGTATGAGCAGCTTGTTATAATCATGGAGAGCCTTTCCCATCTCTCTCTCTCTCTCTCTCTCTCTCTCTCTCTCTCTCTCTCTCTCTCTCTCTCTCTCTCTCATTCTCAAATGTCCTAGCTCTCTCTACCTCAACGATCTCTCTTCTCTATAGGTGCCTTGTTCATGTATATGGCATTGCTAGATTGATCAGAGTAAAGGTGTCCACCAAATCACAAGCTAGTTCTTTTCTTCACTACATCATCAGCTTACACCTTTGACACGCTAAAGATTACAAGGTATATATATTTTTGAAGACTCTTTTGTGGGCATCATAGGGGGAGATGCTACCTTGGGAGAACTCCGTCTTGGGGGTGGCTATGGCAATGCCTTTATTTTGTGTTCCTTGCACATGTATGCTTCATGGTGGTGATTTTACCGATCGTTGTTGATGGTAGTGTGCCATTGTTTGGACCATATTGTGTGTGTGGATTCTATTAGTTGGCTCACATTTGGGTGGTGGTTGGCCAACCCCTTTGTAGTGATCACCCCCTGGAGGGGTTTTTCTCACTCTCATGAGAGGAAAATTGTGGTGGTGTGACTATTTTGGAATAGGAGAAAACGTGCAAAGGGAAGAGTTTTTTCAAACATTGTTTTTTATATGTATGTGTCCTTGGAGAAGAAGGAGGAAGGAAGGAGGAGAAGAAGATAGGAAGAAGAAGTGGAGATTTGGTCAAGGTGGAGAAGGATTATTCACCGTCGACAAGTGCTTTCAAGCGGCTGGAGTTGATCACCATCACCTTATTTACATCATTGGTTTTGGGTGGGAAAAGAGAAAAGATCAGGATATGGATGCTATTTTTGAGTTGCATGTTGAATTCTATGTTGTTGAGGTTGAAAAATATTTGAGAGAAGGTGAAAAGACGAAGGATCCACTTACATGGCATAAGATCCCTATGCATCTTACTTGTGGTGATGATTATTTCAATCATCATATAAGTAGTGTGCACAATTTTATTTTTAGGAGGATGACGTGGAATTTAAGGCTATTTTAGATGATGCTTTAAAGGGACAAGGATGTTCCACAACATGATTCAAGATGTGACTTACACTACAAGGAGATGAGTATGATGAAGAGTTTATGCGTATGCTATGTCAGGTTTTATAGGATTTCAAGACTATTTGAGAGTTTATGCATGTAGACTTTAAGATACCAAAGGAGATTCTATGGAATCTAATGAACTTTTGATGTATGTTTAGGTTTCCAATCTAGGGGGCGGTGAAGAGACATCCACATCACCTTATGGTCCAGGAGGAGATACTGATTGAAGAATGTTCCTAATTAATTATGGATCAATGCTACCATATTTGATCTAGGAGGATGATATGCTAATTATGACTTATGGGACTTAATCTATGTGCCATTTGATCCAAGAGGATGCTACAATGTGCCTCCTTATTGCACCTTTCCTACATGTTTATTGATGTGTGGAGTTTTAGATGCTTATGTTTTGATTGCAATAGTTTTTTCAATTATCCATACGATCCAAGAGGAGTTTCTACTTACTGATAACATGTATACATTGTGGCCATGATTGGTACATATATCAATAAGGTTGGCATCTAGAGGATGTGTAGGCTCAAAGGGGGTGAATGTTGTGCCATATTGTGTTCATGGAGAGAAAATAAGGAAAAAGATTGAATGTTTCAATGCTTGATCATAATAGCGCATTGGAAACTTAGAGTCAATGGGATTTGAACTCGAATGTATACCAAACATTGTGCTTGGGCGGGGCTTTATTGGATTTGAAATAGAGATAGGAGTACAATTTTGGATATTGGTTGCTGTATTTCTTTTGGGGGATTCTCCTTTGGAAATGTCGATGCATTGGTAGATATGTATGACAAAAATGGGGCTGTGCGTGAAAATATTGAAGCTATGGTTGGAGATGGAAACGTCAGGCTTAGAAAGTGGGCCTAGTTGGGTCCAAAAATGGCCACTTTTATGTATTTTGTAGACATTTGAGGTCATGTGGAGGGTGGAATTCATGGGAAAGTTCCAAGTGGCAGGTTGCCCGTAGTCAATGGGTACTCTTGCCAATATACAGATATCATGGCAAAATTATATCGACCTTGTCAAGCATTTACAGATAATCAATGGTGTGAAATTGTACTTCGTGAGAATCATAAAAGTGTTGTAGACTGACCAATGTGGAAAAGAGATAGCTCAAGAAACTTAGTTATCAAACTTCCTCTTGCTGCAAAGCCCTTCTTGACTAAAGAAACTTTTTGCTTGCCAAGTTGGCTTTGTAGAAAATTCTACAAGATTTAATAAATTAAAAATCGTAAATTGTGAATTTAAATTGCTTACTGAACTGCTTAAAGTATCGTCCTTGGCATTCAAATTCGTATCACCCCATGGCATGATTTGCCTATGCAGGATGCCTCACATGTACAATCGTGTCTTGATGAACTTGCTTTCGTTTGCTAACCTAAGAACAAACTTCAAAGTTTTGAAATCTTTAATGCTTTAGTCTACCTACACAAGCCTTGCTCATGAGTGGCTCGTACGGAGCCTTGCTCCTTTGTCCTAATATGACCAATCCTTGGGGAAGCTCCCTGTTAGAGGTGGCCATGGCGGCACCTCAATGTTGATTTGCTTGCATGTGTGCTCCTGGTATTGGTGGTGCCAGTGCACGTCATTGTCGACGGTCGTGTGCCATTGTTGGTGGACACACTAGTTCTTTGGTTGGCTCACACTTGGCCGGCCCCTTTGCAATGGTCACTCCCCAGGGGTTAAGAGGGGAGAATCATGGTGGCATGGCTGCTCCATGGGGAGCTGATTTGAGGTTGGTTGCATGTGGGGGGGCTTGCTAAAAATATCAAAAGAAGACCCCTTTTGGCTATTTTTGAAAAAGGAGAAAACGTGCAGAGGAAGAGATGAGGGGTGTTTTTTTATAACTCTTTTCTTTTGGCACGTGGGCCTTGGAGAAGGTGGAGGAAGGAAGAAGGTGAAGAGAGAGAGAGAGGAAGAAGAAGGGGAGATTTGGAGAGGGATGTCTCAACATCTTTCAAGTGATCGGAGTTAATCTCCATCACTTCATTTGCATCATCGGCTTGAGGCAGGAAAAGGGATAAAAAAACCATCATTGTGTATGAATTTTGGAACGAGATTGTATCTATGTAGGCTGTTTAAGCTTGCTCATCGTTTGGGTGAACTCGTCAAGGCGTATATTGACTGGACTTTTAGCATATGGTTGAATGTTTCTATTTGGATTAGTGGATTCTTGGTTTTTGGTTTAGTCTACAATCCTTGGCTCCTAAATTCTTTTCTAATCATATCTATTTCTCTTTTGCCATCTACATTTAGTTAAATGCTCCTCTAAATACCATCTTTTACACTCTTACTTATCTGGCTTAACTCCTCTCACAGCTAGAGGCCTGATGCCTACCTGATCTCCCCTTGAGTAACAACTTTCTTGAAAATTCCACTTACAATTTGGATTCTTAGGTTGATCCATATTTTGGGCAATTCATTTTATATGGTTTTTCAGAGCCAACATAAGTGCATTTATCCCTATCTACATAAACGCAATCAAAGATTTGCAAAAGGAGTGATTGCATCAATCTACACCATCAGTACAAGCAACGAGAAAGTTCAACATTTTAATTCTATTTCTTCTAAATGGTCATTGAGTTGGATTTGATAGTGAGTCCATTTGAGATGCATCATTTTGATCTGCCACCAAAGTGTGTGTTGGGCAGTGTTTTTACAAGATATTGTAGCTTTTTCATATTTTCATGTAAAATCTAGAAGCACAATATTAAGAACACATTGGCTTATTTTAGAAGTACTTGAGGTTGGAAATTTGCATCTCATTTAGATACACACATTCGGAGATGGCCTTTGAACATGCAGGGCAATTGCGTTAAAAAGTAATATGTCTCACTAGGGCTTCTATGTAAATTGCATTAGATAACCTCTTTTATTCTTCTTTTGGTGGAGCCTTACCTAATTGAGTGGGGGTTGCACATGCGCCTCTGACCTTGCCTAAATGAAGGATGTCCTAGCCCGAATTCCCATCCTAGCCCACCACATGCACTTTCTTCCCTCTCGACAACAATAAAACCTACTGATATTGGCCTTCTTGAGCACCCAAATCACTCCGAAAAAAAGGAGGATAACAGTGCTGCATCGAGGCATTATAAGCGTTGAAAATGCTCCTTTGCCCTTGCCTAATTGAGCGTGGATCAACGTGCATATCTGTAGGCTCCATGCATCACTATTTTCCATAAGGCTCATCGATAAACAAGGGTCATCCTTAGGTCTCCTACCATTTATTGTTGCACATATAACATAAGCATGCACTCACTCTCATGACAACTAAATGGCTCTACCTAATCTAGAAGCAGCCCCCCCCCCCCCCCCCCCCGTTCCTCTACTGCAAAAAAAAACAGTAGTAATATGGGAAGCGATACTATCAATTTTCACCATCTCTCTGTCTCCCTCTCTCGCAATCAATTGCTTTTCTATCGAGTTGTAACCACCAAACTTTGCCATTTTGTTGACTTCTATGTTTAGAGGTTCTCTATTTATAGTTTCATTATTCTTGTTTGAATGCCTCCACCTTAAAGCGCTTCCTATGCACATCTAGTCTTTTTTCCCTTTTTTTTGGGGGCGGGGCTGGGGGGGAGGGGGAAGCTACACTGAATTAAGGTTCTCTACAATCAGGTGAGCCTTAATTTAGGCTTTTATCACGAATACAAATCGCAAATTTTGCACGACTGCGCATTATCTCTCATCATCCAGAACGTGGAAATTTAAACTTCTGTAGTTGACGTAACATTGCAGGAGCTTTGTCAACCGACGCTTGAGCTCTGAGTTTAGGGTTTCGCAAGCGCTCGTATTCACATTAGCTTGATTTCTACCTTTGAAGGTAGATCAGACCTGTAGATTTCCATTGATTTTGCACAAGAATAAGGAACAACAGCAGATCCAGGGTTCACGACTGCGATCTCTGCAAGCCATGGATTCACGGTACATGATGACACTGGTGGTGATGATGATGATGATGTGGGCTTGCCATGTCTCCAGCATTCGCTTCGACCTAGAAGGCGCTGGGAACAAGTGCTTCTCAGAGGACCTCAACGTCAAAGGCTTGGTCCTCGCGAATTACCACGTCGTTTCAGAAAATCCTGCCAAAATATCTGCCAAGGTTAGTTTCTTTTCTCTATCAGGCTGTTTTGTCCATGGGGCAAGCTTGAATGGAGATGGATTCTAGAGAGCTTGTAGCAGTCCTCTGTCGAGCTTGATTGTAAAAAGCCCATTTTTATGAGAATGTCCACTTTAGTAGTCCTCATGAGCGTAAATCCCATGAAATGTGTGTTGTGCAGTAGGTGTTTTGGGCCCAGATTGAGTTCAAATATTTGTTGATTAAGCTCTTAAATCCCATGTAACATACGTCATGCATCGTGCAGTAGGTGTTTTGAGCCCAAATGTAGTTCAAAAATTTGTTGATTAAGCCCTTAAATCCCATGTAACATGCATCATGCATCATGCAGTAGGTGTTTTGGGCCCAAATGTAGGTCAAATACTTGTTGATTAAGGTCTTATGTTACATGCCAGCCAAGCAATTTATAATTTGATCTTTTTCTTCCAGTTTGTTTCTCATCGTGCAAACTGGAGATCAACATGTTGATGTTGAATGCCCTAAGCTATTTAAATGAAGCCTTCCGTGTGTATTTCTGATGCTTTCCATGGGAGCTCATATGGCTGTTGGATGTTTTGCTTTTATGTTCAGGTTACCTCTCCATACGGTAGTTCCTTGCATACGCAAGATCATGTAACTAAAGGGGAGTTCGCTTTTACTGCAACGGAAGCTGGTGATTATACGGCATGTTTCTGGATATCTGATGCAACAAAAGGAACCAAGGTTACTGTTGATCTGGATTGGAAAACTGGGATTGATGCTAAAGACTGGGATAGCATTGCTAAACGAGAGAAAATTGATGTAAGATGATAGTCTTGTTATGATCCATTTTCGTGGGAAAAAGGCTTCCTATCGACTTCGGGCTGAGTTAATTCTATGGGCTGTTTCAGGGTGTGGAGCTTGAACTGAGGAAGCTCGAAGAAGCCGTAAACGACATTCATGGAAACATGCTATATTTAAGAGACAGGTTAGTCTAGCTAACTTGAAGCTCACTCCCTTTTTACATACTTTTGCATTCAAGGGATAAGAATCTCAGGGCTTGAAGTTAACTTTTTTCAATAGAACTTGGAAAAGTTACACAAGGATAATTTTAGAGGTAAATTGACCATATTTGAAGGATCTTACATTAAATTTCTCTAAGTTTTGTAGGTTCTCTTACCTTGAAATGTAAATTTTCGACTGTAATTTTAAAAATTTATAGGTGGGATCGCACTAATCCTAGGGTTTTTTCAAGCAGTGAATAGGATAGTCTTTGCATCCATTACTAGAGCCAAAGTTATACTTTGTTTTGATGGATTCTTCTGGCCTGCACAGGGAGGAAAAAATGCGGGCCGTTAATGAGGTCACAAATTGGCGAATGGCTTGGTTCAGTATTACATCGCTGTTTATATGCTTAGCTGTAGCAGGTTTACAAATATGGTACTTGAAGTCCTTCTTCGAGAGGAAAAAGCTTTTGTAGGCGAGCCTGTGTAACGAGTTTTACTTCTTCTTGGCTTTAATGTCATGAAGTGACATGGAAAAGCTTGTACGAGCCAATTTTTTAAAGGAGTAAAATATGCCTAGAAAGGCTAACTTTTCTTAGGCAGTTCTGTCATAAGCAGCCGCTCCTAGGAAGATGTAAACACAGAGACAAATACCTTGGTGGAAATTTGTAGTTTCGATAAAGATTATTGATGCAACTGAAAATTAGTGAATTTCAGAAACTGAGAGAGATCTCATGTTCAACTGAGATTTTAGTTCAAAAAGAAATGAAGCTACGTCTGTTTTTCTGCTTCAGCATCTCATAGTTGAAAGTTCATGCTTGACGCTTTGAAGGTCTCAAATTATGCTTCTCAAATCACTTTGTATGGTCTTTAGCTATTGCCCTTGTGATTTAGTTGGAAATTTGAGCTGCATTTGTGGTCCTTGTAGTCCCCTGAAGCAGAATGAGGAATCACTACCCAGTGGGTAATAACCTGCCTTTGGGAAGAAGACCGCCTTTGTTTTCTTGAGCCTTAAGTTGATATCGAGACTTGGTCCATGAAAAATTGCAGTGCTGTAAAATCCACATTTCCTTACTGAAGCTTTGAATTAACATACCTCATGCTCTCTCTTATGGTGTCTTTAATATGGCTTGCATTTCTGTGTCACCCAGAAGCAGCAAAGAATCCCCTAGAGGATTTTTGGTCTGTAAAGATAAGTTTGTATTTGATTTTGATACGTTGCACTCACTGATCAAAAGGTAGCCTGTCCTTAAATCAGCTTCTCTGTTTTATTAACTTGATTTACCGAGATATGAATTTACAGGAGGGATCAATGGTCCATGACCAAACCTCTATATGAGTTGAATGCTTTCAACATTGATGCATGAAAAGAAATGAACCTTGACAATGAAGCCCCACCTTGTTTTTGATGAAGTTTGTTGTAGGGGCCCCTCAAACTCTTATCAGTATGAATGCAATGTTCACTTGCCTTTTTGCAGACAACAAACACCATCCCCTTGTTACAATTGAAGGTGCTATGTCTTCGGAAACCACCCTTATTAGGGTGAGATGAAGTTAGTATCAAGTGGTGCCATTAGAAACAGACTACATAAGATGATGGGGAAATATGTGCCCCTCTTGTTAATGCCTCTCTTAAACACTTGAGAGACTTTGCCATTGAGGCCCTATTTAACAAGCTTAATTCGATGGCCCACAATTGTTTCTAAGAGTCCAAGGAGCCTCTTGAGTCCTTATATAGGAAAAAGAGAGTTCCCTTGTACAATGAGACACAATATGCTTGGTTGAACCACTATCAAAGTATCAAACATAATGCGCAAACTTAGCAATGCATGCATCAAGAACAAATGGGTCATATTCACACTATGCACTAAATGCCCATGCCAAATTCCAATATGCATTTTGCACAACATTTTTTGAATTTGCATGTTTGTTACATGAAAGAGCATTAAAGGTGGCAAGGTTAGTATTCTTCCTTCTTCAAGTAATCACAAATGCTTGCTAAATGACATGCTCCTTAAGTCTTGTTTTTAAAAGGCTAGGCCTCTTGCAACAATAAAGACAAGATCTTCCAACTTCACAACATCAGGTTTAGTCTCTGTCACAAGTCTTCAAGCAAAAAATTGACAAAAACTTAATAATGCTTGAGAATTGTTTTCACAAGGGAACTTTCAAGAATCACCTCATTGCAAATATTATTTGTTTCTTGAGAGGTTTAGATCTCAACAAGGAATGCAACATTATCAGCCTCCTCGTGATTAATCTTTGATTCTAACTCCTTATGCAAGTAAACGGTTTTTGTCTTAATTATGTCTTGCATATAAAGAAGCTAGTTTATTTCTTGCCAAGTTTATTGTTTTTCTATTGTTTTTGATGTGTGAATATGTGATGTAATAGCACACCTAACAAAGCGTGCAATCAATGTGTGGGCTAACACATCTCTAGCATCCCAACATGCTTGCTCAGTAGTGGGCAAAATAACACTAGTAGTAGAATTTCCATAACCTGCATCATTATCCACAAAACCTGTATATAGAAAACTTCACAATCTCTATGGAGAATAGCCGAGAAGAATCAAAGCTATTACAAAGTGTTAAAGATAGTGGTATCCAATTTCTTAAGGCTCCAATATTCAACAACTAGCTTTACTTGCCCATGATCGACAATGCATCCTTAAAGATTAAGTCTACTTTGCAAAGAAATTGCACAATAAAAGTGAGCTTCCAATGGCATCAGCCAAAGATAATGCCGCAATAAAGCTAAGAAATGCCTAACAAGCTAAATATACTCTAAAGCAATAACATTTTGGGCAATCACATCCCTAAATCTACAAGCAACGTGCCCAACTACAAGTGTTAGCATAGAGAAAGATCAATGGAGAGCTTCACCAACCAATAGACAAAAGTGATGACTCTAGAAGCAATGCTAGAAGAAGTAATCCTTGTCCTTGTCCTTGTCTACAACACTTTTGGTATCTTCTCTAGGTAAACATGAGCTACAATTACAAGTATCTTTGATGGATGATGTAGATCCAAAGTCAATTATGCACATTTAATAAATTCAACAAGTCAACAATACGTCGATGAGAAGTCAAAGCAGCTCAATGACGAGATTGTCAAGCTCACAGAGAAGTCGCAACAACAAAAGTGGGAGCAAGAGAGGAGTGTGGACAAGTACATGTGTCTTCAACGTAATGCATGTAACCCATGGTGAAAAATTGATTACTTCACACACCTTCCCTTGGCTTTCATGCATGCAAACACAAGGGATAATCAAATGGCAATGTTATCTATAGATGACTGTGCTCAAAAGAAATGTATAGGACAAACTAGGTCTCCACATTGTTTCATTTCGTTGCTTTTAGATATATTTTTCTCTTGAAGATTTTACACAGGTCTCCAACAAATTTTTTGAAAATTTGCACGCATTTGTATTGGTTGATTATGGGAAATAATGATGAGTGTCAAGCCACATGACATACACTACTTTAGTGCATTGTTAAATTGAAGGAGCTTATGGAGATTTTGGACAACCCATCAAATGGGATTTTGGACCGAATTTTGCATCACAATTTGTTCTTTGAATTTAGGGATATTGTCACACCCCAAGGAATGATGCAAGTATGCGACAGTGCAAGAATTAGTTTCAATTCATATGAAGCTTGGTACAGAGTAGTCACACTAGGTCATAAGGCCAAGCGACTCTTCAAATTGATCACAACACCTTACAATGTTAGTCTTGCAAAGAAAATGCACCAACAATGACGTTGCAAGCATATAAAACAACTTCAAATGGGTCGATGATGTCATGCCAATGGAAGATAGCAAAGCATCCGCTAACAATGTGATGTTGATGTATTGAAGCTTTATGAGTCCTGTTCATATTTTATGGATTAACATAGGATGATTGTAGTGGTAAAGTCATCTTAATGATGACGCTCAATGTTGTGAAGGGTCAACATCCCGAATGGGTAAGCGTTACTTTGATGAACAAGGCCTGGGTTGGCTTGGATGTTGAGCTAAATATCAATGAGAAGGGAAACACATGCTTTGGCATTAGTTCCTAGAAGAATCTTTGGTGGCCAGCAGTATTTTGTCTCCCACATGACACTCATGAGTTGCTACAGTGATATTTCAATCACACTCCCATTGTTGATGTTATTCGGAAACAACAAAAAGATGAAAGATTGGAAGTCTCATGTTTGGGAAGACGTAAAGTTGAATGGCATGTTGTTTCCACGTATTTATTACTACCATAGTAAAGTTTTCACAGCACGAACATTTGATTCTCAGGGAAAAACACACATAAAGCATGACAAGGTGGGTATAAATCCTCTACTTTAGAGTCTTTTTTATTGCATTTTAGAATTAAAATATCTTTCTATTTACTTGCATCACATACTCTTTGCATATGGTACAGATTTCCTTGGAGTGTCCCTTGATACATGCGAATCATTGGGCATTTTGATTAGTCAAATAATGGAGCACTCACATCATGAAGCTAAAGCAATTTATTTCAAAAACATACATCCCAGACGTAGGAGGAAAAAGGGCAATGTTCTCTCCATTAGATGTGAGGCAATCAAAATTGTATCATTTCTCAAGTGCAAGAGATTGGCTCTATCAGTGGATGAAAATATGTTGAAGAAGAAGGCACAAGAAGATTTAGAAATTTTCTCATGTAGGAAAACGAAGTCTTTTTCAGTGTTTTTCATACGATGCATAACATCATGAGCTTCTGCTCGAGAGGCATCACATACCTAGCTAGGTACGATCGAGGGGCCGGCGGTCCCCTGCCCCCAATCGTACCTAGCTAGGTATGCAGTGGCTCCCTCCCATAAGCTCATGATGTTGAGGTAAGTCACAATGTGGGAATTATTGTGAGAATTTGTCCAAAACTTCTTGTGAGGTAACGGGTGAAAAATTGACCATTTTTGTAAAGTTACCCCACTCTATTGTAAACTTGAGGAGAATTTGAGCATGGTGTTTTTGCAACACATTCTCTTTTTTCTTTTTTTTTTGCAAAGTTTCGTCTAATTTTGAGTTCTCTACTAATTTTTAATAAATATATTAATATTTTTATGTGCTATATAAGTCAAAACCCAAAAATTTAGGTTCATTTCTCATTTGTGATTTCTATGGCACCATCTCGACAACACATGAGCACACACTCCCTTGTTGCATCTCGTGGACCACGATGAGTGCCTAACCAACAGTTTGATCACCATAACAACCAATGGCATGGTCACAAATTATACATTTGAAAACCCACAATCTCCACCCCATGTAAATGATACCACTTTAAACTCGGAACCTTCACCACATGTTTATGATCTATTCACTATTTGCCATGTTTTTGATGACCTCTTGCCATTATCGCATGCAATATGAACACCCTTTCCAAATTCCCCCGTTGGATGAACTTCATAACAAAAGAGTAGCAACTCTAGATCCACACACACAGGGAGCATAAAGAAAAGGAAAGAAGGAAAAAAAAAAGCAAAGAAAAAAGGAGGAGAAAAAGGCTTGGGTTGAGGAGTATGCAAGGAAGGCAACTAAGGAGGAGTAGACTAGCTCACAAGAAGTTTTGGACAAATTCTCACAATATTTCCCACATTGTGACTTACCTCAACATCATGAGCTTCTGTGAGGGAGGCGGCGCATACCTGGCTAGGTACGATTGGGGATTGGGGGCAGGGGACCACGGTCCCCTGCCCCCAATCGTACCTAGCTAGGTATGCGGTGCCTCTCGAGCAGAAGCTCATGATGTTATGCATTGTATGAAAAACACTGAGAAAGACTCCATTTTCCTACACGAGAAAATTTCTAAATCTTCTTGTGTATAGGAAGCCGCCAAGGAGGAGCAAGCAAGAAAGGAAGCTAAGGAGGAGCTACCAAGGAAGAGCAAGCAAAGGAAGGATTCTGAGGAGGAGCAAGGCGGGAGAGCCCAAGAGGAATAGAAAGGCCCCTTGGAAAACAACGAACATAAGCCAAAAACTGTACATGTGCAACAATAGGCAAGAAATGCAGAGAAGATTTGGGACAAAGGGGGAATTTTTTGCTAATGTTAAGGAAAGTATGTTTCAACTTGGCCTTGACCCAAATAGAAATCCAAGACAGCTAGTTGAGAGAAGAAGAAGAAGAAGTTCCACTATTTATGCTCTCTCTCTCTACCTCCCTCCATTCATTAGATGGAATCTTTGGAGATTCTATCACCTTCATGAAAATTTTGGTGACAGAGGAGGATTACTTCCTCACCAACAGTTTCGAGAGAAAATCTCCCTCACGAGGGTTGAACGCATGCTGTGACCAAGCATGTGCACTCTGCAACTCTTGGGCTAAGCCAGTCTGTCAAATACGCTCGTTGCTCCATAGGCGCTTCACACACACAAAAAAAACACGAGCTCATCCCCCCTCCTCTTTGTGCGTACCTATCACCCTAGACGTCTCATCCAATCTCGCTTTCGGAGCCTACCCTGCCTTATCCTTGCTCCTTTCTTGTCCTGCGTGGCATGGCACTTGGCCGCCTTTTCGCTTGTGCCCCCTTTTCCCTTGCCTTCTTTCCATTTCTTTTACTTTTTGACAAAATCTTTGAGTGGGGTCTTCTTAGATTTGCATCAAAACAAATGTCAAAATCATACCACACATACTCTCTCTACCCATTTTGTATTTCAACCATGTTTAGGAGTGTGCCTATCTATATATTTTTAGGAGTGTGCCTATCTATATTTTTAGGTTGACTTAGCAACCTCATGAGCATGAATACTCTCACCCATGGCAATATCTTCCACAATGCCACAAGCATTGAAAGTGCATATTGTAGAGATGATTACATTCAAGGTGCATATTGTAGATGTGATTACATCTAGAGAGGGGCCCTTTTGCTTTGCATCTGGAGAAAATAGTCTAGAGCTTTGACCCACTCCAAGAGACCACATTCTAGGCATGGAGCTCATCTGGAACTTTTCTAGCTTTGGTATGGATACCACATTTGGCAGTATATATTGCCCACGGTAACATCTTTCACAATGTGAGAGGCCTTCAAGGTGCATCATAGGTGATTGCATCTAGAGAGAGCGGCCCTTTTTGCTTTGTGTCTAATGAAAAGGCCTACAAGGTGCATGCATAGGTGTATGCATCTACAGAGGGGCCCTTTGTGGTTTACATCTGGTGACAATGGTCCACATCTTTCTACATAGCCATGATCAACCAACTTGAAGAGATGACATCTTGGGCAAGGATCGAAGCTCATGTAGCACTATTTGAACTTTTGCAAGGGCACCATATTTGGTATACATATCAACCAAAACATGTAAAAGCATGGAATGTTTTGCAATAGCCGCTTATAGGTAACCTCACCATCACTTCTCTTTCCCAGGGTAGCTTCTATCAAACTTCCTCAAGCTTAGAAGGTGTATGCATAGGTGATTGTATTTGGAGAGGAGCCCCTTTTGCTTGGCATATGAAGAAATAGTCTAGAGGTTCCTCATAGACCACATCTTCGTTTCTGAACTTTTGAGCTTTTGTGAGGGCACCACAATTGACTTACATTTTGACCAAGGCAAGACATGTTTCTCTAATACTCTCTCATTAGCAACTTCATCGTGGAATTTTTTTGCCTAGGGTAATGCCAAGTGTTAGAAAAAAATCGAGGTACAATGTATTTTAACCGACTAAAATTGTAAAACACCGATTAGCTTTTGAGCCCGCCTTTAAGAAAACCAAAAAAAGATTCAAATTTTGACCTCAAAACCGAGAGAATTTCAAGTTTTCCCTTATTTTCACTTGTCAGGGAAAATGTACTTTTCTAGCCGTGATAATGCCATAGCTTCAATTGATTTCTTATCTTTACAACTCCCTCTCGGTGCATAAGTGTGCAACTACTACAACTTCAACCAATTTCTTTCAGGTGCAGTTGAAGCTTGGTTCTTACCTTTATAGCTCCTCAACATCGAGGCGAGTGTAGTGGTCTACGGATAGAAGCTCGTTTGGCATCCTAGCATCCTAGAACCAAACAACAACAACTGGTTTTAAGGCATTGAGAAACTGCCGCTCGTCGGCGAGCAGGTGTTACGGGGTGTTACTACAACGTGGTTGCCAATTAGCTTCAACGCTGAATGTTGATGAGAAACACGAGTTGCATAATGCAAGATTCTTCTTCTTAAGGTTAAGAAACTATTGCTCGTCGGCGAGGGGGTGTAATGGTGTATTAGTACATGGTTGGTTCAATAGATTCTCAATGCTCTCTACTTGGATCACGAGCAATGCATAGCATGCTTGCAAAGAAACGTCAGCCTAAAGCCCACCATCACCACTCTCTCTCTCTCTCTCTCTCTCTCTCTCTCTCTCTCTCTCTCTCTCTCTAATCCAGGCGCCCGCGACGACTGCGAAGAACTACACAGCATCGACGGAGGCTACGACAGAAAATTCGGAGCACGCTGGCCAGGCATGCACGACGCCCAGTCAGACTACTAACCATGAAGGAAGTTGATGAGATTCGCCAACGACCGATGCTTGATCTCTTGTGATTCAACTATCCCAACAAGCCGCCCATTTTTTGCTTAGTCTTTTGCTTGGTTCACATCGATCAACTTAGGACCCCATAGTATATATCTTTGTTTGTACTGTTGTTAGGTTATTTTGTTACTCTGACTTTGTATCAGATCCACCACTTTGTAACTTTAGGGTCTCATAGGTCATTATGGCCTTTTGAAGACGTTAATATAACATTTCATTTCATTTCATTTCTCTCTCTCTAGCACACATGACTGGCTTCAACACTGAATGATGATGAGACACACAAGTTGCCTAACATAGGATTCTTCTTCTTAAGGTTTTGAAATTGCTGCTCGCCGGCGGCGAGGGGTTGTAACGGGTCCCTTCACTTGTCCACAACAATCCGGAATTGTCATTCGCAAGTTCAACTTCACACTATGAACGCTCAAAACAATGTACTCACAAGGGTCACAACACACTGAAGTGCAGTGTCACACACTAGCGTCTCAACAGGGGACAGGATGCAAGTTGCAACCCCGAGAACAACTTATCAGCAAGCTAGGTGAGAGAGAAAGAGCACACTTAAGAGTGGTATATTGTGTGGCTCGGCGGGGGGGGGGGGGTCACTTCGAAGAAACCACCTAGATCACGTGCGTTCAAAGGGTAGTAAAAAAATCCCTATCCTTACATGCCCTAAAGTAATAAAAAAACCCCTTTTTCTTAAGAAACTTACCGATTTTTTCCCAAAATAAAATAAAACCCCCCTTTTGTTGATGTAATTTTGTTAATTTTTTCTAATAAAAAACCCTTTTATTTAACTCCCGTGCTATATTAACATATCTATGGGTGACCGCCCCGAGTTGTGTGGTAAAAGACAAGAGTCCCGAGCTCCTGTGGACTCCCGCTTCCCTATGCTGTTTGCATCATGTGCTGCATCTGTAGGTGACAAAACTTGGAGAGGCACCTCCTCCAAGCACCTCCCTTTGTCATGAAAGCAACACGACAATCTCATCACTATCGGATCTTGTCAACGATCTCTCTCCTCTCTCTACTGCATTAAATCATATCATCAATTGACTGGCCAGATCTAATATATGGAGTCGGACATTGAAACACTCCTCTCGGTCCCCCCCCCCCCCCCCCCCCCCCCTTCCCCCCCCTTCCTTCCTCTCTCTCTCTCTCTCTCTCTCTCTCTCTCTCTCTCTCTCTCTCTCTCAGATTCCAAATTGATAAAGAATGAATAAACAACAAAGATTTATTGAACCTTGCGAACCAATCAGCCCATGATTTGTCTCATCAATCATTCATTCTCTCTCTTTCTTTCTCTCTCTCTCTCTCTCTCTCTCTCTCTCTCTCTCTCTCTCTCTCTCTCTCTCTCTCTCTCTCTCTCTCACAGGCCCCAAGGTCACAGGCCCCCCTAATCAAAAGATTAATAATTGATGATGAAGCTTATTATAGGCATATCCCCTATCCAAGCTTGCTTCTAAAGCATTTTTAAATGTATAAAGGTTGCAACTTGAACTTGCAATCTCAAACAAATTTCCACAACGGTCCACACTTTCAACTTGCAACTTGCAATGCTTGTAGAATGCCAACATAAGAAGTCCATTGAGGTGGGTTCATCGATGCACAATAGGTGCACATTGGCGAGTAGCAGTTTGGAGCACTTTGTCATAAGATATGCCAGGATATGGTAGTTTGTCATAGGATAATTTAGTTTGTCATAAGATATGCCAGGATATGGTAGTTTCTCATAGGATATTCCAGTTTTTCATAAGATATTCCAGGATATGGTAGCTCTTATTGCTGTGATGCGTGCTTTGGTTTGTTACTCTATACATGATCACTTTGGGTATGCGGCACACACCAAGATGGTTACTAGTGGTGCAAACCAATGGGCTTCAGTTTAGGTTGAGGTTGGGTAAGATGCACCCAATGGAAGAGGTTGGCAATTTATGTAGAGGTTGGGTATATTGACGTCTCACCCACACTCGAATAGCCTTTACAACAACTGAAGCTCGCCAACGAGCACTAGTTTGGGCTAGATTTTGAGAAAATTGATTAGCAGTTTTTGATATTCATTTGTACACATACGTTGGTTGTGAAATGTTCACAACTGGTGCTCGTCGGCAAGCACCAGTTAGAGATTGTCACTAGTGTGTATAGGTGAGAGAATAAACATGAGCCCAATAGCAACACATAGAAGCTCTTCTGACTTGTAATGGAGGGTGTCCTCCTAGAACTTTGAGGCTTGTGTCACATTTGCTGGTTTGTGAAATGTCTCACAACTGGTGCTCGTCGTCGCAAGCACCAGTTGTGATAGTGCATATTCTGCTAGTAAAATCTCATGATGCATAGTCCATTGCTGCATGTGTACTGTAGCCTGGGCAATGCGGCAGATTGGTCACTACAATGGCCCGTGGGGCAACCCTGAATGTAGGACTGCATCGAAGTTTCGTTTTTGCACGATGGATCTGCTTTTTTTGGGATAATGATGAGCCTGATTCAATGATAACATCATTGTGAATTTGTGAAGCTATGTATATATATATATATATATATATATATATATATATATATATATATATATATATATATATATATATATATATATATATATATATACATATATCTATTTTTGGTTCATCTTCAAGGTTGAAAGGACTTTCATATGCATTGGGAGGAGATGGAATACTATCTCGAATGATTTATGCTTGAAGGCCATTGGTCCATTGTAGATAGTTTCCTCATAAAAGTAATCAAATTGGTCCCAATTACCTTGGAAGAATACACTACCATATTCTTTGATTCCGAACCTGTGTTCTGCATTTGATATATCTTAGATTGGTTCTATCTGGTCTTCTTTCCAATTGTAGTCAATTGATTTTGTGACAACTCCTTCAGGGTTTTTTTGGTGGAGGTTTGCCTATGTTGTCGATCAATTTGTTGCAATTTTTGTGACAACAAGCAACAGTGTAGAGATCTCTTTCATACTATACATATAGATATATATATACATATATATACATATACAATATATATATATATATATATATATATATATATATATATATATATATATATAGTATAGTGATATTAGCATGAATGATTGCAATAAATGAGTTGGTAAAGTGACGATGATGAACTTTTTTATGTTACCATATACATGTGGTAGTGATGTGTGTGAACACACTAGGACTGTCGGGGCATTTTTTCCCTCTTTAGGAGGTTTTTTCCCCCGTGCATTGTATATACGCCCATCATTCTAGGGCTATCTATCTTTCCATTGCACACTAAGTAACACACTCTCTATTGTGTGCCTTGAGCTTCCTTCGTCTTCTCCAAGCTGTGTGTGTTTCTCTGCAACCCTAATTCCAACAATTGGTATCAAAGCAGGTCATGTCCTCCAGGGCTTAGTCGCCAGCTGCTCCAACACACGCCTGCTCACTTTCTCCGATTTCAGTGAGCTTTGGAGAGCGTTTGCAGGTCGACAAATATTTTGGGACAGCTCAAAGAGCTAGGTCTGCTTAGAATTTTGATTTGGGCTCATTTCGGCCTCCGTTTCCACTACAGGCAGTACTGCGCAGGCTATTTCGTCATTTTGTGCAGAATTTTTTTCAGTGCCGTTTTTTGCATAACAGGTGCCTTATAGTCTTCTACAGTTTGTGCTATATAGCACAAGTTGTTCCCGCTCCATTTCTCCTATTTTCGGGCAGTTTTCACATCAGGTGCATCATTTACCATGGCTGACAACAACAACACAGATGTGTTCAAGATGTTTGCTGCTGAGGACATGTTGGATGGGGAAAACTACCCTATGTGGGCTTATATGATGCAACATGTTCTTGTGTCAAAGGGTGTTTGGAACATTGTGCCGTTTTCTGCATAACAGGTGCCTTATAGTCTTCTACGGTTTGTGCTATATAGCACAGGTTGTTCCCGCTCCATTTCTCCTATTTTCGGGCATTGATGTACATCCTGGTTCTGAGGATGTAGGCGATGTTGAGGATGTTGCATGTCTTGCTGCAAGGATTGCAGTTGTTAGAGTTGTTTTGCCTACGACAGAACAAGCTCGTTGGGATGTTAAGGATGCGCAAGCTCATGCATTGATTGCGTTGTCTGTGAAGCGTACCATTGTTCCTCACATCCGTTCAACAAAATCTGCAAAACAGGCTTGGGATATTCTAGCAGGTCTTTATGCAAGCCGCAATGAGGCTAAAATTGCTTTGCTGCGTAAAGAGCTGGAGTCGAAGATTATGCATGAGGAAGATGATATGGACACTTTCCTTGCTAGTGTCAAGGATATCAATGAGCAGCTTATTTCTGTAGGTGAAGTCATTTCAGACAGTTTCCTTGTGTAGACTGTTCTTGATGCCTTACCAGATTCCTACCAGACTTTTGCTAGTACTTGGAGACTGATGACCCAAGGAAATCCTGAAGTTGTCAAGTTTGATGCATTATGCACATTGCTGTTGCAAGAGTCACTTTCTAGAAAAAATAGGACTAGGCAGTGTGAAGTTGAACAGGCTTTTATTGCTTCTCAAAGAAAGGGTGGTAACAGTAATGCAGCCACTTCTTATGGTTCTGCTGCGAGTAGCAAAAATTATGTTTCTAATGCTTCTACTGGTAGCAATTTGTCTGGAAATTCTGGTGATAAGGGCAAAAAGAAGATGCATTGCCATTATTGTAAAGCCAATGATCACTTGATCAAGTCGTGTCCTAAGTTGAAGGCCAAAGAGGCTAAGAAGAAAGAGGGTGGTTCCACTGCAAATGTTGGTTCCACTACAAATGCAGCCAGTGTTGAGTCTTCTGTGAAAGGAGATTGTGTAGCTGATGTTGATGCAGAATGGGCTTTTAGCGCAGAGTGCACTTACAATCCTGTTGTCCATGATGCATGCTTGTCAGTTGTTGCAGATTCACATGTGTGGTATTTCGACAGTGGTGCTACAAAGCACATTACCTCACATCGTGAATTGTTTACCTCTCTTGAGTCTGTCCCTCATGGGAATTCAGTCACTTGTGCCAACAACGCCTCTTATCCAGTTCAGGGAGTTGGAAAGATTGTGCTTACTGCTGCTAATGGCAGTTCTTTCACACTTGTTGATGCACTTTATGTACCTGGGATCAAGAAGAATCTCTTGTCTATATCCGCACTTGCTAGACTTGGACTTGTAGTCAAATTTGTGGATGACAGATGTACAATTCATGATCTCAGTTTTGGTGATGAAATTGTTGCATCTAGCCTTTTGTGCCATGGGCTGTATAAGCTCACTTTGTATGACAAGTGTGGACAAAACTTTGCAAATGCTGTTGCAGATTCAAGGGCTATTTCAAATGCAAAACTTTGGCATGCACATTTTGGTCATCTGAATTTTGCCAGTTTGCTGCGTTTGCAGAAATCTGACATGGTTGCTTCTTTGCCACCTCTTGAAGCACCTGTCAAACATGTTTGTGAAGGCTGTATTTTGGGTAAGATGCAGCGTTCTAAGTTTCCAAAGGATGGTTCAGTTCGGGCCACATGCGGGTTGCAGCTTGTGCATAGTGATGTTTGTGGGCCCATGCAAACTCCGTCCTTGGGCAATTACCTGTACTTCGTGACTTTCATTCCAGGCATGCATGGGTATTTCCGCTTAAAGTGAAGTCCGAAGTTTTTATGTGCTTCAATAAATTTCTGGCTATGGCTAAAAATGTCTCAAAATGTACTATGGGCACCCTCCGTTCCGATCGAGGGGGGAGTATATGTCTCATGAATTTAATGCATTCCTGGCTAGTCGTGGGATAAAACACCAATGTACAGTGCCTTACACACCTCAGCAAAATGGTGTTGCTGAGAGGAAAAACAGGTCACTGACGGAAATGGCACGATGTATGGTCAAAAGTCAAGCTTTACCGCATTCTTTTTGGCTTGAGGCCATCATGTGTTCCACTTACGTACTTAACAGGTGTCCTATGAAAGCTTTGCAGTCTATTACTCCATATGAAGCATGGCATGATAGAAAACCTTCTATTGAGCACATGCGTGTTTTTGGCTGTTTGGCATATGCTTTGGTGCCACAAGTGCAACACATAAAATTGGATGATAAGGCTGTCAAATGTATTTTTGTTGGTTATAGTGCTGAAAGCAAAGGTTACAGGTTGTATCATCCGCAAACAAAACGTATTCTGGTTTCTCGGGATGTAGTGTTTGTGGAAGATTCTGTTCAGCCCTTGCTGTCATGTACTAGAGACAGTAATGTAAGCTCACATGACATTTATGACACTTTTTTGCCTCTTTTTAGTGGTGGAAATACGAATGTAAGTACCAATGAGACAAATGTACAGCCTATGGGGGTTTCTGAAAATGTTCTAGATCAGCCTATTACTGATGCAGATGTACATGATGTACTTGATGAGGAAAGGGCTGAAAATGAGCAGGCTAGAGGTATGCCAAAATGGTTGGTGCACACTTTGCGTGACAATAAATTGGATGCACCTTTGTCTAGTCGTACTCGTTCAGGCTCTCGCCATGCATCTTATGCATCAGATTGTTATGCTTTGGCTGTGTCTAGCTTACATGATGTTGAGGAGCCTCTGACTTTTGATGAAGCACAAAATTCAAAAAATTGGATGCAATCAGAATATGATGCACTTATAGAAAATGACACATGGACTTTATGTGATTTGCCTCCTGGCAAAAAGGCCATTGGTACGAAGTGGGTTTACAAGTTGAAACGCAAGCCGGAAGTTTATGTAATGCAGCCTCGCGGTTTTGTCATAAAAGGACAAGAGGAAAAAGTGTGCAAATGTAACAAGGCTTTGTATGGGTTGAAGCAACCTCCTCGTGCTTGGTATGAGAAAGCTGACACTCATTTGGTCAAACAAGGCTTTCGTAACAGTCCAACAGAAAGCACATTGTATGTAAAGCGTGAGGGTGATGTACTTCTCATTGTGGTTCTTTATGTTGATGATTTGCTGATCACTGGACCAAATGAGAGACATATTGCTGAATTTAAGGCTGATTTGAATGCTACTTTCAAGATGAAATATTTGGGGCTCTTAAATCATTATTTGGGTATACAATTTAAGCAGTGTGATGGTGGTATTGCCTTGTGTCAGAAAAGTTACATAGAGACATTGCTATGTAAGTTTGGACTTGAGGATTGCAAACCTATTGCCACTCCCATGGAAACAGGTTTGAAGTTGAGTCTACATGATGCTGGTGATCCTGATGATGTCACTCTTTACCAAACTGCTGTTGGGTGCCTCATTTATGTATGCAACACGAGGCCGGATATTCAGTTTGCAGTCTCACAGGTCAGCAGATTTATGCATAGCCTAGGGTCTAAGCATTGGCAGGATGTCAAGAGGATTTTCCGCTACCTTAGTGGCACTTTACATCTTGGCTTGTTTTATCCCAAGGGGGGATCATTGCCGCCAGACTTACATGCTTTTTTGGACTCAGATTGGGCTGGTTGTTTTGACATGCGAGTGTCCACAAGTGGTTTTTGTTTCATGCTTGGCAGTTCATGTATATCATGGTTGAGCAAGAAGCAACCTACTGTGGCCACTTCGAGTTGTGAGGCTGAGTACAGGGCAGTCTTCACAGCTACGGTTGAGTGTGTATGGCTCAAACGCCTAATGGTTGATTTGGGTGTTGGACAGGACACTGCCAACACTATCTACACTCACAGTCAGAGCGCATTGGCAGTTGCGAGGAACCCAGTTTTTCATGCTCGCACAAAGCACATTGAGGTGCATTACCACTATGTCAGGGAGAGGCTCTCAACAAGAGAGATCAGCTTGGATCATGTGCCAACACAGGACAACCTTGCATATCTTTTCACAAAGGCATTGTCTCGTGAGAAGCTTGAAGCTTTCCGCAAAGCTTTGGGCTTACTCCCCTTTGTGGACTGATCCTGTCCTCAGGGCATGGCACTTCCCTTTACTCATGTGCCAGCTCTCGTTCACCGCATCACTCCAGGGGGGATTTGTTACCATATACATGTGGTAGTGATGTGTGTGAACACACTAGGACCTCCGGGGCATTTTTTCCCTCTTTAGGAGGTTTTTTCCCTCGTGCATTGTATATACGCCCATCACTCTAGGGATATCTATATTTCCATTGCACACTAAGTAACACACTCTCTATTGTGTGCCTTGAGCTTCCTTTGTCTTCTCCAAGCTGTGTGTGTCTCTCTGCAACCTAATTCCAACATTTTAAGGCTTACAAATTTCTTTTTTGTGCTATAACTCTTGGCTTGTTGCAAAGTTAAGTAGGATCTTTGAATGTGATGGTTTGATTTGTAGGTTTTTGTTGTATTTAGTGTCTAAAGGTCATCTACCGTCTCTACCATTTTTGGTAAAGCAATGGGCCCTTCTCTCATCGAAGGATGACTGCATGTACTCATTGGCTTTACATAAATAAATACTTAGGAGATGGAGAACTGCTCATGGTGGATCGATATGGCTAGAGGACATATTCTTGAACGAGAGAAGGAGCTTCATGAGGCCATGAAGAAATAGGGTTCAAGAGATGAAGAAATAGGGGTCAAGAGATCAGGAGCCACCATCGATGCATGCTACAAAGGAAACTAGGGAATGTATGGTTAGTGCTTAAAATATATGACAATTACTTCTATCACATTTTCATGAAGTACCTTTATATGGTTCAGATAAGCCTTCTCTCAATAAAGGAAAGGAAGTCATCAAGGAGAGTGTTGATGAGCAACATTTTGGGGTGATTTAGGTAGAAAAGTTTTTATGTGGAGATTGTTTTCTCTTGTAGTGTGGATTAATTAAAAGTCTATTTTACTTCATGTTGGTTACTTTAACTTGGTTTCAGGGATTGTTGGCAGGATTGTCACCAAGAAAAGTTTCTCTTTTGTGTACACCAATGAGCCCCTCTTCCCTACAGTTGCTGCTTCTTTCGACACATGTTGCATTGTTCTTGTGGGTGATTATATTACCATAGCAACAGACTTTCCAGAAAAAAGGAAGAATTCAACTTGGTCTCCCGTGCATGACCACTGGTTAAAGCTAGATCTCACTTAGTACAATACACATGAGTAGGAAGATATGTTGGTTGGGCATCAAATATTATATTCCTAGATCTTCTATTTGGAGGATTGCACCTAGGAGTTGTGGCTAGGTCTGAGGATAATGTGCACAGTGGCTTCCAGATGGCAGCTATCACACTTGGAAACTCTACGTGGATTCTTGGTATGGCATCTCTATCTAGTATTTTCTCTTTATGTTTAATATGATGCGTTATATGCATATTACTACATTCAATGACTGTGACATGTGAATTCTTTGAAATTAAGGTGATGCGATAGGATGGGTTGAGAGATATTGCAAATTTTCAGACATGGCCATTTCTTGTCGAATCTATGTTCTCCACCATGAGAGTTATGGCTATGTGGAGATGCATTGTGGACGTATAGAGGTAATAGGCCATGCTAGTTTCTATCTTTTGTTGTGAATCTTCTTTTTGTGTACTTTGGTGTTTTAATCATAGTGTCTTTTTATACAGTGCAACTCCTCTATGTTGCTCTTGGTCCCGGGGCGGTCACTTATCAAAAGCTTCCTATATCACGTGCGTTCAAGCGGTTATTAATAATACCTCAATATACATACTATATTTACACTACGTGCCTATTTAAAAAACCCCCACCCCCCTCTATATGTATACATTTTGATACATTTTGATCTTTTAATAATCCTCTCCGGTTAACTCACGTGATAGCATACACATTCTAAAAAGTGACCGCCCCGGGCTCTTGGTGCACAAAGGACATATTGCACCTCGCACCTTTAGTTAGAGTCGATTTGAGAGCTTAGGAATGCACTCCACCGACTTGTTTATGAGGCATGACATTTCAAAGGCTCATTTTGCTACATCCCTCACGGCTGATGCATGGGGGGACCGTTATAGAGGAGCTATAGTTTTATGGCTTGCTTTGTGGAGTACTTTTGTCGTGATGATGTCATATGTATTGAGTTTGGTTGTGGCATTGCACCATTGCTACATGCATGTTTGGGTACTAGGCACACATGTGCATTTGTTGATCTTGATAGCATCGAGTGTCTACTTTTGTGAAACCTTTGCTTGAGTTGTGCAAGCGCGCTAAGGATGAAGCTAGCACACCTTGGGATGTGTCAGAGGATGTTGATATTGACATGGGGTTGAATCCCTATGCTGACTAGTGAGACTCTACTCTTTCTTTGGTCTGGGTTTTGCCTTCACTTTTGTGTGACAATTATATTACATAGACATTTTATGTATTTGGATATTAGTTGCATGGTTATTCATAGTTCATGCATTGTTTATTGAAAAAAAAGAAGTCATTTTGACAGGCAATCTTGTTGAAGTGTATTTCCAATTTACATTGAGGTAGTTGCAAGGTCCATGGCGATAGACAATCAATATAATTATGGCTTGCATGGTGGAGCTGGAGTCGCAACAAATTCATTGATGAAGAATGTGACTCTATGTAGTTGCATTAATCATTGTTTTTTATTGATGAAGCTTATGGACTTATCCTTTTTATGGATGTAATTGTTTCATGCCCTTGGTTATATTGTTTTGATGAGAAAATAAAGTGTCTTTATAATGTGCATCAATTTAGTCCTAAAAGTACCTATGTCCATCTCTCTCTCTCTCTCTCTCTCTATTTATCTATCTAGGTATTTGCTCGGGTTTTAGGTTGCTCAAAGAACCTCGCTCTGACTACAGTAAGACTCCCTATACACATGCTACACACTTGATAGCCACATGCTACTCGTGGTAGCTCACATGACCCTTGCCATTTTGAATTTTGGTGCATATACATCCACTCCTTGATTGCACTTCTCCACATTGAGCCTATAAATTGTAAGGCGGCCAAGGGAAAACCCAAGGGGGATCATGGACCCAGGCCAAGGGTCGGGTGCAGCTAGATGTGGATAGAGGATTCTAAATATAGACGGCCAAGGGTTTATATAATAGGGTGGTAGGGTAAGAGACCCCTTACGGTACTTCCCCTCGGCCTCTCAATGGTTATTAGAGCCTCAAGCTATTTTGGGAAAAAGGAGGCAGTGGTCGTCAAGTTGGAGGGGCTTTGCATGTTCATGCAAAGAATCGTGGAGAAGAAGCTATGGAGGAAAGAGCCATGGGAATGAGCACAAAGCAGAGAAGCTACAATGGCGAGATTGTAACGTGGGGAAAAATCCTAAGACACCCATGGTGAGGAGATCGAGCTGTAGCAAATCACCCAAATTCGGGCTTGACAACTGCGTGTTGGGGAGGGTAAGCTTTTGCGTTTCTGTAGTGAGGGGAGAGGAGCCTTCTACGACCCGCCATTGCCTCCTCCTCCTCCTCTGTGCAACATGCCACCATTGTTTTGCTGACCTTGGGGTTGTTTTGCTGACCATTGTTTTTCACAGAATCAATGTCAAAATCATAAAATTTTTATGTCTTTTTCTTGGCCAAGGACACTCTCCCCCGCATGTACTACAACATACAGTGGGTGCCTTTCTAAGCATCTAAATACACAGTCCGCAAGGTGTCAAAGGCCAAGAATATAGTAACCAAGTGCAAGAATGGCCGTCGAGATGAACTCAATTTTTTTCGCAAAGATTGACGCCGTCAAAGAAGAGAGAAATAAATGAAAGCATACTAGAAGACAAATTGGAAATGGTTTGAGATCCATGAAATGGAAGCTGTGGCTGACACAACAAGTTGATTCAAGGAATTAATGAGGCACAAGCAAGGCTTGTGACAAAGAGCTACTATGACGGTGAATGATCTTAAAAATCCATGCAAGGCATGGGGTTTCTTTCTCGTTACAGAACCAAAGAGACATGACAAGAAACACTATAAAAACTTCACGAAGATAAGATGGTTGTCTCCACGATCTATTTTGACATTTCCAAAACTTGGTCATGTCTATTTAACTTGCTTTGAATACACGCAAGGCATGTGATTATGTCTGTATTAAGGTGCAAGGCTCCAATAAGGATAACCCATACAAGGGTTTCAATGATACAAGGATAACCCACGACTACACGGGCTATGAAATGCTTAATTGGGAACATTAATTTGTGGTGAGGGTACAACGTGCAAGGCATGGAGAAAACTGCGGCAACATGTCTGCAATTATAGAACTCTCATGGATATGATGCATGCCTTGATTATCAATTGCTACACAGAGGAATGCTCAATTCGACTCCAAGACACTCAAATGAAGAGATTAATTTCTGAAAAGTCAAGGGCTATTAAGAATAGGTTTGCAAATCAAGGGAGTATACAATTTGACAACATCAATTTTGACACAATTGAACATATTCGACATGTAAAGGACATTAAAACTATTAGGTTATGATGGATAGGTTTGTGTGTCATTCATGGCATAAGCATAGTTAGAATAGAGGTAGCTTAGGTCTTGATATTGGGCACACAATACAATGCAATAGAGTATAGTTGCAAATGATAGACTTACATTTTATTCAACATAATGTGCCTCTATATAGGCATATACAAAAGAGACATCCTTTTGACACATGAGCACAAGATGTGGCTGCCTATGCACAAACACGAGTGTTTTTTCTTTACACATGGGTTGTAAGGGGTTCTTCACATAGGTTATTGACACATGACCTTTCTAGGTGGAAGAGGTTGTTCACACAAGACCTTTATAGGTGAAAGAGGTTATTCACACAAGAGATGCAACAAAAGTACGCATCCCAACAATCCTCCCCTAACTGTATTTTGGTTGCATATCACTCACACAAGATTATCCTCCCCTCAAAACACACTAGGGTGAGGCACACAATTCTCAAGCCTCCCCTTCAACACAAATCTGCCTCCCCTAGACACAAAGCATGTAGGCACACAAAATAACAGGGTGTAGGCTCACACACAAGCCCCCCCTGGCACAAATAGAGGGTAAGCTACACAAGAGAGAATGCTTAACCACATTTTGGTTGTTGTTTGCTGGAGGATTTTCTCCCCCACATACTGCAAAAGTTGTTGTAATGTTGTCGTCATTGTCCTTGCCACATTTTGATGTTGTTGTTGTCGATGTTTTGATACAATGCTGTTGTTGATGATGTTTTGATCCAATGGTGAATGAAAAGGAAGACACAATGTACATATATATACAGTGGAGGGAAAAACCACGTGGGAAAAATCCCTCAAATTATTTCATGTTATGCAAAAAGGATTTTTAATTATTTTGAATACATTGGAGAAAGACCCTCAACTACCATCCCTTATCTTGATGTCATGAGCTTCGTTGTTTGTTGATGTTTTTTTCCCATCATTCTCATGTTGATGTTGATCTTATTCATTCATGTTGGTTGTCCGTTCTGACAAAGATGGAATCTCCATGGCGGATGGGGTAAAACACACATACATGGCAATAGTGGTGCTCATTGATGATTTTTGTCGTTCATTTAGTGTTGTTTTTATCCTAGTCACATGTAGTGCATCATGGGTGATTGATGACTGTGTAGGCATAACATACCTATCATGGGTGCACATATCCATAGCCCATGAGGAAGGTCTTGCCGGTTTTATGCCAATAGTGCATAATCCTCTCACAAGAGTGGGCATGGTTGCGAAAGCATAAATATATGCATACATATAATAGGTAGAACCAAAATTGTGCACAAAACTTGCATTCATAGCTTTGCTTGTCTTGTGTGAGAATCACTCTTGAGAAGACAAGGGCACTGGTGCCTAGCATTCAAGATTGAATGAGAAGCTACTTTTGACTGAGGGTGGCACTGTGGTTTTAGCAAGGCTTTATAGCTTTCTCTTTAAGATTCTTGAGGCCACGTGTGGGAACGTCCACTTAATGTAGCACAAGAGGATTTACTGCTTTTATGTGCCTTGCAGGATACGTGCCAAGGCAGGCGATATGGGGTAAGGTTGACGATGCCTCACAACACTGATGATGTGGCAATTGTTTGGGGCCCAATGTGCTAAAACTTGCAGGTAAGAAAAGCAAGAAGAGTGAGGGAAAGGGCTCGTGTGCAAAGCGAGGGCAAAGTACTCCACAGCAACAAGACCATATGCAAAGCGGAAAGCTTTGTGAAGAGGTAGCACAACAAGTGAATGGCGCAAAAACGGAGCGATGACCGGTTGGAAGAAGATGCAAGTCAAACAACGCGGGGCTGAGCATCCAAAAGCGCTTCAAATAGTGGCCATGTTTGTTGCAAGAGCGAGGTGTGTGTAGACAGAAGGCAGTGCACTTTAGTCAAGACTCAATTGAGCAAGCTTGCCGCCTTGTAGAGGCTATGCAAAGCACCAAGGCAATAAGGTAAGGGTGTCGGGACTCGGATCAATTGTCATGGTAGAGTCGGGCAACACTGGCAGTTGGTTGGATGAGGGTAGTGCTCAAAGGCTCGAACTTTGCCAAATGGAGGTGCCTACATGAGCGCGGGGGTAGTTGGCCAATCAACTCAGGAGGTAGAGCGTGTAGCACTGCCGTACGAGGACTATAGTCGGCCAAGCAAGGCTACTAGTAGACTCGAGAGTCTTCAGCAGCGCCGATCACGGCCAGTGGGTAGACCCTACAACCCTTTTTATTTTAAGCTCACCTTAGTACTTACCGCACAATGGGAAATTAACCCTTGTGGAAAGTTTCCTTTGACTCCTATGTTTAGGGGATTCCCAACCCGGCTTGTACTAGCGAAGAAGGGATCCTTTAAAAAAAAGTAGATGGTCTTTAATGCTCCAAGCTTCACACACACACACACACACACACAATTTTGGATCTGTAGAAAAACCAATGAGCTTCAAAAGGATGTCAACTTAATTGATCAATTCAAAATGGAAACCCTTGTTCGATTTAGGCTCGGAGAAGTGCTACGAAAAGCTCTTGAGAGAGCTATGCCCACACACGGACACCAATTTTGCCAATATGGGGGGCAATAATGCTGCTTATTATGCAAGGAGATGCTATGACTAATTGAAGAAAAATATGCAAAAGACACGTGGAATTAACTCCCTCTCACCTAAACATCATGGGTAGTGGAGCATGCTCATATCCCGAGTAATGATTAGGGAGTAGAATTTATTAATAATGCAAGAGATTAATTAATCTACTAATGAAAATCAAATGAAAAGGTTCATTGGCCTACGTGTGATATCTTCGTTTCTGATATCAGTTGTTAGGTTATGGTGGATAGGTTAGTGTGCCATTCATAGCATAAGCATAGTTAGAATAGAGGTAGCTTCGGTCTTGATATTGGGCACAGAGTACCATGCAATAGAGTATAGTTGCAAATATAGACTTACATTTTATTTAGCATAATGTGCCTCTCTATATAAGCATATACAAAGAGACAGCCTTTTGACACATGAGCACAAGATGTGGTTGCCTGTGCACAAACACATGTGGGACGGGTGTCTAACCTCACTCCTATCTTATTGCAGACGTAGTGAGAACCACGAATATAATTGTCAATCCATGGGACAAAGCTGACTCAACTAGTGCCTAGAGGCTACAAGAAGTTGTTAATCTCTTGAAAATAACAAACAACTTGCATCTAAATCAAGCTACACTCAAATGAGTGAAATCACCAAAAGCTAATCGCTCATCGGCAAACAAATCACATCCGTTACAGCATCGAACGACATCCAAACGTAAAAAAACTTCTAGGACATGTTTATAAGACCTAAGCACACATTCTTATGGTCTCAAATCTCACTTTAGGTCAAGTGAAAAAATGGCAATTATTAACAACAGTGAGTTTTTGACCTAGTCGTTTTCGACTCAGAATGCATCTAAATGCTTAGCAATGATGCCCCAATACCCTGCCTATACTTAGTTTTTGATTTTGAAGTGTAAATTCCTATTTATGATGAAATTAGGCCGCGGTTCGACGACACCAAAAGCTACGAAATACCGTGAAATGCTTATGTCAATGCATAGAGATCTTACCTGCACTTGCAATGCAACAGATGCGACTGCAATGTGACAATCGGAGAGGGAGTAGGAAGTGCAAGAAGGAGAGAAGTGAGTGCCATTAGCTCACGCTGTGTTTCTAATATCCAAACACTTGTAAAAAATAAAATTTTTCTTTTATACCTTAGACAAGGTTTTTGGTGGTCAAAACTAATAATCTGGGAGCTCTAACTAAAGATAGGTTGATAGAATCTGGAAGCTTGTAGCCCCGGCTCGTCAATTACAAAGTTTATCTGGAAAGTAGGAGTTACAATATTCCCGATTCATCAAAATAATAAATGTCTCTACAATGAGAGCTCCGAAAAATGGTATATGAGTTAGCTTGCTGCTAACATTTCTCCCCTCCTCTTCTGTGTTGTCCCTTGACACAGCTTTATGGGTTGAAGTAATCTTCTGGTTGACGACTAGTGAGGCGGTTTTTTAGGGCATGTAAGGCTTTCTCATATCTGATCTTTCTTTCTTTGTTTGGAACCTGCAAGAACTGCATGGTGACTCTGCTTTTGAGCTCAATGGATGAGTAGCCAACAAATCTGGAGGTTAAGTTGCTTATCACTAGCCCAAATATCTTCATTCTCCAAGTGAAGAACCCTGTATAAAATGCTTCCTCAAACGCCAACATATTGCTAGAAGGTGAGAGCATGCATCGAGCGTAGAAGCTGTATAGAACTTTTTTGGAAGGCTTCAAAGACCCTTATTGCCCTCAAGGAATGACATTCACGGTGCTCCTGCTTTCTCTGGCTCATGAAAAGCTTCAATACGTCTGAGCAGCATTTGGCAAATTTTGTAGAGCATGGTACATGAGAGATCAAGGAGACTTTTGAAGAATGTCATGGCGCCTCTGAGGGTTTTCACCATGTATTTCTCTGTCGGTGTTCCCTGCTCTGGAGCTAGTAATCTTGGATAGTTTAGCCATGTAGGCCGCTTCTTATTTAGTGCTTCATGTGCTTGCCATGTCCGTACACGTGGTACAGGACAAAAGGTTGGGTCTTTCTGAAGGGTTGCAGATGCTCTTGTGAACATAATCAAATATCATGGATTCTTGTTCAACCAGCTCTTTCTCCACTTGGGGTGGACATCCTCTGCGCCTTCTTCTTGCATATCTTTATATAGTTGTTCTTTTACCTGTAAAAGCTCTACCTTAATCAAAGGATATGGCAATGATTGTTGATGCCATTGTGCATTGATTTGGTTGGGAGTGAGTTGAGTGACGTTGACTAAATGGAGAACCCTCAATTCCCAATCCATTGCTACTTTTCATTGTTCATCTGTCTCTCGAGCAACCTGTTCTTTAAGTGCATCTTCCTCAGCTTTAGACAGCTGGACCATGGGCAATTGTTCAACATCTGTGAGTGGTACCTAAAACTCTTCTCCTCCTCCTAGCCCTTCTGTCGGTTGTGTTCCCATCTCAACAAAAGATACTAATGGAATTTCAATGTTTAGTTGCAATGAGGTACCGGCTACTTCTAGTGTCTCTGGCTGTCCCTCTCGCAGCAACTGATTGACTTGCTTGAGCTCTGCTATCTCCTTGATCAGCTGTACGTCTCGTTGTACTCGCATCAGTGCAAGGTCTCTTCGTTGTACTGCTCTAGATTTAGCTCTAGCTCAAGATCTTTGTTCTTCTTTTCCAAAGCCTTGTAGACTTCATCGGTACCTTTGATCGAGGCAACTGTGGGATTTTCCCTTATCTGTCGCAAAAATGTTGCCTGATCATTGATCCTTTGCTCTGAATATTGGAGAGATGCATTTGCTACATCGAGCTGCACTTGGATCTTTTGTACTGACAGAGTTGTGGTTAAGAGTTCATTGGTTACTGCTGTCAGCTATTGGTCTTTGATCTTGCAGGCATCTGATAACTTTGTGAGAAGTTCACCTAACTCCTCCATTTCTTTTTGTTGCTTCTCTTTGGCTAGCTGGCTTTGTTAGCTTCAGCTCTCAGCTCTTGGATTTGTCTTTGCAAATCTGTGATGACATTCATCCTGTCCTCTAGCTCTCCTTGGAGAGCATCGATGACCATCTCCAAATCTCTAGCCTTAGCACTGCGGCTAAGTACTGTTGTTCACATTTTTTTAGTCATCTCTTACACCTGCTTGGACAATTCATTAACTTGTAGGATGAATTCGTCATTCGTCTCCCATGCTTCATGCTCTGTAGGCTACCTAGATGTTTCAGCAGTCTCTATGTGTGGCTTCTTGGGTGGGGCTGCAATGGCTTGTGGTTGTGGTGGGGGTTCTACCTCTCCTTGAGGCTATGTAGTTGCCTTGGTTGCTTTGTCTTCTTGAGGCTTTGTGGATACCTCGGCCGTTTCCTGCTGGGTGGTGGTAGAAGGTGTGGCCTCTCTTTGTTCAGTTGTCCTTGGTTGCTCAAAATTTGCTGCCTCCTCTGGTTTAGGATCTTTTTCTTTGGCTTCCTCGCCCTCAGTGGATCTAACGGTTGGTGAAGGTGGAGGGCTTGGCATCGGTTGGTCTTCCTGTTCCGTATATGGTAATATGGTCTAGGAGACATCTCACCCTGCTCGTGCTGGGGTTCACTTTGTTGGGCGGCTTTAGCTTGTCTCTACTGCTCTATCGCATCTTCCTTTGCTTTTTCTTTCAGCTTCTTGAGCTTATTTTAGCTTTAAGACTTCTGCTTCCACGTACATGCGTTCAAGAGAATCCTTGGGATCTTCTGGTTCTTTCCTGGCAGGATTCTTGGTTCGGCGTCCTCTTATATCTCTTGGAACCCACCTTGACGAGTCCTCACATGCGGCTTGGTGGCTTCTTTTGTAAGTTTGTTTTTCCCTTTCAAATCTCACCTTTTTCTACTGGAGTTCCTCTTGGTGTGCAGCCACTACTTTTTTCTTCATCTCTTCTATTCTGACTCCTCTCTCTTCATTAATTGAGCTCTCACCGCTATGAGCTTCATGAGAGCTTTCTGTATATTCTTCATCTGACTTGTAAACTCTCTTTGACGACCTTGTGGTTCTGGGAGATGGAAGTGCAGACATAATCCATGTGTTTTGATCTGGGGTAGGCGCCAAATTGTCTACCATGCCAATAGCATGGTATGCTATTCTTGTCAATACGTCAGGTGTACGCAAATACGTGATCTTACCCTCTTTCTTGGTGCCCTTTAGCGTTGTCAGCACATACTAAGCATGGTCAATCGGTTGCCTAGTTGTTGACTTCAACACTTGGGTGAATGTAGTCGCAACTGCACGATTTGGTATGGTATACCTTGGCGGTCTCTTTGCTAGAAAATGGATGTGCTGATGATACAACCGTGTTGGTTCTTCCACTTGCTTTTGGATGAGGTCGGTAAAGGTTGCCGCAGGAGTCTCCTTGGTGAAGGTGCCTGTTGTCTTCCTGTCACACGAGCCCGCATTGTTATCCCTTCAGTCGGCACCTTCAGTGCCTCGGCCACAATTTCCTTTGTTATTGTAGCTCTACTTGGTGTCCTTCTTCACTTTTAAACCTGCTTGTGAAAATTGTGGTGTTGTGTTCTTCAAGCTGTTCTTTGGACAAGTATGTTGCCTTGGCCGCCTTTACTGAACTTGGGTCCAGTTGGTAAGGTGACAGATCTTGTAGATTTTCTTTTTGGGATACCCTCTTCTTAGCCTTCTTCGCAGCTTGCATTGCTCCTGTTAAGTGAATATAGTGCCAAAGTTAGAAATATCTGCAATTTCCGCTCTAAAATGCCCTTCAATCCTGAACTGCTGACAAATCGAGTCCAATTTGCTTCAAATCAATTTTTGGAACATGCATAGATGCATAAAAACATGTAAAGGTCAAATTCATAAAGTCCAAGCAAAAAATTGCAACAAAAGTAAATAATTGCGATTATTTACAGCTAATAATTTTTTTTAGTTTTTTGCATTTTTGGCATGATAGGTTTGAGTTATATAGTAATTAGATACTCTGAGCGAAGTGTGGGCTCATTTGAGTACACAGGGTGGAAATGATGCCAGATTTAGGCTTTCCGTCTCTGAAACAGTAGATATAGAGAGATTTTGAGATTTTGAGATCCAAATTTGCTCAAACTTGGTCAGTGGCCTTGGGACACCATGTGCTTTGGTCCCATTAGGTCAAAGTTGCAATCTTCCCCCATTTTGGCAAGAAAGTAAATAATCGTGATTATTAACTTTTTCATCAAAATGAACATTTTTTTGTGCAACTTGGTTCTAGGGATGATGTAGACCCTGTGTATGAGATATGGTGTGATTTGGATCGAAAACCATGACAAATAACTCAAATTTGCATTGAAAGGACTTCTTTGTGTTTTTTTGACAATTTTCCAAGTTGTCGTTGATCATTTTGGCTCATACTTGAAATGTGGCATGTAATAGGTGTGTACAAATGATAAGTGAAGTGATGGTACCATTTTCAAGCCAAAAAATTACAAAAGTAAATAATTCGTGATTATTTACAGTAGTCGACTTTTTTTGCTAAACTTGACAAATTTTGACCTAAACATATTCAATACACCTAAAACAAGTCCTAAATTGAATTTGGTAAAGTTTTGTCGTATCGACATCACTTCTTGCTTTGTTGACTCCGAAATCACCGATTTCATGGCCTGTGGAGTTGGTTAGTTACTTTTGAGGCTATGGACTTGTCCGCTACATAGTCCTGAAGCAACCCATCCAATTTTGGCCCAATTGGAGTCAGTTTGACTGTGTATGTCAAATTTGACTCTTTGTAGCCTTCAAGCGGTTTTTTTGCTTTTCGAGAGCTTGCCTTGATTGTTTTTATGAAACCAACCATATACATTGTATAGAGACCCAGTCTATAAGCTGTCTGTGGAGTCAGAATCCCATTCTAGCATCTGCCAAAAACCTAGCTTTTCTACTTAGGACCCCCTTCGACCCTTGCCAAATGGTCAACTGGTGATATAGAGTGTTCTATCATATGGGGCATGCTACAGTTCAAGTCTCATCCTATTTGGTTGAGCTGACAAGCCGCTATGGTCAATTTTTGGTCGCAGGACTTTGTGCACTACTCGGATTCTAGGGTTTACTCCTTGGGTTTAGACTAGCTACCGGCCATACAGAATGGATCATCGATAAGGATAGAACTTACCCCTTATGTCTGATGTGAGACGGCACTGTAAACGGGAGACCGTGGACTCCGGAAATCGCGCACGAAGAAGGTCGAAAGATCTCTCTCCAAGGGCGACAAGTGAAAATGAGGTGATTTTAGACTACCTTGGATATCTATACTCGGACTTTCCAAACCATTTTTCCCAAATTCCCCTGTTAGTCCTACTAGGCCATGAAATCTATGTTAGATTGCAAAAATTTTACGAAAGTAGGTCTTGGCCACCTAATTTAGGCTTCCCGCTTCCATCTGCCGATTTGAAGGAGTTTTTTTGTGCCTGTATGCCTTATCCTTCTGATCATTAGCGTATCTTTAGTTTTTCCATATGAGCTCATTTGCTATTTATTATTAATTTTTGACATGTATATTAAAAAAATCAAAGAAAATAATAAAATGCACTAAAAAAGCAAAGTAAAAATCCAATAATTAAGAAAATCCATTGAAAAACATGGCTTTATTGTTTTTTGTTGGATTTATCCATTTTTAAGTCCCAATATCAAGAAAAATGATGAAAAATAACCAAAAAGATTATTTTTTAATGATTTTTTCATAATATATACACTATTTATACTCATCAGGGAGATGTTATCAATTAAATTGACCCTGTTGATGATTTGTAAGGGCATTATTAGGTAATTTTGCAAAAGATCACACATTTCAAACTTTTTCCTCCCTCTTCAAACATTGCCCTTAATTACTTAGTTCCCTTCCACCCCTCCTAGATGGCGTACTGTGACGACTGTGTGTATGGGTTGAGCAATCGTGTCTATGCATAGCCTTGGTTGGCTCTACCATGCTTTGAAAGTCAATTCAGTGAAAACCATTATGATATGCAAGAGTTGGGTCTTGAGTAATTAACTCAAGGGTTTCTGATGTCGAGGTTTTCTTTTGTTGTCTTCCAAAAAGAAAATCTTGTAGCTTGTGTGCACTTTGCTTGATTGTACACTGAGGATGCTTTGGTATGCTGATTTCTTGACCTATGGGTATGAATAATGATGGTTGTCGAGCTTTTACCCGCCATTGGTATCTTTGTTTATCTTGGTCAGATGTTGTGGTTGAGTCTTTTGAGTCTTAACTCTCCATTGCTTGATTGGTTTTACAGTTTGTGGAGAAGATAAGTGCTCCTTTTTCTTCCAAATCCATTTTGTGTTAGGTTCCCTGCTTGAAGATGCTTCACTTTGCGTTTTGAACCTCGGAACCGTCTTTGGTACAGTAGATGATGTTTTGGACACCCAAATTTGAATTGGCTTGTCCTTACCCAAATTTGCCCTCCTTGCATGCTACTTGTAGCATTTTCTTGTCTATAGGATGGAGAAGATTGATTGCTTCGTGGTTTGCTCTGTTGGTAACCTCCTTTCCATTGCTCCTTGCTTGGTGCAATTGGAACAATGAGTTGTCCGCCTTTAGGTGATAGCTTGAGCTGATTGGTATCCCAATCTTGTACTGCCTTGTATGTCCGCATCCATGAGATCCCAAGAATCATTCTTTCATTCATGTGTTCATCTGGTAAGCATAAAAAATGATGAGGGCATGAACATCCATGTACTATCTCATTTAAGTTGACTACTCCCAATGTTGGTGTTGGGTTCTTGTTGCATCCTTTAATAGTTGTTATTCCTGTTGTCAAAGACTGACTTGTTGCTTTCTTGTACGTAGAATAACTGACTACATTTACTCGAACTCGTGTATCGACCAATGCATTTGTGTTATGATTGTTCAGCTGTACTTTGATACGAAGGTCAATTCCCTCTAACCATTCATCATCTGTTGACATTGCATCTTTCTGTGATTTCCATTGTCGCTCATCTAGTTCCAGAGTGTTTATGGGAATAGGTATTTGCTGGTTATTGAGAGCAGCTTTCCTTTTGAGTAGTCAAAGTCGAGCTTCTTCTTGGGCTTCATCAATCACCTCCTATCGTTTTATCTTTCTTTGCTTAGCTGCATGCATTCTTTCTAGCAATTCATTAGTTAGTGGCAAATTGTTCTTCTTTAAACAACATCCACTAATCCAATTAGCCATTGGTTCACCATCTAGGGTGGACAAATTAACTGCTCCACTTGGAGATACATCTTCAATGATAAACGGTCCATTTCCCTTTTCCTTAAACTTGGGAATGTGTTGCTTAAGGGAATAGACTAAAACTAAGTCTCCTTTTCTGAAGATTTTTGTTATTAGATGGGAATCAAAAAATTGTTTTTGTTTTCGCTTTTGTGCATAGATGTGATCTATAGCAGTTAGCCTTTGCTCATTAAGATTTTCCAAATCTTCGAGTCTCTCTGACAATTCATGTCCAGTCCACTCAACATCCTTAACTACCCTTAGTGTTGGCAATAGAAATTCTATTGACAGTATGACATCAAGACCATAAACAAGGTTAAAGGGTGTAGCATTCAAAGCTGTTTTGATGAAACTCTATAAGCCCATAGAGTAGCATGGAGATTCATTTCCCAATCTGTCCGTCCTGAACTAACCACTTTAGTCAATACCGAGCTAAGAATTTTATTCGTATGCCCAGCTTGTCCATTTGCTTGTGGGTGATAGGGAGCCGATTTGTTATGGATGACCATAAAATCATTAAGCAAATACTCAATTACCTCATTGAGGAAATGAGTTCCCCTATCACTGACAATTTCTATTGGCAGTCCGTATCTTGTGAACACATACTCATATAAGAATGCGGTTGTGGTTCTGGCATCATTCTTTTGAGTTGCTTTAGCCTTGGCCCACTTGGTCAAATAGTCCGTAGTTACAATGATACATTGAGCTTGGGTTCTATAAGCAGGTGGTTGTATTGGCCCAACAAAGTCTATACCCCATTTTGCAAAAGCTCTAGCCCCCATCATTGGTTTTAAGGGCATGCTATCTACACGGGTTGGCAATTTTACTCGTTGACAAGCATCACACCTTCGAACATATTCCTTGGCATCTGCAAAAAGTATTGGCCACCATATGCCTTCCATTAAGATTTCTCTTGCGGTTGTCTCACTAGAGAAGTGACCTCCAACTAATCCAGCATGTGCTTGTTCTATAATGGAAATATATTCGTCTTCATTTGCACAAAGATGCAAATGTTGATCTTTACCTCTCGTATACAATTGGTTTCCAATAAGAGCACAATCTCTTGCTTCTGTTTCAATTTCTCTTTGACGGCATTTACTCATATCCTCAGGAAATGTTCGGCTTGATAAGTAAGTAACTAGATATTTATTCCACTTAGGAACATGCGACATTTGGAACAATGTACATGAGGTATGGGTGTTTTTTTTTGACATTGAGGACAATTTTTTACAAATGAATGAACATCCCTCCTCATAATCGTCCAAAATACTCCAAGTCTCAAGATCCATTGCATAGTTTGGTCTTCTGCAAAGTGAAGTCCTACTATGGTAATATGTGCTTGACTTAGGTATTGGGTTTTCTCCTCAGGATTAATGGATAAAAGCAATATTCCATCTCGATTTCTTTTGTACAACCTTCCAGCTAGTAATTGATACATGGATGATTGCTCAATTAATCCGATTGTAATAGGAAGTGGTATTTGCTAATCCACTTGAGCTATGATCATCAATGATACCATGTTTTCCGACCATCGAGGTATCATTTCAACGAAGAACATATATGCATTTGGTAGATCATCGTCGACTCCCTTAGGTGGTTCTCCTGAAACAATCCTTAACAAATGATCTGCTCTTTGATGAGTGGTGCCCTTTTTCACAACTACAGTGAAATCAAATTTCAAAAGAATGATGAACCATCTCACTATTCTTCCTGTGTTGCATGGCTTGTTGACCAAGTACAATAAGGCTTGGTGGTCCACAAAGAACACAAATTTGTGAGCTAATAGGTAATGTCTATACTTTTTCACGGTATAGATCATTCCTAGTCCTTCCCTTTCGGTGGTTGTATAATTTTTCTCTGCCATATTCAAATGTCGGCTGGCATAAGAAATAGGAAAATCAATTTTCCTATCTCTTGGTTGAGCTAGTATACACCCGATGGCAAAATTGAAAGCATCTACATGTATGTGGAATATCTTATTCCAATTTGGTGCTTGCAATAACCGAGCTAAAGTGAGAGCTTGCTTAAGCTTCATGAAGGATTCTTCACACTCGTCAGTCCATTCAAAGTGTGTAATCAAGCTGTACATGGGTTTTGCAATTATAGCGTACATGTAAACGAATTGTCTGTAATATCCACAATCTTCCATGAATGCTTGAACCCCTTTTACTATTGTCGGTCTAGGCAAATTAGCAATAACATAAATTTTATCCATACCATTAGCTCTGCCATTTTTAGACACTATATGTCCAAGAAGTTTTCCTTGTCTGGCCATGAATGTGCACTCTTCAGGATTTAAGCAAATCCTGTCACGTCTACATTTTTCGAATACCTTTTTGAGGTGTTCACAATGATCATCCCAGATTGATGAATGTACACATAGATCATCCATATATACTTACAAGAAATTCCAAAGCTATTCTTTAAAAGCATGGCTTATTAATCTTTGAAAGGTGGTAGGAGCATTAGTGAACCCACAAGGCATAACTCGATAGGCAAAATACCCCATTCAATTGCAAAGGCAGTTTTATGCTGATCTTTGGGGTCAACCAAAAGTTGATTGTATCCAGAAAATCCATCTAAAAAGCTGTAAGCTTCTTTTCTTGCAACTAGTTCTAAAACATGCTCAGTGATTGGAAGAGGAAAGTTGTCTATAATGGTAGTTGCATTCACTTTCTTGAAGATTGATATACACTCGTAATTTTTTGTTTTTCTTGGGTACTACCACAATTGGAGACACCCAATCTGTGTGTTCAATTTCATAAATGAATTTGGCTTCCTTTAGCTTTTCAATCTCTTCTTTGATCTTTTTGGCAAATGTCTCATTATACGTGTACGGCCTTTGCCTGCTTGGTTTCACATCGTCTCTCATCGGTATGGTATGTTGACAGATTTCTAGATCAACACCCTTGAGATCCTTATAAGACCAAGCAAAGATATCTCAAGGGTTAACAAAAGATCTTCTTCTTCGTTTGTTAGGTCGTTTGCAATGTAGGCAGGTCTAGGATCTTCTCCTGATTCGGCCAAATCTATCTTTTTTGCATTTTCAGGTCCTTCGTAGGACTCGCCCTGTTTTTGTAGTTCCCTGACAAGTTGTTCAACTATGATTTTCCGATCTTGGAGAGTATATTTCTTCTAATGGGATCGAACACTCATTACATCTTTACCATCCTCCTTAGTGGTTTCCATTTCAGTCGCAAATATCTCCTTTAGAGCTTTTTTCAACTCTTGATATTTCTTTCTCCGTTCAACTCGTGTCATGGTTGAATTCTTGTCTTGGTATTTAGGTTTTGCTTGAGTTTCCTTTCTCGTTTTTCTCAATGTTTTTGACATTCCCTGTTTTTCTTTTAAAAGATATCTACCATTGATTTTGTCTTTGACAAAATCATGTGCATCTATCTGCATCAGAAACTGTATTCTACTGGAGACTGATGACATAGGTCTAGCTTTCAAGTTTCTCGTGTGTCTTTTTATTCTATACCATTTCTGTCTTCTCGGTTTTTGGTTTGGAAAGTCAAAAAACTTTTCCTCCCCTCCTTTCTTGAGTAGTTTAGCTCTCACATGTTCTTTTTCTGACCCCGAATCATCTGAGGTAGCTGAATGTTCTTCTAACTCATCTGTTGCATCATAGTAGAGGTCTGAAAAAACTTGTTGAGATTTCATCAAGTCCTTGGATTCTTGAATTTTGTCTTCAATGTGAAGGGTTGAGATCATTTGTATGGGAATTATGTCATAGCCGTCCTCATTGCAAAATTGAGTAGGCATAGATGTATTTACACATACGTCCATTGTTGCTAAAATTTGAGTCCACTCAAATGGCTCAAACAAATTCTCCAAAAAGGGTTCAGGTACATAGGCTTCATCTATGCAATCCCTTTCTAAGATACATTCTTCCCGTTTTAAGCTCCCACTTTTTGAGGCTCAGCACATCCAAATAGGTGTGTCTTTGTTCACAACCAAGATGGAAGCTTAGTTTCAGTGGAAGAGACTGAATCAAACTCTTTATGGGTGTTTTCATGACATCTCTATAAGTGTGATCTTTAAGATTAACCCTTGTTATTGATCCCACTTGCCTCAAGTACAAATAATTGTTTCCCCAATCTTGGATGAGTGGTACTTGTCGCATGAAAGGTCTCCCCAAGATGATTTTGTAATTGAGTTTCTTTCCAAAGTCTACTATGGCAAAAGTGTGTTGATATTCAATCCCATAGTAATTAACTATCACTTTTTCAAGTAGTCCTAACGGTCTTCAATGTGTCCATTAGCCAATTGCAATTTCATTCGAGTTTGTCTAATGGCTGGTTGTCCCCATGATTCCCATACTGCTTTTGTGGCTATAGCTATGCCTGCTCTACTATCCAGTATTGCCATGGTTTCTATATCATTATTCTCACTGGAAGGGTTGTGTTTCCTTCTTCCCCTTCGTAGTATTCTCCGAATTTGTTCATTGGAACAAATCGGATCTCTTTGTTATCCGATTCGTGTTTCAATTTTCCCAAATTTTTTGCAAATAGCCCCGTTATCCCCACCTTCTCTATATTTTTTTTTGTAGATCATTCCATAAATATGGTCTGATTTTTAACAGCTCTCCTAAAGTAAGAGTGCATTGAATGGGTGTAGACATGATTGAATGGATGTTGTCTACTTCTAGGGTCTGTTCAACTCTCTTTATCTGAGTGGTTTTACACACTATGGATTCATCTTCATTATCTTCCAAGTAAGAGGGTAGTGTTTTCAAAGTCAATGGTTTAGAAATTCCTGAAGCTTCAGATCCGCAATCCCCATATAAGGATTGTATATCCATGTCCATATCAGGAGGTAGATTATCTAACCAAACTTCCTCTATAGGAGGAGCCGACTTCAAAGTTAGGCTCCCATCATTAATCTCTCTAACTTTTTCCCATAAGTGTCCTGGCTAGTCTTCTTCTACGAATGAAATTCCTGCGTTGTCCGGTACTATAAGTTCTGGTTCTTTCGTTTCAAGGTGGGTTCTACCACCTCTTCTGATTTCTCTTTACTGGCTCCTACCACAAGCTCTTTAGGTTTTTCCATACTCCCGAGCTTTGGTTTTTGTTTTTCCAGATCTCTTAAGTAATTCTTACCAAATTTTGATAAGCTTCAAGCTTAGCTGCTTCCATGTCTGGAGAAGGATCGTCTTTCCATTTGTTTTCCATGTTTTGGCTAGCTTTAAGTCCCGCTTGGTAAGCTTCCAAGGCTGCATTAATAGGCTAAAAAATTTTGTCTACCAAAATTGATCCTCCAGATTTCACTATGGTTTCCTTGATTTCATTTCCAGTTTCTTTCATCTTTTCCTGGAATAGTTTCTTTTCTTTCTCCTCGATTCCAGCCCGTTGTTTCTGTTTCCTCATCTCATACCTTTTGCTTCTGATTCTTTTGGTCTTTTGAAAGGAAATTTTTGTATTCTCCAAATCATCAGAGGAGTTATGTTTCTTTTTCTTAGCCTGGGCTCTGTGATTACCTTGATTGGAACAATCGGTTCACTCTCGGATGAGCTACTACGTATCACTTGGACTACGTTTACGACTGTTTTATCCTTGTTTAAAGGATTTTTTTTGGACAATCTTCAGGGAAGTGTCCTCCCTTTTTGCAACACTGTATGCAATAAGCTTCAACTGGCTTGAGGTTCTTGTCAGGATTTGGGAATTCACATTTCCAATGATCATCTACATTACAGTCATGACAGTTTCCAGTTCTTGGCTTAATCATGGGTCTTACCATCGGAGGTCTAACACCTTGATTAGCTACATAGTACATTGGTGCAAGCTCTGGTGTAGTATAAGTCATAGGTTCTTCCATTGGTGTTGGATGTAAATTATACCAATCTCCCTCTACCATCACCGTAGATGGACTAGGCTCAACATAGGGTGTAAAAGGCACTAGTGCTTGTTCATCTATGACTCCCTCTGACTGCATGTACTTTATAGGTACTGCATTATGTCCAAGATATGGAGGTTATTGACCCAACACGGGTTGAGGTATTTCCATACTTATCAGTGGTCTTTGAGCTGGGCCATATTAGGCTGATGTCTATACATGGGTTGTCCTTGTGGCCTCATAGGCACATATTGAACATTCCCATCATACTTCGGTCGGTAGTAGCACTCATTTGTCTCATGGTTGGTCCATTTTCCCTCGATTGCACACCATTTATGTGGCCTAATAGGTTGTTTCTATTGAGGTATCCCTTGCCCTGGTACCCTCATATGTGCTTTTTGCATGTTATTCATATGTCATTCATCCTTTAGAGCATGTCTTCTATGGCTGAAAGCGGAGCAGTAGCAGCTGTTCCCACTTGTGCTGGTTTGGAGGATGTTGTTTTCTCGCTTTGGTTATCCTTAGGGACATCTTCTTCATTGAAAATATCACAATTGTATTCTAAGTCAATAGCATCAGACACACACTCTTCTAGGGTTGCATGCTTCTTGCTATACAGTATAGCATGAAGTTCTTTGTTTAGCAATCCCTCTAGAAACAATGATTCAAGTCTTTCCTCTGCAGGTATCTCTAGCTCTGGGCATCTTGCAATGTATTGTTTCATTCAAGTTGCACAATCCCTAACAAACTCACCTTGTTTCTGTTTGAAACTATAGATTTGAGCTACCGTATTGTTTTTTATCCCCGTTTTGGAACATGCAGTTACAAATCCTTGAGCTAATGTGTCTAAGTCCATGATCGACCTTGGTGGAATGTTTTGGAACCATGTCAGTGCTTTTCCTTCTAATGTCATTCCAAATCCCTCGAATTGAGTATGGAAATCGAATATGCGTTCTGCTCTTAGCACTTGCTTAAAGCTTGCTAAGTGGTCATATGGATCCCCAGATCCATTGTATTTTTTGACCCATTTTTGAAAATCGACTGGTCTGACACGTCTATTTGATTCAACTCCTGGTCTCCTGGCAGCTGGTCCTGTTCCGAGTCCTTCAAACCAGTCTATTGGAAATAGTGACTCATGTAGCCCTGGACTGACTTTATTGTCACCCGGTTTTCTTCGTGATGAGGTGGTTTTCAGTTTCTTAACATTACTCTCAAAAGATCTCTCGCGGAGTTCTTCTCATGGAATATCCAATATCCAATCCCTTATGGAGTACCCTTGATATTTGGTTTGTTCCACCTCTTTAGGACTCATCATAACAAAGTTATTGTTATAAAAATCCCTAAACAGGTAGGTCAATAGATCTGCTGAACCCTTGTCTTTGATTTTGAAGATATAAATGATCTTCATGGGCATTAGCTGTCTTGATTTGGCATGAGAAGTCCATAGAAGATCTTTGACATTTCTATCCTCCCAACAATAAACTCCGATCCTAGGATTCTCCGTGCTAAGACATTTCAAAGGTTTCAAATCAACTTGATCATATTCCTCGAATTCTAAAGTTCGTGGTCCTTCTTTTGCTGCCATACCTGGAATTATGGTACTTACTTCTAACCCCCATTTGTCTATCACGTCAGGGTTTTTGACTTGTAAATACCGAGTTTCATTTTTATCCATGTACGTTTTTCCTTGTTTTTTTGCCCTGATTTCCTCTTCAAACTCTATGTCATGGTCGTCAATGCGAATGGCATACTCTTCATTAGGATCTGGTGTGAATGCTGTATCATTCCAAATCAGATCCTTAGTAATTTGCCCATTTTGGTCAAGAAGCTCAAGAAGCTATCATATGATTCATACTACATTACGCACATAAAAAATGGTTTTAAACAACAAAAAAATCAAGTAAAAACGATCAAAATAGCTAGTGGTGAGGCCTCTTAGGATACTTGTCAACACTTTTAGGATACACACATCACATGTATTTATGCTCTAGACGAGTGCTAGAGTTTGAGCAATTAGAAAGTGCCTTAAATTACATAGAAACCCATTATCCACCCACATTAGGTTCTGAGCCTTTGACTGGGACCCAATGTAGTGCAACCCAAGACCCACACATCGCCATGGCTAGTGACTCTTCCTCTTATTTTGACATGATGGAGGGACACCCTACCCCATACCCAAAAAATACAAACCAAAATGTACCTGTCCCGGCCCCACAACCAAGTGCTAGTGTGTTTAGTTGCCTAATGGAAACCATGAGTTGAGCTACTCGTTCGGAGCCTACAACTAGTGAAGTAAACAAAGGTGATGGGGAGGTAGATTTGCTTTTCACTTCTCACCCCAAGAGTGTCCATGTCGATATCCTACCCCTTGCATTCACTAAAGACCCTACCAAGCCATCACCCTCTAAAGTTCTACTACTCGATGGTAGGAGTCTTGTTGAAGTACAAGAGGTTGAATGATATATTCAAGTAGCTAGGAAAGGGAAATTAAGAGCCTATGTGTAATAGAGCAATGCCATTCCATGAAAGCAAAGACCCCTATGACAACAATCATGCTAGACAAGCAATCAAGTGCTCGTGAATTAGAAATCACTGAGGGTCAAACCATAGGGAACCATAATGCTCCACTTCAAGGGGAACCTCCAGCACTCTAGGCTTAGAGTGGTTATTTCTCACTAAAAAGTGAGAGTATGACTTGCAAACCAAGACTTTGACTAATCTGTACATGGGATACATATACCATGGGTTGGTTAGAGGTTTTACAATCCACGTCTACTGCCACAAGTCTAGAGGAGCAGTAATGGATGGTCTATGATGTCATCCATGGGGTTATCCAATTGGAGAGGCAAAACAAGGGAATTAACATTCCTTCAATGGGTCCTATGAGATTCTTGGATACATGAAGGACAAAACAATTGACCCTATCACAAATAAAGACTCCCTAAGTAAGTCCCATGGATCCTTCATATGTTGTTTTGCCTGGAGTCTCGGTACATTCTGAGCCCACAAGCAATAGTTTTACCTTTCACAAATTTAGCTCATCTTTCCGTAGAAGATGCTACGGCTACTATGCCTATCCTTGTAATGGGGAATGACAAAAAGTACACCTTGGACCTCATTCGCTAGTAAGCACCTCTACCTAGTAGCACATTTCCTACAACAATACCTACAGGTGTATATCAATCATATATACCTATTGGCCCTCATGCCCATGTAGCTCCTACACCCCCATTTGTTTCACAGACAACCTAACTTGTGGATTACAAAATCATTTACTCAGTGTTGATGGTCACTTTTTGGCCTCTTCACACTTGGGATTTCAAGGAAAGACCTTCTCAAGTGCCAAAGGGTAGTGACTAAGTGAATCATACCAATCTATGTACAATTACTATTGGAAGCACGATAGCCTTTGCTGGTCTCAGCTACCTAATGTTTTAAGTATTCTCTTTCCAAAATTTGACCAAGGGATTCAAATTTCCAAGGCAACACGAAGGGTTCTTGGACAAAAGAAAAAAAAGGGTTTTTCCTAGTTGTGCAACAATGTTGCCTGAATTGTTTTGAAGCACATGGCATGGTCATGCATACCTACATGGTAGACATTACGGAAAGGATTGGAGGTTGGTGTACCAGGTACCTCCTTTACTAAATTTTCCTTACCCCTATTAATTTTCCTATGATGGAATTGCAGGTCCACTATGGGTATTTTATACTCTTTTTGTGGTTGCCTCTCTTAAGACGGTCATAGGCATACAAGGTGTCAATCATATTTGGCACATGTTGTCAATTACAAGGTGTACAACATGGTCTAGAAACTCATGGAGTTTGGTTTAGTCATTGTGAAGCAAGGTTTATGAGGGTCCTCTCACTCCTGTCATCACTGAGTGTTTCTACTTATCTCCACACATAAGTACTTCTCGTACTTGATGGAAGTCACATTTATTGATATCAATATATGAGACATATTCCACATGTGGAGAATATAAGTCTCTAAGACTGACACTTGAGCCTGTTTTCTCAATTATGTGATCTATATCAACTATATAGATTACCCTTTGTGAGTAATGATGATCCCATTTTTACCAGTGATTTCTAGATGACTGTTTATAAACAATTGGGAACACAACTCAATATCAATACTTGCAAGTGTTAATCAAGTCTAGAGGATATGATAAGAGTGTATGTAACCAAGAAGAAATCCAATTATGAAGATTACCTCTCTAGCTTTAAGTTTTCTTATCATGATGTAAAGCATGTTACGACTAAGTTTAGTCCCTTCATGCTTATGACTAAGTTTATTCACTTCATAATTATGATCGAATGGTTTCAACCTCTATCATCAATTATGGTGGTAGGCTAATGATGAGTCATGTCAGGAAGTCAATGACCTCTTCCATGATCATATGGATATGCTGATGTTGCTTGTTGATAAGATATATACAAGAACTAAGTTGATATCGATACACTTTGATGGAAAGTTAAGAAGAGGTATTTTGACGCGTTTAAGTACCTTCAAAAAGTCAAAAAAATTATTCATTCCTTTAATTACCTCTCACTTGTGGTAACTCATTCATCCGGTTTTGGATATATGCCATTTTTTAAAATTCTTACAAAGGGACAACAATGTAGATGATCAAGATGTTCTTGTTGGTTTCATTGAACCTCCTACTAAACCGTATGAAGCTGCACATATTTTTGATTATCACGGTATTGATCAAGTGGATAGTTGGACCTGAGGGAGGTGCCACTCTAGAAAACATTAGTGTCTTTAAGGAAACTTTTTCACTTTTGTTTTTGAGGACGAAAACCCTGGGGAATTCACCATGGAAAACTTATCGCACCACGTAAGTGCAAGGGAGGGTTTTTTTTTTAACGAGTTACATAAGCGTATAAGTTAGGGGCAGGCCCCCAATAATTTATCTCCCATGCTTAAAAATTAAGGAGGGGGGTATCATATTTATTGGGGGGGGGGGGGGGAGGGGGAAGAAGTGAGAAAAGAGGAAAATGAGAAGAAGTTTTTGTGTTTCAAAGTCGTGGCTTCCCAAAAGAGTCTGCCCTCAAACTTGTGAGTCAATACCTACAAAGATTCATGCAAGAACTAAAACTGCTTTATATCAATCGCTTGTTTTGTGATTATAGTTCATTTGTTGAGAGATGAAAGCTATAAAGAGTTTGTATAGATGCAAATGTACACGAAGAATCTAACACAACTTTGTAACAATGTTTTTTTAGCAATTTAGATGGGTCAAAATTGGACGAGTAGCCAGAGTGCAGGCTAATTGTCACATAGTTTGAAAGTCAAACTAAAACACAATGAGGGTACTTCTAGTTATCAACAAAAGTGGTTCCTTAGTACGTTGCCAGGCACTATGCTACACACTCTTTGACTAATTTTACTCAATCAGATCATGTGAGACCTAAATTTTATATGTAAGATAGGGGTATGATAGTTTTCTTCATTGATTGTTGTATAAGCAGAGAAAGGGGGGTCATAATCCCTAATATGAGTCGTGTAAAGGGGTTTTATCGAGGTTGTTCGCTCACAGGTGGCATCCCATTTTGTATATAGAGTGAATCCCCCGGGACGAAAACACTTTTCTAAGGAGGAGTAATGTCAGGCCTATGGTAGGCTGAGGGAGGGCAAGGCCCTAAACTACTCATGCATGTCAAGGGGTCTTCTATAGTGGGGCCAAGGGCCTATAAAAGGAGTATGACTGTGTGGAGATGACCATGCAGTAGGACCCTAGACCCTTCAAAGGCTTTCATAACAAACCTTTTAAGTTTAATTTTTAGTGGAAAGCCCATAATGTCGGACAATGTCACATTTGAATACTCTTATTGAGATTTTTCCAGATGATATATATGTTGACCCGTGGGTCAACAACACGACATAACTCAACAAAGTCTTATGTTTTGAGAGTTATGAAATGCTATGGATTATGCTTAAAAACATCATTTGTAATGAGTAGTTAGTCTAGTTCCAGAAGCCGGGGTGCAATGGCACTTCTAGACTGTAAATAATCCATTTGACCCCTTGAACTCTATGTTAGTTTTAACCTATGGTAGCCTTAGTATATAAGGTACCTAGGTCATTTTGTAAAATGAGAACTCTTATTATAACCAAGTTTTAAGCTGTCGTCGACTATGTGTGAGAGAGAAAGAGAGAGAGAGAGTGAGCTTCTTCCTGACGCAACTCCCCGCTCGTTCATCACATTGGAGTGATCTTCACCTAATTTTGATCAGTGAGACATACATATATGATGTCTAAAGGGCACTTTTAGGGACCAAAATTGACATTTGAGCATACCAGGGTGTTTAACATCACAAGACAATCTTACAGAGAAAATTTCATCCTATTCCGAGAACATAGACATCATACACGTATGATGTCTCAAGGCTAGATCTGACAGTCCAATTACACTTTTGACCACACAGGGGACTGGGGAATGATGTGCTAAGATTGCTTGCAAAATTTCAATTTATTTGGTCACCTAATTTTGCATTTAAAGAGATTTTTGCATATACAAGAAGGTAAAGGTGAAAAAGTGGTGATTTTGAGAAATTTTGACATCCAAAATTTACTGTGATCACATATTCTTGTTGTATGCATCAAGGAGTACCTTGGGTAGAAATATAAGTGAATTTTGAGCCAAAAGACACCATATACGTATAAGGTCTTAGAGGCCATATCTGGGTCAAATCAGACATTTGAGTATACCCTAGTGTCGTAGAGCATAAAAGAAGTCCCTAGCCAAAATTTCATTGAATTTGGAGCACAGTTGAGCTTGCAAAGGCCAAAAGACAGAAATTGGGCAAGGTTCTGCTTGTATTGACCATAACTTGCATAAAAAGTGTTCAAATTGAAATTTGAAAGTTGCTGAGAGTTGCTTGAGTGATAAGGAGTCTCTGGGATAAACGTCACTTCAATCTGGCACAAAAGACATCATATGTGTATGATGTCTCAAGCCCCAAATTTGAAGTCAAAACTTGTAACAAAGACTTGGAGTGGCTAGAGTACATCAAAGAGATCTACAGTCAAAGTTTGGAGAAAATTCTGAGCCAGTAGACATCATACGCGTTGTGAGCGGGATGGAAACACACAGAATGCCTCTATAACGACCCTACACACACTCTTGGGATGATATACACACACACACACTATGGGGCACCACTCGGCTCACACAACCAGCCTGGCCGAGACAGGAAACACAGAGACGGAGTGAGAAGAGAGAGATTTCCCACTTGCCCACTCAACACTCACACATACACTTACACACACACTCTCAATTCAGCTCAAAGGAGGCAAATTGTTGTTGTTTAGACTCAATGAAGCTCAGCCCAACACCAATGGGGCAAATAGTTTACACAGTATTGAGGAAATACACCAGATACAACCACAAAGTTAAGCAGAGGCTTCACTCACCGGAGAAGATTACACAGAAAAACATCAGAAAATCTGTGAGGAATTTGGCAAAATGGACAGCGCCATCGCGTCGGGAACGGCCCAAAACCCCAGTCTGCAATGTCAAAGTGCTCAAATTCGACCTCGGATGAGCAGTTTATGGCCAAAACAGGCTCCAAAAACCCCAAAAACACAGTTGCGGCTGTTCCTCCTCTCTTCTCCACATTTTTTCTGGTCTTCTCTCTATTTTTTCAGTTCCCACACTTAGCTTTATTATTTGGGCACCCGTGGCCTTTTAGATGACCTCAAACGGACCCCGAACAGGCCAAAAACTGACCTCGCAGTGCATAGTTGTCACCTTTTTGCATCATCCGCACACCTGGCACTCAGTTTTTCCAAATAATGCATCCTGCAACCAAGTGAAGTGGCCCCAAAAAGTGGTCCTCATGATGACCTTTCTGCATAAGTATCACAAGAAAACACCCACGTCGTGTCCATACTTCTCCGCGTGCAAGTATTGACCCCTTTCGACCTCCTGACGCCACTCGATGCCATCTGACACACCTGCTTACCTCATGTCGTCGGCCCGCGGATAGCTTCCTCGAGAAGTTTTACGCGCTACCAACTCCTCCTTATTGTAGAAAAAACGCACTAGTACTAATAATAGTGAAAATCGCTGCACTATGTACACCCTGTCCTACCTGTACACACGTGGGCTCCACGTAACCACCTGGCTATGAAAAATGGGCAATTCTTTATTTGATGCACCATGCATGGATATATACATATGCACAATCTCAAACTCCAAAAAACTCCTGACATAACTTGCCCATCCCCTAGCCTGCTAGATCATTCATGATGAGCAACAACAAAAAGAGATATGAGGCTCGCCTCATCACAAGTCTCCTCATCCCTCACAGACATCACTTGCTCCACAGACAGCTCATCCTGCTCCACCATCATCAATCTAGCATGATACAATTTAAGACGCAATCCATTTACCCTTGACTTATGTAGAACCCCATCCAGGTTAGCCAATTGATATGTACCATTCGAGAAACACTCCACTACCTTGAAAGGGCCTTCCCACTTAATCTGAAACTTCTTTTGGAAGGTGTTGTCCAGCTTACTGTTGTAGCGCAAAACCAAGTCATGCTTCTTGATACCCTTACTTTTGACCTTTTCATTTATCTTTGCCAAAGCCTTATCCTGCATCTGCCCATAATGCTCCAATGCGCTCAACCTATCCAACTGAACCTCTTGTAACTGCAAGAGCCTCTCTTTGAATGCATCACTAGGCGGCCCAAGAAACTTCTCTAACATCTTGACCGCAGGCAACTCTACCTCCACAGGCAATAGTGCTTCCTTTCCATACACCAAATGAAATGGAGTAAACCTTGTACCTGTCTTCACCGAAGTACCGTAAGCCCATAATGCACTAGGCAATTCCAAATCCCAATTCTTTCCTTGGTGCTCTGTCACTTTAGAAAGAATTTGTACCAACTCACCATTGAATCTTTCATTTAAGCCATTACACTGCGGGTAATAAGGAGTGGTATGTTGATGCCTAATCTTCATCTTCGCGCATAAAAAGTCTAGTAGTTTAGCTCTAAATCCTGGCCCCTTATCTGAAAGTAGCTCCAATGGCACCCCAAACTTGCAACATATTTCATCATACACAAACTTTGCCACATCCTTTGCAATGATCTGTTTTACTGCGATAGCCTCTGCCCTTCTAGAGAGATAGTCCACTGCAGTCAAAATATAGCTTTTGCCCCTGCTTGTGATAGGTAACGGGCCTATTGCATCAATCCCTCACTTTTCAAACACATCAAACGCCATAATGGTTTTTCGTAGCTCTGGCTTCAACACTCTTTTCCCAAATGCTTGACACCTATTGCAAGACCTACACCAATGGTGAACATCCTTGTGCAAACTAGGCCATACATACCCCTCTTGCAAAATCTTATGCAAGGTGATCTTTAGAGCAAAATGGCCACCACATGCGCCTTCATGATTCTCTTCCAACACTCTATAAAGCTCCTCCCTCCATGGTACACGTCTCAACACGAGATCAGCCCCTTTCATGTATAAGACATCATCAATCAATTTGTACCTGTATGCTCTACGCACAAAGCCATACTTCTTAGACTTCTGAATCTCCTTTGGAATGATTCCTGTTAGCAAAAACTCCTCTTCTTGAGCCAAACTTTCCCGGCCATGATAAAGAGGTAAAGTGGTCCTCAACACAAATAGCTCCCCAATCATGCCTTGAGCTGCTTCATGTGCCTCTCTATTTAGAGCACGTTCAATGTGTCTGATGATCCATGCTTCAAACTTTTTTAACAGGCCTTTAATTCTGAAGCACATTTCCTTCAATGAGGTGTTCTTGCTCTTCCACACACCCAGCACTTGCTTCACCACTAACAAGGCATCACCTTTTATGCTCAACCTTCGAACCCCATGCTTCAAACAAATGTGTAATCCGGCTTCCAGAGTAGCATATTCAGCCTCATTGTTACTATGAGCATCCAATTTGAACCCTCTCTTGCATACTAGCTTCCCCTCTGGATCATAAAGTGCTATACCCCCTGAAGCTGCATCATGGCTCTTTCTGTATGAACCATCAAAGAACAACACATGTGCATTGCTGATCTGTGGCACTTCTTCAACTACCTTTCTCACCACCTCTTCCTTAACAATAAGGGGATTCTCCTTGTAGGTCAACAAATCAGCTAGGGTAGCCCTTGTACTATCTTCCACTAGAAAAGAGAACTCAAACTCTTGCGGCTCAATTACCCATTTCTTCACCACATTTGACATGTTAGTACCATTAATTAACTGTGGCAAAAAGGCATAACTCGTCAAGAAAACAAAAGGCCGTGGTAGCAAGTAATGACGAAATTGTCGACAAGCAAATATTACACTGGCCATCACTAGCTCTAATTCCGATAACTTTCTCTCCGCTAACAACTTCACTCGGCTTGCACAATACACTGGCCTCATATAATGGCTGCCCTTCCCCTTTTGCAATAGCATGGCTCCAATGGCATCATCCCCTACTGATGGATTTACATAAAACACTTTCTCCCAATCAGGAGCCTGCATGGCTGACAACCCCCCTAACACCTCTTTCACCTCTTGAAACACTTCTTCACACTTGTCATCCCATTGCAATGGATCATGCTTTGCCACTTGCTGTAATGGATAAAGAAGCTGCAAAGACAATGGAATAAACCGTGCCATGTACTTCACTTTGTGTATAAAAGTTGCCAATTGCTTCGTACTCGTAGATAATGGAAGAAGAATAATAGACTTAACCTTATCTGGATCAGCCTCAATGCCATTTTCTGACACCATATGGCCCAATAACTTCACCCTTGGCTGTGCTAGATGACATTTCTTTGGATTTAGTTGTCCTCCACATTCATCATATCGAGCCAATACCATCTGCAGCTTCTCATGGTGTTCAACCCTACTACTGTAGACACAGAAGTCATTCATGAAAGCTTTAACACAACTACCAATGAATGGTTCCAATACCCAATTTGCTCTCTCTTGATAGAAGGAAGGTCCATTTGACAACCCAAATGGAAATACTGTGTAGCAATAGCAGCCCCATGGCGTAATAAAAGTGTTCTTTGTGCGGTCTTTAAGAGCAATCTTCAATTGAAAATAGCCTGAAAAACCATCACACACACTGTACCTCTCATAACCTGCCACTGAATCCAAGATCTGATCGATGAATGGAAGAGGATATGGGTTCGTCTTAGTGGCTGCGTTTAAGGGTTTAAAATCTACACAAATTCTCCACTTCCCATCCTTCTTTGGTCTGACTACAACTGGACTCACCCATTCTGTGGTCTCCACAGGGACTATAAACCCTGCCTTCAATAACTTGTCCACCTCTTCTCGTAAGGCTTCCATTTGCTCTTGACCCATCCTTCTTAGCCCTTGCCACACTGGCTTAGCACCTTCTTTCAGCTCTATATGCATCTCTTCACCCTTAAACCCTCTGATCTCTTCATATGAAGTAATGAACAAATCAGGAAAACTAGCCAGCATGTGCAAATATATATCCTTCTCCATAGCTGAGAGGTCTCCACTGATCATTTGTGTCATCAATTCTTGCTTCTTTGACAACTCAACCTTGGTTTGCATCAGCCCTTCAATCACTTCATAAGGCCCTTCACTTTCATCTTCAACTTCATTCGCAAATGAAACTAAACCAAACTCCTGGATTTCTTTGTCCATCAAAAGAAATGCAACATCAACATCCTCATTACTGCTAGTAGTGCTATCACTGTCCTCATCTGTCACCGTGGAAGAGTCTTCATCACTAGACTCATCCTCATCTTCATAAAGCTCCTCTAATCGTTTTCTTGTGTCCATATTATAAAGCTTCTTGGCACTTGTCTTTCCATAGAGCCTAATTGTACCACGTCGCCAATCTTGAACAGCTTCCACTGCACGTAACCATGGTCTGCCTAGTATAATAGGATATGCTCCCAACCCTACTGGCATCACATGAAAATCAACCACTGCCTTTGCATCATATGCCTCCACTTCTAAGCTCTTTACAACACCCAAGCATTTTACTTTTTGATGGTTTGCCAATCTGATCCGGAAACCTGACACCCCAGCCACTGTGAGACCCATCTTCTCAACGCATGAGTGTGTTATGACGCATATTTGGGCTCCGCCATCCACATAACCTTGTCCCAAATTTTTCCTTTTATGCCACACATCTACTATTGGACAAATGTCTGGTAGCTCATCCATTGCCAACACCTTTACTGAACCTCTCTCTGGCTCTTTCTCAATTGGGTTAACCATCTTCTTCCACTGTCGCTTTAGCTTAGGCACCATCTCTATAAGCTGCCCAAAAGTAACATCTGCCTTCCTGCTCGTTAGATCCTCCTTCAAGTCATAGCTTAATTGCCCATCCCCTAGTGAAAAATCTGAAACATGAAAACGAGCTCTCCTTTTCCTCTTGGCCTTGACATCCTCGCCTTCATGGCTCTTTCCTTTCTTCTTACTAGGACCTGGGGCACTTCTTCCTTCCTTATCCTCTGTGGTCCTCTTCCCAATAGGCATCACTAATGTATCCTCTAGCTTTGATGCCTTCTCCAAGGTGACTACACTTAGCACTTTTGTCTTTCCCTTTTCCTCCTGGGTCAGTCCACTGGTTCCTTCGTCTCCCTTAATTTCGATGCCATAATCATTTGACCTAGTTAACACCTGTCTTGGCAATGGATACATGTCTCCCCCCATCCTTGGTGGCTTATCACATTGCGGGCTAATGTGACCCAACTCTCCACAATTATAACATGTGGGCGTTTGCCTCCAAAACCTACCATTGCTTTGTCCAACACCATTCCTAGGCCTTTCTTCACCTCCTGGCTGATTTGCAAACCTCCCTCGACCTCGATTATTTCCCACTTGACCTAGCATGTTTAGGCTGAGATTCTTCATCAAATCTACCACTTGCCTCATGTCTTGCCTTAGCCCATCATCTTGCACCGATGTAGTGACCACTGCTGGCATAACCTGAGTAGTAACAGGAACCACTGGTTCATGATGAACCCCTGACATGCGACCTTGTAAAGACTCTATAGGCTGAAATTCAGACCTCATGGGCAAAGACTCCACCCCTAATTGGCTCATTTTCCTCAACTTCCACTCTTTGTTCCTTGCTACCTCTAGTGCATCTTCATATGTCCTAGGCTTCTTTAGCTCCACTCTCCAATGTATATTCTCCCAAAGACCAGCCAAGAACCTGTCCTTCTTCATCATGTCAAGCGGGGGTACCTGTGGTGCTAAGGCCTTGCACATCCGCTCCCATGCCAATGAGAACTTACGTATGTACGCATCTACTGGCTCACCTTCCTTTTGCACTAAAGCCTGTACTTCTTGTCACACTTTGTCAGGATCTTCTATCTTCACAAACTCCACTTACAATCCATGCCTTAGATTGTCCCAACTCAATCTTACAAGTGGATCAGCCACACGCAACTCCTCTTCAAATGTTTTTGACCAGACTCGTGCATCACTCTTCAAACAAATTTGGAGAAGACGTAACATATGCGCAGGGTCATGAATCTGGTTGCTAATGCAGGCAACCTCCATTTTTTCCAAAAAATCTTCCACATCTTCATCACTTTTTCCATGAAACTCCGGATAAGAGAAAGCCATGGCTACCCAAGTTACAATGCTTTGAGAACCCCTTCGAACACACGTGCAAGAACCCAAAACTTCTCACTACCCAATCCCCAGAAACTTCAATGGAGCTCAACTTTAGATAAGGACAAACACATGCACATCAAATGAGTTTTCATAGTTAATCATCGGAATGACAAGTGGCAAAGGACATTCCAGGATCTCTCGTAATCTTCTTGGCCCGAACATAAAGACTATGCACTGCTGGAAAAAAATCTTCCTGGACACATGAACATTTATCTGGATTCTTTGAGTTAAATGAAAAGGAGTGAATTGAGGGCCATTTTGATCATCCATTAAAGCCAACCATGAAGCTCCCAAGAAGGCACACCTGACTTAACCTCTGATTTTGCCAAAATTTCAACAGCATAACAGCATAAATGGCTCAAAAGACCAAGAAACTAGCCATCATAACTTGGAAAAATTTTGACAGAGTTTCCCCAGAAGTAGAGCAGTAGGAACCCAAAATATAGACTGTATATATATGCATAAATTGTCAACAATAGAACCCGAGCATCAACTAGGACTCACTAGTACATAGCCTATGGCAAGGTCACAAAAAGGGTGCTCCAGCTACCTGTATCACCGAAAGGATCTCCACATTTGAGAATCCCCCAGCTCAATAAAAACCTCACACTATCGACCCTCACACGAAGGCTAATGCAAATCGCGTATAGTCAAGTCTCAGAAATGACTATCTTCTAGACCAAGTCTCAGAAATGGCTGGGACTGCCAAATACAACCAAGTATGGATCCACAAATGCGTACAATGGCAGTTTCCACAAGTAATGTACAATCCAGCAGACAATGCGCGTAAATAGGCGCCAAGTGATGCATACCCACAACAACTGCAAGTGACATCACTGCTACTATATCACTGTACTCCAGCTACCTGTACCTGTGTGAATCACCTGTACCTGTACCTGTCCCTGTAACCTGTAACCTGTAACCTGTAACCTGTAATCTGCAAGCTGTAATCCCGAATCTCGAAGCTCGAAGCTCGAAGCAGAAGGTACTCGAAGAAGATCCTCCGTGGGGGCGCCAAAAGAATGTGAGCGGGATGGAAACACACAGAATGCCTCTATAATGACCCGACACACACTCTTGGGATGATATACACACACACTATGGGGCACCACTCGGCTCACACAACCAGCCTGGCCGAGACAAGAAACACACAGACGGAGTGAGAAGAGAGAGATTTCCCACTTGCCCACTCAACACTCACACATACACTTACACACACACACTCTCAATTCAGCTCAAAGGAGGCAAATTGCTGTTGTTTAGACTCAATGAAGCTCAGCCCAACACCAATGGGGCAAATAGTTTACACAGTATTGAGGAAATACACCAGATACAACCACAAAGTTAAGCAGAGGCTTCACTCACCGGAGAAGATTACACAGAAAAACAGCAGAAGATCTGTGAGGAATTTGGCAAAATGGACAGCGCCATCGCGTCGGGAACGATCCAAAACCCCAGTCTACAATGTCAAAGTGCTCAAATCCGACCTCAGATGAGCAGTTTATGGCCAAAACAGGCTCCAAAAACCCCAAAAACACAGTTGCGGCTGTTCCTCCTCTCTTCTCCACATTTTTTCTGGTCTTCTCTCTGTTTTTTCAGTTCCCACACTTAGCTTTATTATTTGGGCACCCGTGGCACTTATTGCGAAGAAGTGATTTCAATGTATAAAAATGCGTGCATAACCAAGTTTCAACATCACTGACATGCATGTTCTGTATAAATCGAGTACTCTTTGTTGTTTCAAGATAAATTTCACAACTTGTCACTCTGTGTCAATTATTTTGGCAAACCATGTGGTTTTTTCACTAGTGTACCAATCCTTCAACACCAAGTTTAAGTTGTGCATATTACAACCATTGGCAAAAATGTGTGGAAAGCACTTCTTTATCGATGTTCTAAAGTTTTTACAGTTCTTTACATTATCCATGACTACTTGAATGACATGCTTAACTCCAATTTCTTTAATTACATTCTTCAAGACCTCAGAAATTTGTTTGCCACTTTTAATTGCATTAGAACTATGAATCGCCTTTATGAACGTTTCTTCCTTTGGACAAACCAGCATTACATTGATCAGTGGTCTTCTTTGAACATTAGACCAATCATCACTCACAATTGTACATCCTAAAAGCGAAATATTCCCAAGTATTATTTTGGAAATACGCTCTTTGACTTCGATGTAACATTTGTCCAAGAGAACATTTCGTATCGTGTGAGACGAAGGAGCTGGAAATCCTAGGCCAAACTCACCGATTTTTTTCTAGACGACCTTCCAATGATTACTGTCTACCATGACCAAAAGAACTTCCAGTGAAGAAAATCGCTTTGGCGAGTGCGGTTTGTGATTCTTCTAGAGACTGCATTCGAAAGCTCTGATGCAATGATTTTTGACGCATTTTCCCAAGTCCACCTTCATTGTGACGCTTAAAAGGAACATTGCTTGCCATTTCCTCTCCGTGTGCAGGTTGTTCTGCAAGGTTAGTTAGTGTCACCACATGATCAACAGAGTTAATATTTGGCTCTTACTGCTCTTGACGTGCATCCAAAGCAAAGCTATGTATCCGCTGTCTCTTGCTACCCTTTTTGGCGAGCTCTTCTCTCTCAAACACTTTGCAATTGAAGGTGCCTGAGGATGTTCACATTTCTACAATTCTTTTTAATGCAACCCAAAAAATGGTCCCTAATATGTGGTGCACCGCTTGATTTTGTAGTGAAGCAAAATTTACATTGCCACTCCATATATCGACCGCATATATTGTGAGCATAATCCCACTCTTTGCCAATGGCTTTTTTATTCTTTGCCTTCTTCGTACCACTTGTGCCAACATTTTGCTCCATTGCTTTCAATTTAATACTGCAGACACAAGAACTAGATGTTCAGTTTTTAAAACATTCTTCTTCTTTTCAATATATATTAGAAAAACATTCACTAAGAAAGTAATCAAATTTGCACAATATGAGATTTGCAATGCGCTCTAGTTAATCCACATTCGCTCAAATATGTTGTGAGTAATTGCTATGCACTCTCTACACGGCATCATGAATACAACAATGCTATGAATTTATCAATGCAATTATAAATATGATGATTATTCATACATTCTCTTTGATTTGCAAACAATAAGACACATAAATTTCAAATGCTACAAAGGATAATCAACTTTTACACTGAAACGATGTCAATTACTTGCAAAACACACATGAACGCGATAATATCTATGATTGGTCATGTCATGCAATAACAATCTTTCATAATACATAATGCACTCCCTATATAAAACCAATGCATAAAACAACACAAAGAAATCTTCAATACAATCACACAATTGAGGACTACTTGTACCCAGTCGAGGATTGTAGCCCCCTTATGCTTCCAATTCAATATATAAAAGCTATTTCCACCCAAGGATTATAACTCTTATATTGTGCAGTGACAATGTATATCAACTCATATCTATGATGGTGAAAAATGCAAGACTTCAAGGATCTTTATATACTTATTACACTAGTATAGGGCATCCAACAGTGGACTATCGACTCGTCATTTACATATGCTCATCTTCTAAAACCAACTTCAGCCCTTTTATGGACCAATGGCTTCGTCGCAATGTGCATGACTCTCCAAATTCTCAATTGTTTTGGTTTCGTACCTTTATGTTCGGTGAAGGATTTAAATATTTGTAGAAGTGGTTACCGAATTAAGAATCACATCCGGCAAAAAAAAAAAAGATCTGTGACTATGTAACCTGGGTCAATTCACAAAGAGATGATTGTACCCGACGCTCGGATACACTCCCAAGGGATTTGCCTATTCAAAGCACCACGATTAGCAGGGGTTTTACTTTATATAATTACGTCTGTCGAATTTTTTTATTTTTTGACAAGCCCACCGAGCAACGACCCGCGGGGGAAGTAAAAAAACCCGATGGACCCTTAGGGAACATGTATATACCCGATGGATTAATCGACTCTATTTTTGTTTTTGTACGTCATCATCAAGATCACGTTAACAATTAACGTGATCACGTCTTTTTTCTTGTGTAATTATTGATGTTATTAATGCAATCACACGATCGTGATCACGTCAATGAAATCTTTAACCCCATCCCTACCTCTCTCTCTCTCTCTCTCTCTCTCTCTCTCTCTCTATATATATATATATATATATATATATATATATATAGAGAGAGAGAGAGAGAGAGAGAGAGAGAGAGAGAGAGAGAGAGAAAGAAGAGAGTTTTAACGTCGTATAAAACTATCTCAAGAGACCTTTAAGATCTAGCAGACTAGAGGGGGGGAGAGAGAGAGAGAGGCTCTTGCGTGATTGCGAGAGAGTGTGTGTGTTTTTACTAAATGCATGGATACAAGGATATGCAAGGAGGAAAGAAGAAAAGTCTCTGTCGATTCCTCCTAATTTTTTTTTTTCAAAATGAGGGTCACATCTATACTATATATTAAGGAGACTGGTTTTGCCAGTGCCACGTGTCAAAGTTTGCTGCATCCGGTGAGTTCCGGTTTATATGAGTGAGGGGGAGAGGGGGAGAGAGAGAGGCCGCCTTGAGTGGCCGGCCGTCCTAGTACATATGGTACGTGGCGAGCTCATTTAGGAGGTAAAGAGCAACGCATGATCGGGACATGTAGAATCTGGATCGAAAGGTCCGAAGTCCAATTGGAACGGGGGTCCCGAAATGGCGCGTATTGACTTGGCACAGACGCATACGTGCTTCCTCTGCTCTGGTCATCAGGGAAGCAGACTTCTTTTAGACCTGCCCATCACCTTTCTCCTGCACCACCTGCATTTTCTCCAGCTTTGTTTACCTCCAGAATAAACACCGAAGCGGCCCGCCACTCATACGCAGTTATCCCGCTCATTGAGTCGGCATCAACAAAGTCTTCGTGCTTGTATCTCATCGATGACCATTGCCTCACCATATTCTGACAGGTAGTTAAATCCGTTTGCTGTTTCACTAAAGAACGAACACACACACACACACACACACACACACACACACACACACACACACACAATGGGCAACCAGCCAAGCGCCGGCAGGCCAGTGAACCAGCAACCTCAGAATCGCAAAAGGCCTCCTTCTCAGCCATACCGCCGCCAGCCTGTGCCCCGGCAGATTGCAACCAATGTCTTAAACAAACCCTTTGAGGATATCAGAGAGACTTACACCCTCGGCCAAGAGCTCGGCCGAGGGCAGTTTGGCATTACACGTGCCTGCATCCATAAGGCTACGGGGCAGCGGCTGGCATGCAAGTCCATATCCAAGCGCAAGCTCACATCTAAAGATGATGTGGATGATGTACGCAGAGAGGTTCGTGTGATGAAATATCTCTCAGGTCATCCCAATATTGTAGAACTGAAAGCTACTTATGAGGATCGCCAATCTGTGCATCTTGTGATGGAGCTTTGTGCTGGCGGTGAGCTTTTTGATCGCATTCTCTCAAAGGGCAAGTACTCAGAACGTGAAGCTGCTACTGCATTTCGAACTATTGTTGAAATTTTACACAATTGCCACTCACGGGGTGTCATGCATAGAGATCTCAAGCCTGAAAATTTCTTGCTTCTCAACAAAGAAGAGGAGTCTCCTTTAAAAGTCATAGATTTTGGACTGGCGGCCTTCTTCAAGCCAGGTTAGTTTGTGAAAGCATAGCCTTCAAGTATCACTTTGCATGAAATGTTTTCACTTTTTAAGAAAAAACCCACCTTTTGGCAATTGGAAGGGAAATGATCTTTGTTCTTGCTGGATGGTTAACATCTGTAGCCTCACTGAGGATCATAGTTTTTTCATATGCCAAACATGCTGTACGCGTATGAAGGTATGAAAAAAGTATGATTTAAAACCATAGAAACACGATACGTTGAAAATAGGGGGAAATTTGACAGGATGCAAGACTTCTGAACATAAAAAGACTACACATTAGAAGCTAGAAGTTACAACTAGAAGGCTAGAGCAGATGCACATTCCATAATTGCCAAACATTTGGGCCTCCCAATTTTTTAAGCCTGAATTATGAAATTCAATCATACTCCAATCCCACTCCCATGTTTGCAGATGTATGATTCGGCAATCATATGCATATGAATTCTTAAGACTATTCTAAGGGTAACTTTGAAAGTTTGTTGAGGAAGAAGTGGAAAGGGAGAGACTATTGCATGGTCAACGTTTGGAAAGATTAATTGTTGTAGCCCGAATTTTGCTAACACTAACATTTCACAGCAATTTAGTGAGATGATGCTTACTGAATCAATGAGTTTTAGACCAGGAGTTGTGAATTGGTACAAGCTGAAAACTATTCTCGGATGCTGTAATAGCTTTATTCTGTACTATTGCTTCGAGACGTCTGCAAACAGGGAGACTGCTGTTTATTCCCGACACAAGTGTTGGCTATCACACAAACCTTCATGAGAAGCTTAACTCAATATGGTCATCCTTTTCTTGTTTATGAGAGAAAAAAGAGAAAAACACCGGTTCATAAGTGTTTTAGGTACATCCTGCAGAAATCCAGCAAAGCGTAGAGTAGCCTTCACTTGATAATTGAGCATTTCCAGTATGGCTTGTGCCTTATGTTATCTGTATGTGAAGGAAACTATCGATTGCTTTTAACCAGCACCTTGCCTTGCTTTCGAAAAAAAGAAGTTTACAGTGTACATACTGCTGGTTATTCTGCACTCAAGCTTATGTATTGAAAGCACATACGCAATTGCATACATAGGACTTGAGGTGCGAATAAGCTTATGTATTGAAAGCACATACGCAATTGCATACATAGGACTTGAGGTGCTCTATTCGCACACAGGACAAAAGACGAACACAACGTATGAAATCTGGTCCTTAAATCATCGTTGGAGCTGGCCTTGGGATTGTCAGTAAAGATATGTGGGCTGTAAGTCTAGAACTCTAGAAATAGAAATCATCCTGAAGGATCCAAAGAGACACAAAGTAGTTGGAAATTAAAAGGCGGAGAAAACCTTGCAGATTCAACTATCTGAAGCAGCTGAAATCATCACTCAAAGGAAGGGTTGGAAACTTGTTATGGGTAGCTTAATGCTTGCTTCTCTTCTTGATGAGTACACACGAGAGATTTGTTTGGTATCCTTTGAAAGCTTCTGTACTGAACATCATGGTCAAATCATATTTGGGCAGGAGATATTTTAAAGGATTTTGTTGGAAGTGCATACTATATTGCTCCTGAAGTTCTTCGCCATGAGTATGGACCAGAGGCAGACATTTGGAGTGCAGGTGTTATATTGTATATTCTCTTGTGCGGTGTTCCACCTTTTTGGGCAGGTAAAGGTTCCTGACATTTACTATGTCCAGTAGATATCTTAGAGAAAGTACGAAGGAGTTTGTGGGTAGTCTGTATACCAAGAAAAAATGGTAAAACCACTTTGCCTGTTTGTAATCCATCCACAGATACAGAGCAAGGTATTTTTGATGCTATACTAGCAGGCTCTTTTGATCTCACAAGTGAGCCATGGCCATCAATCTCGTCCTCTGCAAAAGATTTAGTCAAAAAAATGCTGAAACAGGATCCTAAAGAACGGCTAACGCTTCTGGAAGTTCAGAGTATGCCTTGAATAGTGGGTTTCCATCACTGCGGCTAGTAGGATGTCAGCTGGAATAAACCCCTTTTGGTTTTGCCTACAGGCCATCCTTGGGTGATAGTTGATGGTGAAGCCCCCGATACGCCTATGGATGGTGTAATGCTGACAAAATTGAGGCAATTCAGAGCAATGAACAAGCTAAAGAAACTAGCTCTGAAGGTATGCTTTGTCGTGTTGTTGTGTAGCTCATGGTGGCAGTATTACATCCTTTTATACAAGCATTTTGTACAGGTTATTGCTGAGAATTTATCAGAGGAAGAGATTGTAGGGCTAAAGGACTTGTTTCAAAGTATGGACACTGATAACAGTGGTACTCTCACATTAGAGGAGCTGAAACATGGGTTAGCAAGACAAGGTTCTTCGATTGCCGAATCAGAGGCTTATCAGCTACTTAAAGCGGTAGATTTTAGCTCTCAGCTCATTTGTTATGGATGTGTTGATTGCAGTGTATTTGTCTAGTGCTTGCCACATCTTGGTCCTTTATGCTTAGAAGAGATAATTTGCTTGCTCAAGTGTACAAAAAAATTCCAGAGGCAGTTTAAGTTTGAAAGTTGTTTGAGGCATGTGCTCAGTAGGATCTGGGCTGATTAAGGTGTGCTCCTGAGCTCTGAATGTTCAGATACGCCCGTGTCATCTGCAAAGTCAGTGTCAAGGAGCTTCTGCTTCCTGATAGGTGCACGTTACTCCAGACCCTGTTTTACGTGCTGTCAAAAGCTGCTCATTGTCTCAGCAAAGAATAAAAACTAGAAGGGATGCCTCTAATTCACTGCTTGAGGAAGTGTCCTCTCCAATATACCCTCTAGGAAGCCTTCATTCACCTGATTGTAGGCCTTCTCGAATTCAAGGACAGCAAGATTCTAACTCCAAAGTGAGCGAGGGCAGTAGCCTCTGAAGACATAATTTTTCTGTCAAGGGTGCTGGGACTCTTGATAAATCTGGTCTACACACATAGATTTAGCCACAGACATTGTGATCTTGAGCTAGGGAAAACTGAAACAAGAAACATACTGAATCTAGCATGAGCTAAATGCCTATCTGTCCACCAAGGAATGGTGGCCTTAAGCTGCCACAATCAGCAGCTTTATAGGAAATTCTTATTCTTCAATTTGAGTTGTCTTAGTATCAACTCTCTTGATTGGTGTTACAACTGCCAATTCTTTTACGCATCTATCATACAGAAAAAATTCTCTTTTCCTGTAGGGATACTAGCTTTTGCAGAATATCCACTTATTTGAGCCATCAGATTTGATTTATGCTGTACACTAATTGGTCGACAGGAGAGGCTATTGAATGCTATTTTGAAGTTACATTTAGTGGCATTATAACTCCTGGGCTGTACAAAAGCACCTTAGACATACTGAGTTAATCTTTACATTCTTCTTCCTGAAATCTTCTTGTCACGCTCTCGTCGTCTGGCATAGAGCTGTTGCAATCTTTCCAACTTACAGAAGAAGTGGTTGCTTCCTTATTGAGGCGAGCACAATACTGTTGTGTTACATCATCTAAAGGTATACTTGTCCCAATTGTGTAGCACTTTGAGCGAGCATATTTTCTTGTTTAATTTTTAATGGAGGTCCTTGTGCTTGATCTTAGGATTTTCAGTCTTACTTGGTTGCATGCTTTCACAAAGATCATAATTCAAATTCTGTTTTCTAATTCACAGGCAGACATTGATGGCAATGGATCTATAGATTACTCGGAGTTCATTGCTGCTACAGTGCACAGAAGCAAGCTGGCCAAGGAGGAGCAATTAGTTTCTACTTTCGAGTATTTTGATACCGATAGGAGTGGGTAAGGGATTAGGCTGGGGGTAATGGAAAAAGTTGTTGAGATGAGGTTAAAGAACCTGGTCTATTTTTGTTTGCTGTTCTGTGCTTAGATTGATTAGATGAGGTTTAAGACCGAAAACACTTTTTCTGCTTGAATGAATTCTCTTTGTTATTGTGTGCTTAGATTTATTACCACCGATGAGTTAGCAGATGCTTTGTCAAAGCATGGTATGGGCGACGAAGAAACCATTAAATCCATCATTGCAGAAGTGGACACAGACAAGGTTAGCACAGTGCCTTGTTTCTAACAATTCTAAAGGGAAAGCCTCTGCCATAGATTTATGGTGGTGAATTGCACAGGATGGATGCATTGATTACGAGGAGTTTGTTGCCATGATGCAACAAGGACTTCCCCACTAGAAGCGCTGATTGCCTGAGCTTTTGGATCTTAGCTTGTTGACCAGATTCAGGACCAATCCTTGCTTCATGTCCTCCTTCTTCCCAATGCTGCTTCTGGAGTGTAAAGGGAACTTTCTGCCTTGTTCTACAAGCTCACATTCATTCTTTATGTGTACATAAGGAATGTGCAAGTGGTGTATGAAAATTGTACAGCTGCTGAGACTACCGTTGTGTTAGTGAAAAGGATTGGGCATGTGTTTCCAGATAGTTCATGGTGCAATATTTTCTCCCGCATCGGTGGAGCATCTGATAACGGTGCCATTTGTTGTTGCACCTTCCACCCCACAATCTACACATCCACCTCCGATTCTGAAAGTCTTATTACTACCGGTTGTAGTCGGTTCATGATATGGCTGGTAGCCATTTCCATCTACACCCCTCTAGGCATATGGACATGGTCACTGTAGGTCTTTCCGGCCTCTGGCTCTGTTTGCAAGATAGTAGCTGAAACATTTCACCCCGACTGTCTTTGCAGTCTGTGATGTGCTTAAGGAACAACTTGTAACAGCTTCTTTTGTTCCTCAAGATGGTCTTTTGAGTTGAGACAATGAGGGCCATTAGAGAGAAAGAAACCAAGGAAATATTCTGTACTACAGTCTTCGATTTTCTGATGGTGTTTCATATTCTACTCAATTTATGAATTCAAGTGGCCTGTTATGCTTTTGGCATTTACCAGATTAGGGCAATTCAGGGTTGGTTATGTGAATTGGCAGTTGTATTGCAGGCCATACCAAAATGTGTAAAAAGTGATAAAACACCAGTTAGCTTTTGAACACTGTTGGGTACGGAGTCGTGTAGATTTATTTTTTCTTTTTTGAGGTATAATTGAAATTTAAAAGATGCCACTGGGAATTGAACGCAGGTCTTTATGCACTCACACCTCCACCTTAACCACTAGGTTGCTACCCGTTTGGCAGCATTTAGAATTCACACTGTCACAAGATATTTGATGATGTGAGAGCTGTGGTGCTAGCCATGCATGGCAAGCATGCAAACAGTGCCTGTTTTATTTCGGAGCTTGCTGAATGACTTGATAAGGTTGGGTGCTCTATGCACATCAAGTTCCACTGTTCTTTGAGATGGAAATTTGTGCACCTCCATTGGTGGGGTTGTGTCCAAGGTGATGTGTGTCCAAATGGCTCAACATGTCAAATGGGAAAAAAATACCGAGATACCCTTGAAATTTGGAGAGTTACCAATTGGCAAGCTAATGCCCCCCCCCCCCCAAATAAAATATGACCTAAAGACTAGGAAAATGAAGTATATATGCAACAGGTGTCTAGGGGCATCAACCACTGACAAGAGGCCACAATACAAGGAATCAACTTGCAAAGGAGGGAGAGGGCACAATACGAGGGCAGGCGAGGGAGGAAGCATTCCATGAACTATCTCTCATCTAGTAAAGGAACGAGTAGGCCTTGACCCGTATTTTGTAATGATAACGTGGACGCTCCTAAGTGGTGTTGATACAATGATCTCCTTGAAAGTCTAGGCCACCTCAAGCAAAGTATTTGAACGATAGATGAAATGCTCCTCGTTCTTTGCTGCCAAACTTAGCACATGTGCTCCTTTGATGGCATTGTAATGTATCTTTTAACCTCTTATGTTCATCTCGTACGAGGATGTCTTGAGTATTTGACCAATGGTAGATCTCAACCCATGTGAGAGATGCATGTCCATATATCTAGGGTGATCGATACATCCATGCTTAGTAGTACGAAGAAGATGCTTCTTGTAGAAAGATATTTTTGTACCCAACTCTCGTGTAGGTGCAAGCCATGTTGGGATGTTATTGATTAAACCAGACTAACATCTGTGCATAGTAGCAGGTAGTGTCTCCTCTCTCTACGAGTTGTTCAGCTATTCTTGTCAGAATTTTCGCTCCTCCTATGTATTTTGGCTTCTCGTTGTGCATGGCAATTACTTGCTCGTGGATGTGTTGAGCGTAATTCACCTCTTTTGGCATATTGCTCTTTAATGCCCATGTGATGGTGGTCGCAATGGCATGGGGTGGTGTCGTATACTTTTGCGGTCTTTTACTGCAAACATGAAGAAATTGGTTGTACAGTCGACAAAGGGTTGCCGCTCTTGGGTCCGCCATATCTCTATAGGTCCCATTCTGTTTCTTGGGCCCATAGACCTCTATGGCCTCCTTGCTTTCCCTGATCGAGCTCCCTTTGTTGTGCAGCTTCGATGCGTTTGCAATTAGCTGTGGAGTGATCTGTACTTCTACCTTCTCTCCATCCATGGGTGTCAATGTGGCTTTTCCATCCTTCTGAATGGATGTTGCCAACTCGTACACTCTTCTTGTATCCACACCTGATGGTCTTGAGGTGAAGAAGCTATGCAAGTCTATCCTTTCCAGGTACCTGTTGATGTCTTCTGACCTGCTATAATCTACCAATTCCTGTGGGATCATTGGTACATCCACCACTTGCCCTTGAGGATCTCTGAAAGTCCGCTGGTAGATCTTTATTCCCTCTTTCTCCAATACTGCTTCCTCCACCCAAGTTTTGGTTGGCTTGAGGGTTTCTGCTGGAATGTCAAATGGTTCCGCTTCTGCAATAGCATTTTTGATTGTCGGTCTTTTTCTCTTCGTTGCCGATGACTTGGTGGAATCCATGGATCGTGTAACTCCAATTTCAAAAGTTAGCGTCTTTTTAGTACTGAAAGACGAAGTGAAGCTTTTAACTATCCAAATGACTTGAAAATTGAAACATGAGCTATTCAGGGCCTAAGGATGCAAGGTAGGTGAAAAAATATGCAAAATGGGCTCAAAATCATGCTGGAGACATCATACGCGTATGATGTCTTTTGTGTCAAAATGACTTCATATTGGTTGTGCTTGTAGCTGATAGTGTATACATGATTATCATATGCTTGGATTTGAGTTTGGATCCCATTTGGTCAAGTTTTGGCCAATTTAGTCGAGTTCCGGCTCTTGGCAAAATTTTGAAAGGGAATTGGATTTTATGATCCAAATTGGATAAAACTTGGTGGCTCACTTTCAAATGGCATGTAGATCACTACTGTTTGGTGGTTGAAGCCCTGAGGTGCCAAAATCACATAGTGAGACATCATACGCGTATGATGTCTTTTAGTGTATTTTTGGACCAAATTTCTCTATAAGCTTGGATTTGGCTTTAGATAAGCTTATTCAGTGGATTTATGAAGTTTGGATAGATTTTGGGCTAAAAATGGCTCTGGAGACATCATACGCGTATGATGTCTTTTTCATCAATTTTGCATGGGATTGGTTCTGTGGACTCCCTATGTACTAGTGAAGGACTGTCTCTACTCAAATCTTGGTTTGGACTTGAGTATGTTGGATTTGGGCCAAAAATAGGCTTTAGGTGAAGGATTTTCCCTCAATTGGGCTAATGGGGTGATCCTCTTGACCAAATGGTTCCAAATTTCATATGTAGCATGTATTAGATATATATAATGGATGTATGATGACAAATGAGCAGTTTTGGCTCTGTAAGTGCAAATAGACATCATACGCGTATGATGTCTTTTGTGTCAAAATGGTGCTTTTTGGTTCCAGATAGCTTGTAGATGTGTTTAACAACAATCCTACAAAGTTTCAATGAGTTTGGAGTTATTTTGACAAAATTAGGACCAAAAATCAATTTTATGGTTTACTTTGCGTCTTTTTGGTTTTCCTTGGGTTTTCTAACTCCAATTCTCATGATACTTGGTTCATAGGATGTGATTAACATGTGGAATGAGGCTATGCACTCAAATGTTGAAATGGATGTGAAATTCATGCTGTGAGACATCATACGCGTATGATGTTTTTTCTTGAAATGTTGGTCTTTTTGTGCAAAGAATGCTTTGTGCTAGTGCCCTAAGCCCTGCTAACTAGTTTTCAACTTAAAAAGTCATTAGTTTAGCTAAAAAGTCCCCTTATAGGCATTTCAGTCTCCGAAGTCGTCTTTTTGCCTTGGAGTTGAATTTCTTCAACTTTTCTTCTCGAGAGTTGCATTTCCAGCTCATTGGATATGTTGTGAAGCCATCTATTTGGTTGAACTTGACTTTGGCTCCCCGTTCTCCATCTTTCTCCTTTTGGTTGTCCGAAAGCGTCTTTTTCACCATCGGTAAGTGAATCAGCTTTCTTTTGGGTTTTGCTTGCAAACATAAGTCATCGATAGTTACTTGAAGCTGCTTGTGAAGTTTCATTTCATTCGGTCGTCAATTTCAGCCGTTATGCCAAAATGACGCTTTGTGTGTTCGCAGCCAAATCGGTTGTTCCGACTTACTTTTTGTGATTCAAACTTGGAGATATTCTATGGTTGCATTGTCCTTGATGTGGTTGAACTTCCTGTGAAGTTTCGTGTTGTTTCGATAACTTTTTCCTGTTTGCCTCTTGCAGGCTCTGTTGACCTAGGGTTTTTCCAGTCGTTCTTTCTCGAGCTTTGAGTGTTAGAAACCTATCTTCTATACTAGGGTAACCCACCTATAAGTTCTTGCAAGGTGTGGTTAGGCGGTTGTGCCACTACCTAGCATTCTACCCCATTCCCCGTCTGCTCTTGTTTCTTGGTTTTGGTCAGTTTTCGCGACAAAAGTTAATGATAAGCATCAAAAGCTTATGGCAACGAGTCTACCTCTCATGTCTGGTGTCCTTTGAGCTCTCGTGGAAGTCGTAGAAGGTCGTAGAAGATCTATGCTCCTGTGGCTCTCTGCTCTTCTCCAAGAAGGTAATAGTGTAAATGAGCTTGAAAGTGATGTGAAAAATACTTAACTTCGGACTTCCCGGTTCACTTGCCACCAAATTTGTCATATGCTCCTATCTCGTTGTGAGATGCGCTTTAGGATCTAAAATTTCTCAATTTGGACTCCGTTTGACCTTTTTCTGAGAAATTTGTCCACTTTGCCAAAATTCTGTCATTTCGGGCTTTCCGCAACTTTTTCAGAATTGTACCCAATTTTTACCATGGGTTGCCCTTGTCATTAGGACCATCACCATCTATTCTTTTCTTTTTCCCGATCTCATTTCACCTGCTTTTTTTATTTTTCTTTTACTTTTATTAAGAAAATCATAAAAAATAAAGGAAAATAGCAAATTGAAGCCAAAAAATTTCAAACATACACAATAAATAGCTGGTAACCATGTGTATATGAATATACACTTATTTGTGATTTTTGGACTTTGGATTATCACTTTTTTCTACTTTTTAGCTCCAAAAATACTCTTATTTAGTGATATTTACACGTTTAGAGATCCAAATTCATCATTTGATCTCTTCTTGTTGCAAAACAAGGTATATAAGGGCATAAATATTATCAATATCCGCAATCAAACATAAAAATTATAAAATCATGTAAGACATTGCCCTTGTAATATAATTTTTGTTTTTCTTTGTTTATGTCGCTTGTAGCTGCTTTGTAGCTCCTGTATACCTGTATACCTCCCCCCCTCCTAGTCTGAGTCCTCCCGGACGACTATGAAGTGTCTGTGGGCGAAGCATTGTAGTTGTTTTGGTCATAAGTTCCCAATGCAATTGTAGAGCGATGATACAACAGTCTTTTCAATAAAGCTGCTCTTTGTTTGATTGAAGGATTGGTGGTTGGGTTTTGGGTTGGTTTTGGCACTTCGGTAGTAGAATCAGTAGATGGATTCTTCTTTACCTTGTTGTTCTTTTTCACAATCCAAATCTGCTTCCGCTTCGCTTATGCTTGCCACAAACTCTTTGCGACCCAAACCTGCTTTGTTCTTTGTGTTGATTTCCTTGCCTTGAAATACCTAGGAGTTTCCGTGGATTGTACTGAAGGGAGTTCCTGTTTACAAATCCTTGGGATCCAAATTTGCTTGCTATAGCTTTGTGCCGTCATGAACTTCTTTGGAATCCAGATCTGTTTCACTGTCCTTGATTGCCTGGAATCACTCTGTTGTCTGGTATTGAAGACTCTGTTTTCCACCTTTGTATTCTTTGGCACAATCTTTTTTGGTCTCCATACCAACTTTGACTCCGTTTTTTCCCAAGGTTGAGCTGTTATATTATTGCTTGTCTTCCTTATCCAATGTTGAGAGTTCCTCGTCGAAGAGCAATCCAGTTGTATAGAAACTTTTGATTGCCATTGCTTCTTCTTTTTCTCTGGTTGTTGTTTACCTTTGTTCTTGGATTCTTCCTTTGGAGTTGGCTCTGCTCCTTTGGTGAACTTAACTGATTGACTTTCACCTTCGTATTTGATAAGCACTGATTTAGAGCTCCAGTCAATCATTGCATTGTATTGCTTCTGCCATGGTTGTCCTAGCAATAATGGATGTTGTGTAGCTTGGTCTTCAACCACGTAAAACATATGAGGATACACATACTGGTTAATGTGTATATGTAAAAGTGTGCATCCAACAGTTTTGATTGAATTCTCAGAGTAACTCTTTAACTCTTGCTTGGCAGTTTGTAATTTAGTGTCATTTGTCAATTGTCTATACAAACTGAGTGAAAGTAGGTTAGTTTGAGCTCCTGAATCCAATAGTGCTCTGGCTTTGATTTGGTTGGTTCCTACTTTGCATTCAATGATGGGTTCTTCTTTGTCATTATCCATTTCTGTTATATCGACTACGTTTATTCGTATTGCTCCTTCATTGCGCTGTTTCTGACGCAGTAGTCTTCTTTTCTCCATTCTTTCCTTTGCCTCGGCTTGCGCTTCCTGCACATTCTTTTTCTTTTTCTGGACACACAGCTTTTCTTGATGTATTTTGAGAAGCATGTCTTGGGTTAGCGGCAAAAGATACTTTTTCACTCTGCATCCACTAATCCAATTGGGCATTTCTTCTCCGTCTAATGTAGCAAGCTTGACGGCTCCACTTGGTGATAGATCTTTAATCACCAGAGGTCCCATCCCTCGCTTTTTAAGCTTCTTAGCATGCTGTTTCAGAGTGTAAACTAGGACATAGTCCCCAACCTTAAACTCTTTAGTCCACACATGCTTATCAAAAAATTCCTTTTGTCGCCTTTTTTGAGCGTAGATAGAAGCTACTGCTTTTAGGCGAAGCTCGTCTAGCTTTTCGAGGTCATCTATTCTATCAGAAAGCTCGTGCGCTGTCCACTCTAGATCCTTAGCCACCCTTAAGGTTGAAATCAAGAATTCTATTGGTAAGATAGCATTTAGCCCAAAAACCATGTTATATGGGGTCGTTCCTATTGATGTTTTATATGCTACCCTATATGCCCATAATGTTGAATGCAACTTCTGGTCCCAGTCAGTTCTCGACTCAGATACAATCTTCGTAAGGACCGTGCATATGGTTTTGTTTGTTGCTTCAGCTTGTCCGTTTGCTTGTGGATGATACGGGGCTGATTTCCTATGGATTACCATGAATTCATCTAGAAGGATCTCTATCACTTCATTTATAAAATGTGTGCCTCGATCACTCACAATTTCTATTGGCAATCCATATCGTACAAAGACGTATTCATATAGAAATTGTGCCGTGGTCCTGGCATCTGCTTTTTGAGTTGCCTTTGCTTCGACCCACTTTGTTAGATAGTCTGTAGCCACAACGATGTATTGTGCATGAGTCTTATATGCAGGAGGTGAAATGGGTCCGACATAATCAATCCCCCATTTTGCAAAAGCTCTTGCCCCCATCATTGGTCTAAGCGGCATATCATCTCTTTTAAGTGGTACTTTGGTCCGCTGACAGTCATCACACCGTTTAACGTATTCCTCAGCGTCCATATGTAATGTTGGCCACCATATTCCTGCGGCTAAGACAAGTTTTGCTGTCTTATCACCTGAGAAATGGCCTCCACCTACTCCTCCATGAGCTTGCTCCAGGATTATCACATACTCAGACTCTGATGCGCAAATCCTAAGCTGGTTGTCTTTACCTCTCTTATAGAGTTGATCTCCTATTAAAGCGTAATCTCTAGCTTCTGTCTCTACAGATTTCTGACGAGCTTTTGACGTTCCTTCTGGGAAAGTTCTATTTGTGAGATATTCAACAATATACTGACTCCATTCCGGAGCGATCATTATCTGATATAATGTCGAATACTCTGCTGGCGGTTTTGATGAACATACAATACATACAGTGACATATTCATGTACGCTTTCTTTCATTCCTGGCCAATAGACTCCCAATTGTAACAAATTCCTATATGTGTTCCTTCTTGAACAATGAAATGCACATTCCTGAACATGTGCTTCGCGCAGATATATATTATATTCCTCAGGATTGATGCATAGTCGTAAAACATGATCATTTCCCAATTGATACAACCTTCCTGCAACCAATTGAAGATTCTTGGATTGCTGAATAGCAATATGTTTCTGGTTGTATTCTCTTCTATCAAACTCTCCTCCATAGGTTAATAGGCTAACGACATTTTGAGACCACTTCGGTATCATTTCTATGTTGAACAAGTACGCGTCTGGCATGTCGTCATCTACTCCTATAGGGTCTTCTCCATTCGTCAATCGCGAAAGATGATCAGCTCTAAGATGTGTTTTTCCTTTCTTTACTACTACCGTGAAGTCGAATTCCAGTAAGATAATGAACCATCTCACTATTCTCCCGGTATTGCATGGTTTATTCACTAGGTAGAGCAAGGCTTGGTGATCCGTAAAAAACACAAACTTGTTGGCTAGAAGATAATGCCGAAATTTCTTCACAGCATATATCATTCCTAATCCTTCTCGCTCTGTTGTGGTGTAATTCTTCTCTGCATTGTTGAGCTGTCGACTGGCGTAACAGATAGGAAAATCCATGTTTCCTTCTTCTGGCTGAGCCAGAATGCATCCTATTGCATATGCCAAAGCATCTATATGCACATGGAATATCTTCTCCCAATCTGGTGATTTCAAGACTGGAGCAGTAATGAGTGCCTCTTTCAATTTCTTGAATGATTCCTCACACTCCTCTGTCCATTCAAAGTTCACTATTAGCCTGTAAAGTGGTTGGCCTATTATAGCGTACATGTAAATGAATCGTCTATAATATCCGCAATGTCCCATAAAGCTCTGTACTTGTTTCGCATTGGTTGGTCTAGGCATATCCACTATAACTTTTATCTTCTCTAAATCCGTGGATATTCCGTTTTGTGAGACAATATGTCCCAGAATTCTGCCCTGTCGGACCATAAACACACATTTCTCAGGATTGAGACAAATGCGATATGTCCTACATTTCTCAAATACTTTTCTTAGGTGTTCTAGATGCTCATCTCTCAGAAGAGAATGTACACATAAGTCATCCATGTATATTTCTAGAAACAACCTTAAGTATTCTTTGAAAGCATGCGTCATCAGCCTCTGGAAGGTTGCGGGAGCATTGGTTAGACCAAAAGGCATAACCCGATAAGCATAAATTCCCCACTCCGTTGCAAAAGCTGTTTTATGTTGATCTTCCGGTGCTATGGCTAGCTGGTTATATCCTGAAAAACCATCAAGAAAGGAGTATGCTGTTTTCCCTGATACACGCTCTAGAACATGATCAGTTATCGGCAGGGGATAATTGTCCCTGATTGTTGCAGCATTCACTTTCTTTAAGTTGACACACACTCGGAGTTTTCCGTTCTTCTTGGGTACCACCACAATTGGAGATACCCAATCGGTGTGTTCAATCTCGTATATGAATTCAGCTTCCATTAGCTTATCTATCTCTTCTTTGATTCGCTTAGCAAACGTATCATTATATGTGTATGGTCTCTGTCTGCTAGGCTTTGCATCTTGTTTTAGTGGGATTGTGTGTTGGCATATCGATGGGTCAACTCCCTTTAAGTCCTTATAAGACCATGCAAACACATCCCTGTACTCTCGGAGAAGACTCAAAAGTCTCTCTTCCTCGCCTGGAGACAAATCTGTGGCTATGTACACCGGTCTAGGTGTCTCACCTGGAGCTGCTAAATCAACTTTTTTTGCATCCTCCGGTCCGTCATAAGATTCGTTCGCCTTTCTCTCTCGAATAGGTTGGGTTAATACCACCTTCCTATCCTCTATTGTGAATTTCCTGTAGTGAGGGAACATCCATGTTTTCCTTGATTTTGGCGTTTTCGTCCTCTCCACTCTCAATTTCTGTCGTCCAAACTTCTTTCAGAGTTTTCTTGAGCTCTCTGTACTTGTTTCTACGTTCTAACTTGGACTCCGTGTGTTCTCTGTTGCGCTTGTTCTTTTCTGCTTTTCTGTTTCAGTTTTCGTTTCATTCCTTTGAACTTGATTTCTTGAGCTTCTTTTGTCTTGTCGTAAGCTCTTTTGATCATTGCCTCTCATTCTTCCAGAAATCTTGTCCTTAACACAATCTTCCGTCTTTACTAGCATTAGGAATTGATTTTTCCCTCTTATTCTAGGCATCAGATTGGTTCTAACCCCCTTTGTTTTTCTCTTTGCTCTATAGAGTTTCTGGCGTTGTTTAGTTTGGTTTGGGAAATCATAAAATCGGACATCCGTTATAGTTTCTTCGTTTTCGCTTGAATTGTCCGTTGACTCGTTGTCTGCTTCATTTCCCCACTCTGGATGATCGGGAATGTCGTGAAACACCTCTTCTTCATCTTCCTTTTCCAGTGTATCGTTCTTTTCAGTTTCTTTTTCGAGTATAGTTCTCAACATGAAGTACGGAACCACGTCGTACCCGTCCTTGTTGCAAAATTTCGTTGTGGGACCATCCGGAATTGCACAAACATCTAAGGTTGCTAGAATGTGTGTCCATTCTAATGGTTCAAGCGTGTCCTCTGGAAAGGGTTCTCCTATATAAGTTTCGTCTTCGATAGCCCTTTCTAAAACATATTCTTCTCGCCTCAGACTTCCACATTTCGAGGCTCCACACATCCATAACTCCTTGGGCTTACCTAACCAAGCTGGAAATTCGGATCCCGCCAAAGTAGCTGAATCAAACTCCTCTACCGGTGTTCGGTTCACAACTTTGTAGCTATGGTCTCTTAGGTTCACACGTGTAGTGGTTTCCATATTTCTCAGGTATATGTGATCGTAGCCCCAATCGTGGACCATTTTCAACTGTCTCATGAATGGTCTTCCCAGTATGATATCATAGTTATTCTCCTTGCCAAAATCGACAATAGCAAAAGTATGTTCGTATTCAATGCCGCAAGAAGTCACTACGACTTTCTCTAATAACCCCATAGGTTTCTCCATGTGTCCATCTGCTAATTGGAGTTTCAACCTAGTCTTCCTTATTGCTGGTTTCCCCCATTTTTTCCAGATTTCTTTTGTAGCAATGGCTACCCCAGCTCCGCTGTCTAGTATTGCCATCGTGTTCACTCCTTGGAATTCAACTGGTAAGGTTGTATTCCCCTCTTCACCTTCGCAATACTCTCCGACCTTGTTTAAGGGTACAGGCTTAGCGTTCTTTTGTGGTTTGCTCAGCTCTTGTATACCCTCTTGCAGTCTCGATGTTGGGTCTTTTATCCCAAATTTCTCCAAGCATTTTCCTACAGTGGTCCACATATGTGGTCTTAGCCTCAAAAGCTCAGCTAGAGTGATAGTGCATGTCACTGGTGTTGACAAGATCTCTATCAATCCTTGCGAGTCCATGACTTTTTCTGATGAGAATTCTTCGTGAGGGAAGTGCTCTAATCTCGGATTTTGCTTCATACTCTCCTAAGTATGAAGGTAAGGTATTCAGTGAATGAGGTTTGCTCTCCATTGTTCTAACAGAGCCCCCATCTCCCCAGTAAGATTGCAGATCCAAGTCCACTTGAGATCCTGCCTCAAATTCCACTATGGGAGGATTCCTGATGTCCTTTTCCCAATTTGTCTGTTTAGCTTGGCAACTTAGCTCGTTTGCAAAGTTTGCCTCTCTCACTTGTTTCCAAAATTCATTGTAATCCTCCTCTCTTCCGTAAGACCTCTGTATGACTGGATGAAAACTCTCTATCTCCTGATCGGTTGTGTTCAATACTATGCGGTCATCCTTGTGTGTATTTTCAGGCTTTTGTGCACTGGGAGTCTTTTCAGCTACCCGTGAATTGATAGTCTCTTGCTGAATTGGGTTTTCCGTTCCACAATTCATTGTTTCTCTTGGTGGTTCTAATAAGGCTTGTGCAGTCTCTATCATTCTCTGGCACATTTCAAGTCTCTGCTTTTCCAATTCCGCGTTTGGGTATGTCATCCACCTCTGTTCTTGTGTTTGGTTGTTCTTTAACCTAGCTTCGTAAGCTCTCATCAGTGCGTCCAATGGTTCGTGTACTTTGTCGACTAGCACTGATCCCCCTGAGCTTAAGTTCGTTGTTTCTTTGATACTCTTTTGTTTCGTTCTTTCCGGGCTCATCTCTCGTTTCCCGTTTTGACTCTCAAGTTTTTCTAATCTATCTTTAGTTCGCTTTAGCTCCTCATCTAGAATAGCGTCTTCACGTTCTTTTCTCAACTTCATGCGTGCTTTTCTAGCTTTCCATGTGTTTCTATGACTCCGCGGTCCTTGACTAACCACTTCAGTCGCTAACTTTCCATTCTCAGGTTCTCTAGTGGTTTTCTTAGCTTGAGCTCTAGTAACAACTTGCGTTGATATCAGAGTTTCATTTTCAGACCCACTGCTGGTAGGAATAGTTTCTAGCATATTCAATGTCATCTTTTGCACTTTGTTTGGATTCTTTGAACAATCCACAATGAAGTGAGTAACACCACACTCAATGCAATAAGCGTTAATTCTAATGATTTCCGTATGTGGACAAACATTCATCAGATGGTCACCTCCACACTTGTAACAGGGTCCTAGTGCTGGTCTTGGTCCCACTTGATTCGTCCTTTGTGGATAGGATGGTCTTTGTCCTGTTAACCCTCCATGAGCTATGAACATCAATGTTCTTGCGTCCAAATTGTATCTCTCTTCATCAGAAGCACTTGTAACTGTTGGTGTTCCAACATTCCCAATCATGCCCCATGGTTCTGGTTGTTTGGGTTCTTCTGGTGGGTAATACACAGTTGGAGACATGTGTGCACCAGATTCTTCAAATAGGCTTGAACAGGCACTAAGGCTTGTTCTTCCTGATTCTCTAAGGTTGGTGCATATCTAATGCCCACTGGTCTTGCTCCTGGTAAAGGTGGTTGTTGTCCCAATACCGGTTGCGGTCTTTCTATCCCCATAGGTCCTGGTACATTTCCCGTTGGGTATCGAGGTACTGGATGTACCTGAGGTGGTGCTAATTGAGCAGGAGGTGCATACTGACGCTCCCTTACATACCCTTTGTTGTAATAGCACTCCTCTGTTGGATGGTTTGTCCATTTTTGTTCAATAGCACACCATTTCAGTGGTTTTGGCAATGGTTTTTGGTATGGTGCCATCCTTTTTAGAGCATCTTCTATCATTTGCTCTACATTTGGCATGGTTGTTGTTTGAACATTCTTTTTAGTGGTAGTCTCGCTCACTACGGAGGAAGAGCTACTGGATGCAAAATCTGTATCCGCTGACACCTCTCCATAAACCGTACAGTTATCCACTAAGTACAATGCTTCTCTTGTTACTTGCTCGAAACTTGTACAAGCTTTCAAGTGCAAGTCCTTCTTGAGAGTGTCGTTTCTCAATCCTTCAATAAAGAGAATAGATAGTCTGTCATCTTGTGGTCGTTCACGTACTGGACATCTCTCAATGTATTGTTTGAAGCGAAGTGAAGCTTCCTTCACTTTTTCGTGTTCTCTTTGTTTAAAAGCATATATTTGTGAGACCGTATTGTGCTTAATCCCTCGTTTTGAGAATTCCTCCGCAAACTCTCTTAGAAAATGGTCAATGTCATGGAATCCCCCTCTATTCAGTAGTTGAAACCATGTCAATGCCGTACCTTCTAGAGTAAGACCAAATCCCTCGTATTGTGTATGGAAATCTGTTATCTGCTCAGCTCTTAAGACTTGCTTAAAGAGTGACACATGTACATACGGATCTCCTGAACCACCATACTTCTTTGGCATACACTTGGCTACTTGAGATGGTCTCATACGTCTATGGTCTGCTACCAATCTCATTGCTCTTGTGTCTCGGCTAAAGCTTTCTCTAGCATCATGGACTTCATGGGTTACCCTTGTCGGTTCCCCTGCCCTGAGTCTACTACTAGGAGGTAAATGTGATGGTTCCGCTTCGAACATTGGACCTGGAGTGGTATATGTGGGGATTGGAACTGCACTACCTCAATTCGTATCCATTGACTCTCTGGAATGTAATGATCCCATTGGTCCGGGCTTCGAGTACTGAGGTTGACTGAAAGAGTCAGTAGCCTAAATTCTTTGTCCTCCTGTTGTCATTGGGTTTTGCACTCCATTTGTTGGTGCTGGTCTTTGTGAGCTAGAAGTAACATAATACTGATGTAGTGGTCCCCCAAAGTATGTATATCCTTCTAATTCTTTCTTGCCCATTGTTGAGTATTGCCTCCCATACTTGTCGTAAGCGGCAATTTTCACTTCCGATCCCTCTGTGTAGGTAAAGACATAAAGTCTTTTTTGGTCTGTCAACTCTCCAGTGTAGGGTTCTTCACATCTATAATAGAGATCTTGCTCCCCATTATTATATTTGTATAGCCCCACATAGATGTTATCAGTGTTGATCCTTGTAGTTTCATTCTCTCTTCTTAACCTCGCATCAGGGAAGTTCATTATTGGTGCTTTCTCCTCAAGTTCTTCATCTACTTTGGCTTTGGTGCCCATCAATCCCCACTTGTCCACAATGTTAGGGTTTAGGACTACCAAGTACATGGTACCCTCGTCATCTAGATATCTATCTCCGCTATAGCTCACAGGCACTAAGTCCTTGAACTCACTAGGTCTATCTTCTATCTTTACACAATAGCGGTCCATTCCATCTTTGTAGATCTTGGCACCTTGCTCATTGTCGTACTGGTATTTTATGAACAATAGCTTCATTGTGGCGGAAGGGTTTGATGGTCCTGCTGCCATATTTTCTCTATTGTTCAGGTTCAAGTGTTCCAAGTGTTCGGTGAAAATGTCGTAAGATCTCTCCGAAGAAGTATCAGAAACACTTCCTTCAAAGATCGGCTCTAATGGTTGCACCCAACTTTGGTTTACACTTCCCTCGGTTGATATGACACTTGCTTGTTCCCCTTGTTTTGGTTGGTTATTCTGGAGATTCCTGCACGATCTCAAATTCATCAATTCCCCTAAAGGACTTTAACTTTTCCGTCTCGGCAATTTGTTTTCCCAAGTTTTTGTGGTTAGAATTGATCCAAACTGATTGATACTTGGTCAATTGTTTAATCTTGTCAGTTGGACAACTTCTGTTTCATCAAGTGAGAATTTTGTTGCAGTTATGCTGAAAAAGACATTATACGCGTATGATGTCTTTTTTCACAGAGATTTGGACTATTTTGTTTATGCTCACTCTCAGTAGCCCCCTTATGCTTTGTCCACTCACAAAATTCAGTTTGAACTCTGTTTGAGCAAGTTATGGCTAATTTAGGCTTTTCTTGGCAATTTTCCGCTTTTGACTTGTTTTGGGTCAATTGTGATCCAAATGGGATGAAACTTGAAGTATAACCTCTAGACAACTATTACAATGGATTTGTGTTGGCAAAGTATCAAAATATGTCCAAAATTAGGTCAAAGACATCATACGCGTATGATGTCTTTTTCATCAATTTGGGTCAAGACTTGATATTTATGCTTTCTACAGTGTTTGTAACAATATTGTCAGGTCAGATATAAAAAATAAGCAGTGGATGTGCTAAAAGACATTATACGCGTATGATGTCTTTTATCCCAGATTTTGACTATTCTTGGCTTTAAGCCTTCTCCAATGTTTATAATTGAGTTTCAAGTGTTTTTGTCAGGTTTGAATGTAAAAACAAGATCTGAATCCAAAATTTCCTATTCTTTGCGTTTCTTGGACTCCGACTTGTCTTTTTGGGTTTCTTTGAGTGTTAATGCTCTTGTTTTAAGTTGAAATTAGGGTATAACCCCTCTTTTGAACACTCTGATAAAGTCAAAATTTCTGTTTTGGTCTCTGTTTGGTCATTTAGACATCATACGCGTATGATGTCTAAAGTTGCAGATTTCCAGTTTTTTGGCACAGAATCCTTCCTAAAGCTTTCTCAAGTGCTCAGCAACTCCCAGATACACAGAAAATTTCTCTGACTTTTGTTTATTGCAAGTTTCACTACTAACTCGACGGTTTAGTGATCTAACATGCAATCAACCATATCAAGCAAATACTCCAATGATTACTAGCTCTAGATCAGGATCAAATGAAGTCCTACCTAAGCTATTCCTAATCATAAAATGGGTTTGGTAATTGTGATTTTAAAGAGATCCACTGCCACTCACGGACTAACAAATTCTTCTTTTATCAACAACTACTCAACACCAACAAAACAACAAACAAATCTAAGCTAAACTAAAAATACTATCAACACGGAAGACCCAGGAATACCCCACTTCCTAGTATCTCTCGAGATCTTCGGAGTCCACCACTCCTAGATCTTTTCTAACTAAAGTATACAAAGTAGTTTATACGACTCACCTCGTAGGATTAGTCTAAGGTCACCTACTTAGGGCTCTCGTCCCCGGCAACGGCGCCAAATGTTAAGGCGGTTACGCCGCTAGCGGAAGCTAAATAGCGAGAACTCAACCAACAACATAATTTGTCAGACGAGGACGGAGCTTGACCCGCAGGCGCATGGAAACAACTAGGTGGGTGTCAAATCACCTACTCGACCTTCTAATGACAATCACTACTAAGGAAATCAAATCTAAGTTCTAAAATACGCAAGTGACTGAAATCCGTACTACGAACGAATGCTATACGAAACAGGATCTAGAATCATTGAATCGATCTCAAACTGAAGGGGAAGTCTATACACTAGGTAAGAACAACACCCTAAAGACTTGAGCTACAAAATCAACCTATAACCACTTCGTGCGGTAAACGCGTATGAAGACAAGCCGAAATATACAGGTGACCGAAACTTGACCTCGATGGTACTAATGTGTAGCTCTACTTGTTGTGGTTCTATAGATATGCTGCACGCTCAATTCCGACACACGAGTTGTAAGAAAACTCACACCGAAGCTCGTAGAAACTTACCACACATAGAAGCCGATAGCGCGCACTCTTGGTATCTGTGCGTAGCTCTCGCCATTGCTAACACAATGGCGGTGTCGCTTCTCCAATGGCGGCTCCGTAGCTCGCGTAGCAAGTAGATAAGACTCTCTCTCTCAGACACAGTCACGGCGCTCAAAAAAACTCACTTTGATTAATAATCCGCTCCCTTAGGTTACAAAAACTTTGGCTTATATACCTCAGCCTTGGAGGTGAGAACATCTCTAACTAATTACATCAGCAAGTGAAATTACTTCGGGATTACAAGCTGGAAACTCAATTGAGTCCCGTTACTTAATGAATGGCTCAAATCAAAATTAATGTCGGAAAGACATTTATTACAATCAATGGTTACAAAATGATGAGTGTGAGCAAAAATGTGGGTGTGATCCTCTGCTGGCTCAACATGTGTCTACACTATTATTTGGGGATTGAGGTTTGGCAATCCACAAAGGGCATGTTAATCTCTGAGCAGAAGTATGCAACAGAGATCCTAAAAGCATTTGGGATGATGGGTTGTAAACCTGTGAGCATTTCAATGGAGGTAAAGATTCTTCTCCCTTAGTCGACATCAAGAAGTACAAGAAACTTGTGGGAAGTTTGATTTTCTTGTGTAACACCAGACACTTGTTTTACAGTCGATGTTTTAAGCAGGTTTTTCAACTAGCTAAAAAAATATCATTGGAAGATGGGAATGCGTGTTCTAAACTATATCAAAGGTACTTTGGGCCATGACATTTTCTACGACATTGGCACAATTACTCTAAGTGGGTATTGTGACTGATTATTTGGGCAAGAGATTGTGATTCTAGAAAGTCCGTTTCTAAATATTGTTTCACTTAGTTCTGGATGTTTGTTTGGATTAGCAAGGCACAACCAACAATCACTCTTTCTTCAACAGAAGTAGAGTATGAAGCTGCTTGTTTTGCAGCTTGTGAAGTAATTTGTCTCATGCGAGTTCTCTTGTACTTAGGTGTTCCTGTTGATTTAGTAACATCAATTCAATGTGTTAACCAAAGTTACTTGGCAATCGCCAAGAACCCTGTCTTCCATGCACACACAAAACATATTGAGGTTCATTATCATTATGTCTAAGAGCTTATTGAGGATGAGATTGAGGAGCTAGAGTATTTTCCTACACCGAAGATAATTGTGCAGATATCTTCACCAAAGCTCTTGGGAAAGATAAGCTACTTTGAGACCTGCATCAACGGGAAGTTGATCCATGACCAACATAAAGCATCTTCTGGTGTTCATTGAGGGGGGAGGGGGGTGGTGTTAGTATCCTTGCAATGCCCACTTGTTAGTTTTGCCACCACAAAGTATGTTGCACAGTTTGTAATGCCCCCATATGAGGAGAAGCCATTAGTGCACATATATTTGGTGGATTCTAGTTTGCACGCTGATGAGATGTTTATTTGTGATTGTAGATAGTACAGAGCACATTCAAGGTCTACCTTTGGGGCCTCGGGGGTAGCACCCTTGAGACAAAATTTAGGAAAGATTTTTTTGAATATTCCTTCTTTCCAGAATACATTGGCCGAACGGCGATCGAAAATGGCGGATCGATGATCGGTTGACCGACGGTCAATGGCCGATGTCTAGAGGCCGGAATTCTATGGTCGACGGCTGAGTTTCAAGCAGACTTGTCTACCTAAGGATGGCTACACATGGGCACATGGATGAGTTTTAGGCGCACTTGTCTACCCAATGGAGGCTACCCATGGACGCATGGGGTTATACTTAGACTTGGCTACACAAGGGCAACTACACATGGGTGCCTAGAGGCTTCTTACAACTATATAAGGAGGCCTTCTCTATGAGCCATTACAAACACACACATACTTATTGAAGGATATGAAATCCCTAGTATTCCTACTTGCTCTAGTTGTCTAAATCGCCATCTAAGCTCTACCTTGAGAGCGCATAGGTGAATGATAATCTAAATTTTTGATTTTTCACTAATCTACTTTGCATCATATCTCTCTCTACTCTCCTTGTTAGAAGATTCTATTGTGTTTCGCATTTCTTATAGTGATATATCCAATTCAACAAGATGAGAGAGAGAGAGAGAGAGAGAGAGAGAGAGAGAGAGAGAGAGAGAGAGAGAGAGAGAATAAGAAGAAGAAGAAGAAGAAGACGAGAATCTTAACGTCGTAGGAAACTATCTCAAGAGACCTTAAAGATCTATCTGATGAGAAGAGTTGAACTCAAGACCTATTATTCAAGAGGGAAATGGCATAACCAATCTACCACACTTGGGTGTGTGTGTGTGTGTGTGTGTGTGTGTGTGTGTGTGTGTGTGTGTGAGAGAGAGAGAGAGAGAGAGAGAGAGAGAGAGAGAGAGAGAGAGAGAGAGAGAGAGAGAGATGTGTATGAGCTTCATGACATTGAAATTGAGCATTTCATTTAGTGTACTCCAAAAATAAAACTTGATTTGCCAACACAACAAGTCAATCTAGTCATTCTATATAAATATTTGTGTCCACAGTTGTAAGAAAGAAAATATCTTATCCAAAACCATCTAGATTCACATTCTTCATCGACAAACATACTACACATGTGCCGTCGATTATACACATTGTAAACAATTGTCCAATGCCATAGAGCTTCAAGTTGATCATGCAAATCGTAATCATAACAAATGCCCAATGTCATCAAGCTTGGAGCTACTCAACACAAGCTAGCAATACACTTGAACAAAAACAACGTTAAAAAAAAAATGTAATCAGATAGCACCTAGCATACCAACATTAAGTGTAGTCCTACTAACATTGCAACACATATAAAATGTCTACGCAAAAAACATCCAAAAAGAGGCAACAAACAAAATCAGGGATTATGAAAGTGTCAAAGCCTCACTAATCGTAGGGTTTCAACCTTAGGTCCATGTCAACCTCCTCCTTCGCGTCCGAGGATGTGGGTGATTTCAACCCTACTAGGGTTACACAATCGAATGAATGTGTGTATAGACGATGCAATCAACTATTCATCAAGGTTTAAGGATGCACATTCATGCCAAGTAGACAAACATGTATGGAGCACTGAGGTGATGCCACAACCTAGCTCCAAATGCACAACACGATAACAACACAAAAACTCTACAAAATCTTGGCTCCTCTTGCTCTTTTTTGTTTTCTCTTGAACAAGAAAGCAAAGAAGAAGACAACAAAGGTGATGAAAATCAGCAATCGGCTTCAAGGATTTGGCATCGCCTTAGTGTATGTTTCCTATTGTGAGCTACATAGAGGGTGAATTAACCTTGGTGTTTGTTGTTGGTATTGAGCATACACATGGCCTGTTGTGTACTCTGCTCGCTCTCTTCAAATCATCCTGACTGGCCCAAACCCTTGCTCGTGGGATAGAGATCAGAGATAGAGAGAGACCTTGATGTAGGTTCAACTTGAGAGAGAGAAATTGTCATGCCCTCAACCCGAATGGCAGGAAAAGAGAGAGAAACTATCATACCCTCACCGTGAGAGAGAAATTTTCATAACCTCAATTTGAATCACGCACAGAGAGAGAGAGAGAGAGAGAGAGAGAGAGAGAGAGAGAGAGAGAGAGAGAGAGAGAGAGAGAGAGAGAGAGAGAGAGAGAGAGAGAGAGAGAGAGAGAGAGAGAGAGAGAGAGAGAGAGAGAGAGAGAGAGAGAGAGAGTCATTACTATCCTTAGAGGTCAAATATGATGCATGGGAACAAAAAAATAGGTATACAAAGGCACTCCTCTAACAAAGTGGGTATCAACTTTACAAAGAAAAAGGCAAATGTGGCAAAAGAAAGGGGGGGAGGGGGAAGCATTTAAAGTAAAATTGGGGGCATTTACAATAAAATTGCAACACATGTCACTTATGAACTAAAGGTGGCTATGAAAAGAGGGGGAGGATACAAGAGGACGCTAGGGGGCTTTTTGTGCCCAAAACTCTTCAATGATGGCTCTACCACCATGGTAGATGGCCCATTTACTTGCAGCCCGTGATTCTTTTACCTTTTGTAGCTCTTGCTTCTTCATCTTAAGTTGAGTCATGTTTGGTTTTGAAGACAAGGCTCCCTTGGTTGGTGCAATGGATCGGGCGGTGTATGCACTTAATGGTGGAAGCATCGAACTTGATGATGTGTTGATGGCCTCATTGAGCTTGACTAGAGTGGCAAGAAAGTTGTGGCATCGAGCTTTATGATGGGTTGGATGGCCCCGTTGAGCTTGATTAAAGTTGCAAGAAAGTTGTGGCTCCCTGCATATATCATCGAATCATGGCTCCATATGAGAGAGAGAGAGAGAGAGAGAGAGAGAGAGAGAGAGAGAGAGAGAGAGAGAGAGAGAGAGAGAGAGAGAGAGAGAGAGAGAGAGAGAGAGGGACATGGCCTCCACGTGGTCTATCCTTCTGTTCTCCCCTTGTCCTTCTTCCTTACCCCCTACTAGAGCTGGCTCTACTCTTCTTATAATCTGCGAGAATCTCACAAGATTCCTTTGTTTCTCACCTTATGTAGCATATTTCACTCAAAAACCTTAGAGAGAAATGTTTGAACACGGTCCCATAGATTGATTTACTCTACACCGTGTGAGCTACCCATTTGAGTTGGGCTCGTACGTTGTTTCATGCTCCCTTTATTTTATTTAAAAAAGGATAGCGTGTGAGGAGAGCGCCCTAGCCTTGGCCCCTCCTCCCGTTGTCCTTCACTTGTCGAAAAACGGCCTAGAACCGCACCTACACCTACACCTACATCTACACCTGGATGTGCCCCCTCCTCCCCTAGTCCCTTAGATGTTGAGGCTCCTTGTTGAGAAAGACCACGTGGGCATCAACATTTGACAGCTCTTTCTTTCCCTCTTCACCCTTTTAAATTAGAAATGGAATTTGCGCGATTCCCACCGATCAAATATATTTTTATAATTGTTTCTTTATGTAGGGACATACAACAAAAAAACTGGTTGGTCCTCCCTTTTATTAGGCATTAGGAAAAGTTTGGACTCAAATTTGGGCCTTGTAAGAAATTCCATGTCAGTATAGAGAGAGGTAATGAGAAATTTATTTTCTCTTTTTTCATACATGTTTTCTAAAAAAATGAATATCTTTTTCATTAGAAGGTACGTTTATTAAAAAACTCAAAAAGTAATCTAGTCACGATAACACTTAACTGTATGTGGCTTTTAAGAATTCAATGCCGAATATCTCAATCTTTTGCATTTTTGAAAACTAAAATCTGCTTTCTCAGCTCATTCTCCCTCCCATTCCTCCCTACATGCTCTTGTGCGCATATGTTAAAATTTATTTCCTCCATTTCCCTCACCTCTTTCTGTAGATTTTTTTAATTAGTCATGTCTCAGTCCACTATTATAGCTTCTCCACGAAGAACTTCTACGAGGAATCAGAGAGATGCATATCATATGCACATAGATTTCTCACGAGAGTATGAACCCCTTTGCAAGGAAAAAAAAACACCATCTCTAAAGCTTTGAAGGAGAACTTGATATCACAGGGCATGAAAAATGTGGACCTTTGGGCTGGAGGATAGAATGTATCCCAAGCATTCTGTCACAAAATCTGCTCCACCTTTCAAGGATATAACTTCCTTAGTGAACTATGTCGGAGATGGACCCAATGGCTTGTATGGAAACACCAAGTGTTGGCCGCAAGAAATGATGTTTTACAATGAGAGAGATACATTGCATACAAGGAAAATGTCCACATACACCAAAAAGTCATGCAATGTGTTGAGTTGGTTGAAAGCAGCAAGGAGACCATGAGGGAGCTTACTCAACAACTCAGAGGAAAAAAATAGCGCTAAGTCTTTGCCAAAGAAAAAGAAGATTAAGAGATATCAAGGACTTGAAGATTGGCTCAAAAGGAATCAAAAAAAGAGTACAAGCCATCAAGTAATTGTATGTATACATCTATCCTTTCTAGGTTTATATTCCTAAACTATCACACATATCTCTTACGTTTGATATGCATGCCCAAATCTTTGCTTCACCCCAACAAGGAAGTGGAGTGCAACACAACAACCTCCTCAACACTTTACGACCGCATATTGAATCTCAAAAATCTCAATGGCCTCTTGGATGGTAAGCGCTATGGTAAGATAGTCGCCAAGAAACTTGACTGTCTTTAATAGGAGAACCAACTCCATGCACGGGATGATGTTCAATCAATTTTAGATGAAGCTGGAATATCCAATAAGGGATACATTGCAATTTACAAGGAGTAGCATTATTTCTAGTTTTCATTTTATTAGGAAAGGGTTTAACATCCTAACTCCTCATACTCAGGTATGTGTGAAAACAAGTTAAAAATACTCATATCAACCATACCCTACTTCCAAACCCTTTCTCTATTCAGAAAACAAGACAAAAAGTTAACGAGGAGGTGCTTCAAATCTGAATAGTCCTTTTCACATTGATTTGACATACAAATTGACTAAAGGGGAGGAAACGGTATATGACAATATTTTTTATGATTTTATCGCTTTGCAAACATACATTGTGTAGTTGTTCAATGTTACTCCCAAAGAGTGCAATGGTGTCATAAAGTTTGTCATCAAGCTAGATGAGTGCAAGATTGTAACGGAGACGAAGGTTGAGCATGTCACAATCATACTCAAGAACAGAGCTCTGGATGCAAGCATTGAAAACAAAATTTTCCTTTTTTCTACCTTCAAGGTGAGCTAACATTACGTTGAATCTCAATTAACGTTACATTTTGCTTGTATGCTTCAGAATGTGCATTCCAAAAAGCTTAAATTTATGTGTCTAGATGCCAACTGAGAACTCGATATATTGGATTGGTTTTTCCATCAAACTAGCATTCCAGATATAATAAGCAAATAAAGAAATGGGAAGAAGCTAGATGTGGAGGGCATGGGCTTGATATGAGTATTTTTAAATTGTTTCTGCACATACCTGAGTATGAGGAGTTAGGATGTTAAACCCTTTTTAGTTAATCATGAAAAAAAAGGTACAGCAAGGACTCGCAAGGCAAAGGTACGGAAAACCTTGGACAAAATATTTAGGTTTTGTGAATTGAACTTATGGACTGAAGCCAACTATGCAAATTTCCAAGAAGCTGTGGAGACATTTCACAAGACATTCATAAGTACGTGGACAAATCAACATATCACTCACTACATTATTTGATGATAAACTAATCTTTTGAATTGCAAATATGTATCCTTATAATGTTTGTGATTGCTTTGTGTGCAACACATTATGTTTAATCATAATGTTTGAATGTGCACAACACATTATGTGTGAGCATCACATTATGTGTAATCTTTTGAATTGCAAATATGTATCCTTACAATGTTTGTGATTGCTTTGTGCGCAACACATTATGTGTAATCATATGCCTTGTTTGCAAGAATATAGTAGCTTGGGTATCTAGTCTACACAAGGCATGGAAAAAACCCACTACCAAGCTCATACTAGATATTTCAGCTGCACTGGGCATGAAGGGGGTGTAGACAAAGCCAATAGCTTAGAGGAGCTACATCAGTGGACACATCAAAAACTTATGCACATGTCACATCGCAAGGAACAAGTCAAAGCCACTCAGATTGGCCATGCATTGAGATTAGCTAAAAAAAAACAAAGAAGAGAGAAATGGGAGTTATCCTTTGCGAAAAGATGACATGCAGATTGGTGGCTACAGAAACAATGCAAGGGAAAGGTTTGGACAACACCGTTGCAAGTTGTGCCATAGCTCCATATGCAAATATTAATGTATCTAGAAGACTTTATGGAATTTCAACTTTCCATAACGTAAATAATGGTTGCAACAAAATAAAATACTTTGCAAGATTTTGGTACAAAATCAATCCGATTTTGATGCAATAAACAAATACATTTGACTGTTTCTAGTCATTGGGAGATGCTACAAAATACTATGGCCTCTTGCTCTTATCCAAAGGGACCTCCTCCTTGTGCCTTGGTATTTTTGAGCGATGTGTCTTGCCATCAATATCTGTTGCGAGCACGTTTAGGTCGAGTAATCTAGTCTCCTCATTTGCCTCAGACTGCAGGGTCTCTTCTATAAGTTGAAGGACTGGTTGCTTATGTTTGAGTATATCATGTTTTTTGTATTGTGCCAACAACTATGGGGCTGTGATTCCACAAGCTAGACCATACACAACATGTGTCAAAAAGTAGCGTCTGGCAGGCCATAGATGCCAGGCCCAACACCAAAAATTGAAATTGCTGCATGCTTCTCTAGCAGCATGACCTTGTCTGCATTCCACCTAATAGTTGCACCTTGTAGATATCTTGAGATTGTCTTTTAATACTAAAGGAGGAAATTTAGCCTTGTCCTTGGAGAAGCTAGAATGAAAACAAAGGAAAGTTGGGGCGCTCAAATTCTCTAAGTACTGTCCAAGGGAGGAAATCTTTCCCAAATCTCCCTTGCTTCATCCACGCGGATAAGGATTGAACTCATCATCATAGACTACAAGCTATGAAAAATTAAATCCAAGTGTTGGTACATACAGATGAAATTCTTCATCTATGCATTACCAGCATGAAGGAATTTTTTCTTATATATAGAAGTATACCTTTTAACTTCCATCTTCTTCTACTAATGCAATGTTCCATAAGTCAAGTGTGCTCTTGGTTGCAAAGGACAAGGACGGTGCAAACGTCATTGATGAAGCAGATCTCGCCAATCTTGTGATTCCAAGCCTTTTCATATCGCCTTAAACTCTAACTCCATTAGTGGCGTCATGGCACATGCAGCTACATCCTTGTAAACCATTGCTAGTGCCTCTGCTCGTTCAACAAACTCACATGCTGTTACATGAGCATCCATGACAAAGTACTTGTCATCGGTAGAGTCAATAATACTGCCATTGTCTTGTAGATATTGAGCAACTATAGCAAGGAAATAGTCCTTTCTCAAGTCAAGCAATTCTATGATGTCATTGAGGATTACATAATGATGACCACCAATGGGGATGGTAGGGAGCACATTTGTTAGAAAAGCTCTCTTTGGTGACTGAACACCTTTTAATACATGTAAACCACCACTCGATGGTTGCACCAACTCACCACCGACGACTGAAGGCTAAATAATCTCTACCCTTTCCGCTGTGTCCTGGTGGTCATCTAGAATGACATTAAAAAATAATACAAACCCATCATAGTATTCCGCAATACAACACTTTCATTATGTATAGAATATTTGATGCCATTCCTACGCGAATGTACTTGGAGCTTGAGGGTGATCCTTTAGAAAACATCTTTCTTAGAACGGTCAACACTTATGTCCTTCATATGGACATATTAAGAATCCTCAAACTCAAATGTATCGTTGAATGTCTGTTGCTCATATTTAGATGAAATTCTACAAGGAAATGTCTTGTAGAAGCCAATGACGTTTGCAATGAGAAGCCATGGTTAAAAATTGGCTTGAATTCCTACTCCCGCTGCTGAAGGACAATTTGGTAGAGAAAGTGAAAGAGCTTGTCCTTAGGTGCCTCCTTAGAGCAAGTCAACTCGTCCTCTATCTCAATATGGAAGGGATCCATTTGTGGAAGGAGGCAAGAAAAACTTCAAAGGTAAGGGCAAGAGTAAGAAGACTCTTGCTAGGTTTGGGAAATACAAAGAGAAAAAAGAAGAATCTCATATTTATAGTCGTTCCAAAAATTCCATGATGTCAGTTAAGTCGCCCTAATGATTGCAATAATTGCGATGCATTGAAGGAGACACACAACTCGAGGCAAGCACAATGACACTATGACATGTGTTTGGGTTGGGTGGATATCATAGTTAAATATAGCACCTTGAGTGCACAATCCTAGAGTCGCCCACATCTATACATCGCACAGGTATGGAGGACAAGCATATATAAGGGAAAAGCAAAGCTCTCCAAAACATGATGGCGGATATGAAGGAGGTCAAGAAAACACTCACTAAGGCAAAAGCAATGCAAAAGGAGCTAAAGAAGAAAAACTCACAAAACAAACCAGAAGGCAAAGGCTATGGGCCCGCTATGGGAGACAATAGTGCAAATACGAAACCACCAACGATAAAGAAAGAGGGAGCCCTGTAATCATCGCTATATGCGTCGCTATATAGTGACGAGTATAGCGACGGTTATAGAGACATTCCCGTAGCGAAGCTGTTAGCGACGGTCTTAGTGATATCGAGGAGTATAAAAACCCAATGTATTTTCGTCGCTTGAAACATCACAAGTGCACACAACCTCTTGTAGTGTAAGGTGTTATTGATATAATACTGAGAGAAACTCAAGAGTATCATTGTGCCCATGCTAAATGCATCGTGGATTGCTCAATGCTTGGATCCATGCCTCAAGCAAGGTATTATCCAAATGTTCCCCAAAACATTGTTGCCAAAAACTATGGGAGATTGGAGGCCTATTACCATAATGGAAATCATATACAAACTATTAGATAAGGCTATCTCATTGAGACTTACTCCCTTCCTCCAGAAGCATGTACACAAGGCTCAATCAAGGTTTATAGCAGGAAGATATATCTACCATAACATTCTCATTGTGAACTTGGGCATCAAATATGCAATCTGAGCTGGTCAAGATGTGGTGATTTTTCAAATTGACTTTGCCAAGGATTTTGACACAGTGGTTTGGGACTTTGTGAAGAGGGTGTTGGAAAAATTAGGATTTGGCCCTAGAGGGTGTGCATGTATCTACCTTTTAGGAAAAAATGCATGGTCCAAAATTTTTATTAATGGTCTTCTCTTAGACAAAGTACCTATCTTGAGATCTATCAGACAAGGGTGTCACCTTAGCCCCCTCTTGTTTGATGTGGTTACACACCCACTGCTCACATACTTGGACTCTATGGTACATCATAATAAGATATAAGGCCTACATCTTGGAAATCAACAACTGGTTGATCAGGGGTACTCTCTAGTACATCAGATTAAGATATTGGACCTACATCTCGGCAATCAACAATTGGTTGGTTAGGGGTTTGCCGATGACGCCATATTGGTTTTCAAAGCCACTAATGTTAACATTGTTAGATGTATGGCCTTCTTGTCCACCCTTTTGCTTGCAGCAGGGCTGCACATCTTGGCAATCAACAATTGGTTGGTTAGGGGTTTGCCGATGACGCCATATTCGTTTTGAAAGCCACTAATGTTAACATTGTTAGATGTATGGACTTCTTGTCCACCCTTTCCCTTGCAGTAGGGCTGCACATAAATCTGTCCAAATCTACACTTATAGATATCAGCTCTAGGAACTTTCATGCACTTGTCTAGATGGTAAGAGTTTACCAAAATGACACATATTTTAGCATCTTGGCTACCCAATTGGGGTGGAAGTCATCGTGAAATCTCTTTGGGACTGGGTTCTAGAGAGAGTATTGACAAAGATAGCATCTTGGAACTGCAAAGAATGGCCCCTACATGTAAGATGGAGATATATCTAGGCTATTCTCTTGCCTTTTAATTATACTGCACTATATACCTCTTCTTGATTTGTCAGAGAAATCATTGCAGCTTTCAAATCTTTCCTGGCCCGCTTTTGTGGGGAAAGAAAAATGCTTCTACAACTCCTATTGCTTGGGATTGCATCACCATGCCTATGAAGCATAGAGGATTAGGTATATTGAATCTTATAGCACATGCACATGCTAGGAGAGGACCTCTCATGCAATATATGGTACATGGAGATACATATTGGTCTATATGTTTATGGAACCTGATTGATTGATTTGTGGTATCCTATCATGGCACCTGGAACCTTACATCATGGGATAAGCTTTTCACTGTAGCACCTATTAAAATTGGGTTTAGTGTGTCACCAATGTTGATTACATCATCATGGAAAATAATTGCTTCTAAACTGCAGTGGAATGGCCGACAGAGATACATATGGAATTCACTTGGAGATGAAAATGTCTTTTGGAGCCATGTATTTTAGACCCCACCCGCAATGCTAACTAGGAAAAAATCCCTCTCTAAGTATAGAAAGGGCATAGTGCAAGTTAGCCAGATAATAGACTCTAATCACCTCCCCAAATTTTTCCTTGCAACAAGAAGGGAATTTAGACTTGGCAGCGGATACAAGATACCTTGGAATCATCTATGTGCATTCACATGCATGTTTGGATGTTTCAAAACTCAAGACTTAGCACTGTAGCACTGTTCTTTTGTCTACACTTTTTCTTGCTTTGGTATGTATGGTACATATGGAACATGAGGAATGTAAGTCTTTATGACCACGTACATGTATCAAGGATTAGGATCCCCTCTCAAGGCATCAAAGAGAGGGTGCCTGAACATGTCATGACTCTTGGAGATGAGGAATTTTAGCAGAGATGTTTGCTCATATTAAGAAAATTGTAAATTAACACTGTAATATAAGAACATTTCTACCAAAAAACAAAGAGAGAGAGAGAGAGAGAGAGAGAGAGAGAGAGAGAGAGAGAGAGAGAGAGAGAGAGAGAGAGAGAGAGAGAGAGAGAGAGAGAGAGAGAGAGAGAGAGAGAGAGAGAGAGAGAGAGAGAGAGAGAGAGAGAGGGGGGGGGGGGGGGGGGGTGGTTGGAGGTGAGAGAGGAGGGGCATTGAAAAATGGGCGGAATTTGGTGGTAGTGAGCATTTATACTAAGGGCTACTAAAAGATGGCTTAAAACTTTGTTCCCATGGTTTACAACTTAGTAAAAATGAGACATAGATTCACAAATTACAAATCATTCATTAGGCTTTTGTAGTTTGAGATATTACAATTGGGCCTTTTACAAAGGAAATATTAACTAAAAGGGGTATTCGATTCAACATCTGCTAACATTATCACATTCAATATATATCGCCGTCGTAGACTTTTACCAAAAGAACACTAAACCTTGATGGCCAATATCCCTAGTAGTGTTATGTCAGGAGATTAAATGTGGACATTACTATCATCCCTATGGCTGTTTTGAAGAGTGTTTCTCTATCTGTACAGAAATTGAGATTGTACACGTTAACAAAATTCTTAGTAGATGAAAATGGTCAAGAGATTTGAAATTCAAGAGGAATTGAAGCTCAAGGTTTTATGTCGGGGAGGTTAATAAGGAGACCACAACCATACACCACACAAAGTTCTCCATGTCACCTACTTTCAAAACTTTCTCAAAGCTGGTTGGCTCAAATGTAGACCCCAGGGGTTAGAGAAGATAGTATCGGCTATAAAATAAGAGGCCTTAATCACGTCGAGATTTTATTATAAAATAATGGGATCTAGGGTTGCATACTATGGCAGCAGGGCATCCTCCGAACTTCCATATTCAAAGGATGTGGGTCATTGTATGGTTACAAGGAAGCAAGAATTTTGGAAGTATAGAGGAGAGATTGATTGGGATATAAGTGAAAGCATGAGATTGACTCAACTACTACCAATTCTTTTTTAGCTTTCCTCACTACCTTGTGGCAAGCCATTGTAAAAACCTCTTCCTTTGTAGATGAGTTGTTGTATGCAACCTATCTTTTTTGTTTCCTCCTTTGTAGGGCAAAAGAAATCTCAACTCCCAAACAAGTAGGTTTTTTTCTACTTTTGAAGAGGTTTGTGCCACATTTGTCCATTGGGTAGAGAGTAGCAAGATTTTTTCTTTATTTTCACCTTCCCTGTGTCTTGTTTAGTAGTGGAGCTTCCATGTGTCTTGTTTGGTAGTGGAGCTTTTCCATTCCATGTGAACCATATAGACAAGCTCCCATATTTTTGTATAAAGAAAGGAGAGTGACTATAGAGGATATGCCATAGAAGAAATTGGAAGAAATTAACAAGTCTATGGTCAAATGGTGGTTTCCAATTGAAAGATGATGTACATAAACAATGCTTAGAATGTAGTGTATAGTGATCAAGCCTCCAATCATTTCTCATGGAGTTTCCTTATTTTTTGAGCTCTTTGCTAAAGTTGGAGAGCCCATTCTTCCAATAGTAGCTCTTATCACAGTAAGAGAAGATCGCATTCAAAGCTTCTCATAGTTATGCCTTCTTATCTCTTGTTTGTGCCATGGTCTTTCTTATCACTATGCAGGGGATTCCATGGCTTTCATAGCATTATGCAGGGAATTCCATGGGCTCTGTCAATGCTAACTATATGCCTCTTTGAATTTTATTTCTGCAATTTCACATGGCATGTGACGGTATCTCTACATAAATATAAAATTCCAAAAAAATATGAAAAAATAAAGGACATGAGAAATACAAGGGAATCAAGTGAGGGGACCCTCATTTGTTTTCTTATTAATGCAATTTTATTTACTTGATGTAAAGGGAAAATACATGTTAAAATAATTATCTAGCAAAAAATGAACATTTTTGATTGAGTGAAAAGTATTTTTTTGCATTTTCTTAGAGTGGATTCACAAAAAAATGTAGGGAGGCTTGCATGAATAGGTTTTTTTTTTAAAAAAAAGGGGTATGCACATCAAACTGCCTGTGAGCTACCATATCCTGTACCATGAAAAAAAAAGACAAAATATCTTCTAAATCACAACTCCAAAAGGGATGATTGCAAGCCTAAAAAATTATCTTACATTTTTTAAATAAATTTTTGAAGACACTGAATTTTGAATCTATGTACCACTATGTGTAGAATTGCCGCAAGTAGCAGGCTACTGTGGCACCACTACATGCTAAAAAGACTAATTGAGGGTAAAAAAATGTATCAAAAAGCATGAGAGAGACACAACAACCAAAACCTATATATAAAATTATGATAATAAGATACCCCCTTTCTTTCTTGCAACTCACATCTCACTTTTATACAAGAAACACTTCACACTGCACACATATGGGCCCCTACATTGACCTACTAGCTAGTGTTACAGAGGTGACTTGCCTTGTATGTGCATGCACTCGATAACCCAATCCTAAAAGACCATCAAAAAACTCATAAAGACTCTCATGTCACTCCATGGAATCACCATATAAACAATATGTGTTAAAAAATGGTTCTTCAAAATGCGCTCAACAACGCTTGCTAGGATGACGTGTGTCATCGTAGCACTTGGAACTAAAATCCACCTTGAAAGTGTACGTGAAGGGATCCATACTAAAATGCTCAGCGCTCAAAATCATGTGTGTTATGTTCCTTTTGCCTTTCGATTGCCTATTGTGTGAGATCTTTCACTAGTACAATCTTTGTGCAATACATAATATATATATTTTATTTCAATTAGTCTCAGTGTACTTTACCTCAATTAAGCTGCAAGCCTTAGATCTAATTGGATAGAGAGGTGACTTAGGAAAGAAGAATACCTTTGTAGCCAAGCTCTGATAGTAGTTGAAGAGAGTGTGAGTGCGAATGCGTGTGTGCGATGAGGAAGAGGAGTACATAGTGTATGGTGGAGTCTGTAGTGAGTGTGTTTAGACATCTATTGAGGCGGTCCGGGGCGGGCAACAAGAGAGGCGACCTCTAAACACCCCTCAAGGCTCCCGTGCTGCTCAATTGGGGCTGGGGCAGCCACAAGCACAACACAACAACAAACCCACAGCCAACCCCAAACAAGATAGGGGCACCACCTAGTTATGGTATGCGAACTAGGACGCAAGAGAGATTTTGGCACAACCAAGAAGATGCACCACACAACACACACAAGCAACCTCACACCAAGACACACACAAACTGGACCAAAGAGAGCTAGAGCAAATGGAAGAGAGAGAGAAAAGGATCTTGCGTAATACCGTATTTGTGACTTGCAAATGGAGATGGTTCGTTATGATGCTATCGTAGAACTTGTATAAAACTCACTCAATGCTTAGTGATTGCTAAACATTGCCAAAACACACACACACTGTCTTAGGGTGTGGGAGACCTCTCACCACAGTACCCTCTTACAATGGACACAAAACTGGCAATGAAAAACACACTAAAACACTTTTTAAAATCAAGATCAACTGATAAAAACTCAAAATACACAAGTCACCTTGAATTTACCAAACCGTATTGCACAAATGGAAGGACGAAGATTTGAACGTCGAATCACGCCTTTGATGCACCAAACCTCAATTTATTGATGATAAAGGAGCATATACAATAGTGGTTTTGAGATTTGTGAAACTCACGCTCTCTCACTTGCAATGTGTAGCTTGAAAGCTTCTTTCACACCAAGAGTGAAGCTCACAAGTGGTTGCTACACCTAAGTCTCTCCTCATGCATAGAGTGTTGGGGTGCTATGTGAGATGTTGGAGGTTGTTTTACAAGAAGGAGCGGGGTCTATTTATAGGTTGGAGACCCCTCATAAAGATTATTGGAAATCCTAATATACAAGCTAACAAATCAGGATTATGATTTTTTTGAATATCAAAACATTACGGGCCTTCTTTGTCTGCTTGAGTCATGGATGTGGGCTCAAAAGAGAGCATTATTGATGGTAGATAAGGTGAAAGTAAGTAAGGAGAGAAGGAGAGAGAGAGAGAGAGAGAGAGAGAGAGAGAGAGAGAGAGAGAGAGAGAGAGTTACTTTGTATATGTCTTGAGGTGAGGTGTCTTTTATGGTTAGGTCAATGCTATTTTGTGTTAGTATGTTAGTCGTTAGTAATCACTAGAAAGTTAATGTTACATTTACAATGGGTAGAGTGAGTTGATTTGATGAAGGAAGGGTGAATTAAAAGAGAATCATTGAGATGGTGAAGCTTTGTAGAAGCTTGAACTCACCCTTGTGTAGATTGTGGAAAAAATGACCGTTGGTCTTCTTCTTCTTCTTCGCTTCTTTACGCCGCCGCCACGGTTGATCACCACGATGAAAAGAGGATTTGTTGATGAAAAACCCTCAATTTGCAGAAGTTATCATGGTTAAGATGCTGAATTTTAGATATTTTTAGGAGAGGTAAATGAAATTGTAACATAGAAGCAATAGAGAGAGACATGGAGAGGGTGTATGTATGTAGAGGTTCATAAAAGAACTAAAGGGATGAGAGAGAAGGGTAATGGTGAAGAGGGTGGGAGAAGCCATGGAAATTGCAGGTTTGAGTGAGGGAAGAAGAGGGAGGGATGTGTAAGAGTGAGTAGGTGTGTGGAAGGGTGAGAGAAGACTAAGGGCTACTTGTGAGAAAAGTGGGCAGACTGGGGTCCACTCAAAAAATCATAGCTCACCGCTGGTAGCTCCAAAAATCATGAAAACGTTTGAGGTGATTATTCAGAGCGTGGGCTACATTTTCTCTTTTGACCACCGCTCCAAATTTGGAGTGGAGATAGGTGCCAAAATTCTCACCAAAAAGCTTGTTTTTTATGCCTGCAAAAGTCTTTTAGTGGCCCCCTCCTTTGTTGAATTTGTACAATGCATCCAAGAGTGAGCCCCTCCTTTGTCATATTATAATACAAAGCATTCAATTTGCCCTTGACCCATGCATGGAGGAGGATTATTGGTGAAATAAGAAATATATACATGGTGGGACTAGTGTATGGACTATTCATGGACTTTAGCTCAATGAGCACATGGTGTTAGAATAATGAGTAAAAATAATAATAAAAATATGGAGGAGTTATGGATATGGAAAGATATTGGAATCATATGATATGGTCCCTCCTTGAATTATTTTGGGTGAAAGAGAAAAGGGTATGCAAGTAAATAATATAATAAAAGTAACCAATGAGTAGAAATCAATTTTTTGTTTTCACGAGGGTGAGGGTGAAAATGTGGGAGTGATTTGTATAAAGGAAAAATATGAGGTTAGAGTATGTACATATTGGCAAAAAATATAATTATGGTGTAAGAGGATGAAAGAAGGTGTACATAGGTTTAATAAAACACACACCTAAGTAGAAATATTTAAATAAAATACCAAAATAATTATAAAAAATCCCTATATTTAGGCCATATATACAATGAAATATTTACACACAAAGAGGCCATAATATACTTTTATTTTTTTATTTTTTTTATTTTTTTTGGCTCACCTAGCCCAGTGACTAGCTAGCTGAGGGTTTTTAAGAAGACATGGGAAAAGTCCCGTGACTCACGCACGCCTATTTACAGTGAAATGGTAGGGATAGCCATAGTGTTTGGGTGATTTTGGTAGGGTGAGGTAGCTTACTATGGCTATTATGGAGAGCCGAAAAACGGCTATCATTAGCCCTCCCCCCAGGATGATGGTATATTCATGTACCATCATAGAGCATCTTTTCCAAAGAGAGTGCTTCAGAGTCCTTGACGAGATCTTCATTGTTTGGCCCCTCAGAATTTTGGCTGGAGTTACACTCATGCTTCATGTAACAATACTTACATGAGACAGCGGCCTTTAGACAGATCTTTGGTAGATCCTTTGGTAGAAGGCGACTCAAATAGGGCTTCTAACGATACCCGTTTACCTTCCTGGAGTGCTCTTTACCATTCAAGTCCATAAGCTGATAGTAACTAGAATTGAAAGCCTTCTTGACTATGTATGGCCCTTGCCATCTAGTTTCAAACTTGGCATCAAAACGATTGTCAAGTCGATTGTCATACCTTAGCACAAGCTCTCCTTCCTTGATGCCTTTGTCCTTCAGTTTCTTGTCGTGCGTTTCTTTCGCTTGTGTGGCTTTCCTCTTGTAGCACTCGTATGCTGCTTCTCTTTTCCACTCAAGCTCCACTAACGTAAGAAGTCGATCCATCCATACCTCTTGATTATCTTGTGCTCCTTTGCCATGAAGTCGCATTGTTGGAATGTTGAGCTCGATAGGCTGCAAAGCCTCTTGACCATAGACCAAGTGAAATGGTGTGAACTCCGTGGCTTCCCTATATGTGGTTCGATATGCCCACAAGGCACCATCCAAGAAGTCATCCCATAATTTTGTCTTATTTTGCACCATCTTTCTAATGATTCCTACAATGACACCATTAGCCCTCTCTACCAAACCATTTGATTGAGGATAGTAGGGTGTGCTATGCCGATGTAGAATGTGAAGCTCATTACAAACTTCTGTGAGCAAGCCCTTCCGAAATCCTGGACCATTATCAGAAACGATCTCCAAAGGTGTGCCAAATCTGCAACAAATGTTAGTGTACACAAACTTGCTAACTGTCCTCTCATTAACTCTTGCCACACTTTGAGCTTCCACTCACCTAGTCATATAGTCTACAGCCACTAGAATGTAGAGTTTACCATTTTTTGTCCTAGGCAGAGGACCCATAGAATCAATGCCCCACTTTTCAAAGGGTCCATTTGCAAGAACTATTTGCCTCGGGCCATGCACCAACCTTCTATTTCCATTTATCTGACAATTGTGACAGCTTTTACACCAATGTTGAACGTCCACATGCAAGCTTGGCCAAACATACCCCGCAAGCAAAATCTTCTTCACAGTTGATTCTTGGGAAAAATGACCACCACATGCCTCTTCATGCAAACCTTTTAGAATGGCTGGAGTTTCCTCGATAGTTGGTACTCTTTTGCACACTTGATCCTTCCCTTTTTGATAGAGGGAGCCTTCTAGGAAGAGATACAAACTTGCCTTCTTCATGAGTCTCCTCTTCTGAGCCTTCGTGAAGTCTTGTGGAAACTCACCCTCCAAAATGTAGCCGATAATGGGAGCCAATGACTCCAATCCCTGGTATCTCGGTTGCTTGACAACTGCTGCCACCATGATGACCTGCACTTCTCTCTCAACACATGTAACTGCTTGTTGTGCAAGTAAATCGGCATCTTCATTTTTTTTCCTTGGAATATGATATAGTTGCACTTCTTCAAACTGATTAAACATCTTACAAATGGCATGAACTTTTGTCCTTAAGCTTTCATTCTTGCATGCCCAAATGCCTAAAATCTGTTTAACAATGAGAAGTGCATCTCCCTTTACCATGAGACGTTTTATCCCTTGGCCAATGCACATCTTCAAACCATGAAGTAGTGTGTCGTATTCTGCTTCATTGTTGCTAGTTGAACCTGGTAGATTGACCTTCTCTTTCATGACCACCTCTCCACTTGGGTTGAGCAACACTAGCCCCCCCCCTGCTTTCCCTGTGGCTCGTCGAAAAGCTCCATCAAAGAACAAGGTAAAAGCATTGGGAATACTTTTTAGTGGTGGCAATGGTAGGGTCTTTACTTGAGGCACCTTAATTTCCTTCTCATGTACCCTATAAGTGAGAATCCCTGCCAATTGTGCACACACACTATCTTCTACCTTGAAAGAGTATTGGAACTCTTGCAACTCCATAATCCACTTTGAGATCCTAGTACTAAGATTCATTTGAGATGACACCCAAGGGAACAAATTTTCTGCAGTGAGAATTACAAAAGGTTTTGGTAGCAGGTAGGATCTAAACTTTCTCACCGCAAACATGAGAGAAAGCATCATGAGTTCTGCTTCTGTGTAGTCTCTCTCCAAAGCATTCATGACCCTACTAGCAAAGTAGATGGGTCGCATCCTTGTACTGTGGGGATCTTGTTGTAGCAACACAGCACCAATTGTTTCCCTTCCAACACTAGAGCTAACAAAGAATGTGTACTCCCAACAAGGAGGCATGAGTGTTGGTAGCTCTGACAAAATGACTTTAATGTTACAAAAGTACTCTTCAAGCTCATCAGACCATGCAAATTCTACTTGTTGTGTCAACTTTTGCAAAGGGTGAAGTAACTCCGAGGCTAAGTGAATGAAGCGTGACATATACTTCACCTTTTGAATGAATGAGATGACCTCCTTAAGACTCTTGGGTGATGGTAGCTCAATAAGAGCCTTTGCCTTCGAAGGATCCACTTCAATGCCTTTGTAAGAAACTTTATGACCAAGCAAGATTACTTCATCCTCACCTATATGGCACTTGTCGGGGTTGAGTTGACCTCCCATGTCGTAGAGCTTCTTTAAACCTTCTTCTACCCTTTGTAGATGCAATGATTTTGAGCTATAAATACAGAAATCATCAATGAACACCCTAATTGACTTTCCAAAGAATGCTTGAAACACCATATTCATGAAACGTTGGAATGTTGCAGGAGCATTTGTCAGACCAAATGGCATGACTCTAAAAGCATAACAACCCCAAGGAGTGATAAAGGTTGTTTTCAATTGATCCTCCAATGCAATCCCTATTTGAAAGTAACCTGAGTAACCATCGCACACAATGTACTTCTCATGACCAGCTACCTCATTTAGAATCTCATCCTGAAATGGGAGGGGAAAGTGATCTCTTTTTGTTGCCTCATTGAGTGGACGGTAATCCACACACACCCTCCACTTTCCGTTTTTCTTAGGAGTGACAACAACGGGAGAGACCCACTCTGAATTCTCCACTGGATAAATGAAACCTGCTGCTAGAAGCTTTCTTACCTCCTTGAGTAAAGCCTGCTCCTTGATGACTCCTAGCCTTCGTAGCTTCTGAGCCTTAGGTGTGGCCTCTGGCTTCAACTCAATTTTGTGTTGAACAGCATCTACTCCATGCACATCGGTGTAGTCTTTAGCAAAAAGCCTAGGAAACTTCCTTAGCACACATTTGAACTCCTCTCTTTCATCCTTTGTAAGTGTTGTTGATAGCATACCTTCCAGCATCCCTTCCTCTTGAACACCTTCGTTCTCTTGAGGACCTACCTCCTCCAAGCCTTGACAAGAGGTCTCTTGGTTGCTTGGCTTAAACCTTACCCCCATGACTTCGATGGAAGACTCCTCTTCAGTAATGCTGCCGCTACTTTCTTCTTCTGAAGTGCTATCGGTCCAACCTTCTTTCGTCTCACTTTGAGATGATTCTTCATGGAGCCCTCTTGGCATTGCTCCTTCATGTCAAAGACAACCTTCTTATGATTGTCATTCCTGCAAATTAATTTCCCACTCTCCCAATCCTGCAAAGCTCGCATTTTCATTAGCCATGGTCTTCCTAGGATAAATGGATAACCACTTCCCTTGGTCGACATAACATAAAAATCCACCGCTTTCTTAATGCCAAAGGCCTCTACAATGACATTTTTACAAATGCCTACACACCTAGCCTTGCTATTGTTTGCCATCTTGACTTTGATTTCAGGTGTCTCCTGGATGTGCATGCCTAGTCTTTGCATGAGTCCCTCTGTCATGATGCAAATTTGTGCACCCCCATCCACTAGACCTTTCCTAACCAATCTTCCTTTGATGTAACAGTCTAGCACCGGTGTAATGTCCTCATTCATTTCAGCTTGTGCAATTTTTACAACAGGCACACTCTCTTTTACCTTTCTCTTAGTGCTAACTGCCCTTGTTAAATCCCTCCTAACTTGTGGACATAATGCAAGAAATTGAGGCCATGAAATATCAGGACCCTTACCTCTCATGTCTTCCAACAAGTTGTACGGAGCCATACCATGTCCAAGAGGGAAGTCTTGGAGGTTGATACGACGTTGAGTCCTCTTGGTTTCCTTGGTTTCCTTTGCCTTCTTGCCTTGTCCATGGTCACTCTGTGATGTGACTCCTTCTTTCTCTTTATCTTTTCCTCGGCCACGCTTAGTTCCATTGGCTTCCATGTCAACCTCATTTGAATTTGTCACCTCTACCACATGCACATTTGGATCTGGCAAAGGTGGAACTCCTTCTACCCCTTGTGGAGGTGGTCTTGGTCCATTTGGCCTTTGTAGAAGCCTTGGTTGTTGACCAGTTCCTTCACCTGCATTCATCACTGGGTAATTCAAGTTAGGTCTCCCTGGCTCCCCACGGGGCCAAGGACAATTATACATCCCATGTCCAGACTCTCCGCAATTCCAACATTGCAAGACTCTCCTAGGTCGTGGATCTCGCTCTTCAAACTTCTTTGCTTGTCCCTTTGGACCTACAGCTTGTGCAAGGTGAATTGACAGGCTGCTTAAAGATTCGTTTAACTTCTCAATTACTTCCGCCGTTACCTCAGGAAGCTCCCTCGATGTTGATGCTCGTGACTTACCTTTGGGTCTAAGACCTTCTATTGGAACCTCTCCCCTTAAGCACTTGAGTTTCCTATACTTCTCAGCAGTCCTAGTTTCAGCTGCATCAAAAGTAGCAGGTGCACCCGCCTCAACTTTTACCTTAAGGTCAGGAAAGAGTCCGGCTATGAACCTCTCCTTCTTTAAAAATTCTGCACCATCACCAGGGTTAGCAACATTTCGTATCCATAGAGCCCAAAGACGTAGAAACTCTTGCTTGTACAAGTAGTAGTCATCTAAGTCTTTTTGCTTATGAGAAACAATGTCTTGCCATAGTTTTTGAGTGTTTTGGGGATCAAAGAAGTATCTCTTAAAACGATTCAAAACATCTGTGTAATTCCCCTTAACTTCCTCAGGCAAAGAGTCAAACCAAGTACTAGCATCTTTCCTAAGGACCACCTCAAACATTTCTACACGTTCTTGATCGGTTACTATCCTCTTGATACGGCAAGACATCTTGAAATTTGCTAAAAATAATTCTGCATCCTCTCCAGGCTCTCCAAAGAAAAGAGGATATCCAGACATTTGGCGTTGGTTCTCCATTGAATTGATTTCAAAGTGACGCGTTTTGTTTTTTCTTTCTTTAAAAGATCTACACAATAATATTCTCTAAATTGCAATCTATTCTACAACAAAATAAAAATATTCACATCAAATGACCTATGATAATCAATGAGAGGTAGGATGACAGGGTTTGGTGACGCGAGAATTTCTCCTACTCTTTGGGCACCAAACATGAACACCATACGTTGTTGAAAATGGATTTTTCTACTAATTGCAATGTTTATTCTAATGTGTGGAGTGAAATGAAAGGGGAAAACCTCTATTCTTGTGCCATTATCCATTGTCTATGCATGACCTTATGCTTAAAACAAAACAAAAATATAGACGTCCAAACTAAGGTCGTACCTAATGAGAGGCAAAATAAAAGGATTTACTGATGCGTTTATCTCTGCCAACCTAAGAGGACCTAAAATTCTACGAATTACACGTTGAAATTGCAACTTAGTACTAACAATTATGTGTACCTTTTGCCTTGCAATGGGAATGAAGGGATCATACAAATTCTCGTGATTCATGCAAGCTACTTGATTATGCTAAAGGTTGAGCCTACACAAAACATACACAAGCCTTTCCTCAGTGGGGGCACCAAAATTGAGGCGGTCCGGGGCGGGCAACAAGAGAGGCGACCTCTAAACACCCCTCAAGGCTCCCGTGCTGCTCAATTGGGGCTGGGGCAACCACAAGCACAACACAACAACAAACCCACAGCCAACCCCAAACAAGATAGGGGCACCACCTAGTTATGGTATGCGAACTAGGACGCAAGAGAGATTTTGGCACAACCAAGAAGATGCACCACACAACACACACAAGCAACCTCACACCAAGACACACACAAACTGGACCAAAGAGAGCTAGAGCAAATGGAAGAGAGAGAGAAAAGGATCTTGCGTAATACCGTATTTGTGACTTGCAAATGGAGATGGTTCGTTATGATGCTATCGTAGAACTTGTATAAAACTCACTCAATGCTTAGTGATTGCTAAACATTGCCAAAACACACACACACTGTCTTAGGGTGTGGGAGACCTCTCACCACAGTACCCTCTTACAATGGACACAAAACTGGCAATGAAAAACACACTAAAACACTTTCTAAAATCAAGATCAACTGATAAAAACTCAAAATACACAAGTCACCTTGAATTCACCAAACCGTATTGCACAAATGGAAGGACGAAGATTTGAACGTCGAATCACGCCTTTAATGCACCAAACCTCAATTTATTGATGATAAAGGAGCATATACAATAGTGGTTTTGAGATTTGTGAAACTCACGCTCTCTCACTTGCAATGTGTAGCTTGAAAGCTTCTCTCACACCAAGAGTGAAGCTCACAAGTGGTTGCTACACCTAAGTCTCTCCTCATGCATAGAGTGTTGGGGTGCTATGTGAGATGTTGGAGGTTGTTTTACAAGAAGGAGCGGGGTCTATTTATAGGTTGGAGACCCCTCATAAAGATTATTGGAAATCCTAATTTACAAGCTAACAAATCAGGATTATGATTTTTTTGAATATCAAAACATTGCGGGCTTTCTTTGTCTGCTTGAGTCATGGGTGTGGGCTCAAAAGAGAGCATTATTGATGGTAGATAAGGTGAAAGTAAGTAAGGAGAGAGAGAGAGAGAGAGAGAGAGAGAGAGAGAGAGAGAGAGAGAGTTACTTTGTATATGTCTTGAGGTGAGGTGTCTTTTATGGTTAGGTCAATGCTATTTTGTGTTAGTATGTTAGTCGTTAGTAATCACTAGAAAGTTAATGTTACATTTACAACGGGTAGAGTGAGTTGATTTGATGAAGGAAGAGGGGTGAATTAAAAGAGAATCATTGAGATGGTGAAGCTTTGTAGAAGCTTGAACTCACCCTTGTGTAGATTGTGGAAAAAATGACCGTTGGTCTTCTTCTTCTTCTTCGCTTCTTTACGCCGCCGCCACGGTTGATCACCACGATGAAAAGAGGATTTGTTGATGAAAAACCCTCAATTTGCAGAAGTTATCATGGTTAAGATGCTGAATTTTAGATATTTTTAGGAGAGGTAAATGAAATTGTAACATAGAAGCAATAGAGAGAGACATGGAGAGGGTGTATGTATGTAGAGGTTCATAAAAGAACTATAGGGATGAGAGAGAAGGGTAATGGTGAAGAGGGTGGGAGAAGCCATGGAAATTGCAGGTTTGAGTGAGGGAAGAAGAGGGAGGGATGTGTAAGAGTGAGTAGGTGTGTGGAAGGGTGAGAGAAGACTAAGGGCTACTTGTGAGAAAAGTGGGCAGACTGGGGTCCACTCAAAAAATCATAGCTCACTGCTGGTAGCTCCAAAAATCATGAAAAAATTTGAGGTAATTATTCAGAGCGTGGGCTACATTTTCTCTTTTGACCACCGCTCCAAATTTGGAGTGGAGATAGGTGCCAAAATTCTCACCAAAAAGCTTGTTTTTTATGCCTGCAAAAGTCTTTTAGTGGCCCCCTCCTTTGTTGAATTTGTACAATGCATCCAAGAGTGAGCCCCTCCTTTGTCATATTATAATACAAAGCATTCATGTTGCCCTTGACCCATGCATGGAGGAGGATTATTGGTGAAATAAGAAATATATACATGGTGGGACTAGTGTATGGACTATTCATGGACTTTAGCTCAATGAGCACATGGTGTTAGAATAATGAGTAAAAATAATAATAAAAATATGGAGGAGTTATGGATATGGAAAGATATTGGAATCATATGATATGGTCCCTCCTTGAATTATTTTGGGTGAAAGAGAAAAGGGTATGCAAGTAAATAATATAATAAAAGTAACCAATGAGTAGAAATCAATTTTTTGTTTTCACGAGGGTGAGGGTGAAAATGTGGGAGTGATTTGTATAAAGGAAAAATATGAGGTTAGAGTATGTACATATTGGCAAAAAATATAATTATGGTGTAAGAGGATGAAAGAAGGTGTACATAGGTTTAATAAAACACACACCTAAGTAGAAATATTTAAATAAAATACCAAAATAATTATAAAAAATCCCTATATTTAGGCCATATATACAATGAAATATTTACACACAAAGAGGCCATAATATACTTTTATTTTTTTATTTTTTTTATTTTTTTTGGCTCACCTAGCCCAGTGACTAGCTAGCTGAGGGTTTTTAATAAGATATGGGAAAAGTCCCGTGACTCACGCACGCCTATTTACAGTGAAATGGTAGGGATAGCCATAGTGTTTGGGTGATTTTGGTAGGGTGAGGTAGCTTACTATGGCAATTATGGAGAGCCGAAAAACGGCTATCACTATATTGGTCCTTACCCCAACATCCCTTCCGAGAAGCGGCAATGAATGATGTGCACCAATATAGAAAATTTGCTAGAGTGTATGTACATGGATTGTATTTCATGTGGCTCCTTGAAGGAATAATTTTTTGTAGTGGATTATTAACACAACTTGAATTGCGATGCTTTCTGTCTACAAACAAAGTTGTGTTTTATGAACTACTTTATGTGGTCCTTGAACCAACACATGAGATCTGTGTTGGTTCTTCTTTATGTCTACAAACAGAGCCGTGTTTTATGAACTACTTTATGTGGTCCTTGAACCAACACATGAGATCTGTGCAACACATCTTCTTATGCACCACATCCTTTTAAGGTCTTCTTCTTTCCATTTTCATCCAACCCTATCTCTACCTCCTCAAACATATTTACAATAACTTGTAGTACGTTGTCGTTTGTCATTTCTTTGGGACACACCTGCACTTTATGCACACCACATTTCTTGCATTCGCCCATGAGACAAGAGTATAAGTGATGGTCGGATCCCTCCCTTTTTTGGGAAAAGTATATACTCCCATGCAGTAGTGACAAATGTGTATATGTGTTGCATACCACACACACACACCTAGCTATGATGCATCATGACATACAAAGAAAGGTCACACACATGAACAATAAGGAGTTGGTAACTTTAAAATGTTCATCATAATATAGACCCAAAAGTAAAGTATCAAAAGTGGAAAGAAAACCCCTAAAGAAAGGAATCAACTTTGGTGTGTATTTGAAAAAGATGTTCTAAAGAGGGCCCAATGACCCCATGCTCATCAAAAATGGTTTACTAGAAGTGTTGCTTTTCCTTATGCATTGCTAACCACACAAGGGTGCTATTGCAAATCAAGTGTTTTCTTATATATGTAAGAAAGATGAATTTCTACACGACTCTTCAGTAATTGAAAGCCCTTCCATGCTGCACACACAAAATCCATAGCATCGATAGAAGAAGCCATGGCTAATTATGTATCATTACTTTTTCTCTTATGATGACTAGGATTCTATAAAACAGTTTTTATAATATCATTTTTATTGTGTGAATAATACAAAAACCATGGTTTATGGTTCTAGAAATTTTCCCCTCTTTTCAAAACCAACATTTGCACACACTTTAATATTTAAAGAACTATTTTAGACCTTTGGCATAACAATGTATGCTAGCTTTTGGAATACTGAATATAAGTAATCATTGTCCTAATATTTGTCACCTAATTAAACCATCGTGTTTTTTCAAAAAGGAATTGATTCTTGATAACAAGATGAGAGTTATTGTTCATCTACTCTTGATTGTATTCTCTGACCCAAAATGATTGATTTTCCACAAAGGTTTACCTTGTTCAAGTGGCCATTCATGCATTCATGGCTATTGCTTATTATTGCATTGAGCCCCCCCCCCCCCCCCCCCCCCCCCCCCCCCCCCCCACCCCCCCACGGGGGCGCTACGGAAAAAAAAGAAACCATATTGAATTGCACAACTTGACGATGGACATTGGATATAACTAAATAGAGACTAAACCCAACCAATTACAGATTATAGTAAAATAACATATAACAATCAAATAAAAATTACCAACGTAGTCGACAAATCAACCTTAAAAAATATTTTGTTTGCTTGGCATAGAGGCAAAATTTCCACGATCAAATATCAGGTGATTTAAAAACATAAATATAACCACAAACAAACGCAGGCAGAAAGGGTTTAAACATAGTGATGGACATTCTCAGTTCTCGCGGTGGCATGGTTAGTATTTCACTTTACTCTTTTAGATTTGTTGTATCCTAATGATAAGCTAAGAAAATAGGTTGTTTTGTAATTATATGTTTATACTTACAGAAAGTCTTATTGTTTTTTTCTGCAGAATCTGACAGATACGCTGCTTGAACGTGATGAGACATCTAATTAGACGACGTCAGTATAGCCGTAATCAGATAGCATTAGTTTTATTTTTTCATAGAATGTATAATGAGATGACGTGTATACATCTTTTTGTAACTATTGAAAAACAATGTATTTTCCACATAATGGCAATTCTGTTGTAACTATTACATTTGCAAAGCTTAACAATCAAGTGATTTTGCCTATGTTGTGTATAATTGTCATTGATTTACTTTCGTCAATTCACTTTCGTCCAATTACTTTTGTCAGTTTTGTATCTTTATTTTGCAAACAATACTCTGCATGATGGAGTTAATGGTTATATTGTCTTGTGGGTGACTACTTTTGGTATATTCCTTGCACTTTCTTTCAAAGGTGAATCTGGGCTTATCTTGGATTCATTTAGGTTTACTCTATTCTAGAAACATTCAATATGGTTGATGAGTGGCAGGGCATATGCCCTTTTTACTCTCAGGCATCGCTATAAGAGTCTCTATATAAGGTTCTGCAACGTTGCTATAAGCATCGCTACAGAAAGACTACAGTTGTTGCTATAATCATCGGTATAGGCGTTGCTATAAGCGTCGCTATATAGAGAATATCTTAGCGACGCCAGGGATTAAAAAACCCCAATGTATTTTCGTCGCTAAAAGCATCACAAGTGCACATAACCTCTTGTAGTGTTCGTAGGATATTAAAAAAACCCCTCTTTTAACATGTCTGAATGAATAAAATGACCCCTTATTTTATGAATTTTCTCCAAAATTGCATATAAAAACCCTTTATTTTAATGTATTAAATTGCCTAAAATTGTGCATTTTAAAAACCCCTCCTATCGAACTCACGTTATACATTTACATGATTACATATTGCACCCCGCGAGGATACTACATCAATCGACACTCTTCTAAACCTTACAGAGCGAGGATGATGGAATAACCTTAAGAATTCACTATCTCGTGTGGATACATGGGAGTGCTCTCAAAGAGAGAGTCATGGCCTTACCTTTCATTCAGATGCACACATAACATCCTGGTCTTGACTTGATCAAATCTACTATCTTCATATGGACTGGCTCCCTACAATGGAAGATATGCAGGTGGATATGTCTACCTTTTTTTTTGGATCACTTTCCTCTTAATATATCCCTACATCAGCTACACCCTTAGCAAAATAAGGCTGGTATGAAGAGACCTCTAATGATTAATAACTTGCTATTGAAACATCATTTGTTTAGACAAGAAGTTTTGATGCTTATTGATCAGGTGAAGATCTCTTGCTCTAACCCACTTTTATCTTGTGAGACACTCTCTATTGGAATGCAGAAATGTATTAGAAATGTGCAAAAAATCATAGGTTCCAAATCTAGGGACAATATTAAGAATGCAATAAAATTTTTCAAGGAGGTAGCTATGCAGGCTAGCCTTTGAGCATTGTGTCATGAGGATGTGGTTAAATATGAGAGTGCGAGAGATGTAATAAAAAATGAGGAAAGGATGCAGGCCAATAAAGCGCGATTCTTGTGCAGGCAACATGCTCTAAAGATTGTAATGACATGTCTAAAGTGTTTTTGAAAAACCTCAAAGCACGTATAGAAGGGAATGTATGGCAGTGATGCATACTAAAAATGGGTAGAAATTGGAGCAAAGTTGGGATATTATGAAGCATGCTATAGAATATTTTGTAAAAATTTTACATCAGGATGTAAACAACACTGAGGTCAGAAGCAAGGAAGTTAGCAATATACTTGATACCATGGAATCATGCATTGAGCAGGCTAATGCAGAGAGATTGGAGCAACAATTTACTGAGGAAGAGCTTAAATTTGCCCTGTCAAAACTACCTAATGATAAGACCGTAGGCATGTGTGGGCTTTCTAAGGTGTTATTGATATAATACTGAGAGAAACTCAAGAGTATCATTGTGCCCATGCTCAATGCATCCTGGATTGTTCAATGCTTGGATCCATGCCTCAAGCAGGGTATTATCAAAACGTTTCTCAAAACATTGTTCCCAAAAACTATGGGAGATTGGAGGCCTATTACCATGATGGGAATCATATACAAACTATTAGATAAGGCTATCTCATTGAGACTTACTCCCTTCCTCTAGAAGCATGTACACAAGGCTCAATCAAGGTTTATAGCAGGAAGATATATCTACCATAACATTCTCATTGTGAACTTGGGCATCAAACATGCAATCTGAGTTGGTCAAGATGTGGTGATTTTTCAAATTGACTTTGCCAAGGCTTTTGACACAGTGGTTTGGGACTTTGTGAAGAGGGTGTTGGAAAAATTAGGATTTGGCCCTAGAGGGTGTGCATGTATCTACCTTTTAGAAAAAAATGCATGGTCCAAAATTTTTATTAATGGTCTTCTCTTAGACAAAGTACCTATCTTGAGATCAATCAGACAAGGGTGTCACCTTAGCCCCCTCTTGTTTTATGTGGTTACACACCCACTACTCACATACCTGGACTCTATGGTACATCATAATAAGATATAAAGCCTACATCTTGGAAATCAACAAGTGGTTGGTCAGGGGTACTCTCTAGTACATCAGATTAAGATATAGGGCCTACATCTCGGCAATCAACAATTGGTTGGTGAGGGGTTTGCCGATGACACCATATTGTTTTGAAAGCCACTAATGTTAACATTTATGGCCTTCTTGTCCACCCTTTCCCTTACAGCAGGGCTACAAATAAATCTGTCCAAATCTACACTTATAGATATCAGCTCTAGGAACTTTCATGCACTTGTCGAGATGGTAAGAGGTTACCAAAACGACACATATTTTGGCATCTAGGCTACCCAATTGGGGTGGAAGTGACTGTGAAATCTCTTTGGGACTGGGTTCTAGAGAGAGTATTGATAAAGGTAGCACCTTGGAACTTCAAAGAATGGCCCCTACATGTAAGATGGAGGATTATCTAGGCTATTCTCTTGCCTTTTATAATGTACTATATACCTCTTCTTGATTTGTCAGAGAAATCATTGCAGCTTTCAAATCTTTCCTGGCCAGCTTTTGTGGGGAAAGAAAAATGCTTCTACAGCTCCTATTGCTTGTGATTGCATCACCATGCCTATGAAGCATAGGTATTAGGTATATTGAATCTTACAGCACATGCACATGCTAGGAGAGGACCTCTCATGCAACATATGGTACATGGAGATACATACCGGTCTATATGTTTATGGAACCTGATTGATTGCTCTGTGGTATCCTATCATGGCACCTGGAACGTTACATCATGGGATAAGCTTTTCACTGTAGCACCTATTAAAATTGGGTTTAGTGTGTCACCAATGTTGATTACATCATCATGGAAAATAATTGCTTATAAACTGTTGTGGAATGCCCGACAGAGATACATATGAAATTCACTAGGAGCCGAAAGGTCTTTTAGAGCCATGTATGTTTGACCTCACCTGTAATGCTAACGAGGAAAAAAGTCCTCTCTATGTATAGAAAGGGCATAGTGCAAATTAGCCAGATAATAGACTATAATCACCTCCCCAAATTGTTCCTTGCAGCAAGAAGGGAATTTAGACTTGGCAGTGGATACAAGATACCTTGGAATCATCTATGTGCATTGATTCACCCCCTACCTCATATGGCTATGGTCAAATTAGAGGATAGAAACAAAGACTAGTAGCTACCCTCTACAAATGCAAGATGGTGGATATGTAAAACATGCAAGTTTTATACTGCTCTCCACATTGAGGTTGTTGTAGCCAATAGGTGCAATACAAAATGGTATATGATGCAAAATAATGGTTGGTGGATCAAGATACTTGCAAGATTGTGGACGTTTCACTCACCATTCAAGCTTAAGGTTTTCATGTGGAGGGCATTGGTGGGGGATTATTGAACTGGATCTAGAGTGTGTACTGTATGTCTAGAAATGAAACAATGAGACACATATTTTGGTACTGCAGTCAAGTAAGGGAATGGTGGCAATGGTTCAAGTTTTGGTGGAATCACACTTGGGGAATCAAGTTCACATGCATGTTTGGATGTTTCATAACTCAAAACTTAGCATTGTAGCACTGCTCTTTTGTCTACACTTCTTTTGGCTTTGGTATGTATGGTACATATGGAACATGAGGAATGTAAGTCTTTATGACCAACTACATGTATCAAGGATCAGGATCCCCTCTCAAGGTATCAAAGATAGGGTGCCTGAACATGTCATGACTCTTGGAGATAAGGAATTTTAGCAGAGATGTTTGCTCATATTAAGAAAATTGTAAATTAACACTGTAATATAAGAACATTTCTACCAAAAAACAAAGAGAGAGAGAGAGGGGGGGGGGGGGGGGGGGTAGTTGGAGGTGAGAGAGGAGGGGGATTGGAAAATGGGTGGCATTTGGTGGTAGTGAGCATTTATACTAAGGGTTACTAAAAGATGGCTTAAAACTTTGTTCCCATGGTTTACAACTTAGTAAAAATGAGACATGGATTCACAAATTACAAATCATTCATTAGGCTTTTTTAGTTTGAGATATTACAATTGGGGCTTTTATCGCTATCGTAGACTTTTGCCAAAAAAACACTAGACCTTGACGGCCAATATCCCTAGTAGTGTTATGTCAGGAGATTAAATGTGGACATTACTATCATCCCTATGGTTGTTTTGAAGAGTGTTTCTCTATTTGTATAGATTGAGATTGTACAGGTTAACAAAATTCTTACTAGATGAAAATGGTCAAGAGATTTGAAATTCAAGAGGAATTGGAGCTCAAGATTCTATGTTGGGAAGCTTAATAAGGAGACCACAACCATACACCACACAAATTTCTCCACGTCACCTACTTTCAAAACTGAAGGATTTCTCAAAGCTGGTTGGCTCAAATGTAAACCCCAGGGCCGGTTAGAGAAGATAGTATCAGCTATAAAAGAAGAGGCCTTAATCACCTCGAGATTTTATCATAAAATAATGGGATCTAGGGTTGCATACTATGGTAGCATGGCATCCTCAGAACTTCCATATTCAGAGGATGTGACCAAGTCGTTGTATGGCTACAAGGAAGAAAGAATTTTAGAAGTATAAAGGAGAGATTGATTGGGATATAAGTGAAAGCATTAGATTGACTCAACTACTACCAAATTCTTTTAGCTTTCCCCACTACCTTGTGGCTAGCCATTGTAAAAACCTCTTCCTTTGTAGATGAGTCGTTGTATGCAACCTATCTCTTTTGTTTCTCCTTTGTAGGGGAAAAGAAATCTCAACAAGACTCTAATGTCACTCCATGGAATCACCACATAAACAATATGTGTTAAAAAAATGGTTCTTCAAAATGCGCTCAACAACGCTTGCTGGGATGACGTGTGTGTCATCGTAGCACTTGGAACTAAAATGCACCTTGAAAGTGTACGTGAAGGGATACATACTAAAATGCTCAGTGCTCAAAATCATGTGTGTTATGTTCCTTTTGCCTCTCGATTGCCTGTTGTGTGAGCTCTTTCACTAGTACAATCTTTGTGCAATACATAAAATATATTTTTTATTTCAATTAGTCTCTGTGTAATTTACCTAAATTAAGCTGCACCTTTGTAGCCAAGCTTTGATAGTAGTTGAAGAGAGTGTGAGTGCGAATGTGTGTGCACGATGAGGAAGAGGAGTACATAGCGTATGGTGGAGTCTTTAGTCAATGTGTCTAGACGTCTATATTGGTCCTTACCCCAACATCCCTTCCAAGAAGCGGCAATAAATGATTTGCACCAATATAGCAAATTTGCTAGAGTGTAAGTACATGGATTGTATTTCATGTGGCTCCTTGAAGGAATAATTCTTTGCAAAGTGGATTATTGACACAACTTGAATTGCGATGCTTTCTGTCTACAAACAAAGTTGTGTTTTATGAACTACTTTATGTGTTCCTTGAACCAACACATGAGATCTGTGCAACACATCTTCTTATGCACCACATCCTTTTAAGGTCTTCTTCTTTCCATTTTCATCCAACCCTATCTCTACCTCCTCAAACATATTTACAATAACTTGTAGTACGTTGTCATTTGTCATTTCTTTGGGACACACCTGCAGTTTATGCACACCACGTTTCTTGCATTCGCTCATGAGACAAGGGTATAAGTGATGGTTGGATCCCTCCCCTTTTTGGGAAAAGCATATACTCCCATGTAGTAGTGACAAATGTGTATATGTGTTGCATACCACACACACACCTAGCTATGATGCATCATGACATACAAAGAAAGGTCACACACATGAACAATAAGGAGTTGGTAACTTTAAAATGTTCATCATAATAGAGACTGTTGTAGTGCAGAAACACTGCTCGCAGATGTTAATACAATGAGAACCAAGCCAAAAACAAGTTGTCAACCTAGGTGAGGGAGTTGATCCGCAGGCGCATGGAAACAGATAGTTGATTGTCACTCAACTATTCGACCTTCTCTAGACAATCACTACCAAAGGAAATCATTCTAAAGCACTCTAATCATACTGAACTGCAATCTTTCCTACAACACTTCCGTTCACCGAAACATGGTCAAACATTGTCGATTCGTCACGAAACTCAAGGATCCTACTCTACACACCTAGAGGACACTTCCCTGAAGTTTCTAACCTAATCCACAACCCGTCAACATATGGTGCAGAAATCGCGTATAAAGACCGGAAGAAATTTACAAGTCGTCGAATCTGGAAATGTTTAGTCCTAAAGTGTAGTTCTACTCGCCTTGAACGCAATGACATAAAGCAATCACAAAACGGACACACGGATAGAGAGAAAACTCACTCGGAAGCTCATGGAAGAGCTCTTCGCGAAGAGACTAAGACCGCTCAAGCTTGGCGTCGAAGCGTAGCTCTTGCTGTTGGTAACACGATGGCGTAGTCACTTCCACAATGTAGTAGTCATAGCATGCAAGGGGAAGGGAAGAAGATCTCTCTCACTCTCACACACAGTACGCAATCACCGTACGTTTAGATAAACCCCAAAAAATGATTAAAAGAAAGACCCCTTAGGTTTACAAAAGATTGGCTTTTATACCTTAGACTTGGAGGTGTCATCTCATAAAAATGAATTCTAATTATTATCAGGGGTGTTGTTGAGTAGAAAATACAATGACATATGTTTCGAAAATTATCTGGAGCCTGAAGAATTAATTACATTTAAGCTCATCGTGTGAATAGTACAAGAAAAATGGGATTTCAGATGCGGTTGATTTGCAAGTCAACACTCCCCCCTTTGGTGTTCAGGTCGTCCCTGACATGATATTTGTCTGCTTGACTTGCCGCCTAGGCCATCTTCTTTTGCCCGCTGCTAATGGAAGCCTGGTGGCTTTATGAATTTGAGATAGGATTCATATCTTACATTCCCCAGAGTGATAGTAGGGCCGAAGATCTTGCTGTCATAAGTGAAAAATCCTGTATAAAACGCCTCTTCGAATGCTTGCATATGATAGCTCGGCAAAAACATAACTCTCTGATAGAGTAGATGCAACACTTCAGGTGATGGGCCGCTTTGAGAGGTCGTAGACCATCTTGGCGAATGTGTCGCCCGTTGATAGTAGACTTGAGTCAGTAGCTTTGGAGGACGCGAACACTTCAAGACAAGCCAGTAAGGTTTTGCATATTTTTCTTAGCATGATGCACGCTAGGTCAAGAGAGCCAATGAATATCCTAATGGCGCCCTTTAGGGTTTTCACCATATAGGCTGCACTTATTCTCTCTCCTGCACTAGGTGGTGGCAATGATGGGTAATTTAGCCATGTTGTGTGTGTTCTCAATAATCTGAGATGATTGGCCCATGATCTGACATGTGGCACTGGGCAGTAAGCACAATCATCCCTTATAGCCTTAGGTGCTTCCACCAAATTCTTCAAATATGCCGGATAGTTGATGAGCCAGGATTTTCTCCATTTGGGTTGAGAATCTACAATTCTTTTCACATCTGCATTGCTTTGTAGATCTCCTTCGTATATGGCTACTGTTCCTTCGGCTTGAATTCTCTTTTTGGTTGCTTCGACTTCGTATTTTAAAAGAGGATATGGAAGTGTTGGCTGCATCCACTCTTCTCTTAAGACTGATGTGGTGATCCCTTGAGCACCCAATGAGTGGATAATTCTTTTTTTCCATTCTATGGCGGATTTGTGATCTTCCGCTGTAGTTTGTTCTATCAGATGCTGCAATCGGGCCTCCTCTTCAACTATTAGAGCCTGTTCCTTTTCCTCTTTCTGCTGCATCTCTTCCTCAATAGGCTTAGGGTCTTCAACCCCTTCTAGTATTTGCATGTGCTCTGTCTGAGCACTCACCTCTGTCTCCCCCGTGATCGGTCCTGCTTGCAGCTCTTGCAACTGTCTTTGTACATCTAATTCCCTTTGAGTAGCTGTAGCTGCATTGTCTTAACTGCTCGTTGTTGGCTTTTAGCTTCTCTTCTTCTCTTACAAAATCTTCAACTAAAAGAGTCCTTTTTCGTTGCTCAGACTTAAGAGAATGCTGTAGTCCTTTGATTTGCTCTTCGAGGGCCTGCCCTTCTCTACTGCTGTCTTCCGGTCGGCCTCTCGCTGCCCTTGGATTTGCCCGTAGCCTTTGGATTGTTGTGTCTTGAAGTTCCAATCTAGCTTTCAGCTCCATGATCTCATCTCTGGCGGCTTCTAACTCATCTTCCACCTTTTCTTTTTCAAATGTGACGCTTCGGACCTCATTGGAGGCCTCTGCCATCTGGAGTGTTAGTCCATCTCGTTCCGCTTCAGCTTCTTTCAAAATTCTAGATACATCTTCAAGTTCATGCTTTGCATCATCTGCTCATAGTTTTGCATCTTGAAGGTCTTTAAAGAGATGATCATATTCATCTTGCATGTTCGCTTCTCTTGTTTTGAGCATACTGTTTTCCTCAGCTAGTATAAGAGACCGCGTCGTGATTCTGTCCAGAAGTTGGTGCGTGTCTCTTACATCTTACTCATTATCTTGCAGTATGTTCTGTCTAGTAGGCCGATCAATTGGCCCGGAAAATGGAACTTGGTACCCCATGCTCAGCATCACCCCTGATGGAGGAGGCCTATACGGGCGCTGCAAGGGTTTCCAAATGTAGTGTTGGGGAATCTGTTCCATTCCCGACACTTCAGGTTGCTCTTGTTGCTCTTGAAATTCTTCTCGTGCTTTTCTATCCCCCCTGTGCTCTTTCCGCAGCTTGTGCTGTCGGATTTTCTTCAGTCTTTTTCTTCCATGGTGGGTGTGGCACTCCGTACACTGCCTCGACCGCTTCTTCTTCTGAATAGCCTACATTGAGTAGGTCTTGAAAAGCGAATCTACCTTCTTCCTCCTTATCCTTTGGTGGTGTCTGCACCTCTCCCTTCTCTTTTGGTGAGCTCTTTGGAGGGGTGATTGAAGGTTGAGGGCTGGGTAAAGGAGAGAGTGGCCTTGGAGACGGTGATTTCCCACTTTCCTTCTTCTCTTCTTGGGCATATTTTGCTTCAGCAGGTATTTGCTTCAATCTCTTCTTTATGTCCTCCACTTCATCTGAAGTGAAAGGCTCTAAAGATTGTTGCTCTATCACTCTTTCCGACTCTTCATATGCTTTAATATAATGATCAAATTGATCTTCGAGTGGTCGGGATGAGCTGCCCCCGACTCTTGCTGGATCTGGCACCCAATATTCTTCAAAATATCCCTTCAAGGCTCTTTCGGCTCTAAATTGGTCAATTAGCCATTCTATCCTTGCCTCTTTTTGGCTAGTGGTCTCCTTGGGCTTTGGCTCCTTGGTTATGATTGCTTTGCCTTTCTTTTGTGGAGGTTGTTCCGCTTCCTCTCCATGTATTGTTTCTAATCTCTTTCGTAATCTGGTCGCAATCTGAATGGGTGGTGCTACAGGTGGCTCTTCCTCTACATCCTCCTCCTCTCTCAGCCACTCATTCTGTGATGGGGGTGCAGGCCATTTTCCTTTGGCACCAATGGCTTCCTATGCTATCTTGGTTAAGACCTCTCCCCCGGCAATGTATCTTGGCTTCTCTGTCCCCATTTGTACTATTTGTTCATGCAAATACTGTGCATAGTTTACCGCTTTAGGCACATTGCTTCGGATGGCCCATGTCACTGTCGTGGCAGCGGCATGTGGTGGTGCTGTTTATTTCTGAGGTCTTTTGCTGCATAAATGAAAATACTGATTGTACAGCTTGCAGATTCTGGCTGCTCTTGGGTCCACCATGTCTTCCTAGGTCTGATTTGGCTTCTTCTTTTGGTGATAAACTGCTAAAGTTTCTCTTCTTTCTGTGACAGAATTCCCTTTGTTGCCCATACTTAGGGCATCTGCTATCACCTGTGGTGTAATCATCACCTCGACTTTTTGGTTGTCCAAGTCAGTGATCACAGCCTTGCTATCCTTCTGAATTGTGCTTGTGAGCTCATAAACTCTTTGTAGATCCACACCTGCTGGCTCCGCAGTGAAGAAATTGTGCAAGTGTGCCCTTTCCAGCTGAGTTAGCAGAGCTTCTTTTTTTGCATAATCAATGATTTCTCTTGGGTTCATAGGGATATCAACTGTGTTCCCTTGAGGATCTCTGAAAGTGCCTTGGTATATTGAGATCCCTTCATCCTCAAGTGTTCCATCATCTATCCATGCTTTTGCAGGCTTTAGTGATTCCTGTGGTATGGTGTACGGCTCGGTCTTTGCAATGATGTCCTTCAGGGACATCCTTTTCTTTTTTGCCGGTGATCGGCTTGACTCCATTGATCCTGGTGTACTCAGAATGTCAAAGTTAGTGAGCCTGTTAAAATCTGGCATAATATCAGCTTCTTGCATCCATATAACTTCAAAATTGAAACACAAGCTATTTAGGGCCTAGGGGTGCTATGCATGTTGTAAAAAGTGAAAATCATGCTCAGAATAGTGCAATGAGACTTTATACGCATATAAAGTCTATGTGAAAAGATGGTGGTGATTTTGAATGTGTGCATAGCCCTTGGCTGGTAGGTCACATGTATAGGCTTGGATTCCAATTTGGATGTCATTTGAACAAGTTTTGACCCTTTTTCTGAATTTAGGCTTTTTGTGGGCTTTCTGTTGAATGACAATCATTAAGAGGATTTCTGAGGATGAAACTTGGTGGGAATTCCTCTGATATAGGAGCAAAGGCTTGGGATAAGTGAAGCTTGAGATTGGATGTCAAATTTGGCTTGAGAGACATTATACGCGTATAAAGTCTAAGTTGGAAAATTTCATCTAATTTGATACCATGGATAGACTTTGGCTAGGCTTACACTCCCTTTGCACCAAAACCTGATTTGGGTTAGACATCAGCTGCTTTAAACCATGGATTTGAGATCTAGTGTGTTGACCCTTGTGATTGGGGTTTGAGTGGTCATGAGGCTATTGAATGTGGTAGGACTTGGGTTCTGAGCTATAACAGTTGTGTTACAACTCTGAAATGTGAAAAATGTTAACAACTCCTTCAATTTTGCCTCTGTAGTCTTTATACGCGTATAAAGTCTAGATGGTCAAAATGAGGCTGAACTTGATCTATGAGGTCCCCATGGCATGGTTAGCCCTTTGATCATTCCAAATTTGACTTTTGAGGTTTGTCACTAAGGCTAGGGTTAAATCTGTGATTTTGGCATTCTTTTTTCACTCTTTTTGATCCCACTAGTCATAAACTTGTTCAAATTGGTCCAAATTGGTCCAAATTGGATATTTGGCATGTGTTCATGTTATTGGATAAGATGAAAACAAAAAATGATGAGTTTGACCTCCAAAAGAAGATGAAGTCATTATACGCGTATAAAGTCTACATCTGGATTTGTTTTACTATTTTCAATGTATTTTGCTGCTGATGCATTGTATAGTGCCTGGATCAAGTTTGGTTGGATTTGGAGCAAGTTTGTTAGTGTTTCGGTTATAGTTTGATTTTAGGCATAAACCTTGCGTTTTTTTTGGCATTAGATGCTCCAACTAGCTCCAAACCCAGTCAAGCTTGGTAGGTCCTATGCTTAGAGTATGTATTATGACAATATGAATCAGTTTGTGATGAACTCCTTGTGAAATTGGCAGTGAGTCTTTATACGCGTATAAAGACTACTGTTACAAAAATGTTATTTTTTTGCATGGTGATTGTGCCCTAAGCCCTAAATACTTGATTTCAACTTTAAAAGTCATTACTTGAGCATAGAAACTTCCCTTTGCCTTTTTAGTCCTCGAAGTTGTTGCTTGGTCCTTGAGCCATCTTCCCACCATTATTCCTGCTGAATATCAATTTCCTAGCTTGGGGAAGTGAGTAAGAACCTTTTCGTGTGGTTGTTGCCGCATTTGGGTTCTCCAACACCCCTTTTGGCGATTTGTCGCTCTTAAAGCGTCTTTTTGATTGGCGATGATAGATAGCCGCTTTTTTGCACTTTTGGCCTTAAGCACAGATGGTTGGTGGTATGCCGATGCTGCTCGTGAAGTTTCGGGGCAATGGGTCGCTTCGTTTGCCCATATGAACCAAATGACACTTTGCAAGCTCGAAGCCGTTTCTTGCATTAAGGCCATTTTTTTGTGATCGTAATTTGGAGAAACTTCACAGGCCCTCAGGCTATGCTAAAAGGTATCTCCTTGTGAAATTTCACTCTGTTCTGACAACTTTTTTCCGGATCGGGTTATAGGAGACCTGAGAAATTAGGGTTTTTCCAGCTGACCTAATCTGGCATTTGGGGTCATAGACATGTTCTTCTACTCTAGGGTTAACCCACTAACAAGTCTTGTAGCTACCAGGTTAGTGGTTGTCGAGTTATGGCTACTTTTCTCTCTCTTCCCGGATTGCCCTACTACTGTTTCTGAGAGTTTTTCGCGACAATGTAAACAATGAACACCAAGAGTGCATGGTAGTGAGCTCACCTCTCATATGTGGTGCTGTCTAGTATCCCGTGCGCGTCGTACAAAGACGTCGAAGGTCGGAGCGCTCTAGGTGGCTGGAGGTCTCTGTCAACTGTGAATAGTAGAAATGAGCTTTAAATAGAATGAAAATTTCTTATATTGGGGGTCCCCGGACCACTCTTGATGAAATTTGACATGTGCTCCCATCTTCACGCGAAACGCGGTTTAGGCTCGAAAAGTTCCTGATTTGGACTCCGTTTGCCCAGTTTCCGAGATATTTGACGTTTCGGTCAAAATCAGGTCAAAACACGCTTCCGGCTACATCCTCATAATTGCACCTCCATCGTACCATAGGTTGTCCTATAGGCACTGATAATCCCCATATATTTTTTTTTTCACTACGACCATATTTTACCTGCTTTTTGTATTTTTGAAGTTTTTCTATCGATAATCAGTAAAATTAAAAGGAAAATAGCAAAATGAACCCCATAAATTCCCAAAAATCACAATAACTCAAAAACAACACCGCAAAACACTATGTACACTCACATGCAATTTTTATGGCCGGATTTCTCCGTTTTCCTAATATCTTGCCTGAAAAATGGCTATTTCTACTTATATACACACACCTAGAGGCCTAATTTGGCATTTGGCCTCATATATCTGTAGATTTCCCGCTGTATAAGGGCATATGTACTTGGGTTAGTCCAAAAAAATTTGCAATCAAACCAAAACCCTTCAAAATAGTCGAAAGACATGCCCTTTTTTGCCCTTTTCACATTCATTGGGTCCACATTGAGAATGCCTCCCCCCTTCCTAATCGGAGTCCTCCTGGATGACAAGGTATCGCCTCGGGGTATGTGCAGTGCATGGGTGAAAAAGCATGTGCTAATGCGCGGCCGTGTAATGTAGCCCTACCTGATGCATACTCGGTCAATGCATGGAAAAATTAATGTTGTGCAAGAGAAGCGACTAAGCAAGATGCTTATTGGCATTCGCCGTCGAGGTTTCCTGTTTTCTTTGCAAGTAATAGCTGTAGCTCTACTGCTCTCTGTTGAATTGTCTTTTTTGCAAAAGGCAATTGCTTTGCCGACACTGTTGAGATAGCCGTAGCTGTTTCTATGGAGAGGATTGGCTTGGCCGGAATGGCTATGGGTCGTATTGCTTTTGCTTTCCATTGGTATTTTGTTTCTGCTGGTTTTTGTAGATGTTTTGGTACTTCCTTGGTTGCCACTGGTTTGTTGCTGATTGGCATCCACGTAAGTCGTCCAGCCTTTTTCAAATGCAGTTATCTGCCTTTCGATGTTGCTTGTACTGAAGGGAGTTCCTTTTGCTTTGGTTTTGGTATCCAGATGCGAGTGACATTTGGGTTATTGTTGAACATTTTCTTTGGGATCCATATCTGTTTTATGTGCTTGGTTTTTGGTTGAACCATCTGCTTCATTGGAATTCTTTTGTTGCATTGTTGTTTGTCTGCCATGTCATTTCTATCCTTCCGCATCCATACTTGCTTCTGTTGTTTTGGTAACCTAGAACTTTGCATTGCGGCCAGTGACTTCGTATGTCTGTAATTAGCATGGTTGGCCTTTACCTGATTGTTGGTCTCGGGTATCATGTTGTTCTTTGGTGGCATTTTTGCTTTTGGCTCTTTTTCTAGTGATTGCATGGCTTGCAGCTGATTATTCTGGTATTGCTGAGCAAAGGCTATCACCTGTTGTTCATGTGCTTGCTGAATTTTGATTGCCTTTGCATTCCAATCTGTCTACACATTGTACTCTTTTTGCCAAGGTTGCCCCAACATCACTGGGTGTTGTGTGATTTCATCCTCCACCACATAGAATGTGTGTGGGTAAATATATTGATGTATTTGTACATGCAATATAGTCCATCCCAATGTTTTCAACGGGTGTGATGTACTACTTTCCATCACTTGAGGAGTAGGATGAAGTTGAACTGTGGATTTGAGCTGCTGGTATAACCCGTAAGAGATCAAATTTGCTTGAGCTCCCGAATCAAGCAATGCTATCGATTCAACTTGGTTGTTGCGCACTTTGACTGCAATTATTGGCTCCACTGTGTCTTCATCCAACTTCGTCAGTCGAATGGCATTGATCCGCAATGGTGCTCCACTTTGTTGTTGTTGTTGTCGCAGAAGTCGTCGTTTTGCAATGCGTTCTTTTGCTTCTGCTTGAGCTTCCTCTCGTACTCGCTATTTTTCCTTCATTCGTTGTTTTCCTTGGTGAATTTGTTGGAGCATCTCCTGTGTGAGTGGTAGATGATATTTCTTCAATAGACATCCACTAATCCAGTTTGGCATTTCTTCACCTGCTAATGTAGCAAGCTTGACAGCTCCACTTTGTGATGGATCACTAATCACAAATGGTCCCATCCCTTGCTTTTTAAGTTTCTTGGCATGTTGCTTCAAAGTATAAACAAGTACGTAATCACCTGTTTTGAACTCTTTAGTGCGCACATGTTTGTCAAAGAATTCTTTTTGTCTTCTCTTTTTAGCATAGATTGAAGCTACAGCTCTCAAGAGTATTTCATCTAGCTTTTCAAGATCATCTATTCTTGAAGAGAGCTCATGCCCTATCCATGCTAAGAGTTTTGCTACTCGTAGAGTTGGAATTAAAAACTATATTGGTAGTATAGCATTTAGGCCAAACACCATGTTGTACGGTGTTGTTCCTATCGATGTTTTGTAAGCTACCCTGTATGCCCATAGTGTTGAGTGTAGCTGCTGATCCCAATCTGTTCTTGATTCTGACACTATTTTAGTGAGAATCGTGCATAGTGTTTTATTTGTGGCCTTAGCTTGTCCATTGGCCTCTGGATGGTATGGAGCAGATTTCCTATGTATGACCATGAATTCCTCTTGCAGATATTCAATGACTTCATTAAGAAAATGTGTTCCACGATCACTGACAATTTCTATTGGCAACCCGTATCGTACGAAAACATTCTCATACAAAAATTGTGCAGTGGTGCGGGCATCTGCTTTTTGCGTTGCCTTGGCTTTGACCCAATTTGTGAGATAGTCCGTAGCCACAATGATATATTGGGTATGGGTGCGATATGCAGGGGGTGAGATAGGTCCCACAAAATCAATGCCCCATTTTGCAAATGCTCTTGCTCTCATCATTGGCCGTAGTGGCATCTCATCTGTTTTTATTGGCACCTTGGTGCACTAACAGGAATCACAACGCTTTACAAACTCTTCAGCATCCATGTGCAATGTAGGCCACCATATACCTGCGGTTAAGACAATTTTTGCCGTCTTATCGCCCGAAAAATGGCCTCCACTTATTCCGCCATGCGCATGTTCTAGAATCAGCAGGTATTCGGTTTCACTTGCACAGATTCTAAGTTGATTGTCCTTTCCTCGCTTATAGAGTTGGTTCCCAATTAATTGAAAGTTACGAGCTTCCAGCTCTATAGCTTTTTTCCTTGCTCTAGTGATGTTCTCAGGAAACGTCCTGATGGTTAAGAAATCAATGATATATTGACTCCATGCAGGTGCAATGTTTACCTGAAACAATGTCGCGTGATCCCCTGGTCGTTTGGAACTACATATAATACAATTGGTAACATAAGAATGTGAGTCCACATACATAGTTGGCCAATAAACCCCTAACTGTTTCAGTCTCTGGTGTGTTTTCACTGTTGAACAATGAAATGCACAATCCTGAACATGTGCTTCGTCAAGGTAGCACTCGAATTCTTCCGGATTTATACATAATCGTAGGATTTCATCCGATCCAAGATGATACAGCCGTCCTGCTATCAACTGGAAGTTTTTTGTTTGTCGAATTGTTTGTTGTTTGGATCTGTATTCCATGTTATCAAACCCACTTCCAAAGGAAAGAAAGCTAACAATTTCCTGAGACCATTTGGGTACCATTTTAATATTGAAAAGATAAGCATCTGATATGTCATCATCTACTCCTTCAGGAGCTTCCCCGTTGTGTATCCTTGAAAGATGATCCGCTCGTAGATGGGTTTTACCCTTTTTGACCACCGCTGTGAAGTCAAACTCTAGCAATATAATAAACCAGCGTACAATTCTCCCTGTATTGCATGGTTTATTTACCAGATACAAAAGAGCTTGATGATCTGTGAAGAACACAAATTTGTTTGCGAGCAAATAATATCGAAATTTCTTTACAACATAAATCATTCCTAACCCTTCCCGCTCGGTGGTTGTGTAGTTCTTTTCCGCACTGTTTAGCTGTTGGCTTACATAACAAACTGGAAAATCCATTGTTCCGTCTCCAGGGTGAGCCAGAATACTTCCAATGGCATATGCAGAAGCATCAATGTGAACATGGAATATCTTTTCTCAATCTGGTGCCTTCAGTACATGTGCTGATATAAGGTTTTTCTTCAGCTTTTGGAATGAAGTTTCACACTCCTCGGTCCAATCGAAATTGATTAGCAAACTATACAGAGGTTGTGCGATAACCGCATACATGTATATGAATCTTCGATAATATCCGCAGTGTCCCATGAAGGATTGCACTTGTTTAGCATTAGTAGGCCTGGGTAGGTCTACAATGACTTTGACTTTGTCTAGGTCAGTTGTTATGCCATTTCTTGAGACAATGTGTCCTAAGATGTGGCCTTGCTTAACCATGAATACACACTTTTACGGGTTAAGACAGATTCGATATGTCCTGCATTTTTCAAAGACCTTTTGCAAATGGTCGATATGTTCCTCTCGTAGAAGAGAGTGTACACAAAGATCATCCATGTAAATTTCTAAGAATATTCTTAGGTATTCCTTGAATGCGTGAGTCATTAACCTTTGGAAGGTAGCTGGGGCATTAGTTAAGCCAAAAGGCATAACTCGATACACATAAATTTCCCATTCTGTGGAAAACGTTGTTTTGTGTTGATCCTCCCTTGCTATTGCCAGTTGGTTGTATCATGAAAACCCATCCAGAAAGGAATAAGCCCGTTTCCCGGCCACCCGCTCAAGTACATGTTCTGTGATTGGCAAGGGATAATTATCCCTTATGGTGGCTGCATTTATCTTTTTGAGGTTTACACACACTCGCAGTTTTCCATTCTTTTTGGGAACTACCACAATGGGTGACACCCAATCTGTATGTTCGATTTCATAGATGAATTCAGGTTCCATCAGTTTATCAATCTCTTCTTTGATTCGTTTAGCAAATGTGTCATTATATGTATAAGGACGTTGTTTGCTAGGTTTTGCATCTGATTTCAAAGGAATTATATGTTGGTATATCGATGGATCAACTCCCTCGAGGTCTTATACGACCATGCAAACACATCTTTATACTTCTTGAGGAGTTGTATTAGCCTTTCTTCTTCTTCATGCTCTAAATCGTTGGCTAAATAGACCGGCTGAGGCTTTTCACCTGGTTCTGCAAGGTCTATCCTTTTTGCATTTTTTGGCCCATCATAAGATTCTTGGTTGGTTCTTTCCCTGACTAGTGGTGTCATGATGATTTTTCTGTCCTGGATAGTGAATTTCCGATAGTGTGATGGTACATTCATGTTCCCCTTTTTTTGACTCCCCTTTACCATCACTATCTTCTTCAGTAGTCCATATCTCTCTTAAAGACCGTTTCAGTTCTTGGTATTTCTATTTACGCTCCAGTTTGGTCCACTCTTGGTCTTTTGTTGTTTCTTTTTTTGATTTTTTGTGATTTTTGTGATATTGTTTCTGTTTTAGCTTTTCGTTCCTGTTTTAATTCCTCTTGCGTTCTTTCTTTTCGATCTTTTGAGAATCTTCCTGATATGTGATCTTTTACACAATCCTCTGCTTTTACAAGCATCAAATAGTGAGTCTTACCTTTTATCTTGGGCATCAGGTTCTCTCTCGCTTTGTTTCCTGCTCGTTTCCTCCTATAGCGTTCCTGGCGTCTAGGGTGTTGATTAGCGAAATCATAAAACTTGATATTCTCGGTTTCCCTTCCATGCTCGCTTGAGTTGTCTGAAAACTCATTATCTGCATCATCATTTACTTCCAGATGTTCAGAGGAGTTATAAAACTCTTCTTGTTCTGGTGGTTCTATCGTCTCATCTTCTCCTGGTATAATGCTTACCATGTAATAGGGTAGCACATCATAGCCATCCTTATCGCAAAATTTTGTTGTTGGACTATCTGTAATGGTACAGACATCCAATGTTGCTAGTATGTTTTCCCATTCTAGAGGTTCCAAGGAATCTTCAGGGAAAGGTTCCGGAATATACTCCTTGTCCTCAATTTCTCTCTAAGACGCATTCCTCTCTTCTTAAGCTTCCACAATGTGAAGCTCCGCACATCCATAGCTCTTTTTGTTGCCCTTACCATGCTGGGAGTTCTGATCCTGCTACTGTACCTGAATCAAACTCTTCCACAGGTGTTTGGTTCACATCTTTGTAACTATGGTCTTTCAGGTGTATTTTAGTTGTTGTTTCACCATGTCTGAGGTATATATGGTCGTAACCCCAATCTCGGACCATCTTCAATTGTCGCATGAATGGTCGTCCCAAGATGATCTCATAATTGTTCTTTTTGTCGAAATCGACTATTGCAAATGTATGCTCATACTCGATTCCGCACGAAGTGACAATCACTTTTTCTAAGAGTCCTAGAGGCTTCTCCATGAACCAATTGCAATTTCATTCTGGTAGCTCTCAAAGCTGGTTTTCCCCATTTTTCCCAGATTTTCTTGGTGGTGATAGCCACTCCGGCTCCACTGTCAAGAATAGCTTTGGAAACTACTCCTTGTAATTCTACTGGTAGCGTGGTGTTTCCATCTTCTCCCTCGCAATACTCTCCAACCTTGTTTAATGGTACTGGCCTAATGTTTAGTTGAGGCCTATCCAACTCTCTGATCCCTTCTTGTAGCTTCAAGGTGGGATCTTTCACTCCAAATTTTTCTAGGCATTTACCTACTGTGGTCCACATGTTTGGCCGTAACCTCAGGAGTTCTGCTAATGTGATGGTGCATGCCACCGGAGTGGACAACAACTCAATCAATCCTTGCGAATCCATCACTTTGTTAGAAGAAAGCCTTTGAGATGGGATTGCTCTCACTTCCGACTTGGCTTCATAGTCTCCTAGGTAAGAGGGTAAAGTTCTCAATGAGTCTGGTTGGCTATGCCCCGAACTAATTGATCCTTTGTCTCCCCCTTGTGAATGTATCTCAAAGTTTATTTGTGTACTCGCCTCAAATTCTTCAATAGGAGGTAAGGTTACATTCTTTTCTTTTCTTGTGCTATTCATGTGGTTACTCATCCTATTAGCCTCGTTGGCCTCACAGATTTTCTTCCACAGATTGTCTAGACCGTTACAGTCCTTACATATTTCTGCCAATATTTTAGGCTGGAACCCGTCCACGGAACCCGTCCACTTGCCTCATCTGTTGTATTTGGCACTATGATAGGCTCTGCTATGGACTCATAGGCATTAGTGAGTCTTTCCTTTGTTTCTACATGTTTCTACATGTTTCTCTAAATTTGGTTGGATAGGGGTTGGAGCCGGTGCCTCATGCCAATTTGCAGGTTTACTCAGTGGGTCTTTCATCAATGATTGAGCTATATCAATTATCTTTTTACACATTTCCAACCTTTGTTTTTCTATTTCTGCATATGGATAAGTCATCCACCTTTGCTCCTGGGTTTGGTTCTTTTTTAGTTTAGCTTCATAGGCTTTTAGAAGCGCATCCAACTGCTCATTTACCTTGTCAGCCAGTACAGATCCTCCTGATCCCGCACTTTTGGGCTCTGCTATTTCCTTGGTTGCTATGGTTGCCGTGGTGTGTGAGCTTAAGCTAGCTAGATCCTCTAACCGCTCTAATCTATCCTTTGTTTGCTTCAGCTCCTCCGCTAAAGCGGTTTACTCTCGTTCCTTCCTAGCTTTCATACGAGCCTTTCTAGCTTTCCAAGTGCTTCGTTGATTTTTTGTTTCTGAACTAGGGGCATCGGTTTTTGGCTCTTCAATTATGGGCTCGTCTGTCCTTTTCTGAGCTTGTGCCCTTGTAACTACGTGAATGGGTATTACCTTTTCATTTTCTGACCCTCCACTGGATGGCATTGCTTCCAGCATGTTTAGAGTAGTTTTTGCTCCTTTACTAGGGTTTTTAGGGCATTCAAGAATCAAATGAGTAATTCCACATTTTGGGCAATACGCATTGACTCTGATGATCTCATCGTGAGGACAGTCCCTTAGCCAGTGGTCTCCGCCACACTTGTAGCAGGGTCCCTTGGGCTGTTGAGGTGGTCCTTGTGCCCCTCTTTGTTGGTAAGCATGTCTCTATCCGCCCATGCCCCCATTGGCTATGAACATCAGTGTTCGTTCATCCAAACTGTATCTTCCCTCTCCTGCAGCCTGGGCAGTTGTTGGTGGTTCCGTACTTCCAATCATGCTCCAAGGTTTTGGCATTTTAGGTTCTTCAGGTGGATAATAGACATGATTTTCTATATATCCACTCGGTTCCTCGTAATATGCATGCATAGGCACCAAAGCCTTATCCTCTGATTCGGTTATGGTTGGAGTGTATCTTATACCAACTGGTCGTGATCCTGGTAGGGGTGGTTGTTGCCCCAACACTGGTTGTGGTCTTTCTACACCTACAGGTCCTGGTAGGTTGCCTGCTTGATATCTAGGCATCGGTGGAGCTTGAGGAGAAGCTATCGGAGCTTGGGGAGCGTAAGGTCTCTCTTTTACATGTCCCTTGTTATAATAACATTCCTCGGTCCCATGGTTTGTCCATTTTTGTTCAATAGCACACCACTTGGGCTGTTTAGCCTGGGGTTTGGCGTACAAGTTAATCTTTTTTAGCACTTCATCTACAAGATGCTCCTGGTTTACAGCTACTTCTCCTTTCGGTGCTGTCTTAGAAGACTTGCTTCCACTTTGTTGTGAAGACGAATCGTCATCAAGGTCCTTGAACTCCCCCTCTTTGTAGACCACACAATTGTCCACAAGGTAAAGAGCCTCCTTCGTCAACTCATTCAACGTCGTGCTCCTCTTCATATGTAAGTCTTTCTGGAGATCCGCATTCCTTAGTCCTTGGATGAATATCAGCATGAGCCTGGACTGAGTTGGCAGTTCTTCCACAGGACAGAACTTAAAATATCTTTTTAGTCTTAGGGCTTCCTTTCGTACAGATTCTCCATCTTTCTGTTTGAATTTATGGATTTTTGAGACGGTATTATGAGCTATCCCCCTTTGTGAGAATTCCCCGATTAACTCGTCAAACACTTCCTCCATAGACTCAAAGTCTCTACGCTCTACAGAGTCAAACCAAGTGGCAGCATTATCCTCTAGGGTTAGTCCAAACCCTGCAAATTGGGTAGGAATGTATAACACCTCTTCGGCTCTAATTACACGCACAAAGGCTGCTACATGATCTCTTGGGTCTCTGCTTCCTGTGTATGTCTTGTTTACCCATTTTTGCAATTGAGAAGGTCTAATTCTCCAATGGTCTACAAACCTCATCATTGGATCTCCATGTCCTAATCGATATACCTCCTCAGGTCTTCTGTAATAGGTTGGTTCCTCTCCCAGTGGTTCTCCTAAGCCATAGTTTCTAACAATTCTCACTGGAGGTGGTTCATCTCTTCGAACTCGTTCTATGGGTGGTCCTCCAGGCTCTGTTGACCCTTGAGTTTTTGGCTTACTCTCTCCTTGATTCTTTGAATAGAGGGGTGGTTCTTGAAAATCCCTTAGCCCTCGTGCGGCTTGATAACCTTCTCGGTTTCGGTCTTGTTCCAATGTTGCACTCTGTCGAGGCCATGCTTGCAATGATGGCTGGTTTGCTGGCTGGTTTTGGTTGTTGAATGCTTGCGGTCGGGTGGAATGTGAGGTATCGTCATACTCATCTGAAAAAGGATTCGTCGACTTACTTGGGGTGTAGGTGGCTCTTGGCACTTCTTCAGGGGCATGTGCTGATGTTCTTGGACCTGTTGCCCTTTCTACCTCCTCCGGGAGAATACGTTGGTATTCTCGCCCATATCTATCAACAAAAACTATGCCCTTCCCCATGGCAGTTTCATAAGAGAATAAGTAAAGAACCTTGTCTTTGCTTAATTCATTTATGTATGGTTCTTTGCTGCGAAAGTAAGCGACAATACCCTCACTCTCATGCTTGTAGATTCCCACGTTCTCGTTATAAGTTGGAACCCTTGTTGTTTTCTTATCATACATAAAAATAGATCTGGGCCGATCAATGTTTGGTGGCGGTTCTTGAGCTTCTGAAACCATTTTCCCTTTCGCCACGTTATCTCCATATCTGTTGTAATCTTCAGGGTTACTAACTATCAGATAGTGGTTCCCCTTTTCGTATCGGAATCTATCTCTATCATCATAGACTCGGATTATCTCCAATCTCTGAGCTGGCCTCTCTTCGATACAAATGCACTTGCGTCCTCGATAGTCAGAATAGACTAGGGCTCCCCTCGAGTTTGTTCCCTCTAAGAAGATCACAGTGAGTTTGGAACCATTCAAAGAGTTCATGGAGGTGCTTCCTCCTCGCATCGGTCCATTGTATGTGAAACCTCCTGGTTGTTGACTACCCATCATGAAGCAAGATTTTTCTGACGAAGTGTCAGTATCACTACCTTCCTCAATAATCGGTGCTAGCACATCTAACCTTTCTTGAATCACACTCTCTTTGGTGGACACTAAGCTAGCTTGGTCTCCTGCTACTTTTTGGTCTCTTGGAATGTGTCTTCCTGATCTCAAATTCATCAAACTTACCTCTTAAATAACCCCTTAAAAAAAAAAAAAAAACCAAACCTCTTATCTGAGAAGTTCTGTTGTTCGTGTCTTTTCCTTGACCTGCTCCCTTGTATAGTTGCAATCCCTAGTTCTTGCTTTCTCAGAAAATATTTAGCCTCTGAAACTTCATCAAAATATGAGCATTCACATTAGGCATCCACAACTGTTAGAACTAGTCAATCAATCCTCAATCAATGAATGTATGCAAAGTTTATGCACTCGGTGGGTAAGTCCCAACTTTTCACACCTATTCTGGCAATTGGACTCGTTGTTTAAGTCCAAATCTTGTTTTGACAAAATATTTGGGATTTCAAGGTTGAGAGAATGTCTTTGGAATAGTTAGTTTCTCTTTTTGAGCCCAGATCTAGCCTCAAGTCTTTATACGCGTGTAAAGACTACTGTGGCAGAATTACACCAAACTTGGTCCCATAGTTGACTTTACAATACTGAACAACCCTATGATGTCAGTTCCCAAATCTGGTGTCTATCCTAGGAGATGAGTCTTTATACGCGTATAAAGACTTCTGACACAGATTTGACCCAATTGTTTTGGATGTTCCCTACACCCTAAGGAACTCCTAGATACTCTCAGTTTCTGTTTTCACCCCTTTTGGTGTCAGTTATGAACAATTCAAGTTGTTATCTAGTCCAGGTTTTCCTTTTTTGCACTTTCTAGCCCATATGAATTTCAAAAGCAATCAAATTTTGGCTAGGTACTTCTTTTCTGCCTTAGAACACTAGGGAATATTCATTTTCTCCATTGAGCCAGATCTGTTCAGTAAGTCTTTATACGCGTATAAAGACTTTAGCTGAGTTTTTGGTCAGAATTAGAACACAAGCATCCCCAAGTCTTTAACCACTCGGTTTCAAGCACTTTTACCAATTTTTATACAAAATATGCTTAGAACCACAAGTTTTTCTCTTTTTATTGTTTTTGACACTTTGTCTTTTGGCTTTTGGGTACTAAGGGTTGGTCAAAACCTTAGTCTCAAGGTGTACTTAAGGTAAAACCCTCTTTTTGAACACCCTTGTTCACTCAGATTTGTCAAATTTGGTCTCCAGATTCCCCTTGAGACATTATACGTGTATAAAGTCTCTGTTTACAGAATTTCAAGTTTTCTTCACAGAACTCTTGCAAATGTCCTCTTATATGCACAGCAGCAATCAGTCATGAAAAAAATGTCAACAAGAACCTGTTTATTGCATTTTTAGCCTCAAAATCAACTTTTCAGAGATCGTGAATGCAAACAAACACGTCAGCAAATAAGTAATTGTTGAATAGCTCTAGATCAAAATCAGATCCCTTACCTAAAGCTACTCCTACACATCATGTGGGGTTTTGCATTTATGAGTAGAAAAACGCTTCACTGCCACACACAAACTAGTAAGCCCTTTTCTCTCCAATACAACTATTCTAAACTAACTAACTGTCAATCACGAAAGACCCAGGCGAGACACACACTCCCTCGAACCTCTCTTTGATCCTTAGTTCCTATCTAAGATACAAGGAAATTTGGCAAACCAAATAGGCTTTTACTTCGTAGGATTAGTCAAAGGTCACCTACTTAGGGCTCTCGTCCCCAGCAGCGGCGCCAATGTTGTGGTGCAGAAACACTGCTCGCAGACGCTAATACAGTGAGAACCAAGCCAACAAGTTGTCAACCTAGGACGGAGTTGATCCGCAGGCGCATGGAAACAAATAGTTGATTGTCACTCAACTATTCGACCTTCTCTAGACAATCACTACCAACGGAAATCATTCTAAAGCACTCTAATCATACTGAACTGCAATCTTTCCTACAACACTTCCGTTCACCGAAACATGGTCAAACATTGTCGATTTGTCACGAAACTCAAGGATCCTACTCTACACACCTAGAGGACACTTCCCTGAAGTTTCTAACCTAATCCACAACCTGTCAACATATGGTGCAGAAATCGCGTATAAAGACAGGCCGAAATTTACAGGTCGTCGAATCTGGAAATGTTTAGTCCTAAAGTGTAGTTCTACTCGCTGTGAACGCAATGACATAAAGCAATCACAAAACGGACACATGGATAGAGAGAAAACTCACTCGGAAGCTCACGGAAGAGCTCTTTGCGAAGAGACTAAAACCGCTCAAGCTTGGCGTCGAAGCGTAGCTCTCGCCGTTGCTAACATGATGGCGTAGTCACTTCCAGAATGTAGTAGTCATAGCATGCAAGGGGAAGGGAAGAAGACCTCTCTCAGTCTCACACACAGTACGCAGTCACCGTACGTTCAGATAAACCCCAAAAAATGATTAAAAGAAAGACCCCTTAGGTTTACAAAAGATTGGCTTTTATACCTCAGCCTTTGAGGTGTCATCTCATCAAAATGAATTCTACTTCCTATCACGGTGTTGTTGAGTAGCAAATACAATGACATATGTTCCGAAAATTATTTGGAGCCTGAAGAATTAATTACATTTAAGCTTATCGTGTGAATAGTACAAGAAAAATGGGATTTCGGATGCGGTTGATTTGCAGGTCAAAAGAGACCCAAAAGTCAAGTATCAAAAGTGGAAAGCAAACCCCTAAAGAAAGGAATCAACTTTGGTGTGTATTTGAAAAAGATGTTCTAAAGAGGGCCCCAATGACCCCATGCTCATAAAAAATGGTTTACTAGAAGTGTTGCTTTTCCTTATACATTGCTAACCACACAAGGGTGCTATTGCAAATCAAGTGTTTTCTTATATATGTAAGCAAGATGAATTTCTACACAACTCTTCACTAATTGAAATCCCTTCCATGCTGCACACACAAGATCCATAGCATCGATAGAAAAAGCCATAGCTTCAATAGTGTTCCCTTTCATAGCACTATGGCTTCAATAGTGTTCCCTTTCGTAGCACATGATATGCACACGTACTTCAAGTTACCTTATAATTTTGTTCAAACGACTCCAAAATTCCCTCATACTAGAGCACTTACTCTACTCTACCATGGAAGGAGAACTGATCACCAAAAGGTTCATTTAGCAGTGCTTTCCCTTCTTAGGTTGTCTTGTACACGACAATACATTTTGATTGCAAAAGAAGTATGATTCTTTGACTTTTATGAAGCTAATTATGTATTATTTCTTTCAAAGCATAGGATGATTTAAGCTTACTTTTTCTCTTATGATGACTAGGATTCTATAAAACAGTTTTTATAATATCGTTTTTATTGTGTGAATAATACAAAAACCATGGTTTATGGTTCTAGACATTTTCCCCTCTTTTCAAAACCAACATCTGCACACACTTTAATATTTAAAGAACTATTTTAGACCTTTGGCATAACAATGTATGCTACCTTTTGGAATACTGAATATAAGTAATCATTGTCCTAATATTTTTCACCTAATTAAACCATCTTGTTTTTTCAAAAAGGAATTGATTCTTGATAACAAGATGAGAGTTATTGTTCATCTACTCTTGAGTGTATTCTCTGACCCAAAATGATTGATTTTCCACAAAGGTTTACCTGGTTCAAGTGGGCCATTCATGCATTCATGGCTATTGCTTATTATTGCATTGAACCAACAAACCCCCCCCCCCCCCCCCCCCCCCCCCCCCCCCCCCACCCAACACACACACACACACACACACACACACCATAGAAAAAAAAAGGAACCATATTGAATTGCACAACTTGACGATGGACATTGGATATAACTAAATAGCGATTAACCCCAACCAATTGCAGATTATAGTAAAATAACATATAACAATCAAATAAAAATTACCAACGTAGTCGACAAATCAATCCTAAAAAATAATTTGTTTGCTTGGCATAGAGGCAAAATTTTCCACGATCAAATATCAAGTGATTCACAAACATAAATATAACCACAAACATAGCACAGGTACAATATAACCATAAAGATGAAATCATCTTGTGTTGATTAAGGTTGAAGCTTGCACCTTGAACCTCCTCAACACCCGTGATAAGAAAATGATTACCCACCTTCATAATTAAACTTCTCATAAAGAGTTGAGTTTGCTTTCATGCATCTCATGAAAAAATGGTAGTAAAAAACATGCACTTATAATGATCGCCATTACAAAATCCTTCTATATATATATATCCATTTGGCTCTTAAGATAGCTCGTAGAGCATCTAATGGTATATCTTTGAAATTAAATATAGTAGGTGTTTGAAAAAATGGTAAGGCCCTAAAGTCATGCACAAACACATAAATAGGCGGCACTAACTTAATCCAACCAACCTTGACGCTTTGCCAAGCTTCAAAGCGGCTTGCAAATCATCCACCACCTTTTGCTTGAAGCTAAGCAATGACCATACATACATCACACTGGGTTGGTGATTCAAAACTTTGAAGGGTGAAGGAATTAATTGATTTAAGCTTACTACACTCGTGTGTCCTAGTGGCCGGTATCACATAGTTGTGGGATTAGAAGAAACAACGTCCATTGGTGAACCACGAGTTGCTTTGTGGGCATGGACAACCATGAAGGTATTGGAGAGAGACGGACGTGGTTTTTCTTCAAGAAGAATTGAAATAAATATATATGCAACAAATATCATGGTAGTAAAAACAAGCATTTCAAAAAACAAAGTAGACATACAAAGTGGGCATGAGTAAAAGACAAAAGACGAAATAAAGATACTCACAATTTGGAGCAAGCCACTTATGTAGGTTGGAATTAGGGGACCACACTTGGATGTGGGAAAGGGTATAGAAATGTTGCACAATAGCAACCATACCATTGTTTTTATGCTTGAAATCAACAAGCCTTCCGTTCTAATGATGGTCCAAGATGTTTCGACATCACACTTGATGTCACACTTGATGTGGTTCAAATACAAAGACCTGCATAAACACCTAAGACCCTTCTTGAAATCCATTGGTACCCAACAAACTTTGAGATCCTTGGTATTGTGGATCAGGAGAATCTCTTTTATCTCCTATTTGGGTCTTTTATGAGTGGAAAAACTAGCCATCTTTACCTTGTAGTAGCAATGGAGACTTTGGGTATGTAGAGAGAAAATGGTAGAGAGAGAGAGTACTAGGATTGAGCAGTATAAAGGAGAGAGGGAAGGATTTTCTAAAGGGAAACTTTTTGATGCTAGAATAGTCTAAGGAGGAGAGAGGAAAAAGTATCACTTTTGAGAATTTTGGAAAACTTACCTTTTTTGGGCTTTTTTTAAACATGGATTGTCTTTTAAATAGGGGTGGTTGGGTCCTTTTTCCTCAAAGGGTCCCTCAAAATCATGGCATACTTCCATTTCCCCCCCCCCCCCCCCCCCCCCCCCCCCCCCCCTCTCTAGGAACAATGACATTTTAAGGGATCACAATAAAGATCCCCCTACTATTTTTTAGCTAATAAGTGATATCGTCACCCTCCTCTCTTTGGCCAATCCTTAATCTTCCCTCCTAAAACCAAAGGGCCCTTCCAAAGTCCAAATATTTTCTAATCAGTGATTTGAGTCGATTGATGCTCGTGTAAGCCCTTGGAGGATACAATGCTCTAGCGCTGGTGGGAGGCAGATATCGTAGAGATGAAAGTGTCGAAGAATCCACCCCATCTCCTAGCTACATAAAACCTCTACCCTCATCGTCCTTTGCCAATCCCACACCTATTATAGCTTCACCATCCACTCCATGTTTTGTCCATCCATCATACAATCATTAGGCCTCGCCTTAGGCATTTGCTACTATAGCTGGAACTCCTCGCTTCACATCGCAGGATATCCCTGCCAACATCCCTTGCTTTTAATGGGATCAGTAACAATGGTGTTCTGACAGCAATATAGACCGGTCAATCGGTCACGTACACATGGATAACAATGGAATTTTTTTCATTCAAAGCATGTACTTGCTTTGCTCCCAGGTCTTTCACCATCACATCATAAAGATATGGCCGCAAATTGACTAAGGGCTAAAGAATAAAGTCATTTTGCTTATTCACAAGAGTTTCCTTGTGCCCAGAGTAGAGGATCGCTTCTCCAACAAGTGGAACATGAAGAGAATGCGTGATTATTGCAAGCACAAGCGCTTGGATACTCATGAATTAAGCACTCAAGAATGGATTAGACAAGCCTCGTTGACTCCACAAAGAATATTGGAGGTTCTCATTAAAGAGGGGACCTGTATTTCACCCGACATATGGAGACAACAGAGAGGTGCCACGAGTGCACGGGTGGAAGCAGAGAGTTCACATCCCTTTGGTAGCTGTGGTTAGGTCACATTCGAGAAGGATTTTATGAGTGTTAGTGCATTACAAGGTTTGTGAGCTTTATAATTGCTTGTTCTTTTGTTGTGTTTATGCTTCTAACATGTCGCCGTCACTAGAAGGGAGCCGTTCGCACTTGAGCACAAGTATGACGCAAAGAAAGGTCTCCATTTGTTAATCCAGAGGTTGTGATGATCATGAGATGGATTTGAAGCTAGTTTAATTTTGAACACAATTTACATTGATGTTACTTTGTTTTTTGTATTCATTGTTTTTTTAAAATTTTTGTTTGTTATGTCTTTTTGATTTGCAAAACCCATTCAATCCTTAGCTACGATGGAAGCAACTAGCATTGTCGGAGGAGCGCACTACCACGCTTACATATAGTTTTTTTTTATGTTTAAGCATCTACATAATTAGTGGGGATTAAGAAACACATTCCATTTTTCGATTGAACATTTAGTTTTAAGGTTGATATGGTTTTGTACTTCACCATTGACAATATACTCATTGTAGTAGTGTACAATTTGAAAGTAATCAAATATAAAGAAGTCTCATGCTATCTTTATATTTTGAAGTTCAAAAGCGCTGTTGGTGTCTTTCATGCATCTTGTTAAGAGAATCTATGATGTTAAGACCTATAGTAAATCTCTTTGAATCACTATCATTAAAACTTTATGGAATCCAAATATTGCATAATCTTTTTTCAAACTTTAAATGTAATGCTTACAAGAATACTCTATTAGCAGGAGCCATCCCACAAAGCTCTCTGAGCCACACTACTAAGAGAGAACTTGCAAAGCTCAAACAATCATATGATGTGAATCGTGGTTTCCATATTGTACTCATCATGAAGCAATTGCTGATCCTTTCCACAAATTAATCTTATCATAATGACAATTTAGAATAAAGTAGGTTGCAAGAAACAAACCTTTCATAATTGTTGGGTTGCTCTCCATTCTTGTTTTGCAATTATCATTCAAGATTACCGTGGCTTGATGCAAGAAGAGTGCTATCATTGCCAAAGCATCGCTTCAATAGCTTTTTTTTGGGTATATATACATTATTGCGCATATAAAGATAATTATAACTCTTGGTTTTGGTTTATGACCAGCACTCTTATTTATGTTAACATGTAATCATATATCCAATTTTGTGCCCCTCCATCATGACTAAATATCTAGTTGGTCCTCAGGTTGGCCGACTTTCTTGGAAGTTGGATTCATTCGCTGGTGCCCACTTGAGCACTTCCTTGCGGACTTGTTCTTGTTCCTCCAATTGAATTCCTGCTTCCATATGGTCCACTTTCTTTCCCAATCAAGCAACCAACAAACTTGAGAACAATCATTTGTTTTAACAATAACACAATGTCTTCTTTATTTAGGTATCCGCCACAAGTGGAGGGGGGTAATCAAATATTTGGATAGTGTTACCTCCATCACTTGATGTACACACTTAAAATGTTTGTTATTGTAAGTTGAAAGGGGAGAGGTAGGCTGACTGCACGTCAAAGAGGTGCAGTTGAGGCAGTTTTGCACTTTGGGATCTTCCCATATCCTTTGAAATTCACCCTCACACCTTTTCAAAGCTCAAGTGATTGCAATTTTACCTCAAAAGCCTCACTTTCTTTTATCTTTCTAGCCTCAATCTTTTCTCTCTCGTCCTTGAGAAAAGGCTAAGGTCAAATCCAAAAGTTTCTAAATGAATTAAAAAATTGGAGGATTCACAAAATTGCAAGGCGCTCTTTTGAAGTGTGAGTCGTGACTGCAAAGGGAATGGTCATTTTCATTTTTCCTAGTGAGAGTTGTTTTCAAGGGGTAACAATTACCCCCATGCGTGTTGGGGCCCCATACAAGAAGGTTTTGACAGATTTTCACAATAATTCTCACATTATGACTCACCTCAACATCGATGAGCTTTTGTGAGAGAGGCACGGCATACCTAGGTAGGTACGATTGGGGGTAGGGGACCGTCGGCCCCCCCACCGGGCCGACGGTCCCCTACCCCCAATCGTACCTAGCTAGGTATGCCGTGCCTCTCGAGCAGAAGCTCATGATGTTATGCATTATATGAAAAACACTCAAAAAAGCTTCCTTTTCCTACATGAGAAATCCCCTACCCGGCTTGGTGGGGGGGCCGGTGGTCCCCTACCCCCAATCGTACCTAGCTAGGTATGGAGTGCCTCCCGAGCAGAAGCTCATGATGCTATGCATTATATGAAAAACACTAAAAAAAAGGCTCCCTTTCCTACATGAGAAAATTTCTAAATCTTCTTGTGATAGACATTATCTACAACATGATCTAACTGTACAATATTGAATAGACTTTTGACAAATTTTGTTTTGTGTGCTAAAGCGTAATAATATGGTTGATGGTGGAAGAATCTCAAGGCTTTACCAACCAAACATATTTTCCCAAGAAGTATCGTATCCGTATCAACATCGTCAATATTCAAATGTTTGCGAAGAGTCATTGACCTTCAAAGCCCCCCACTTTTACCACTAGCTGGCGTTGTCATGGGCAAAAGATGCAGGTTTGATATATCTTCGTAAAGAAGAGGGCATATATACAGGGCTCGGGAAACATGTTTTTGTGGACTCGGCTTTGGAAGCTTTTCACACGCATATGAACAGGCTAACTCTAAATTTGAGAGCGTTAATCACACTAAAAATCTCATATTATAACTAAAAGTTCCATAATTTGAACCGGCCTAAGAACCTGCTTGCCCAAACTTGAGCGGGCCATTTTTCATTTTGAACATTAAGCTTTGGATAAAGCGAACCTACCTTTTCTCGAACCCTGCATATATAGCGTCCTATAAGGGCAGATAGCATGGAGACAAAACCAGGCATGATCATAAGTAGCTGCCACTACTGATGCTTCACATTTTCTCTGTCTTTACTGGCACTCATGGCTCGTCTGAATCAGAGACTTAGTCCAAACTCAATACTCTCAATTATTGTGCCATCACGTGCAAAAATGATGCCGTATTGTTTTGTCGATGTAAGCATCGATACGCTTTTTAATGCCTTTGTAGTGTTGATATCTACGTCCATAAGAGACTCACCCTCTAGCCACAAGAAGTTTTGGACAAATTCTCACAATAATTCCCGCATAAGAGACTTACCTCAACATCATGAGTTTCTGTGAGGGAGGCACTACAACCTAGCTAGGTACAATTGGGGGCAGGCGACCGCCGGCCCAGTTGGGGGGGGGGGGGGGGGGGGGGGGGGGGGGGGGTGGCCCCCTCCCTCCAATCGTACCTAGCTAGCCACTGGGCCGGCGGTCCCCTGCCCCCAATCGTACCTAGCTAGTGCCTCTCGAACAGAAGCTCACACTGTTATGCATTATATGAAAACAATGATAAAGACTCCGTTTTCCTTCATGAGAAAAATTCTAAATCTTCTTGTGAGCTAATAAGGCACACCCATGAATACCATTTACTAGTATGTGACCCTCGCGTTGCCGCGGCTACATGTGCATCAATTGAAGCAATGTTCTCCTTCCCTTCATAGGGAGGGCAAATGCCTATGATTCTCATGTGAGCTTTTATAGCTCTTTAATACACTTGTGCATCGACCACCACTATAACTACTTTCTAGATGACAATGTATGATAACACACAAGGTCTAAGTGCCCTCCACATTTACATCAACCAAGCACAAATCTATCTTTTGGATCAACACTATGTCTACCTTTTTGAGTGTAAGATCAAACAACTAATGAAGTATAGTTACTCTCCACATTGTTGTAGATTGACCAATGAAAAATCTCCTTCTAGTTGATCATGCCAAGCTCCAACATACTCCTCCTAATCGTGGAAAGTTTGTCCCTCTCCCCCCCCCTCTTTCTCTCTATCTATGTGTGTGTGTATGTGTGTGTGTTTTAAGTTCAAGAATTATCAGGTTAATTTGAGGTCTCTTGGGAATGAATTAAGTAGTGGGATCCCTTCGCATGATGTCTTGTCTTAACATCCTATGTTTCTCTCTAAGGAGGCAACGGATTTGCGATTAGGCGAGAGACGTCTCCCTCACACAATTATTATGGGACCTTGGTGAGTGGTAGTGGCCCTCTAAGTAGACTAATAGAGAGCTAGTATCCTTCTTTGGATATAGTGTTTGCATTGAACGACGAACTCTTTAGATGCATTAGCATCCCCTCTCACCATCCGTACCAAGCAAGGCATTGGTCATGATAGCAACTCCCCCATGCTTCTCTCGTATAGTTTTGGTCTTGCGTTTGGGGAATCACATTCAACTAAATCATCAACTGCTATTTGTTGGCACTTAGGATGCATGTACCAGCCATGACTCAACATGTCAACATTACACCACATAGTGGTAGAAGAAACTTTGCCATTGCTATGCACAATTGATTTGGTGAGCAGTGTGTCGTTTTCTTCTCAAAGGAAGTATTCATGATGGGTGTGGCTATAGCAACTTTGTCTCTATATGTGGGTAAATTTCAAAATTTACAGGTTGGATTGCACTCAATCTAGCTAGCATGTACACTTGCATCTACCAAGACTCGTCGCATGGATGTTGAGGTCTCTTGCAATTGACCATAAGCAGGTTAGTAATATAAGGTGCATATCTACACACACACACACATACACACGTGCATGTTCTTCTTTGAGAGAGCAGAGTGTATTCAATCCTTCACATGCTTGCCCTTACCCATATTTTATACCAAAGCAGCCATTTCATGGCTTAGCTCCCACTCCCTTAAATGTGAAACAAAGCATTGAGGCACTACATGGAGGGGAGTCTCTTTTTGTATGCGAATTGTATCCCTTAACAATTTGAGAGTATGATCAATATACCCTACATGAGTGCTTAGCTTTTGATCACCTCAAACTTGATTTACCCACATTTTCACCCATACCATGGCCTACATACCTTTCTCTCCTAGCCAGCTCCTGGATTCAACTTGTTAGTGGCCACCCTTATATCCATAGTCTTCAAGCATGTCACATGCTGTACTCGGTCACATTGGTCAATCTGACCTTAGGATGATCTCTCTCTCTCTCTCTCTCTCTCCCTCTCTCTCTCTCTCTCTCTCTCTCTCTCTCTCTCTCTCTCTCTCTCATTAACCTTTGAGGTCACTATGATTGTTTCTATGCTATTAAAAGTTATGTCCCCCTCTCCTTGTATAAGTATGTGAGCATGCAGGCCCTTGAGTTCAAGAATCACGTTTATCAGCTAAAATTTTTAGGTCTCTTGTGATCTTCTTATTCTTCTTCTTCTCTCTCTCTCTCTCTCTCTCTCTCTCTCTCTCTCTCTCTCTCTCTCCTACCTAACTTGCTATGCAACATGACAACTTGTTGCCAACAATGTTTGGATTGGATAAGGTTTAATTTCCCTAAACTTAATAGCTGAGAGTCGAGATTAGTCCAGTCTCAAGATTAACGGGTCTCAAACCACATCAGTAGGAAGAAAAACATCTCTCTCTAGATCTCTCTCTCTCTCTCTCTCTCAAGCTGCATGCCTAGTTTGTAGTATTAAAATGAAGTATGTGAGGCCAAGAGCCTAGTTGTGTGTACCAATGAGCCTACTTTTTGCCCGGTCACAAGCCGGCTCTTCTCTCTCTGCCTATCTAATTGTGATAGTTAAGAGCCTCAAAATGGGCATAGCCTTTCACATGGTTGAAAGGTAAAAGGTACACATTACACATTATTCCTTGAAAATGAAGTAAAATGAAAAGGAAATAAAATCGAAGCAATAAAAGAAAAAACACATTAAAAACTAAAACAAAAGAACTTATGCTTTCATTAAAAAGGATAGATTTAATAAGCTTAGAGAATAATAAATCAATTTCATAATTTAATAAAATGAATCTTTGTGGAGTCTTTAAATAAAAGGACTCATTAGAAGTGAAAGTAATTTTCTTTAATTAAAACAATACTTCACATGAAGGATCAAACTCTTATGAATACTCTTCAATCCTTTGTTCTAAAAAACACTACCGTAAAACCCCTAGTTTAAGAAACTTTAAGCCAATGTCGGGTGCATTTTTTTATTGTTGCAGAGTTTTGACTTCTCTCTAGTGCGGAACGTAGATGGAGTTAAGGTCAAGCTGTAGCAAAAATTTGAGGAGCTATCACGTCTCTGGCAATGCGTGCGACAGTGGAAAAAGTTTCACTTTGTTTAAAAAAGGGCTTCCCTCTCGGTTAGCAGGAACTTGCTCAAGATCTGTCTCATCACTCAGTCAAATCAAGCATTTATCTTCGTCGAAGCCACCGGTTTTCTTGACTTGCAAACAAAACTGGAAGGTTATTTTGCCGTTCCAAAGTGACCAGGCTCTAAATGTAAGCAAAATGACATGAAGTCCTACAATGGAGGCACATGCATGGTGGCAGCCCTGCAACAATAAGAGACCGTAATCATCATTTCTAGGGCGAGGCAAAGGGTCCACATTAGGTATGCAGCACCAAGGAGGATCCAAATGAGCAAAGGATTGCTAACTTCAAGACCAAGGCCAATACCCTACACTAGCAATGATCATCCTCCAATGCAATCACATCAGTGTTCTAGAAAGATCATTTTTTTAAACATACGAAATTGCTTTCCTTTAATTTTCCAAGAGGAAATTTAGAAAATTAGGTTTATGTTGTAGGTTTACACTATTTTTCTCTATTTTGGGGTGTAGTTTCTTCTTTTCCCCTTGTCCTCAGCTAGCATTTTTGGAATTGAAAACGACATGATATTAAGTTGACACATTTTTCCCAAATGTTGAATTAAAGATCCGCCTTGCACGACCATTGCCGTGAGCACTGTAGTAGGAGGCAATTGAGTTTTTTTTTGGAGGGGGGGGAGGGCATTCTTTGTCAAGCGCCAAGACCAATCAATGGCACTCTCTCTTTTGAATATAAATAGAGACACACTCCTCAGTAGGACTGAATGGGATTGGCCCTCTCTCTCTCTCTCTCTAAGACCTGCGATAAACACGGCGATGCCGTAGAAAATGAAACCTGACCTCTGTCTCAGACTTGCGATGGTCGTATCTCTCTCTCTCTCTCTCTCTCTCTCTCTCTCACACACACACACACACACACACACGCACACGCACGTTCAAGATGGACCAACTTATCGACGCGTAGCACAACTCGCTACTCGTTATTTTCTCAAGCTATTAAGTAGAGCCACCCTTTACAAAAACAAAAGTAATCACCCTTCAAAATTGAAAGCTAGAGTGAAACTTCCTGGCCTTGCTAAAGAGTTTAAATAATTTATATATATATATATATATATATATAGTACTAAGTATTGTGACTTAAAGAGTTTAAATTATATATATATATATATAGTACAAAGTATTGACTTTTGACAGAAATGAGAAGTCAAAATCAAATCTTTTTATTTTCTACCATCAGAGTACTTGCTACTTACCCTTCACTTTTACATTTCAAACCACATGACTTATTACCCTTCACTTTTATATTTCAAACCAGATCTAATTTCTTGAGTTCTTGAAATGAAGGAGAGAGTGACACATGGATGCCCTCTCCTTCCTTGAAAATTTTAAGGTCAATTATATATATAGTATAAAAGTATAGAATTATATATAGTATAGATGTATTTCAGACTGACTTTGCAGAGTAATTATAAGATGTGGCTCCAATGTCAAAACTGTATTTGTACATACAGACAGCCTACATTAAAATAAAAAAAGTGAAAAAATAACAATCTAATTAGTACTTCTCTCATGTAATCAGCTCAAAATTAACCACAGAGCTTGTCATGATGTTGACCTATACTACTCCTACATTAATATATTGCAGCTACTTGCACAAACAACGATACATTTTTTGACATTTTGGATCAAGACGCGAACTATAAGGTCCAATTTTTGCCATCTAGCTGCTATGGTATGTAATCAACAAAGCTGTAGCACTCTCCTGCAAGTCTGGATCTGTCCCTTGTTGCTCCACAGCCGATTGCACCTCTTTTGCCGACGACTCGGCACTGCCCGAAAATACAGCTATCAGATTAGTGCTCAAAAAGTCGACGTACATTGCTTAATTTGTTTGTCTTTCATAAATTAGAAAGAATTCTTGAACATCAGAATTAGAAGCATGATCAAAGCTGTGTCTGATCATCATGAAAGCATGCATGCACATATAAAACATAGACACCTATGCCCATCGACACACCATCGGCCTGCAGTACATACAAATATATTATGCTTCTCATCACCAATGCACTGTGCACAGAGAGAGAGAGAGAGAGAGAGAGATGAGAGAGAGAGAGAGATCAGAGAGGCACCTGGATTCGTACGCATGTTCATTCTTGATCTCACAATTGAACGAGCTCTGGGCTGCTGGCTCATAATCTACAACCGACCGGGTATCAAGGCTGGGTCGGACGTCAAAAGATGAGACACTGGCCTTTGGAGGGACATCTGAGCTACCAGGCAAAGCAAGTATTTGAGGACTGAAGTTAAGAAAACCAGAGTCTAGCTGAGTAACTGCAGTATCACGAGGGCTTTGCAGGCAGCGAGGAGAGGAAACCATGTATTGGTGGAGCCAACTAGGTGTATTGGTCGATGTGGGCGATGACGCCGGCGATGCCGACAGCTGTTGTTGCCACATGCAGGCTGGAGAAACATAATCTTCGACTGTAGAAATGTCATAAGAAGATTTCTAATAAATTCACATGCTTACTATCAAATTCTGTGCTTGTGATGATGTTGCTGATGATGCTCATAAAGGAAAACAAATTTGAAGTTGATGCAGATTAATTGTTGTTCGTCATTAATCCTCATCATTAATGAAGATGATTGACGAGTAATGATGGATTAAAAATGTATTTGATGCTAACGATGTTCAATCATGCCATGGTGATGATAGTAATGAAATTGATCAGTTTGAGCTTCATTACTAGCATTGACTGAAGAAAGGTTGTTTGAAGACAAGGGCTGCAGCTGGCCATACGACGTCGACACGGTTGTGGCTTGCCCCGCCACTGCTGCTGCCGCTAGAATTTGCTGTTGCTGATGAATGCGAAGCTGTGTGCGCACATAGTCCAGCTCCTCGCGGAGCATCTCAGCTTGTGCTTGCAGCAAGGTGATGATGCCATAGCACCCATGAACAGGGTCCCGGTCCCAAGCAGCCGCTTCATACAGGATCGACTTCATAGCATCTTCACGCTTGGAGGGGTCAACCTGCTAAAATCAAATCACAGTAGGATTAATTTAACTAGTAAAGTCACTTTAACTAGCTAGATGTGCTAACCTTTTTTTTTTAAAAGGGAGAGATAGTTAAAAACATAATCAACATCGAAATGACAGCCTAATTATGAATTTCTGATCAAGTTCATTTAACTAATTTTCATGTGTTTATGCATTGATTGTACCTGTTTAAGAATGCGTAGCGTATTGCTGACGCCATAGAGCTTGTGAACATTGAGGAACTGCTTTGGTTGATCAGCAGGGAAGTAGGGTGCCAATGGACAATCCGGAAGGCATTTCCTCCTTTGAAACTTGCATGCTGCACATGCTTGTGCAGTTGTCGACGTACTGCCACCACCCCCACTTGAATACGACCCGCTAGGGCTACTCACATGACTAGAAGGGCCATTTGCCAGTGCAGTAAAACTCATCTTCAAGGCATCAATGGCGAGAACCTCGACGTGCCGCTGCTTGATCTTTTCAATGAGCAGCTATCTGTATAAATCGTTGATGTGGTTTATAGTGCGGCACTGTCGAAATCAAAGAAGAGTTAATGAATGTTAAACGCACATGTCGACTGGCGCTTAAGAATATTAATGATGATGAATATATTGATGTAGCGATTAATGCAATGCATGAAATCGGATGCACAGCAGTATAATGAGGACATCCAGCTCACGTGATGACCAGCTTCGGAACTAGGGATCCCAGATTCCCGGCCTTCTCGATGATCATGGATGGCCGACAACAAGAGGGGGACGTTGCCACATGTTGTACTCTATGGGAAAGCTTGCAGAGTTTTTAATGGTGCGCAGTCATGCATAACGAATGCGATGGTATTAATGCATGCAATGCAGCAGCAGCACTGCAATTAAGCCCTAAAAGGTTTCGACTTTTAAACATTGGGAAGACAGCATTAATTACACAGCTAGGGTTGAAAAACAGGCGCATGCATTAACTACTAGCTGCATATATATAATTTAACGCATGAAATGGGGGGATTGATCAGCAGACTCACAGCTTATATCTTCTAATCTTCCAGTTAATTTTGATAGTGATTAGTGCAGCAGAATATGAGCGTCGATGAATTTCTTTTGAAACTGCAGCTGCAGCTTCTCACAATTTTTCCTTCTCATGTGGGCACCCTTTCAAAAGAAAGAAAAGAAGAAGAAGAAGCAATAGTACCTGCGCGTCAGCAGCTGTAATTGTATTAATGACGGCGATCATTAATGACGACCATGGGCGCTGCTAATTACTAAGCAATTAGGAATTTTTTTGGGAAAAAAACGCATGAGGTTAATAGTAGTAATTGCAGAAAATAGTAAGTGAATCTCCACAAGTAGCATATTATTAACGCTGGATGGCCGCTTAATTTTTGAATTATTTTATTCTAATCATATAATTCCTATCGACCGCATTTCAGCTCTGACATAAAAAATTTACCATAAATACACAGTTAAATATGGCAAATATACAAATATTTTGTGTGATTAGAGCTACTTTTTTTAAAATTATTTTCTGAGCTCTAGGTATATAATTGATTCCCAGTTGGGTTGGGGTGGTGAAGCATGGGGTGGTGCGGACGCTGGCGTGTTGTGATTGGCCGCGCCGCTCTTTTGTTTGCTCACCAGTGAGGTATATTTTCCGATGTCTATATATAAATAAATAAATATTGATCGCAGTAGTTGGGATGGTGCGGACGCTGGCGTGTTTTGATTTGATTGTCCACCTCTCTTCTCTTTTGTTTCCTCACGAGTGAGGTATGCTATTTCATGGCATGTTCACCCCTGCCACTTGTGCTCTCTCTCTCTCTCTCTCTCTCTCTCTCTCTCTCTCTCTCACACACACACACACACACACACACATAGGTCGCTTGGATTTTGCTACGACGACGTTAACAAGGCGTCCATAGGAACGAATGGCAATGTCGAAGGGAGAGGAGAATCAATTGATATGAAGACAAAGCTTGAATTGTGTTCCCCTTTCAACGAGAGAGAGAGAGAGAGAGAGAGAGAGAGAGAGCGAGAGCCTAAAGCTTGTTCTACTTGCCTTGCAGGTCACAAGTCCAAGCCGCACCCATCGGCTTCAACCAGTGGGCCCTTTCAACTTCTTAACAACGCCATAGATAGAACCCCCTTTCTTGCTTGTCACAGCTACGACGAAGAAAGAGAAGCGCAGCTCCTCTCTATCGTCACTCTCTTTAGGATGGCTATTGGGAGAATATGGCACTACTGCCATGAGAGAGAGAGAGGGAGGCTGGGGGGCCCGTGAGTACCTGCCCGTAACCTCCTCAGCTACAACCCGTATCGTAAGAGGAAAGCCCTCTCTGTCTCTCTTTCTCTCTATCGCGTGTAGACAACGAGCACACAAACGCCAAAGCTCTCACTCTCAGTTAGAAAGATCGGACGGTTCTGATCTTAATAGAAAAATTTTACATGTGGTCGAGATACAAGGCCACATTTTTGTAGTAAAACATCGAAATGATGCATTAGCAACTACCTCTGACAGTGCCAACAAGGTGAAAAGTGAAGCGAAACTCTCCACATTGGCCTACCATTTTATACTGGCAAAGGTGTATGTGCTATTGCTTTTAGAAATTCTACTTTCAATTAGAATCAAGGGAGATTCCATCAAAATGAAATGGGTTGGAAAGTGGATTGGTGAGAAAAATGAAACGTGGACTCTACATGTAACCATGTGTGTGTGTGTGTGTGTGTGTGTGTGTGTGAAGTAATAGGTCTCCCTTGCAAAGTACCACGATAGGGTGTAAGAGCCTCTAGAATGAATATTTTGACAACCCCCACAACAATATTGCACTCTCTCTCTCTCTCTCTCTCTCTCTCTCTCTCTCTCTCTCACACACACACACACACACACACACACACACACACACACACACATAGACAGTTGTGCTCCATCACCATAGCAGAGATGGCTCGGGAGGAGATGGAGAAGGTGAGCATGGTAGGAGTTCTTTTAGAAGACGAAGGGGTTTGGTGGGGCAAGGGGGATCTTGTCACTATCGAATTTTATAAAGAAGCGAGACATAATGTTCTAACGATTTAAGTATAACAAAATGTGACGAGTCAAAAAGATCTAACAAAAACAAAACCCAAGGGAGCTAGCTTAGTTGAAAGAGGGTTGGACTTGCACCACCGAGGAAGCTAGCTAGTTGGAAGAGGGTTGGACTTGCACCACCAAGGTGGTGGGTTCAACCCCACTAAACATCCTTGGCGGTATCTCAAGGTAATGGATGGTCTCGAATCATCTCCTTGATGCACGATGTTGGTGGAATAAAAAATATGACTTGTCAGCACTTTTAAAGAGAAAGATCTAACAAAAAGAATGAGTAGCCTCCCAACGTCAATCCCAAGCACTTGTTTGAAGCTAAAGAGACAAAGTACCCCAAGAAATTTTAATAGGTTCAGTAGTATCGAAGATTTCAAATTTAAAGTATGTGGCCCGCATCAAGCTTGAAAAGGTAACCGTAGGTCATCCTTACTCAAAATACAAAAAGGATAAGGATGCAAGTGATGCAAGTTCAACGAGAAGTAAGGATTGGTTTTTGATTGGTTAAGAAAATTTTAAGACTCCTAACACAAAAAAATTGTGGTTTATTAAAGCAGATTCCTCCACTACACAAACTATAAGAGCCTAAGTCCAAAACCACCACCCGATTGTCGCGGTTTAACAAAGAGAAATAGAAAGAGAAAAGTTTGCGTGAGCGGTAATAGCAATGAGCACTATAAGAGAAAAATTCCAGAGTCATTAGCATTGCCGCGGATTAACAAAGGAAAATAGAAAGAGAAAATATTCTATGTGCGACAATAGCATTGGCAAAGGACGCGGTAGTGGTTTAACATCAATATACACGGCAATAGGTGCGGTAATATAGTCATGATTATTATCGTGAATATTGCTGTAACTATTACAATACATATTATTATGACTATTATTACATATATTGCCGTGCATATTATCTCATTTATTACCTCGTGTATTACCATGTATATTATTGCGTAGATTATCGCCATATGGATTGTCAAAAATAAAGATGCTTATTTGGTCCATCCAATTATTTGGATGGCCCAAATTGTAAGATACCCAATTTTTGGATCTCTTTTAAAAATAAAAAAAATTGTTTTTAATATCTATTTTTGTCAAATTTTGATTTAAAATGCTTGATTGACAGCATTGTAAGGTTCTAAAGTAAAAAGCAAGGTCATTTCCATGTTCCAGTAGATCAGACGGACGTTTGATTCAATTTTGGAAAAATCCAATATTTTTAGCTTTTTCATGCTTTTTATCCTTTCAGGTGCTTTTTTTTTCAAAAAACAATGTCGGATCCTTGATCTACGTGTTCCGGGGAAGCTATGGTTCAATTTTATAAAAATCTACTTTTCGAGTGCTTTTCACGCTATTTTTAGCTTTTCATGATTTTTAGTGCTTTTTAGTGAAAAGCGGGTCTGCATTCTTATTCCAGTGGACAAGGGGAACCCGTGGTTCAACTTTTAAAAAAAAGCTTTTTGTTTCTTTTTACGCTATTTTTAGCTTTTCGTGCTTTTTGGTGTTTTTGAAAAGAAATATGCTTTTTAGGATGATCGAAACAAAAAAATGTTACTGTAAGTCTCCATCGGAATTAAAAATGATTACCCAGGGAAAAAACAGGATTGAACGGGATTTTTACGGGAATTATTTCTATAAAAAGCAGTACCGTATATACGCTGAGGCAGTACGCGAAAGTCATAATTATGTCGGGATAACACGATCCGGCATAGACTAGCCAAGGTTCCATTAGTTGGCCAAACACTGTTCAATTGATCAATTTTACTGTAAAAATTGGATGTTAAGTGGGAGAGTTGACCACCAAAAGCAAAGGCATGGTTTTTAGCAAAGTTCCTAAAAGCTTGCAGCTATTCTTGGCTCAACTAGTCTTGCTTGGTGGGCATATTGCTAGACATACCCAGATTGATATCAAGCATCCATGAGAAAAGAAGTGTGCATCTATTTGATATATGAATATGATGATCAGGATTAAGTGTGTATCTATTTGATATATAGATATGATGATCGAGATTGAGCATGTACTAATGAGGAAAACATGTAACTAAACTTGCTATAAAAATTAATACGCACTACCGACCTGATAATCGTGCACGAGTGTCATCCAATTGTCCAAAGTTTGCGTCAAGCTACATAAAACCAATGTGAATAGTTAAACATTTCGTCTTGCAATCAACTGCCACATATTGAAAATGCTAAATATACAGTGCACGTCATGCAAAAGTGCCATACGAAAGTATGGTGGAGAGTTGGCACTTTGGTCTCTCAGAAAATTATAAGAAACGAAAGCTGTGCACTGCCCCGTAACATTTATGTGTTGCGCCAAGCAAACATATAGACATAGGGAATTGGATACAGAAAATGAACCTTGCAATGTTTTTGAGCTATTGTCATACTTGTGTAGTCAAAACGTCCATTGTTGTGAATATATGTTCTTTCTATGACGTCGTATGTGAACAACTTAAACAAGGCCTTAATCCACTTCAGGGATTCAGTGGTACCAAACTCGGGCCTCTTTTGCTTGCTGCTTTTCTTTTCAACAAAATATAGATCCATGACATCTTTTGCAATTTCTTTCAAACTACTCATGTAATCTCTCATAATCTATCTTGATGACTTTGGCTTCTACCAATAGCACATTAGGCTTACTAAGTAATTATAATAGAAAGCCAATGTTTCTCCTTGTCCATAGTCTTGATTTTACAGGAAGAACATTATGAATATTGGTGGGCAACTTTTGACGAAGTACATAGGCAATAGCTCAAAACAGGAGAGAGAGAGAGAGAGAGAGAGAGAGAGAGAGAGAGAGAGAGAGAGAGAGAGAGAGAGAGAGAGAGAGAGAGAGAGAGAGAGAGAGAGAGAGAGAGAGAGAGAGAGAGAGAGAGATCAAGCCATTGTGAATCCTTGATGATAACCTCGCTTACTTATTTCCCTTGCAATTTTTATCAGCCCATAGTCTTCTGCAATTCCGCCAGAACTTTGCCATTGGTCATTGCTTCCGTCGTGGTCCATAGCACTAAGTATGGTTGCTGTATCCCCACCATCCATCTGCGTTTGATACATTGAAAACAAGGATAGCTACAAAGCCCGCATGGGTCTTGAGATGATCACGAGCCCTTGTTTACCTGATCATATAAGCAGTCGTTGGTCGCAAACATGCCTTCGTCCCTACCTTGGCTTCTAGGTGTTGTTGCCAACTCATTCATGCTCAATAGTCTTACTAGACCAGCGATAGACGTAGAATATGGGCCCTCCATCTTACATTGTTGTGTTCAACTTCAATATCTTCGTGTACCACCAACTGCAATCAAGCCAGAGAAAGTGAGAGTTGGAGCAATATTGTCGATCCCAAGGTTGTAGGAGCTTATATAGTATGTTGGCCGCTAGCTTTGCCCGAGCACTTGCCATGGGCAACACCACCGTTAGCCAGCTCAAGGTCTCGATCTCCGTGTGTAAGCCCACTACCCATTGTCTAAAGGTCCCGAGCTCCCAATCGCTATTGTGCAGACTTGCGTTTCTAATTAAGGCGACAAGAGGGGATTTTGTGCGCCAATTTGTGCCATTGTGGAGCATCCGAGCTCCAGCTTCTGCACAAACCTCTGCCTGCTTATTGGCCAGCTCCTGCTTTTGACACACACCATGCCGTCTTTTTCTCTCTACCTTGAGGACACCTCCTATCAACTCCTATCAACCCATGCACATACCTACGACCATGCTACTACACCTTTCTTCTCATCAGGGATTTCATTGACGTAATCACGATCATGTGATTACGTTATTAGCTCTAGTATTTACAAAAGAAAATCAAGTCATCACGTCAATTGTTAACGTGACTTTGAGTATGACCTCAAAAACCCATAGCGCCGGTTAGCCTGCCGGACTTTTGATTTTTCCTTGCGGATCCAGTCGGGCTCTTTCATTTTTCCGACAAGCTTGCCAAGAAAATAAAAAACGTGGTGGGAGTAATTATATATAGTAAACAGTGTGTTTACCGCAGTCTTTTAGCTAGGAAAATCCTTGGGGAGTGTATCCGAGTGCCGAGTATAGTCATCTCCTCATTTTCTACAATTATAAGGTATTCCTCATGGCTTCAAAAAAAATTAAAAGGTGCTCTTAATTCAAAGATTCCACTCAAAAACAAGAAAAATGATGCGTTAATCTATAGCACGTAATGAGTTAATCCATAGCACATAATGAGAGACAATAACGAAGAACATATATTTGCAACAATATTACCTAAGAAAGATGAATACAACATGATAGAGAGAGAGAGAGAGAGAGAGAGAGAGAGAGAGAGAGAGAGGAAAACACTAAAGAGAACTTACAAGAAGAAAATGCTAAAGGAAAAATGAAAGAGCAGAGAAACACCTATTTATATGGACACAAAATGTCTTTTGACTTTCCATCTTCAGTCGTCTTTTGACTTTCCACCTCCATTCGTCTTTTGACTTTTCACCTTCATCTGTCTTTTCATTTTCTAAACTCACCCTTCACTTATGCACTTAATATGTTTTGAAAGAACTTTTATTTATTTTTAGATTGGGGAGACCTAATCATCTCGTGTGAATTGATCTAAGGTTACAGAGTCACAAGTCCTTTTTTTGGGCCAAACCTGATTCTTAATTCGATAACCACTTCTAAAAAATTTTAATTCCTTTACCAAACATAAAGATACGAAACTAAAACAATTGAAAATCTGGAGAGTTATGCTCATTGCAACGAAGCCATTGGTCCAAATGAGGGTTGTAATTGGTTTTAGAAGATGAGCATATGTAAATGACAAGTCGACAGTCAAGGGTTGGATGTCTTGTACTAGTGTACTGGGCATATAAAGATCCTTGAAGTCTTGCATTTTTCACCATCATAGATTTGAGTTGATATACACTGTCACTCCACAATATAAGAGTTATGATCCTTAATTGGGTGTAAATAGCTTATATATATTGAACTGGTTGCATAAGGGGGCTACAATCCTTCACTGGGAACAAATAGACCTCAATTGTGCGATTATATTGAATATTTATTTGCTTTAGTTCATATATTTGCTTTATATAGAGAGTGCATTATGTATTATAATATATTATTAGTGCATGAAATGATCAATCATATATTTTATTGGTTTCATTTGTTTTTTGCAAACAACTGACATTGTTCAGTGTAGAAGTTGATTATTCTTAATTTATAGCATTTATAATTAGATGTGTCTTATTGGTTGCAAATCAAAGTGGACATATAAATAATGATCAAAATAAAAATTGCATTGAATTGTTGTAGTTATTATGTCGTGCATAGAGTATATTGCAATGTTTATGTTTGCTCAAAACATAGGTGATCGATCTGTTGACTAGCGTGCATTGAAAATCTCATATTGTGCAGTTTTGGTTACTTTCATAGTGAATGACTAAGCTTTACAGGGGCCAATGGGATGACAGCATGAGGAAATAGCAAGAGGGGTCGACCAAGAGAGAGAGGGGGAGTGATTTTTCAAAGGCATTATCACACACTCACACTCACACAACTCATGTGTGGAGCAAAGAACTCTCTCTCCATCTCCAAGCTTAAACGGAAAGCTCATCATCTTCTCCAAGCTTTTGAGAAGGGAGGCCTACACCAACAACTCTTGGCTTTGTGATGCAAATCCAATCAAGAGCCAAGCTTCAATGCATGCTCATCTCCTCTACCATGCTAATTACTAAGATATGCTAAGCTATTACGAGTAATTATGTGAGGAGCAATACTTCTTTCTCGTAGCAATACTTCTTCTTCCTCTAGATCTACTCTCATACCCCGCTAGCTCTCACCATCTTTGAAGGTCTGTGAGGTCTTGGGTTTGAGACCGTGAGGGAATTGATGTTGTGTTTTTCAAGTGTGAGCTTGGTGCTTGAATCTTCCATCTTCATTGCACCAGCAAGTTATTGAGGGAACACAAAGTATTGTATTGTAAAATGTCTCTCTTGATGGGGGAAACCTATAATACAAAGCCTTTTGGAGGGGCGACCGCCGGCTTCATGTATATCCGGTCCTCAATTGTTGTCAATAACTTAATTTCTCTCTCTTTTTGAAGTATTGTTCATACCTATCTGACGAGGTGTTATGCTTTTTTTGCTCTCTCTCCAACCAAACACTTTTGCTATGCTCATTAGGAATCTAGTCTTAATGAAATTCTCACTATGTCTATATTAATTTTCGCTACACATAAGTTACTACCCCATTAAATGTTACATTGGTATCAGAGCAGAAGGTTTCTCTTTTCTTGCTCCAGAAGAGAGGTCCTCAATCTGACCATAAATGGTTGGTATTATTAAATGCAATTGAGTAAGTAGAATAGGGATTTTTTCAGCCTTGCAGTGCGCATGCTTCGTGCAGATATTGGGGCATCACCGTCGAGAGCTATGGTCTTAATAATGGATTCCTACAGGGCTTGCAGATGGCTTAACCACTATTGAGCTATAAGAAGCTTGACAAGAGCTGGTGTTTTTCTGGTGGTGAAAGACCCTCTGTTCTATTCCTTTCAATTAATGATTTCGAGCTGCGGGTATAGAAGCTTGAGTGCTTTTTTAAAGGGTTAAGAGGAGTAGCAACTAGGGCTTGAAGTGCCAAAGTACACTTAAAGTTTTGCACCTAAAATTTTTTAGAATAGCTAACAATAGTAAAGAGAGTGAAATTAATGTTAATAGCTTTGATTTTGCTAATGAACATGCTACTAATGATGCCCCTATGCTTTCTGATTACCTTGTTACCAGGATTCAACAATCCATGGGCAATCCATCCCTTCAAGGTGAGGTGCAACGGCTGCTACGTACTCATGGGATTCTCCAAAATCCCCACCAAGAAGAGAGAGTACCTAGGAAGCCTCGTTGTGAGACTTCCAAAAGAGGCCTCTCTCCGATAAGGGAAGAAGAAGAGGATCCGTACGAAGGGCTCAAAAATCTACTACTCGATGATGCATCTCCTTCCCAAAGGAGAACTCAAGTTTCAATGGTAGAGCCCCCACTGAAAGAACAAGAAAGAAGTGAGTCTCCTGCCACCTTGGCGGAGATGGATCCACAAAGATGGCGGGCAAAACGCTCTCCAACACCCCCTAAATGGAGAAGACCATCGTACACTTCTCTACACCATAATCCAGAGAGGGACGAGAGAAAACAAGAGGAGAAAAAGGCGAGAAATAGGTCACCCTCTTCCTCTTCTAAAGAAATTGATGGTGCATACAAGGAAGAACAAGGGAAGAAACACTACAAGAGGCTCTTCATATTAGCGACGCTCACACAGCGACGCTCAAAAAAAAATTTCCCGGCGTCGCTATGAGCGTCGCTATAAGCGTCGCTATGAGCGTCGCAAATTTATTTGTAAATTTGCGACGCTTATAGCGACGCTCATAGCGACGCCAGCTGGGGTAAAAAAAAAAACCGAGCGCGCCCAAAAACTCAGATCTCAGATCTGAGTTTTTCGGCGCCCTCAAGCAAAGAGCAGGTAACGCTCTCCCTCACTCTCTCTCTCTCTCTTTTCTTCTCCACACACACACACACACACACACACACACACACACACACACACGAGGAGAGGAAGGAGAGCCAGGTATGCTCCTTCCCTCTCCTCATTCTCATGTTCCCTTCCCCTCTTTCTCTCTCCCCCTCTCTCTCTCTCACACACACACATACACACACACATATAGTGTTTTTGAGAGAGAGAGAGAGAGAGAGAGAGAGAGAGAGAGTACAAACAAAAACAAAAACGCACACACATACATAAACAAAGAATGCACACACACATTGAGAGAGAAAAAGAGAGAGAGAGCATGCATAAACAAAAAACGCACGCATTGAGAGAGGAAAAGAGAGAGAGAACATGCATAAACAAAAAACGCACACATTGAGAGAGGAAAAGAGAAAGAAAACATGCATACGATCCAAAAAAACGCACACACATTGAGAGAGAAAGAAAGAGAAACTAAGGGAGCGTCGTAGGAAACTAATTAAAATTAAAAGACCTAAAGATCTAGCCGACGAGGAGTTGAACTAAAGACCTATTATTCAAGAGGGAAATGGCATAATCAATCTATCATACTTGGCATGGGTGATAGAAAGGTTATACCATTTATCTCTTTTTATTGGCACACACATCCACACACGCGCACACACACAGGAAGAAGAGAGTTATAACGTCGTAGGAAACTATCTTAAAAGACGTTAAAGATTAGGTTATATGTAGACTTACATTAAATTAGATTTAGGTTTATTTTTAACTAGATTTACGTTTATTTAAGCTAGATTTAGATTTACGTTATATTAGATTAGATGCGGGTCTCCATAGACTGCGATGCCTGCATGAAGTGGGTGAAGAAAGCCCTCAATGGAATATAGGGTATTGCTGCCTTCACTCATGGTGGGCTCCGTCGATCCAAAAGTACTGGTGAAATGTCTTCAGAAGATAGGGAAGAAGGTGGATCTTCAGGGCGGCAAGAGTCGCTACATCCCCGACACAATGACCATCTAAACAACCTCTAGTCATTAGACTTACGTTAAATTAGATTTAGCTTTATTTTTAGTTAGATTTACGTTTATTTAGATTTACGCTTATTTACGTTAGATCGAGTCCACGCAAGAATTACTTACGGTTTAGGGTTTAGAGTTAGACGAACAGTGAAAACAACTACTGTGAAAAGATGTTAAGATGACGTGAAGTGCTACAGCTAGAGAAGAGGCAAAGGGATTTTGTCCACTACATGCAGTATCATGTAGACGTGGGTGTGTAGATTTCTTGTACCCACAAATATAGGTATTGACCAATAAAGACGAGATTATAACCCGGTGGTTCTGATCTCCGTGCACCTCTAGACCGAGGTGTGCGGGGATTGGACATGACTAGAGAATGTGAGGTAAAGAGAGAGAGAGAGAGAGAGAGAGAGAGAGAGAGAGAGAGAGAGAGAGAGAGAGAGAGAGAGAGAGAGAGAGAGAAGACGAAGAATGCCAATAGAATATTAAATTTTTTGTCCAGGTTATAAGTTTTTTATCCTCATTATGAGTAGCGACGAGGATGTGGGACCGTCCAACCGAAACACCTATCTCTCAACGAGGGTCTTATGTCCTTGCAATCAATGCAAGCATGCTGTGCGACGGACAAGACGTGTTTCTTTGCAGCACGTTCGTGAATTTGGCGAGTTCGATCCATCTATTATAGATCGAGTTGTTGCCAATTATAACTCGTCGGACTCTGACGCTAGCCAACAAGCAGCAATCTTGCAACCCAATAGACGTATTCGCAGGCGCTTTGGTCAAGCAGCATATGTGAGGCCACAAGATGTACCCTCTGACATCTCGCGGGATGATCATGCAGAGCACATTCCCAACGAGGCAATGTTTGAGCCCGAGATTGATGAAATGATCGAGACGATCATGGATTCAGAAAGGCTTATCTATGATGATATGAAAAGTGAAGCCGATACGTCATTGTATAATGGAGCACGTATGTCTAGATTGAAAGCACTCCTGGTTCTTCTCAACATGCAGGCAAAGTTTGGATGGAGTGACACTAGCGTCACAGCGCTTTTCAGATGATCTATTACAATTAGTTTACTTTAATAGAACTCTAAATGTATAATGATCTGATAGATTTTTACACGACTGTATCATATTTTTATGTTGTGTAGATTGCTGAAAGAGCACATTCTACCAGCTGACAATGTGATGCCAGATTCCCGAGATGAAGCAAGAAAGATTTTGCGAAACTTGGGGATGGATTACAATTCTATCCACGCTTGTCCTAATGACTGCATTCTTTTCAGAGGGGAATACACAGACATGGAGAAGTTTCCGAAATGTGATTCCGAAAGATATCGAGTAGATCTCCACGGGACAAGAATTCCACAAAAGGTTTTGCGGCATTTTCCTTTGCTTCCTCGCATCAAGCATTTCTTCGAATGTATGTCCATGGCCGCCCTAGCATCATGGCATGAGGAGAATAAATCTTCGGATGGTGTGCTACGAATTGCTGCAGATTGCGCAGCCTGGAAACATATAGATGGAACATGGTCGGATTTTGCCAGGGAAGCTCGAAATTTGCGCTTAGGCCTGGCTATGGATGGCGTAAATCCATTTGGTCAAAGATCAACATCTTACAGTGTATGGCCCGTTGTCATCGTCAACTACAACATTCCCCCGTGGTTGACTACGAAGAAGGGGCACCTATGGCTAAGCTTGATTGTGCCAGGGCGATATAAAGTGGGGAATATGGATGTGTATCTTCGTCCACTATTGGAAGAGCTACAACAATTGTGGATTGGCATAGAGGTGGTGGATATGAGCCGACACACAGGACGACGGAATGCTTTGATCAGAGGTATTCTAATGTGGACCATGCATGACTATCCCGGGCTAACAGAATGCTCAGGTGATCTATTGACACTCCTCACTCAGACACTGTAAATCTTGTTTTTCCCCATAGTTGATCTATTATCATGTGTATACATGCAGGGCTTCAAAAAAGCGGATACAGAGCATGTGTCACATGTGGACCTAGACTGAATGCACGTAGGGCACCCTCACTGAAGAAGCAAATCTACGAAGGTCATCAAGCGTATCTTCCGAAGAATCATGTGTTACGCGACGGCTTTTTGGGAAGAGAGCCACCAAGGATGTCTGCACAAGCATGGTTAGAGCAGAAGGAGATGTGCGATGACGGATTGCCTCCAGGGATGAAGAGACTATCTCTATGGTACGAGTTACCATACTGGCCCCGACTCGTGATCAATCACTTGCTCGATCCAATGCACATATTCAAGAATGTGGGTAATCTACTATGGGACCATTTGACCGGCAAGAAAGATACTTTTAGAGCGTTTCATGAAAACGCTTAAGGGATATGTGCGTCAAAAGGCACGTCCGGAGGGTAGCATGGCAGAAGGTTGGTTGGTATCAGAGTCCCTAGTGTACATTGGAGAGTGGCTAGACGGATTTGATAAATCCCGGGACACGCTATGGCGAACCATAGATGATGAGCGCATATCTGGGATTGTCATGTGCAATCTCGGTGTTGAGAAGAAGATGACGGAAGATCTAGAGGCTAAAATCAACCGATTTTGCATGCTTCACAATCCAGTGATGCAAAAGTGGATTTCACAATATGAGGATGCAAAGCAAGCGCGACAAAGGGCACGAATCGAGTGGAGACGGGGAAGACAACCACCGATGCACTATCCAGCGGTTCTGGAGAGCCTACCAACCTTCATGAGCTTAAGATGGTTGCACAACCAATTGAAAAGCGCACAACAATGCGGTGACGAAGTGACTGAAGAAGAGTGGGAGTACTCTCGGGGTTGCGCGACCAAGGTAAGTTTGCAATGTACGACTAGCAAGTGACTTTATTTATAAACGTTTGAACGGCCACTCATAATCTTTGTTCGTTGTAGTATAAGTCATACACAGCAGCATGGTGTAAAGGTCGACATTTTAGGGTGGAACGAATCGACAAAAAGCGTTTTACTCAAGATTGTGGAATCATGGCAAAATTTGAACAGTTTAGTCGACGACGTTCCTCTGATGCAGATCCCGTGGTGGCGGAACTCACTTACTTCGGCACGCTGCAACAGATTTTGAGGATCGATTACAGAGGATTTTTTGTCGACTTGTTCGACGTGCAATGGTTCAAGATAATCATGGAGGGTCGAAACGCTACTGTGCGTAGAGGAGAGTCTGGTTTTCTTGAGGTGGATTCTACTAAGAAATGGACTGACCTAAGAGACACTTTCGTACTACCCGAGCATTGTGAACAAGTAAGTATATAAATAGTTAACATCCCCCTTTTACAAGTTATGTGCTTGAAAGCTCTCATGTAAGTTATGTGGCTCTGGCAGGTAGTATTTCATCCTACAAAGTCTACATCAAACTGGTGGTACGTCATAGAGGTAGCCCCTCGTAGTGCAAGGACGTATGAAGGCTACCATGTACCAATCACAACGACATCAATGGAGGAGATCAGAGAAGATGCTCAATCAGAAGCCGCTGCGGTGGTGCCAGACGAGCATCAAGATGCTACTACTCTATATGGGGTGCATGCAGAGGAGCTACAAAATGAAACAGAGGATATGTGTTTAAACGGAGAGCTCTATATAGATATAGGAAGTTATGCTGAGTTATGCGAGGATGAGAGAGAGATCTCTTAAAGCCACAAATATTGTATTTGAACAATTTTGCTCCGTGCTGTAAAAGCTCTGGCTCTCTAAGTAGCTTCCATGGTGTATAACGCTCTTTTCTACTCGCGCTCACATCTTTTGATTGAAAATTCTGAGTTTTCGACTTGCCTCTTTTATCACTCGATTCATTGCGTCATTGTATTTATATGCGTCATTACGTCATTGTATTTAATGGTCTTTGCGTCATTGTCTACTCTATTCATTCAATATTAAGTTTAAATATTCGTGTGTTTAATGCAGGTATGGATGATGAGGAGTTTCTTTCTTCTTTGTCACCGCAGCAGAGACAGTGGTACGTGGAGCGTCATCGCTCTGGCGCATCATCGCGCGTTCCTACACCATCCGCATCTCCCTCTCTTTCGGAGCATTCGGCGCGCTCTGAAGCTTTGGCGTCGACGAGACGAGCGTCACACTCGTCTAGACACCGGCGCTCTAGTGGTGGCGGTGGCGGTTGTTGTGGGGATTCCGCCACCGATGCCTCCACACCGCCTCGTGTTCGACGAGGCTCTTTACCCTCCCCTTCTTTGCCCGCCCCCACACCAGCCACAGCATCGCCATCTACGCCAGGTTTTGCACGGCTGATTGTTCCTAGAAGCTACACACCTCTACCTACTCCGCCAGGAGCCACCCCACTCGACACTCCTCGCTTCGGCGCCCAGACGCCGGTGGAGACACCTGAAGTCCGTACCCCCATCGACACGCCGCTAGAGACCCCTGCCGGGACACCCAGGTTCACGCGTCACCGGCCAGAGGGCTTGCCTTACTCCGTCGACATCAGCGGCGGCATCATCATGGATGATGACGGCAAGAAGGTGATCTCGCGCATGCGTGGTCTTTGCTCTCAGCTGTTTAGACACTATATACTAAACAAATGGAGTGAAGTACCAAGTGATTTAAAAAACAGAGTCATCAGCATACTTCATGATGAGTTTCTCGTTCCAACACGGGATCAGCGCTTCAATGAAGACCTGATGAAGATTCGAATGCGCGAATACTGCAAACACAAGCGTTCCGAAGTGCAAAAAGCAATCAAGAATGGGTGGAATAGGCCAGATTGGCTGGCCAAAGAAGATTGGAAGAATGCGAAGAAAGCAGCGCGCGAGAATCCCGACAAGTGGAAGCAACAAAAGGATGCAGCCAGAGCGCGAGTAGAGGCAGGGAGCTCGCACCACTTGGGGAGCGGTGGATGGGCATCATTTGAGGCCGATTTTGTAAGTCTTTTGACATTGCTCTTTATGCATGTTCGATAGTTTAGGGTTTATGAGTTTTTTAGTTCTAACATAATGAAATCTTTGTATGTTTTGACAGTGGTCGATGACAGGATGTGATCCCACACCGTACGAGCGCGAGTACGCAGGCAGGAAGGGCTTAAACGCCCTGATGGACATTCTCAGTTCTCGCGGCGGCATGGTTAGTATTAGAGTTTACTCTTTTTTATTTTTTGTATTGTTTTATAAATGTCGTTATATGTTTATATTTACTGAAAACTGTCTTGTCTTGTGGGTGACTATTTTGGGTCTATTATCTACCTTTGCACTTTTTTTAAAAACTGAATCAAGTACAATATGGTTGATGGGTGGCAGGGCATTCAATGCCTTGCCACCAAAAAAATATTCTCTCAGGCGTCGCTATAAGCGTCGCTATTTATGGCTCTGTAGCGTCGCTATATGCGTCGCTATACTCTTCTGTGAGAGCGTCGCTATAGGCGTCGCTATATAGCGACGCCTATAGCGACGCCTATAGCGACGCTCTCGTAGCGACGCTGTTAGCGACGGTTTTAGCGACGCCGGGGGTTATAAAAACCCAGTGTATTTCCGTCGCTAACAGCGTCACAAGAGCACACAACCTCTTGTAGTGAAAAAGGCGAGAAAGAGGTCACCCTCTTCTCCATCCTCCTCATCCTCTTATGAAGAAAGTGATGGTGCAGTTCTTGAACCACCTAAAAGAAGAGGCCATAGGAAATCCTATGCCACGTGGAAGAGGTCGTCCAAGCTCAAAAAGTTCAAAGAGGGAGGAAATAACATCTCTTATTTTACCTACAATGGCACCTTTGATGCTACGAACAAAGTCTTGGCCCTTATCCAACAATTTGATGTGGCGTTTGGAGATGAGGGCTTCAAGGATTGCTCTAAGCTACGTCATGTAGCTATGCATTTTCAAAAGTCCGCCAGGCAATGTTGGTCTAGCCTACGAGAAAATGGTGAAGCTCCACGAACGTGGAAAGCTTTAAGAGCAAGCAGTTTTTGGCTACTAATGCCAAAGACAAGTACTCACTGAATGGTGAAGCTTGAAGCTCTCTCCCTACAAATCTATTCACAAATATGTAGACAAGTTTTGGGATTTACATCTCAAAGCCACTATCTTCAAAAAGATGGATTTTGGAGAGAAAAAACAACAATTTTGTGCAGGTTTAACTAAGGATATGGTAGAGTATGTGAAATCCCAAAGGCCATGCACCATATCTGCGGTCATACACCATACCATGGTGGCTTCACAAATCAATTTTCAACAAGGGGATAAGAGAAATCTTAAGCCCACGGAAAACAAGGACCGTAATGAGCCTAAGGGAAAGGACAATGTCCAAAAGTCTCCCAAAGGAAACACCAACAACAACAAAGCTAAGCCGGGGAAGGGAGTTTATAAAGGCAAGGGAATGCCTATCGTGCTTGCCCCCACAAGAATATTCGTAATAGCTACCTTGGTTGAAATTCAAGAAGAGGATACTCATCACAAATGATCGCCTCTATGCCATGCTTGGGGAAAGGTAAGAGAACATGATGCTTTTATTCTCTTTCACTACAAGAGGCTCTTCATATTAGCGACGCTCAAAAAAAAAATTCCCGGCGTCGCTATGAGCGTCGCTATAAGCATCGCTATGAGCGTCGCAAATTTCTTTGTAAATTTGCGACGCTCATAGCGACGCTCATAGCGACGCTGGCTGGGGAAAAAAATAACCGAGCGCGCCCAAAAACTCAGATCTCAGATCTGAGTTTTTCGGCGCCCTCAAGCAAGGAGCAGGTAACGCTCTCCCTCTCTCTCTCTCTCTTTTTCTTCTCCACACACACACACACACGAGGAGAGGAAGGAGAGCCAGGTATGCTCCTTCCCTCTCCTCATTCTCATGTTCCCTTCCCCTCTTTCTCTCTCCCTCTCTCTCTCTCTCACACACACACACATACACACACACACACATAGTGTTTTTGAGAGAGAGAGAGAGAGAGAGAGAGAGAGAGAGAGAGAGAGAGAGAGAGAGAGAGAGAGTACAAACAAAAACAAAAACGCACACACACATACATAAACAAAGCATGCACACACACATTGAGAGAGAAAAAGAGAGAGAGAGCATGCATAAACAAAAAACGCACGCATTGAGAGAGGAAAAGAGAGAGAGAGAGAGAGAGAGAGAGAGAGAGAGAGAACATGCATAAACAAAAAACGTACACATTGACAGAGGAAAAGAGAGAGAAAACATGCATACGATCCAAAAAAACGCACACACATTGAGAGAGAAAGAGAGAGAAACTAATTTAACGTCGTAGGAAAATAATTAAAATTAAAAGACCTAAAGATCTAGCCGACGAAGAGTTGAACTCAAGACCTATTATTCAAGAGGGAAATGGCATAATCAATCTATCATACTCGGCATGGGTGATAGAAAGGTTATACCATTTATCTCTTTTTATTGGCACACACATCCACACACGCGCACACACACAAGAAGAAGAGAGTTATAACGTCGTAGGAAACTATCTTAAAAGACGTTAAAGATTAGGTTATATGTAGACTTACATTAAATTAGATTTAGGTTTATTTTTAACTAGATTTACGTTTATTTAAGCTAAATTTAGATTTACGTTATATTAGATTAGATTTAGGTCTCCATAGACTGCGATGCCTGCATGAAGCGGGTGAAGAAAGCCCTCAATGGAATAAAGGGTATTGCTGCCTTCACTCATGGTGGGCTCCGTCGATCCAAAAGTACTGGTGAAATGTCTTCAGAAGATAGGGAAGAAGGTGGATCTTCAGGGCGGCAAGAGTCACTACATCCCCGACACAATGACCATCTAGACAACCTCTAGTCATTAGACTTACGTTAAATTAGATTTAGCTTTATTTTTAGTTAGATTTACGTTTATTTAGATTTATGCTTATTTACGTTAGATCGAGTCCACGCAAGAATTACTTACGGTTTAGGGTTTAGAGTTAGACGAACAGTGAAAAGATCTACTGTGAAAAGATGTTAAGATGAAGTGAAGTGCTACAGCTAGAGGAGAGGCAAAGGGGTTTTGTCCACTACATGCAGTATCATGTAGACGTGGGTGTGTAGATTTCTTGTACCCACAAATATAGGTATTGACCAATAAAGACGAGATTATAACCCGGTGGTTCTGATCTCCGTGCACCTCTAGACCGAGGTGTGCGAGGATTGGACATGACTAGAGAATGTGAGGTAAAGAGAGAGAGAGAGAGAGAGAGAGAGAGAGAGAGAGAGAGAGAGAGAGAGAGAGAGAGAGAGAGAGAGAGAGAGAGAGAGATAAGACGAAGAATGCCAATAGAATAGTAAATTTGTTGTCCAGGTTATAAGTTTTTTATCCTCATTATGAGTAGCGACGAGGATGTGGGACCGTCCAACCGAAACACCTATCTCTCAACGAGGGTCTTATGTCCTTGTAATCAATGCAAGCATGCTATGCGACGGACAAGACGTGTTTCTTTGCAGCACGTTCGCGAATTTGGCGAGTTCGATCCATCTATTATAGATCGAGTTGTTGCCAATTATAACTCGTCGGACTCTGACGCTGGCCAACAAGCAGCAATCTTGCAACCCAATAGACGTGTTCGCAGGCGCTTTGGTCAAGCAGCATATGTGAGGCCACAAGAAGAAGCCTCTGACAGCTCGGGGGATGATCATGCAGAGCACATTCCCAACGAGGCAATGTTTGAGCCCGAGATTGATGAAATGATCGAGACGATCATGGATTCAGAAAGGCTTATCTATGATGATATGAAAAGTGAAGCCGATACGCCATTGTATAATGGAGCACGTATGTCTAGATTGAAAGCACTCCTGGTTCTTCTCAACATGCAGGCAAAGTTTGGATGGAGTGACACTAGCGTCCCAGCGCTTTTCAGGTGATCTATTACAATTAGTTTACTTTAATACTAGAACTCTAAATGTACAATGATCTGATAGATTTTTACACGACTGTATCATATTTTTATGTTGTGTAGATTGCTGAAAGAGCACATACTACCAGCTGACAATGTGATGCCAGATTCCCGAGATGAAGCAAGAAAGATTTTGCGAAACTTGGGGATGGATTACAATTCTATCCATGCTTGTCCTAATGACTGCATTCTTTTCAGAGGGGAATACACAGACATGGAGAAGTGTCCGAAATGTGATTCCGAAAGATATCGAGTAGATCTCCACGGGACAAAAATTCCACAAAAGGTTTTGCGACATTTTCCTCTGCTTCCTCGCATCAAGCATTTCTTCGAATGTAAGTCCATGGCCGCCCTAGCATCATGGCATGAGGAGAATAAATCTTTGGATGGTGTGCTACGAATTCCTGCAGATTGCGCAGCCTGGAAACATATAGATGGAACATGGTCGGATTTTGCCAGGGAAGCTCGAAATTTGCGCTTAGGCCTGGCTATGGATGGCGTAAATCCATTTGGTCAAAGATAAACATCTTACAGTGTATGGCCCTTTGTCATCGTCAACTACAACATTCCCCCGTGGTTGACTACGAAGAAGGGGCACCTATGGCTAAGCTTGATTGTGCCAGGGCGATATAAAGTGGGGAATATGGATGTGTATCTTCGTCCACTATTGGAAGAGCTACAACAATTGTGGATTGGCATAGAGGTGGTGGATATGAGCCGACACACAGGACGACGGAATGCTTTGATCAGAGGCATTCTAATGTGGACCATGCATGACTATCCCGGGCTAACAGAATGCTCAGGTGATCTATTGACACTCCTCACTCAGACACTGTAAATATTGTTTTTTCCCATAGTTGATCTATTATCATGTGTATACATGCAGGGCTTCAAACAAGCAGATATAGAGCATGTGTCACATGTGGACCTAGACTGAATGCACGTAGGGCACCCTCACTGAAGAAGCAAATCTACGAAGGTCATCAAGCGTATCTTCTAGAGAATCATGTGTTACGCGACGGCTTTTTGGGAAGAGAGCCACCAAGGATGTCTGCACAAGCATGGTTAGAGCAGAAGGAGATGTGCGATGACGGATTTCCTCCAGGGATGAAGAGACTATCTCTATGGTACGAGTTACCATACTGGCCCCGACTCATGTTCAATCACTTGCTCGATCCAATGCACATATTCAAGAATGTGGGTAATCTACTATGGGACCATTTGACCGGCAAGAAAGATACTTTGGGAGCCAGAGTTGACCTTAGAAATGTGGATCGTATGGAGCAATATTGGCCGCAAACAGCGTCTGATGGATTGATAAAACTCCCTAAAGCACCATGGATTTTCACAGGAGCCCAAGAACGCAAAGTGAAAGAGGCCATTCGATCTTTGCGGACCCCCACTGGCATAATGCACTCGCTCCGAACGTGTTTTACTAAAGAAGGAAAGCTTACCGGTTTGAAGTCACACGATTGGCATAAAATGTGTCAGGTACGTTCATAGTGGTCTTTAATATCATTGCATAAAATGTGGACTTTAATATCATTGCTGCACATACTATACAGTTTATTTTACCGGTTGCCATTGAGGGATGTTTGTCTCTCGACATCCGTAACACAATCTACAAACTTGCAAAGCTGGTGCAATGGATCTCACAAAAGGAGATCAACGTAGACTCCATACCATTCGCCAAACTAAATGCTGCGGAGCTTGTGTGCATGTTTGAGAAACATTTTCCTACTACCATGCTAACCATTCAGGTGCATCTTCTTGTTCACATAGTTGATGAAGTGGAAATAGTTGGCACAGTTCATTCCAGATGGATGTTCTTCTTAGAGCGTTTCATGAAAACGCTTAAGGGATATGTGCGTCAAAAGGCACGTCCGGAGGGTAGCATGGCAAAAGGTTGGTTGGTATCAGAGTCCCTAGTGTACATTGGAGAGTGGCTAGATGGATTTGATAAATCCCGGGACACGCTATGGCGAACCATAGATGATGAGCGCATATCTGGGATTGTCATGTGCAATCTCGGTGTTGAGAAGAAGATGACGGAAGATCTAGAGGCTAAAATCAACCGATTTTGCATGCTTCACAATCCAGTGATGCAAAAGTGGATTTCACAATATGAGGATGCAAAGCAAGAGCGAAAAAGGGCACGAATCAAGTGGAGACGGGGAAGACGACCACCGATCCACTATCCAGCGGTTCTGGAGAGCCTACCAACCTTCATGAGCTTAAGATGGTTGCACAACCAATTGAAAAGCGCACAACAATGCGGTGACGAAGTGACTGAAGAAGAGTGGGAGTACTCTCGGGGTTGCGCGACCAAGGTAAGTTTGCAATGTACGACTAGCAAGTGACTTTATTTATAAGTCATACACAGCAGCATGGTGTAAAGGTCGACATTTTAGGGTGGAACGAATCGACAAAAAGCGTTTTACTCAAGATTGTGGAATCATGGCAAAATTTGAACAGTCTAGTCGACGACGTTCCTCTGATGCAGATCCTGTGGTGGCGGAACTCACTTACTTCGGCACGCTGCAAGAGATTTTGAAGATCGATTACAGAGGATTTTCTGTCGACTTGTTCGACGTGCAATGGTTCAAGATAATCATGGAGGGTTGCAACGCTACTGTGCGTAGAGGAGAGTCTGGTTTTCTTGAGATGGATTCTACTAAGAAATGGACTGACCTAAGAGACACTTTCGTACTACCCGAGCACTGTGAACAAGTAAGTATATAAATAGTTAACATCCCCCTTTTACAAGTTATGTGCTTGAAAGCTCTCATGTAAGTTATGTGGCTCTGGCAGGTAATATTTCATCCTACAAAGTCTACATCAAATTGGTGGTACGTCATAGAGGTAGCCCCTCGTAGTGCAAGGACGTTTGAAAGCTACCATGTGCCAATCACAACGACATCAATGGAGGAGATCAGAGAAGATGCTCAATCAGAAGCCGCTGCGGTGGTGCGAGACGAGCATCAAGATGCTACTACTCTATATGGGGTGCATGCAGAGGAGCTACAAAATGAAACAGAGGATATGTGTTTAAACGGAGAGCTCTATATATGTAATGGAATTTGTCTATTCAATTTGAGAATAGCGGAATTTAATGAGAGTACTTTCAAGAAATGATTTTGTGAGCATAGCGGGTAGACATAATTGAAGATAGCAACATAATCATAGCAATTAGTTAACTTGGCATAGACAATACTTTTGCAAGAGAGAGAGTTTAGAGAACATGACAACAATTTAGGACCGGATTTATGTGGAGCCAGTCCCCCCTCCAATAGGCATTTGTATTATGATTTCTCCCATAAAGAGAGACTTGTTACAATACAGTCTTTGTGTTCCTTGTGACCTAGGTGATGCCATGAAGATGGAAGGCTTCATGCATCACAAACATAACATAAACTTGAAGAAAGCTTTAACTATCCCAAGCCTCAGTCCCAAGACCTCAAACACCTTCGAAGGTGGAGAGAGCTAGCAGAGAATGAGGGTAGGGAAGAGGAAGAAGAAACATTTCGTAGGAGAAAGAATTAGTTCCTCACTTATCATACTCTTGTTGCTAGCATACATAATAGCATATTAATGAAGAAGAAGGAGATGGCAAGCTTAAGCATTGAAGCATGGCTCTTGGTTGGATTTGCACTCCATAGCCAAGAGTGTTGGTGTAGGCTCTCAACCTCTACTTGCTTGGAGAGGGAGCTCTTGCCCTTTGCATATCACACAATGAGAGTGCTTGTGAGTGTGTGTGGGTGAGTATACCCCCTAGGCACCCCCCTAGCTTGCTTGGGTCGACCCCCACTTGTAGCTCATGCCTGACGCTCATTGGACCCCTCCAGGCCTAGCCAAGCACAAGCAGGAGCCATTACAAGCAACATGGGTAGCCTTGGGACAAGTGTCCCCCTTTCCCCTTTGAGGGAGAGGACTTGATAAATGCTAAAACAATTAGATAATTCATGTAATTTATCATTGGACCCCTTTGAAGCCTAGCCAATAGGCTTCAAGCAACACATGAAGGTAACATGGGTAGGGGCCTGACATGTGTCCTTGCTGCCTCTTCAACTTGGGCTTCCCTTGTGTGTGTGAGTGGGTGTTCTCTCTCTAGCCCCTATGAAAAGGGCTCGCCCCCCCTCTTGTAGGAATGCTTTTGACTTTTAGGTGATCAAGCACCTTACTCACCAAGCATGACAAAGCACTTGAACTAGGGGGTGTTCCCACAAGCATCTCAATCAAGCTTCTCAAGGCACCTCAAGTACTTTAATCATGCAGCAAGTCAAGCACCTCAAGCATGGAGCCAGTCAAGAACCTCAAGCATCTTAATCAAGCACCTCAAGCATGAAAAACACCTCAAGCATGACAAGCACCTCAAGCAGGACAAGCACCTCGAGCTTGGGCCGGGTTCCCACCTCAAGCTCAGCCCTAGCTTACTTAAGGTCAAAGGACTTTTACACACATTTATTGGAGGTCTTCAATGAAGCTCACCCTAAGGTCTTATGCTCCATTGGTTAGCCTTGCTCTTTGATAGACCATCTCCCTTTTGGGCCCCTTTACCATTGGCCCCGTGTTGAGATAGATCTATAAGCACATACCTATATCTTAACACTTGTTCCCGTTTATTCTCCCACATTAAGTGATCAATTTAATATGAGAAAATCATTTGGGTTAGTTAGATATTAGATCTTATGACATTACCTCTCTCTTGAAATTATAGTCGTCCTCGACTATGAGGTAGAAGAGATAAAGTCTTAGTCATTAGTCAATCGTACTTAGCGGGTAAAGGATCCCTTTTTACCCTATGACATCTTTCCAAGATGGATGACTAATCCCTTTGGTGCTTGGGAGACATAGCTGCCGCAAGCATGTCTGCTCTTTAGTCCATTTCATTCTCCCAAAGTAGAGTGACAAATTCTACTTGGTGTTTGAGAGACGTCGTCATCACAAACATGATTCTAAGCATGCATACTAGTTAAATTTGTGCACAATTAAAAAGAGGACTAGTCATATAAAACAAAAACATGAGTTATTTAAAAGAAATTTGTACATTTGCTTACTCTAATGTAGCATTGTAAGCATTGACAAGGTTCATACTATCCTTAAGTTGTACTCCTTGCATCCATTTAGCATCTTCAAAAGGATAATTTTTGAACTTAATAAGATACCGTCGGATAATCTTACCATGTCGTAGTACCTTGTCTTCATGCCGAAGGATAGCTTCGGGTTGTAGCACCTCTTCTTGGTCTTCAACTTTGGGAGGGTCTTCAATAATTGGTTCAATTGGTGGCTCTCCTTTGTAGGGCTTAAGTAAGCTTACATGAAAGGCATTGTGTATAAGCCAATGGTTGGGCAACTTGAGTTGATAAGCCGTCTCATTGATAGGCTTCAAGATTTGGAAAGGACCATAGTATCTTTTTGCTAGTTTAGCATAATACTTTTGATGGCCCGTAGGATTTTTGCCCGTCGTTTGCCTTAATCGAGCCTTAGGAAACTTGAGTAAGACCCAATCATTTTCTTTGAACATTAAGGCTCTTCTATGCTTATCAGCAGCAGCTTTTTGCCTTTGTTGAGAGATGGATATAGCCTCCCTAATCTTTTGAAAAGATTCTTGTAGGTCACGGCTATACTCATCGGCGGCGAAGATCTTCCCATGTACTTTCAGTAGCAAGGGACTTTTAGGTCTTCCTTCTATGATCTCGAAAGGTGCTTTGCCCGTAGAAGTATGTACAGTATTATTGTAGGCATACTCTACTAGCGGTAAATACTTTTCCCATTGTGAGCGTTGATCTACTTCGGTAACATAAGTCTTGAGTAGATCGAGTATCGTAAGATTGGCTATCTCACTTTGGCCATCCGTTTGTGGGTGATAGGCCGAAGAGAAATTCAATCTTGTTCCTAGATTTTCAAAGAGACCTTTCCAGAAATTACTGGTCATTCTTGGATCTCTATCTGACACGATGGATGTGGGTAATCCATGGTGTTTGAAAATCTGAGATGTGAAGAGAGTTGCCATTTGATGTGCCTTAATAGTCTTTTTGACAGGAATAAAATGTGCTTGCTTGCTAAACCTGTCGACTATTGTCCATATTCCTGTATTCCCATGGATAGACTTGGGTAATCCAACGATGAAATCCATGGATATACTCTCCCATGGTGAATTTGGAATAGGCAATGGCTGGAGTAATCCAGGTTGCTTCCCTCTATCATACTTGGTCTTTTGGCATACTACACATTTTGAAACATACTCTTGTATGTCCACTTTCATGGTAGGCCAATAGAAATACGTCTCTACTCCTCGGAGAGTAGGTTGAATACCTCTATGCCCTACATATGGGGGAGCATGGGATTCATACATAACCTTTTCACGAAGGGAATGGGTAACACATAGCCTATTTCTGTGGAGAAGATAACCATCCTGCAAGGTGAATGGTTCCTCTTTCTTCCCCAAAGCAAGGGCTGACATTATGTCTCTAAAGTCAGGGTCAGTAGCATACTCATCTATCATAGAGGATAGATCATTGTGAGTGGCTATAGACACCGCATTAACTTTTGGTCGTCGTGAAAGTGCATCGGCAACTTGATTGTGCTTACCAGCTATGTGAGCAATATGGAAATTAAATTGCGAAAGAAAATTTGCCCACCTCATTTGTTTGTCGGAAAGCTTGGTTTGCGTCATGAAATACTTGAGACTTTGGTGGTCGGTTCGTAGGATAAATGGAGTCCCCAATAGGTAGTGCTTCCATGTGTCTAGGGCATGTAGAACAGCTAAAAGCTCTTTCTCAAAAATGCCCAAGACTCGTTCATCACCATTGAGCCTTCGGCTCTCATATGCTATGGCATGCCCTTCTTGAAGCAAAACCGCTCCAAGGCAATCACCACAAGCATCACATTGGACCTCAAATGGCTTTGAGAGATCCGGAAGCACGAGGACTGGTTGGGAAGTAAGCTTCTCTTTGAGTTTTTCAAAAGCATTTTGCTCCTTAGCAGTCCATACAAACTTAACGTTCTTTTTGGTTAAGTCGTGTAGTGGTCCTGCTACTTCAGAGAATTTTGCTATGAAGCGTCTATAGTATGCACACATACCAATAAAGCTTCTTAGCTCATGTAGATTCCTTGGGTTAGGCCATGATTTTATTACCTCTAACTTTGATGGATCCATACGAATACCATCGTGAGAGATAATATGGCCTAGATATTGAATCTCTTGAAGGAAGAATTCACTTTTCTTTTGGTTGAGAAAAAGTTTGTTCTCCCTCAAGGCTTGAAAAATCACTTGGAGATGTTGCTTATGTTCCTCCAAAGACTTGGAGTAGATGATGATATCATCGAAGAACACTCCAGTGAATTTTTGATATGGTCTAAAAATTTTCTCCATCAAACGATTGAACGTACCTGGTGCATTAGTCAAGCCAAAAGGCATGACTAGATATTCATAAAGACCAAATGTTGTGCGAAATGCGGTCTTTAAGATATCCTCATCCACTATCCTTATTTGATGATAGCCACTCTTAAGGTCAATCCTACTGAAGTAGGTAGAGCCTTGTAGCTTATCAAACAGATCTTCTACCCGAGGTACGGGAAATCTGTTTTTGATAGTGATATGGTTTAGTGCTCGATAGTCCACACACATACGGTATGTACCATCTTTCTTTTGCACTAAAAGGACTGGAGAACAAAAGGGAGAGGAGCTAGGCCTCACCATCCCTTTGTCTACCAGCTCTTGTACTTGCCTCATGATCTCCTCTTGTTGAGCTTGTGAGACTCGATAAGGAGGTTTGTTAGGCGGTGAGCTTCCTGGAAGGAGCTCAATACGATGGTCATCATCCCCTCGTTTTGGAGGTAGGTCCATAGGGATATCATCGATGAACACATCTTGGAATCCTTTTAGAAAAGTAGACAAGTCTAACTTTCTTGATTCCTATCATTTTCATTTGATGAAACATTATTAGCTTTTAGAGACTCTTTGACATAAATCATGTACGCAGAAACTGAGCTCTTCATTGATTTATCAAAAGAAAGAGGATTTACAAGTGGAATAGTGCGACCACGCTCACTAGCATCTATATACATGTTCTTTCCCCTGTAGGTGAAGTAAATTCTCCTTTCAGGGAACTTCATGTTGGCAGCCATGCGATCAAACCATGGTGCCCCTAGGATAACATCCTGATGTTGGAGGGGAGAGATGAAGAAGTCTTCTTTGTCGACATAGCTTTGGACATGAAGCCTCAACTTCCCAATCAAGGGAGTAACGGAGGCTTGTTGTCCCTTGAAAGCTGCATCAGCTGTTACTATATCTCCCATCTCAAAAGCTTGAATGCCCAACTTGGTGGCCAACTCTATTGATATGAAGTTGAGAGTAGAGCCAGGGTCAAACAAGATGAAGGCATCATGCTCTCTTACCTTTCCCCAAGCATAGGAGAGTGATGATCCTTTGCAATGAGCATCCTCTTTTGGAGCTTCGATGGTGGAAGCCCTAGGAGTCTCATTGCGAGTATTCTTCTTGGGGCAAGAACGATAGCCATGTCCTTGCTCCCCACACTTGAAACACTTATGGTCCTTGCGAAAAGCTTCAAGCTCTTCAGGAGAGAGTTTGTTTTTACCTTTGTAAACTCCCTTCTCCTTGGACCGATTGTTGTTGTTGTTGTTGTTGTTGGAAGTGCCTTGGGAATTATTTTGAGCATTGGATTTCCCCTTTGCATCATTTTTATCTTTGTTTTCCATGGGCTTGACATTACGTCTAGCCCCTTGATGGAAATTGATGCGTGAAGCAACCATGGTGTGGTGGATTACTTCGGTAATAGTACCGGGCCGTTGAGAGTTGATATATTCGGCCATCTCTTCAGGTAATCCCGCACAGAATTGCTGTCTTTGCTCGGCAAAGTCTATCTTTTGAAAGACAGTAGCTTTGAGATGTAAATCCCAAAACTTATCTACATACTTGTTGATAGACTCATGAGAGAGGAGCTTCAAGCCGCGCCATTCGGTAAGAACTTTATCTTTAGTATCGCTTGGAAGAAATTGCTTCATGATGGAAACTCGTAGAGTTTTCCATGTCTTTGGGGCTTCTCCATTGCCACGAAGGCTAGCCCACCATTGACGAGCTGATTTTTGGAAGTGCATAGCTACATGGCGTAGCTTGGAGGACTCTGTGAAGCCCTCGTCCCCAAAGGCCGCATCAAATTGCTGGATGAAGGCCAACACTTTGTCGGTAGCACCAAAGGTGCCATCGTAGGTGAGAAAAGAGATACTCTTTCCTCCCTCCTTGAACTTCTTTAGCTTTTGTGACCTTCGCCATGCAGGAAATGATTTGCGATGTCCTCCCCTCTTGTATTCTCTAGGAGAATAGCCATAACTTTCATCGGAAGAGAAGGAAGGTGAAGAAGAAGGAGAAGAGGGTGACCTCTTCCTAGCCCTTTTCTTCCTTTGTTTCCTCTCTTGCCTTTGAGAGTGATGAGGAGAAGGACTATGGGTTGCTCTTTTCCTCTTGGGAGGAGTAGGCGATCGTCTAGACCGCCTTCTTCGTGGAGCCACATCTTCAGAAGAACTTAGACTTTCATTGCTTTCTTTCTCTTTGGATTCCTCCTCTCGAATGGGAGAGAGTCTTCTTTTGGGGGTCTCTTCAAGAGGCCTCCTAAGCTCTCTCTCCTCTTGGAGAGGAAGGGAAATTCCATAGGCACGAAGTTGTTGAGTAACTTCGGCTTGCAAGGTAGGGTTGCCCATAGCTTGTTGCAACCTAGTCACAAGATAATTCACAAACATGGGAGCATCATCATTAGCACCTTCATGTGCAAAATCAAAGCTATCAATGTTCATTCTACTCTCTTGATTATTGTCAGCCATGTTAACAAAATTTTATGTATGTACTTAGTGTATGCTTTGGCAATTCAAAACCTTAGTTGCCACTCCTCTTAGCCTTTGAAAATCGGCTCTTAAGTATCTACACCCACGGCTCAAAGTGGTTAATTATAGAGAGTAGAGGAGTAGGTCTAACATAGCAGAGTTGCCAAGGGCTAGCTCCTTTCGGACTTCTTATGGCTCAATAATGGTAAAGCCGTAGGCAAGTCTAAAAAGACTCCATTATTAAGTCCAAAGCTCCCGAGGTGTGCACCATCCCCCACATAGTGGGCTTAACAAAACCGGTATTAGATCCCAGTTCCACTTACTCTATTATAATTAATAACATCAACCATTTATAGGCTACTTAAGGACCTCTCTTCTTAAGCAAGAAAAGAGAAACCAAATGCTCTGATACCAATGTAATGGAATTTGTCTATTCAATTTGAGAATAGCGGAATTTAATGAGAGTACTTTCAAGAAATGATTTTGTGAGCATAGCGGGTAGACATAATTGAAGATAGCAACATAATCATAGCAATTAGTTAACTTGGCATAGACAATACTTTTGCAAGAGAGAGAGTTTAGAGAACATGACAACAATTGAGGACCGGATTTATGTGGAGCCGGTTCCCCCCTCCAATAGGCATTTGTATTATGATTTCTCCCATAAAGAGAGACTTGTTACAATACAGTCTTTGTGTTCCTTGTGACCTAGGTGATGCCATGAAGATGGAAGGCTTCATGCACCACAAACATAACATAAACTTGAAGAAATCTTTAACTATCCCAAGCCTCAGTCCCAAGACCTCAAACACCTTCGAAGGTGGAGAGAGCTAGCAGGGAATGAGGGTAGGGAAGAGGAAGAAGAAACATTTCGTAGGAGAAAGAATTAGTTCCTCACTTATCATACTCTTGTTGCTAGCATACATAATAGCATAGTAATGAAGAAGAAGGAGATGGCAAGCTTAAGCATTGAAGCATGGCTCTTGGTTGGATTTGCACTCCATAGCCAAGAGTGTTGGTGTAGGCTCTCAACCTCTACTTGCTTGGAGAGGGAGCTCTTGCACTTTGCATATCACACAATGAGAGTGCTTGTGAGTGTGTGTGGGTGAGTATACCCCCTAGGCACCCCCCTAGCTTGCTTGGGTCGACCCCCTTGTAGCTCATGCCTGAAGCTCATTGGACCCCTCCAGGCCTAGCCAATCACAAGCAGGAGCCATTACAAGCAACATGGGTAGCCTTGGGACAAGTGTCCCCCTTTCCCCTTTGAGGAGAGGACTTGATAAATGCTAAAACAATTAGATAATTCATGTAATTTATCATTGGACCCCTTTGAAGCCTAGCCAATAGGCTTCAAGCAACACATGAAGGTAACATGGGTAGGGGCCTGACATGTGTCCTTGCTGCCTCTTCAACTTGGGCTTCCCTTGTGTGTGTGAGTGGGTGTTCTCTCTCTAGCCCCTATGAAAAGGGCTCGCCCCCCCTCTTGTAGGAATGCTTTTGACTTTTAGGTGATCAAGCACCTTACTCACCAAGCATGACAAAGCACTTGAACTAGGGGGTGTTCCCACAAGCATCTCAATCAAGCTTCTCAAGGCACCTCAAGTACTTTAATCATGCAGCAAGTCAAGCACCTCAAGCATGGAGCCAGTCAAGAACCTCAAGCATCTTAATCAAGCACCTCAAGCATGAAAAACACCTCAAGCATGACAAGCACCTCAAGCAGGACAAGCACCTCGAGCTTGGGCCGGGTTCCCACCTCAAGCTCAGCCCTAGCTTACTTAAGGTCAAAGGACTTTTACACACATTTATTGGAGGTCTTCAATGAAGCTCACCCTAAGGTCTTATGCTCCATTGGTTAGCCTTGCTCTTTGATAGACCATCTCCCTTTTGGGCCCCTTTACCATTGGCCCCGTGTTGAGATAGATCTATAAGCACATACCTATATCTTAACACTTGTTCCCGTTTATTCTCCCACATTAAGTGATCAATTTAATATGAGAAAATCATTTGGGTTAGTTAGATATTAGATCTTATGACAATATAGATATAGGAAGTTATGTTGAGTTATGCGAGGATGAGAGAGAGATCTCTTAAAGCCACAAATATTGTATTTGAACAATTTTGCTCCGTGTTGTAAAAGCTCTGGCTCTCTAAGTACCTTCCATGGTGTATAACGCTCTTTTCTACTCGCGCTCACATCTTTTGATTGAAAATTCTGAGTTTTCGACTTGCCTCTTCTATCACTCGATTCATTGCGTCATTGTATTTATATGCGTCATTACGTCATTGTATTTAATGGTCTTTGCGTCATTGTCTACTCTATTCATTCAATATTAAGTTTAAATATTCGTGTGTTTAATGCAGGTATGGATGATGAGGAGTTTCTTTCTTCTTTGTCACCGCAGCAGAGACAGTGGTACGTGGAGCGTCATCGCTCTGGCGCATCATCGCGCGTTCCTACACCATCCGCATCTCCCTCTCTTTCGGAGCATTCGGCGTGCTCCGAAGCTTCGGCGTCGACGAGACGAGCTTCACACTCGTCTAGACACCGGCGCTCTAGTGGTGGCGGTGGCGGTTGTTGTGGGGATTCCGCCACCGATGCCTCCACACCGCCTCGTGTTCGACGAGGCTCTTTACCCTCCCCTTCTTTGCCCGCCCCCACACCAGCCACAACATCGCCATCTACGCCAGGTTTTGCACGGCTGACTGTTCCTAGAAGCTACACACCTCTACCTACTCCGCCAGGAGCCACCCCACTCGACACTCCTCGCTTCGGGGCCCAGACGCCGGTGGAGACACCTGACGTCCGTACCCCCATCGACACGCTGCTAGAGACCCCTGCAGGGACACCCAGGTTCACGCGTCACCGGCCAGAGGGCTTGCCTTACTCCGTCGACATCAGCGGCGGCATCATCATGGATGATGACTGCAAGAATGTGATCTCGCGCATGCGTGGTCTTTGCTCTCAGCTGTTTAGACACTACATACGAAACAAATGGAGTGAAGTACCAAGTGATTTAAAAAACAGAGTCATCAGCATACTTCATGATGAGTTTCCCGTTCCAACACGGGATCAGCGCTTCAATGAAGACCTGATGAAGATTCGAATGCGCGAATACTGCAAACACAAGCGTTCCGAAGTGCAAAAGCAATCAAGAATGGGTGGAACAGGCCAGATTGGCTGGCCAAAGAAGATTGGAAGAATGCGAAGAAAGCAGTGCGCGAGAATCCCGACAAGTGGAAGCAACAAAAGGATGCAACCAGAGCGCGAGTAGAGGCAGGGAGCTCGCACCACTTGGGGAGCGGTGGATGGGCATCATTTGAGGCCGATTTTGTAAGTCTTTTCACATTGCTCTTTATGCATGTTCGATAGTTTAGGGTTTATGAGTTTTTTAGTTCTAACATAATGAAATCTTTGTATGTTTTGACAGTGGTCGATGACAGGACGTGATCCCACACCGTACGAGCGCGAGTACGCAGGCAGGAAGGGCTTAAACGCCCTGATGGACATTCTCAGTTCTCGCGGCGGCATGGTTAGTATTAGAGTTTACTCTTTTTTATTTTTTGTATTGTTTTATAAATGTCGTTATATGTTTATACTTACTGAAAGCTGTCTTATTGTCTTTTTTTGCAGAATCCGACAGATACGCCGCTTGGACGCGATGAGACGTCTGACTAGACGACGTCAGTTTAGCCGTAGTTAGATAGCATTAGTTTAGGGTTTCTCATAGCTTATGTATCATGAGACGGATTTTATACGTCTTTTTGAACCATGTATATTATTACATTTGTCACCGCAGTTCCTTTTGCCAATCAATTCTTTATGCCTATGATGTTGTACAATTGTCATTATTACATTTGCCAATCAATTCATTTTGCCTCTGATGTGTACAATTGTCAATTTTGCAAACAATCCGTCTTGTGGGTGACTATTTTGGGTCTATTATCTATCTTTGCACTTTTTTTAAAAAGTGAATCAAGTACAATATAGTTGATGGGTGGCAAGGCATTCAATGCCCTGCCACCAAAAAAAAATTCTCTCGGGCATCGCTATAAGCGTCGCTATTTATGGCTCTGGAGCGTCGCTATGAGCGTCGCTATAGTCTTCTGTGTAACCGTCGCTATATGCGTCGATATAGCCGTCGCTATATGCGTCGCTATAAGCGTCTCTATATAGCGACGCTTATAGCGACGTCTATATCGACGCATATAGCGACGCTCGTAGCGACGGTTTTAGCGACGCCAGGGGTTATAAAAACCCAATGTATTTCCGTCGCTAACAGCGTCACAAGAGCACACAACCTCTTGTAGTGTTTGACCCTTGTTCTACTCACAATTTCATATCCACAGAGTTGGCCACCAAGCTAGGCATCCAAGCCTATGACATGGGAGATGTCCTACTTGCAGATGGTGCTTTCAAGGGGCAAGAAGCCTCAGTCACTCCCTTAATTGGGAAATTGAGGCTCCATGTCCAAAGCTATGTGGACAAGGAGGATTTCTTTATCTCTCCTCTCAAGCATGAGGATGTAATCCTAGGGGCACCATGGTTTGATTGCATGGCTTCCAATTTTAACTTCCCTGAAAGGCAAATTTACTTTAGGTTCAAGGAAAAATATATGTACATAGATGCTAAGGAGTTGGGTAGTACCATACCTCTTGTACATAAGCAAGCTTTCAATAAGTCAATAAAGAGCTCTATTTCTGTGTACATGATTTTTGTTAAAGATCTCAAAATGAACCTTATGATTTAGCAAAGGAAATTATAAGCGATCAAAAGGAATTAGAGTTATCCAATTTCCTCAAGGGGTTTCAAAATTTTTTTATTGACGATATCCCTTGTGAATTTCCTCTCAAATGAGTCAATGACGACCATGCAATTGAACTTCTTCCAAGAAGTTCACCACCTAATAAACCTCCTTATAGAGTTTCCCAAGCTCAACAAGAAGAGATTATGCGGCAAGTGGATGAGTTGGTTGAGAAGGGCATGGTTAGGCCTAGCTCATCTCCATTTTGTTCACCGGTTTTATTAGTGCAAAAGAAAGACGGCACATATCGTGTGAGTGTCGACTATAGAGCACTAAATAGGATCACTATCAATTAAAGGTTTCCCGTTCCACGGGTAGATGATCTATTTGATAAGCTACAAGGGTCAACCTACTTCCGTAGGATTGACCGAAAAAGTGGCTACCATCAAATAAGAATAGTTGATCAAGACATAGTAAAGACCGCATTTTGCACTACGTTTGGTCTTTATGAGTACATTGTCATGCCTTTTGGCTTGACCAATGCACCATCCATATTTAACCGCTTGATGGAGAAGCTATTCACGCCTCACCAAACCTTTACTGGCCGAGTGTTCTTTGATGATATAATCATCTACTCTAATTCACTAGACGAACACAAGCAACATCTCCAGGTAACCTTTCAAGTTCCAAGAGAATAAACTATATATTAATCGAAAGAAAAGTGAATTTTTCTTACAAGAGATTCAGTATTTAGGTCACATTATCTCTCAAGATGGCATCCAAATGGATCCATCAAAGCCAGAGGTAATAAAAGGATGGCCTAATCTAAGGAATCTACATGAACTAAGAAGCTTTATAGGTATGTGTGCAAACTATAGACGCTTTATAAAAAAGTTCTCACAAATCGCGGGACCATTACATGACCTAACAAAGAAAAACATTAGGTATATATGGTCCACCAAGGAGAATAGTGCTTTCAAAAAGTTTAAAGAAAACCTTATCTCTCAACCTATGCTTACACTCTTGGATCTCTCAAAGCCATTTGAGGTCCAATGTGACGGCTGTGGTGATTGCGTTGGAGGTGTGTTTCTCCAAGAAGGGCACGCCATACCCTTTGAAAGTCAAAGGCTCGACCCTGTTGAGCAAGCTCTAGGCATATATGAGAAGGAACTCTTAGCAGTTCTACATGCTCTAGACTCGTGGAAGGACTATTTATTGGGGACTCCTTTCATTCTGCGGACAAAACACCAAAGGCTTAAGTACTTTATGACACAGACCAAGCTCTTCGACAAACAAACGACGTGGGCAAATTTCCTTTTGCAATTTCATTTTCATATTGCTCACATTGCTAGAAAGCATAATCAAGTAGCCGATGCACTCTCAAGACAACCGAGAGTGAATGCGGGTTCCATAATAACAACTCACAATGATCTATCTTCTATGATAGATGAGTACGCTATTCATCCTAATTTTAGAGATGTAATGTCAGTCCTTGCACTAGGGAAGAAAAAAGAACCATTTACCCTACAACATGGTTCTCTTCTCTATGGCAATAGGCTATGTGTTACTAGCTCACTATGTGAGAAAGTGATGTATGAATCTCATTCTCCTCCTTATGCGGGGCATAGAGGGATTCAAGCTACCCTAAGAGGGATAGAAACCTAGTTCTATTGGCCTACCATGAAAGCGAACACAAGAGTATGTCTCAAAATGAGTGGTTTGCCAAAAGACAAAGTTTGATAGGGGGAAGCAACCCGGTTTTCTCCAACCTTTGCCAATCCCTAATTCACCATGGGAGAGCATATCCATGGATTTCATCTTTGGATTGTCCAAGTCTATCCATGGGAATACGGCAATATGGACGATAGTAGACAGGTTCAACAAACAGGCTCATTTCATACCTATCAAAAAGACTATCAAAGCCCATCAAATGGAAACCCTCTTCATATCACAAATATTCAAGTACCATGGCTTGCCAACGTCCATAGTGTCTGATAGAGATCCTAGAATGACTAGTAATTTTTGGAAGGGTCTCTTTGAGAATTTAGGTACAAGGCTAAATTTCTCCTCGACCCATCATCCGCAAACGGATGGCCAAAGTGAGATAGCTAACCTAACAATTCTTGATCTACTAAAATCTTATGTCACAGAAGTAGATCAAAGGTCCCAATGGGAGAAGTACTTATCGTTGGTGGAGTATGCCTACAATAACACTGTACATACCTCCACGGAAAAAGCACCTTTTGAGGTAATTGAGGGACGATCAAAAAGTCCCCTACTACTTAAGGTACATGGGAAGATCTTTGATGTAGATGAGTATAGCAGAGACCTACAAGAATCTTTCCAAAAGATTAAGAATGCTACCTGTATCTCACAACAAAGGCAAAAGGCTGTTGTTAATAAGCAGAGAAGAGCTCTAGCCTTTAAAGAAAATGATTGGGTCTTGCTTAAGTTTCCCAAGGCTCGATTAAGGCACACGACGGGCAAGAATCCTACGGGAAACCAAAAGTACTATGCTAAGCTAGCAAAAAGGTACTATGGTCCATTTCAAACTTTTAAGCCGATCAACGAGATGGATTACCAGCTCAAGTTGCCCAACCATTGGCTCATACACAATGCTTTCCATGTGAGCCTACTAAAGCCTTACAAAGGAGAGCCACCTCAAGAACCAACTATTGAAGACCCACTGGAGATCGAGGACCAAGAAGAGGTGCTAAAGCCCGAGTCCATTCTCTGACACGAAGACAAGGTATTGAGAGGCGGTAAGATTATCCGGTGGTATCTTATTAAGTTTAAGAACTATCCTTTTGAAGATGCTAGATGGATGCAAGGCATACAATTAAAGGATAAACTAAACCTTGTCAATGCTTACAATGCTTCCCTAGAGTAAGCAAATGTAAGGCAGCCCCAACGCCATCGATTAAGGCGTGACAAATGGCTGGCATCTTCTCGATCACTGCTTTGATCCGCGTCGTTTCTTTTGCTTGTACAGGCAAATTTGCTAGAGGTAATGACCTCCAGCCGTGTTGTAGCCTAAGCATGTGGCGATTGAACAATCTGTGGGCGTATGGTAAGCGGCACATCACGTCCCCCACAATACCCCCATCTTAGTATAGGAATATTGTGATCCAAGGAGCTTCGGTGGTAAAGCCAATGCACCTAATATTGGAGGGGTGAAGCATTTGCCTTCCTTTCTCTGTCTGAAAGCTGTCAAATTTTTCCTCACTCCCTTTCTTGTAGCATTTTCCCACATATGTAATGTGGAAAGGAAAGAAAGAGATGCCTTTGATGGTGTACAATGTACACACACCAAAGGATCCTGCTCCAACACTTGTACCTTCTACCAAGGCCTCGTGAGGGATGGCGACAAGATGAGCGCACTTGGCATTCAAAGCCGTGCGCATGATTGTGCTCGTGTCACTGGCATCTGATCGACCTCCAAAGATGCTTGCACATCTTCGACCATCTTCAATCTCTTGGATAAGTTTGCTTAGTCCTACGCTTTTACACGCTTCATTTTTACCTTTTGTTCCTCCCACAATTTATCCCAGAGCTCTAATTTTGACATGTAGCAGGCAGGAGGGATATCTTCCTTTAAGTCTCCGCAACATACTTTCATATTGCCCAACACTATCCTAACCTTTTGCTGGGGGTCAAATTCTCGAATCCCTACTGGAATCAGCAACTCCTATTGGCCTTCACCTCACAACTTGCACTCTGTGTTCTCCCATATAGTGCTAGTGAGGTCTTTGATGAAGACGTCGCTTTCACTAATCTGTTGTATGCGACCATCTGGACATGATGATATTTCCAAAACACATTCTTTTTGAATGGCACACATAATACTTTTCTTTTGATCTAGCATCATTTTAGCACTGGACAATAAAAAACAACATATCAAATACAAATTCATGGTTGCACACTACACTACCACTCTCATACTATTTCAGGCAAACCCTCAACCATGACTTGAAGACTTTAAGAAATGTGCATGGAAATAGTGATAAACATTAAAAACAATCTTCACTTTAAACTGCAATCTGTTACAGTTGTAAAATGCAGAGCAAACAAGTGGTTTATAAGAAATTCATCTAGATCAAACAATACATGTTAACAATCTGGAACATTTCAGGATATAGTGGATTTTTAACTTATTTTTTTCATTGTGCACTCACACTAGTTCAAACAAAGCACAGACCGACTTAAAGACTTCAAAAAATTATGCAAGATTATATTTATTCAGGTTGATAATCATTTTGACTTTAAATGGTATGTTTACTTGTGTAAAATACAATAAATATGTCATTCCTAATAAAATTGTCTAGATCTAACAAAACATGTTAAAAATATAAAACATTTCAAAGCCTTTTGAAGATACATGCATCGTGATGTATATATTGTCAATTTTATTTTAGCTAATTAAAAACATTGGAAGTATACATCGGGCTAGGAAATTGCAAAGAATGTCTTGCTCTTAAAAAAGATAGAAATAAATATTTAACATGCAAATTGTGTTCTCACACTTTTTTACATAGAATTTATGTAAAATGTAGCATTGAAAATAACGATGATGATTGACGCTCTTTAAAAAGATACAAAAGAATATTTAACAAGCAAATTGTGTGCAAATTCTTTTTTACAGAGAATTATGTAAATGTAGCATTTAAAATAGACATGATGCTTGAGGTCCTTTAAAAAGATAAAAATGAATCTTTAACATGCAAATCGTGTACAAATACTTTTTTGCATATAATTTATGTAAATGTAGCATTTAAAATAGCGATGATTGATGAATAAAGCATTCTTGAATATGATTAGCTAGTATATAATTTCATAAGAGCACTTAAAAACAACAAAATCAAACAATTCAAACATTTTTATATGAAATACTCTTCACATTCGCGTTACTGACCAAGTATTTCATATACTTAATACTTAAAAAAATTAATTGCACATGCATATACAGATTATATAACGTTCGTACGATCGGTTTAACAACCTGAACGCCATATTTATGCAAAAATAAATGCTTCTAACAAACTAATTCAATTAGCCACGTTACCGATCGAGTGCCGCCCGAATCTAAGGAGAAATAATAGCTTGCATACAAGCATCATATAGCCGCGCTACCGATCGATGCCCATATGTTTTTTGGGAAAGGGGAAGGAAATTGACTTACCATAAGGATACTAGATTCGCCATGTTACCGACGTAGTACCCAGATACTAAGCCAATACTTAGCACAAGGACACCATCTTCCCCATGTCACCGAGGTGATGCCCCAGTGGTAATCACTATTCCGTAGAATAGCTTACGCACACACTCCCATTGTGTGGTAGGGTACCTTATGGCTGTCGTGCAATACGACAAAAGGCACGCTACCACACAACGCATACAACACATACAACACATACCAGGGTCGTGTATGTGGTCAAGTACTCCGCTACTGCCATGCACTCTGACGTAGAGCACGCTCCCACATGACCTCTTCTCTCCCTCTCTTCTCTCTGCTCTCGATGCACTTGCAAAGGTGGTCGTCGAGTTCTGATGGAGTAGTCTTATGAGAAAGAAGTATGTCTCCTCACCTAATCACTCATAATAGCTTAGCATAGCTCAGTAATGAGCATGGTAGAGGAGATGAGCATGCATTCAAGCTTGGTTCTTGGTTGGATTTGCATCACAAAGCCAAGAGTTGTTGGTGTAGGCCTCCCTTCTCACAAGCTTGGAGTAGGTGATGAGCTTTCCATTAAAGCTTGAGAAGGAGAGAGAGAGAGAGAGAGAGAGAGAGAGAGAGAGAGAGAGAGAGAGAGAGAGAGAGAGAGAGAGAGAGAGAGAGAGAGAGAGAGAGAGAGTCTTCTAGATTCACACATGAGATGTGTGATTGTGTGTGAGATAATGCCTTGCCAAAACTAGTCCCCCCTCTGTCTTGGTCGACCCCTCTTGCAAGTTACTCATGTTGGCACCCCATTGGACCTTGCAAAGCTTAGCCAATGAAAATTGAGAATCATAATTGATAGCCTTGTGACATGTGTCCCCCTTTCCCCTTTTGTGAGAGCTTTAGGTAATTAAATAATGCAACTAAACTCTCATTGGACCCCTTTGTCTTCTGGCTGATAGAAATCAGGCAAGCCATTGGGCTGCTGAATGCTCATTGGACCCCTTGGGAGACTGTCCAATAGTCTTCTAGAGAGCTTAATTCTTATTGGTTCTTTTATTAAGTGTTTTTAAATGAATTAAACTAGATTTACTCTAGCCTAATTCTCATTGGTCCACCTCTATGGATTTGAGTACACCTTGGGGGTAGCTGGGCTAGGAAGCTGACAAGTGTCCACTATGCCCTTTTGTAAAGGGGCTTGCATGAGTGTGTGTGTGTGTGTGTGTGTGTGTGTTTCTCTCTCATCTCCTACTAAAAGGGCTCGCCCCCTCCTATGTAGGGATCTAGGAAGACATTTTTATACACTTACAAAGCATCCAATATCCCTAAGGTTTGACCATTGGACTTTACAATGAAAATTGGAACCTTAGCATTTTGGAAGTCTTAATGGGCTGAACCTTAGGGGTTTTGAAGCCATTGTTGCACATTGCTCATTTGCAGATGGCCCGCCCTTTGGATCTCTATTTTCCCTCCTTTTGATCCCTATTGTGGCAGGTCTACCAGCTGAACCAATATTCTAGCTTTTTCTCCCCTGATACTTTCCCATATTAAATGATAAGTTTAACATGAGAAAATCATTTAGGAGAATTATATATTAGTTATTAAGATATTACCTCTCTCTAAAACTCAAAGTAGAAGGTGAATAAACCTACACACTTTAGAGAAATTTAGTGTAAAAACCTTCTCTTAAATTTTCCATGTTTATATGAGCACAGCCAAAAGTTCCTAGACTGCTCGGGGTTCCTAGTCTACTGAGTTGTCCATCAATATGCCTCAACCCAGATTACTCACCCAACGTGTGATGCCCCTATGCTATATACACTTCTTAGAGACATTGTGTATGATTGTCATTGTACTCCTTTGAAATGCTTTTCCCTTGCTTTTCCTAATGCGGCTTAGCCCTCCATTTTTGTTTGTACTCTATCTATTGTTTGGGAGTTGTACGTCCATCAACGCCTCATAAAAATTCAAATGGATGGTAGTCTAGCATTGCATCTGTCCTCTTGCAGAATGATGTGGCCCAAGCCTCGGTCCTTAGCACCCCATAAGGTAACCCCCTCCAAGGGGTAATAGGGAGGTTGGTTGTGCTACAACAAACAGCATTGTGCCATGTTGAGACAACTGTGTTGACTAGGAAAGGTAAATCTCAAGGTCCCTAATCATTTACAAGTTTGGTTTTGAAGGAATAGGAAACTCACAATAGATGAGGCAAGAAGGTCCTCGAGTTTAATCATCGTCATTTTTAACAACTATATAGTATAAACAAAACCCTTCAAAAAATCTCTTTGAAAGAGACGTGAACTCTTTCACATACGGGCAGGGACCAGTGCTCGAAAAAAACTTTGTTGTGAAAACTTGGCAAACCTACCTATGAGAATTTTATTGGTAAAGGGACTAAATCTAAAGGTTTTTACACCAAATCACGCTAAATTTCTCTAAATTTTGTAGGTTTTCTCACTTTCAAATTTAAAATTTAGAGGTAAATCTCAAAATTTGGAGATGTGATTACACTAAACCTAGGTTTTGTTTTCAACCCTTCCCCTTCTCTTTCTCTCTCCTCACTCTCCCTCAATCTCGTTAAAAAAAAGTCTCTGAAAGAGCCACATCAACGTGGAAGTTTTTTCTAGAGAGAGAGAGAGAGAGAGAGAGAGAGAGAGAGAGAGAGAGAGAGAGAGAGAGAGAGAGAGAGAGAGAGAGAGAGAGAGAGAGAGGAGAAGTAGGAGGAGGAGGGGATCATATATGGGTGAGGGAAGGCTGGAGGGAAGAGGTTGAGGGGGTGGAGATCGTGCATGCTGTAGGATCAACATATCTGTGCCGATGTGAATCACATGGCCTTGTACTCTGTCACAAGTAGAGATTCTGCATGTTGACGCATACCGACCTAATCTCTTGTCACACCATCATTTTTGGTGTTGCGGCTTGAGTAGTTTTTTTCCAACCCTACTAAGCATCCAGTGTGAAGAATTTTGGTGGTTGTTGGACTAAGCAAGGCAGGGGAGGGGGAGCATGTACTTGTGCGAGGCAAGAGTTCAAAACTTCTATTGGGGACAAATAGAGGCAACAAAAGGAGACCTCCGAAGAGGCGCAACTGCTAAATCACACTTCTCTCTCTCCTCGTTGGCTAGATCTTTAAGATCTCTTGGGATAGTTTTTTACGACGTTAAAACTCTCTTCTTCCTTTGGAAACAACATAAAGACATAGTATCAATCTCGACAACAATAACCAATAGTCAAAGAAAGAGATGGTGGAAAATTCCAAAATGAAAACCCTTTTAGGCTTGCAATAGTCATGCTTTCAAGAGTAAAGCAAAAACTATATCTCATTACACAAGCTCAAAGGTCCAAGGTTTCTATTTAAGTACTAGCGAGTCACAACTCTTAGCTAAATCTTGCTATGTCGCTCAAAACTCTATCTCATTGCACAAGCTCAAAGGTCCAAGGTTTCTATTTAAGTACTAACGAGTCATAGCTCTTAGCTAAATCTTGCTATGTCGCTCACTTCTTGGACTTCTTGGTGGCCTCAGGGGCATCTGTAGGGATGGTTGGTGCTGCTTCAGTACTCAATCCCTGTGCCAAGCACTCTTCCCTCTTGGAACTTTTTCACTCAGCCCTGATAGCTTTCCCTTAGCTCTATAGGCTTCAAACTGATCAGACAGTGTCTTCTCATGAGCTTCTCAGCTTTAGACTTGTGAATACTCTCCATGAGCACGCACTTATTTTTTAACATGTTACCCTTGACCTTCATATACATATCATGGTACATATGCTTGTCAATCTTCTTAGCCTCCTGGTACTTTCTCAGGAACCAGCGAAGCACTCGCATCTGCCTCAACCAAAGAACTTTAGAGGGTAGCCTGGCCTCCCTAGTACCCTGCCTCTTACCATATCCTGAATGATGGACTTTCCTTTTAGCCTCCAAAGCACGCTTTGCTCTTGCCCGCGAGTGTATCCTGGTTGGTTTCCGAATCAGAAAGCCATCCTTGATCAGCTTTCTGATATTTTGCCATGAATTGGCCATAGAGATTTCGTTGACCTCATTGGGATTGAGCCAGACCTTGCACCTCCCACACTTTAGCATGCTAGCCGCAAGGCTCTTCTGCAGCCTGAGGGACACCGTTGTCGCCCACTCTCACGAAACCCTAATGGGATGAATATGGTGATGGGGACAAACCTGTAGACAAAGCTCCTAGTTGCTTCTTGAGAACCTGCTTGTGGAGAAGATCGAACTGTTTCTGTATGAGAGCAATTGAGAAATGCAAAGTGGTTTTTTTATTTTATTCACTTGGTAGCTTTTTGCGGGGAGTTTTTTTAGATCTTTTCATGGTAATGATGTTTTTTTTAGATCTTTTCATGGTAATGATGTTTTTTTAAAATCTAAATCTAATGCCATGTGGTGGCTGCTGCTGCTGAAGGCCTTAGATTTTCATGGTAATTATGTTTTTTTTAATCTAAATCTAATGCCACGTGGTGGTTGCTGCTAAAGGCCTTGGGCTCACCAAGTAAAAAAACTCTCTTAAAGAGCGCGCGCCGGCGCGCGCTCTTTCAGAGAGTTGCTAGAGTTGAGGAGGATGTAGAGCACAGATCTCTACAACACCAAATCTGCTAAGTGTGGAACTGCAATCCCGGCACGAGTTTGTAGTTGCTCCATTGCAATCTGAGGTCACTGCGCCCAAAAGGCAACGCGCACAAGCTCGTGAGGAGCCAAGAAGGTCAGCTGCCACGTTAAGAGACGGGAAACACCAGTTTGGATGACATTATTCTCTTGACGAGTAAAAGGGGCACCTAGGAAGCCCATTTTGAGGAGAGAGATATCCAACTCTTGAGAGATGCGTTGTGGCATGCTATGGAATTGCATTTAGCGGTAAATTTCAGGCATCTAGGACATGTAGATTAATGGTAAAACTTAAACCGCTGCACACACTTAAATTTTTCTATTGACACTTTGCATGACTTCATCAGCAAGCATGAACACTCGCTTTGTTCAATGTTTTTTTCAAAACTGCCTGGTTGTCTCCACATGATAAATCGCCGCATGGGAATACATGGCCACCCTCTTGAAATTCAGGTATTGAAAGAAATGGTTTCACTTAGGCTTCTTAAGATAGATTTAGAGTCTCCGTGATAGATCCCCCTGCAGTCACTATTCTATTCAGCTCTTCGATGTGCCAGGGAAATGCTTCTTCCACACGATGATAGCGGTCTGTATATTTGGCATTGATGATACCTTCTCTTAAATGCGATCTCCTACAATTTGTCGGGTCTATGATTCAAACATTCATTGGTTGTCTGGCTGTCTCATCAATTTACATTGAAGGTAGCGACAAAGGTGTGACGGAGGAGGTGTTTGATTCAGATTTTGGTGAGGTTGCCATAGGTCGGGTAGCACCTGTTGATTCAGGTAATAACAACAAGTTTAGTGCGAAAGTTGTAACTTGTGTCAGAATTTGCATGCTCAAAAGTTGTTGCTATATGTTTTGTAATTGTATGTGTGAGTTGTACTTGTTGATATTATTGGCATTATGGTGGAGAGAGATGTTGTGACATCAAGCTCAATACTTGTTTATGGACTGGTTTCAGGGTTATGGTGGATTATTCTTTTGAGAGATTATTGCAAGCACACTGGCGACTATGCTTTGCAAGAAAGAGTGGATGTTCAAACTAGAATAAAGTTAATACTAAAGCTATGCTTGACATATGGATTTAACATGTTCCCCACCTTAGTGGTTGCAGATGGGTCATGTGACTACTCAATGTTTTGCATGAGTTGATGAATAGATGAGCAAGAAAGTGCTCAAGGTTGAACTCAAAACCACTCCTGAGCCCAACCCCAAGCCCGAGCCCAGAGGTGGCGCTCAAATCCTCTACATAGGGTCTCCTCTATCCTGGTTCCCATCTTGAAAACCTTGGAGACCACGAGGCCTGATGCCCTCAAGCGAGTATGGGACTACATCAAGGCTCACAAGCTCTAGAGTAGTATTGAGAAATCGCAGATCTTATGTGATCCTCCCCTTAACACTAGTTTGGTACCAAAAAGGACACTTTAACGTCCTTTTTTCTTAATCTTCAAAAAAATACCATGTGCTTGAAAGAAAGAATCTATACAATTCATTTTAAGAAGCATTTGTATACTAGTAATAGAGTTCTTAAAAATTATCTCCTTACATATCTAAGCCTACAAGGATAACCAAATTGACCCATAAATTTAGTCACACAAATCTGCATTCACATATTTCAAAGAGTAGGCACGATAAGCGTTAAAAAAAAATCCAAAGACCTAGGAGAAAATTTTAGTTTGCTCATTTATACCAATGCTATGTAATCACGCAGGCTTTTACTCAAAGAAAAAAAATTTACATTTGTATTTAATTATGCCTAGCTATGTGGGTCAAACAGACATGCCTTATAAACTGGATCGTATATAAAGTAAAACACATTATATCCGTGCATTAAAGTCTTGACTAGTTATATATACATGTATGATTCCAAGGAATATTATAATCGAAGAGCGTTGAAGAAACTAAATGAGGTACTTTTTTCTTTGTTGTAACACTGCGCATGCTAGAAATTCTTGATATTTCATGTACAAGATAGTAACTAGAAAACTCCAAATAATACTTGAAAATTTTGACAAAACCAATAAAGTATAGGTAATTCCTTGATAACAAGGCATTTGGGGCATTTGAATACTCATTTAATTGATTTTTTAGATGAAAAGAGTAAATCAACTATAAATCGTATGTCATAAAATTTCAAAATCCAAATTTATTTAGAGGATTCATGCTTTCTAAAATCTCCAAAAAATATGCAGTATCTTGGTTTTAACCCCTAGATTCAACTTAGAACATGAGTTTCCACAATGATAGCATCAATTGTGTTTGAAAAGAGCTTTGAAAGTCTAAAAATTACCTCGTAAATAGCATTTTGCAAAAATCAGTTTCTCATTGACTACATATAGTAAATGATAGATAAAGGCTTTCAAATATGATATTTAACAATCAAGATGGTATTTGGTAGCAATATGGGTTGATAAGTTTGAAAAAATACATGCGTAAATTCTCATTGTAGAACTTATCATATATCTTTTTCTATAGTATATATTTTGACGTGAAAAAAGTGGTGTACTTTTTTCACCTCATAACCTATGCACACAATGAGCAAGAGCTAAAATTCAATTGTTAGCTTATAAATATAAATGTCAAAAGTTGATGAAAAAGCAAGGTGTCATGTAAAAAGGGTTCCCTTGTATGAAGATCACAACCTTGTAGTATGGGCATGGCAAGACAACATGGAAGGGACGATTGGTGTATAAATGAACTAATGAGGTGCTATAAATTGCTATCAAATTGATGTGGCTAAGAGGTGGAAGGATGCACATGCTCTCAAGTTTAAATGATAATCAAGAACCAAAGTATTAGACAAGGGAGCACTTACCTTACAAAAAGAAACAAAGGATGACTTAAGCATTAAGTAAAGGTCTATAGCTCTTATTAGTCTATCAATCTTACTTCATGCTCAAACATGTAAAGCCCAAGCGAGAAAAATCCAAGCCAAAGAAGAGCATAAGCAGAGGAGATTACAGTTAGATAAATAGAGATTGAGCCAGAAGATAATATTTTCAAATATTATGTTACCTTTTTTAAAAATAAACTTTGATCTTTTGGAATTTAGGAGGTAGTCTATCCATTGAAAACTCTTTTTGTTGTAGTTGCATCATTATATAACAAACAATAAATATTTTGTTGATGATAAAATTTACTATATTGCGTGTACAAACACTTGCTCGGGTTTGTCTTTGCTCGAAAAAACTCGCTCGGTGCATAGTAAGACTCGGCTCATACAACCCATTTTAGCTCTTCTATCATGGATTAGGATATGATCATTTGGTATTACTGGATCTTTGTCCATGTACATGGGTCTTTATATGGTTTATATTTTCATCTATATGATTATATTGATTGCCACATATGTGGACCTTTATATGTTCATCTACATTGGTATCCTTTTATAATGGATTAGAACATGCTTGTATTTATAGTTTCTATATGGGTGTTTACATGGTCCTCTACAAGTGTATCTACAATGTAGTCTCTATGGTCATATATAAAATTGTTTGCATGGACATATACATGATTAACTTTGTAAAGATTGGTTGTCTATGTGGATCATCAATATGTCGTCTAATGCCATCAATAGGCTCAACTTCATTGCTATCTTTCTATATGATGGATTAGGATATATTGCTCTATTGAAATATATATTGGACTCTATATGGTTGTCTCTATTACTATCTACATGGGAATTTATATAGTTAGAAATAGATGTACTTTTGGATATAAATTTGTATATAATTTTAGAAAAAATGATGTGATATTTATCATGTGGTAGAGGGACTCTTATACACATTGTATGAGGAGAGAGAGAGAAAGAGAGGAAAAAAGAATCTCAAAAGAGACAAGGAGTGACAAAGATTTGATTTAGACATTCTCTGACTCTAGACACTCAGTACTATTCTCATAAAAAAAGTCCATGCACACATGTGGGTGCATGCTCAATATACTCTGCAAGTCTCATCAAGTGCCACGTAACTTGCCGAGTTGCATGGCATGCAAATGGTGGGAGACATGTCCACATAACTCAATGGATATTTGACGTGTACCCCATGTATTTGTTGAGATATTTTCTAGGAAGGCATCCACATAACTTGTTCAGTTTATCTTTGGATTGCCATGGGAACACAGAAATATGGACGATAGTAGATAGGTTTAGCAAACAAGCTCATTTTGTACCCGTCAAAAAGACTATCAAAGCCCATCAAATGACAACCCTCTTTATATCACAAATATTCAAGTACCATGGCTTTCCAATGTCCATAGTGTCGGATAGAGATCCTAGAATGACCATTAATTTTTGTAAGGGTCTCTTTGAGAATTTAGAACAAGGTTAAATTTCTCTTCGGTCTATCACCCACAAACGGATGGCCAAAGTGAAATAGCTAACTTAACAATTCTTGATCTACTAAAGCCCTACGTAACGGAAGTAGATTAAAGGTCCCAATGGGAGAAGTACTCACCCTTAGTGGAGTATGCCTACAATAACATTGTACATACTTCCATGGGAAAATCGCCTTTTGAGGTAATTGAGGTAAGATCCAAAAGTCCCCTGCTACTTAAAGTACATGGTAAAATCTTCAATGTGCAGATGAGTATAGCAGAGACCTACAGGAATCTTTCCAAAAGATTAAGGATGCTATCTCTATCTCACAACAAAGGCAAAAGGCTATCATTGATAAGCACAGAAGAGCCCAAGCATTCAAAGAAAATGGTTGGGTCTTACTTAAATTTCCCAAGGCTCGATTAAGGCACACCACGAGCAAGAATCCTATGGGACACCAAAAATATTATGCTAAGTTAGCAAAAAGGTACTACTGTCCATTCCAGATTCTTAGACCAATCAATGAGATGGCCTATCAACTCAAGTTGCCCAGCCATTGGCTCATACACAATGCTTTCCATGTGAGCCTACTAAATCCTTACAAAGGAGAGCCACCTCAAGAACCAACTATTGAAGACCCACCATAGATCGAGGACCAAGAAGAGGTGTTGCAGCCCGAGTCCATCCTCTGACATGAAGACAAGGTATTAAGAAGCGGTAAGACTATCCGACAATATCTTATTAAGTTTAAGAATTATCCTTTTGAAGATGCTAGATTGATGCAAGGCATACAATTAAAGGATAACCTAAACCTTGTCAATGCTTACAATGCTTCCCTAGAGTAAGAAAATGTACAAATGTTTAAAATGAACAAATTTTTTTTCTTATAAGAGTCTCTTTTTTCTTTATTGTGCACAAATGTTAAGTAGTATGCATGCTTAGAATCAAGTTTGCGGAGAGGACGTCTCCCAAACAGAGGGTAGAGCTTGTCACTCTACTATGGAAGATTGATAGGACTAATGCGCAAACATGCTTGCAGCAGCCTCAGGCTCTCAAGCACCAAATGGATTAGTCATCCATTCTAGAACGATGTCGTAGGGTAAGATAGGGATCCTCTCCCCGCTAGAAAAAGGACTAATGAATAGGCTTTATCTTCTCTACCCCATAGAATTACACTAAACCTAGGTTTCTATCGATATGGGTAGGTGAAAGAGAACTAGCATGTGGACAAAGTTGTCATAAGAAAATTGGTCATAGATTTATCAACCTTTCGTACTCTTCTATCAAAGCACTCTTTATAATCCCCCACCATTACCACCTCCCTTGACACGTTTGTCGCCACCACTCTTTGGCAGCACCACTAACTCCCACTCTCCCCCCCCCCCCCCCCCCCCCCCCCCCCCCCCCCCCCCGAGATAGAAGGCTACCTATGATGGTGTGATCCTTGCGTACTCTTCTATCAAATCACTCTTTATAATCCCCCACCATTACCACCTCCCTTGACACGTTTGTCACCACCACCTTTGGCAACACCACTAACTCCCACTCCCCCCCCCCCCCCCCCCCCCCCCCCCCCCCAAGATAGAAGGCTACCTATGATGGTGTGATCCAAACTTTAATATATACCATGATGTAGATTTTCTCAAAAGAGTAGCCTCATTACAATAATATAATTATTTTCAAGTTTCCACTGTTTTTTCTATAGTAACTTAAAATACATAGTATGTTATTGTACATCAACCCACAATAAATTGAGGTAGAGCAAGAGAGAGGAGAAGAAGAAGAAGAAAAAGTGAAGAGAAGCTCAAGCTCCTAGAATCTCCTTATTCATGACATTTGTTTGAGTGGCAACAACCTTACTTTTTTAGTGTAAGTCTCGTGGTCCTACATGTAGGGAGGTAGGAATAGGAGATTTATATCCATTGGAATCATGGTGCCACTATTCCCAACAAGGATCAATGGTGGTAGAAATGAGCTTCTAGTATCTGAGGGAAACTAGTTTCAAGAAGAGGAATATCAACACGCCATTGTATGGGTTCCAATTGTTATAGCCCATCAAAGGAAAAATTCTACCAAAACCTTGTTCAAGGGGTTTTTTTTGTCAAAAATTTTTGGTCTTTTGTATAGTGTGGCTTGGCTAGTCTTGATCATTTTACGGATTGCTCGAAAAATCTCGCTCGAGATTTGAGATTCCTCGTATGGGCCATATGTCCCATTTTAGCACATAGTATGGCCCTTGACCGCCCAAACCATATCGGATGACTGTGTGATTTTTTAGGAGGTGGTGAATGGTTCTCACACCCACTTGTGAAAAGTATCATGGCCATCCGATATGGTTTGGTTGGTCTCGACACATACTATGCACTAAAATGGGTTATATGAGCCATATGTCACATTTTAGCGCATAGTATGGGCCTTGACTACCCATACCATATTGGATGGCTATGAAACTTTGTAGGGGTGGGTAAGTGGTTCTCACACACATCCGTGAAAAGTATCATGGACATCTAGTATGGTTTGGACAGTCCCAAACCATATTATGTGCTAAAATGGGCCGTATGGTACATATGACACATTTTAGCACATATTATGGGCCTTGACCACCCATACCATACTGGATGGCTATGAAACTTTGTAGGGGTGATGAAATGGTTCTCAAATCCATCCGTAAAAGGTCTTGTGGCCATCCAATATGTTCTAGGTGGTCGCGAACCATACTATGTGCTCAAATGGCCATATGGCCCATTTTAGCACATAGTATGGGCCTTGATCACCTATATCAGTTTGGATGGCTATGCAACTATTTAGGGGTGGGGGTGAGAACCATTTTCTTACTTGTACAAATTTTCATATCCATCCGCTATGGTATGTGTGATCAAAGCTGGTACTATGTATAATGCGCTAAAATGGGTTGTATGAGCCAAACGGCCCATTTTAGCACATAGTATGGATCAAGACCGCTCACGCATATCGGATGGTTGTAAGAACTTTCAAGGGTTGATATGAGTCCCATTTGCCCACTTGTACAAGTTTCACATCCATCCAAATTGGACTGGGTGTTCAAGGCCCATACTATGCGCTAAAATGGACCGGATGACTCATATGGCCCATTTTAGCACATAGTATGGATGTTCAAGACCTCCCAAACCATATTGGATGGTTGTGAAAAATTGTACGAATGGGATTAATCACTATTGTTCCACCTGTGAAAAGTTTCACATTCATCCGATATAGTATGAGCGGTTAACTCCCATACTATGCACTAAAATGGGTTATATGAGCCATATATCCCATTTTAGCACATAGTATGGGCCTTAACTGCCCATGTCATATTGGATGGTTTTGTAACATTTCATGGGTGAGCTAATGGTTCTCACTCCCACTCGTGAAAAGCCTTGTGGTTGGTTTGGGCGGTCTCGAACCATACTATGTGCTAAAATGGACCGTATGTCTCATACTGCCCATTTTAGCACATATTATGGGCCTTGATTGCCCATATCATATTGGATGGCTATGAAACATTGTAGAGATGGGAGAATAGTGCTCACCCCCACCTGTGCAAAGTCTTGTGGCAATCCAATATGGTTTGGGTGGTTTCAAACCATATTATGCGCAAGAATGGGTCGTATGGCTCATACGGTTCATTTTAGCGCATAGTATAGGCTTTGACCACCCAAACCATATTGAATAGCTATGAGACTTTGCATAAGTGAGTAAATAGTACTCAACCCTATCCATGCCAAGTCTTATGGCCACCTAATATAGTTTGAGAGGTCTCGACCCATACTATGTGCTAGAATTTGTTGTATGAGCCATATGTAGCTATGAAATTTCAAAAGTCCGCCAGGAAATGGTGGACTAGCCCCACAAACATGGAAAGCTTTAAGAGATTCCATCATGAAGTAGTTTTTGGCTGCCAATGCCAAAGACAAAGTACTCACTGAATGGCGAAGCTTGAAGCTCTCTCCCTACGAATCTATTCACAAATATGTAGACAAGTTTTGGGATTTACATCTCAAAGCCACTGTCTTCAAAAAGATGGATTTTGTCTTCAATTTTCTCAAGGGATTTTGAGGTGTTTTTATTGACGACATCACTTGTGAACTACCTCCTAAACGAGGCAATGATGACCATGCAATTGAAATTCTTCCAGGAAGTTCATTGCCTAATAAACCTCCTTATAGAGTTTCTCAAGCTCAATAAGAGGAGATTATGCGGCAAGTGCATGAGTTAGTAAGACCTAGCTCATCTCCATTCTGTTCACCCATGCTATTAGTGCAAAAGAAAGACGGCACATATCATATGTGTGTCAACTATAGAGCACTAAATAGGATCACTACCAACAATAGGTTTCCCGTTCCACGGGTAGAAGACCTATTTGATAAGCTACAAGGGTCGACCTACTTTTGTAGAATTGACCTAAAAAGTGTCTACCATCAAATAAGGATAGTTGATCAAGACATTGTCAAGACCGCATTTTGCACTATGTTTGGTCTTTACAAATACATTGCCATGCCTTTTGGCTTGACCAATGCACCAGCCACATTCAACCGCTTGATGGAGAAGCTATTCAGGCCTAACCAAACCTTTAATGGAGTGTTCTTTGATGTTAGTATAATCTACTCTAATTCACTAGACGAACACAAGCAACATCTCCAGGTAATATTTCAAGTCTTATGAGAGAATAAACTTTATGTTAATAGAAAAAAAAGTGAGTTTTTCTTACAAGAGATTAAATATTTAGGTCACATTATCTCTCAAGATGGCATCCAAATGGATCCATCAAAGCTAGAGGTAATAAAAGGATGGACTACTAAAAGGAATCTTCATGAACTAAGAATCTTTATAGGTATGTGTGCATACTATAGACGCTTCATAGAAAAGTTCTCACTAATAGCAGGACCATTACATGACCTAACAAAGAAAAACGTTAGGTATACATGGTCTTCCAAGGAGAAAAATGCTTTCAAAAAGCTTAAAGAAAATCTTATCTCTCAACCTGTGCTTACACTACCGGATCTCTCAAAGCCATTTGAGTTCCAATGTGACGCTTGTGGTGATTGCCTTGGAGCTACTTTTCTCCAAGAAGGGCATGCCATAGCCTATGAAAGTCCAAGGATCGACCCATTGAGCAAGCTTTAGGCATATATGAAAAGGAACTCCTTGCAGTTCTACATGCCTTAGACTCGTGGAAGCACTATTTACTAGGGACTCCTTTCATTCTGTGGACGGATCACCAAAGCCTTAAGTACTTCATGACGCAGACCAAGCTCTCCGACAAACAAATGAGGCGAGAAAATTTGCCTTTCACAATTTCATTTTCATATTGCTCACATTGTTGGCAGGCATAATTAAGTAGCCGATGCACTCTCAAGATGACCGAGAGTGTTCATGCGGTTTCCATAGCAACTCACAATGATCCGATCTTCTATGATAGATGAGTACGCTATTGATTTTGATTTTAGAGATGTGAGCCCTTGCACTAAGGAAGAAAGAGGAAACATTTACCTTACAAGATGGTTATCTTCCCTATGGCAATAGACTATACGTTACTAACTCACTACGTGAGAAAGTAAGGTATGAATCTCATGCTCCTCGTTATGCAGGGCATAGAGGGATTCAGTCTACCCTAAAAGGGATTGAAACATATTTCTAGTGGCCTGCCATGAAAGCAAACATACAAGAGTATGTTTCTAAACGTGTGGTATGCTAAAAGACAATGTTTGATAGAGGAAATCAACCTGGATTTCTTCAACCTTTGACAATCCCTAATTCACCATGGGAGAGCATATCATTTATCTTTGGATTGCCTAAGTCTATCCATGGGAATACATGAATATGGACGATAGTCAACAGGTTCAGTAAAAAAGCCCATTTTATACCTGTCAAAAAGACTATCAAAGCCCATCAAATGGCAATCCTCTTCATATCACAAATCTTCAAGTACCATGGCTTGCCGATCTCCATAGTGACGGATAGAGATCCTAGAATGACCAGTAAAATTTGGAAGGGTCTCTTTGAGAATTTAGGTACAAGGCTAAACTTCTCTTCGGCCTATCACCCCCAAACAGATGGCCAAAGTGAAATAGCTAACCTAACAATTCTTGATCTACTAAAAGCCTATGTAACGAAAGTAGATCAAAGGTCCCAATGGGAGAAGTACTTACCCTTAGTGGAGTATGCCTATAATAACACTATACATACTTCCACGGGAAAAGCACCTTTTGAGGTAATTGAGGTAAGATCCAAAAGTCCCCTGCTACTTAAAGTACACGGGAACTTTGTTGTAGATGAGTATAGCCGAGACCTACAAGAGACTTTTTAAAAGATTAAGGATTCTATCTCTATATTACAGCAAAGGCAAAAGGCTGTTGTTGATAAGCAGAGAAGAGCCCAAGCCTTTAAATAAAATGATTGGTCTTGCTTAAATTTCCCAAGGCTCGATCAAGGCACACCACGGGCAAGAATCCTACGGGACACCAAAAGTACTCTGCTAAGTTAGCGAAAAGGTACTATGGTCCCTTCCAGATTCTTAGCAATCAATTAGATGGCCTATCAACTCAAGTTTCCCAGCCAATGGCTCCATACACAATGCTTTCCATGTGAGCCTACTAAAGCCTTACAAAGAAGAGCCACCTCAAGAACCAACTATTGAAGACTCACTGGAGATTGAGGACCAAGAAGAGGTGTTATAGCCCGAGTCCATTCTCCGATATAAGACAAGGTATTAAGAGGCAGTAAGACTATTCGACGGTATCCTATTAAGTTTAATAATTATCCCTTTGAAGATGCTAGATGGATGCAAGGCATACAATTAAAGGATAACCTAAACCTTGTCAATGCTTACAATGCTTTCGTAGAGTAAGCAAATGTACAAATGTTTAAAATGAAAAAAGTTTTTGTCTTATAAGACTCTCTTTTTCTTTAATGTGCACAGATGTTAAGTAGTATGCATGCTTAGAATCAAGTTTGTGGAGACGACGGCGTCTCCACAAACACCAAGTAGAGCTTGGTGTTTGGAAGACGACGTCTTCCAAACACCAAGTAGAGCTTGTCACTCTACTATGGAAGATTGATAGGACTAATGCGTAGACATGCTTGCAGCAGCCTTAGGCTCTCAAGCGCCAAATGAATTAGTTATCCATTCTGGAACGATGTCATAGGGTAAGATAGGGATCCTCTACTCGTTAGAAAAAGGACTAATGAATAGGCTTTATCTTCTCTACCCCATAGTCGAGGACAACTATGATTTCAAGACTGAGGTAATGTCATAATAACTAATATCTAATTCTCCTAAATGATTTTCTCATGTTAAATTGATCATTTAAAGGGAAGTACTAGGGGAGAAAAGGCTAGATTATTGGTAATGCTAGCAAACTGGTCACAGTAAGGATCCAAAGGAGGGAAAATAGGGATCGTGGGGACCATCTATAGAAGAGAAATGTGCAAGCAATGGGCTTCAAAGAGATAAGGTTCAGCCCATTAAGACTTCCAAAATGCTAAGGTTCCAAAATTCAAAGGTTAAGTCCAATGGTCATGCTTAGGAAAATTGGATGCTTGGTAGTGTACAAAAATTCTTTGCAAGCTCCTAAAGAGGAGGGGGCGAGCGCTTTTAGTAGGGGATGAGAGAGAAACACACACACACACACACACACACACACACACACACACATGTAATCCCCTTTACACAAAGGGCATAGTGGACACATGTCAGCTGCCTAGCCCAATTTCCCACAAGGTGCATTCAAATCCTACTGAATGGCCATAGATGTGGACCAATGAGAATTAGGCTAGATTAAATCTAGTTTAATTCATTTAAAAACACTTAATAAAAGAACCAATAAGAATTAAGCTCTCTAGAAGATTATTGGCCAGTCTCCCAAGGGGTCCAATGAGCATTCAACAACCCAATGGCTTGCCTGATTCCTAGGCTAGAAGACTAAGGGGTCAAATGAGAGTTTAATTGCATTAATTAATTACCTAAAGATCTCACAAAAGGGGAAACGGGGACACATGTCACAAGGCTATCACTTATGATTCTTAATTATCATTGGCTAGGCTTTACAAGGTCCAATGGGGTGTCAGCATGAATAAAAAGCATGAGGGGTCGACCAAGAGAAAGAGGGGCATGATTTTGTCAAGGCATTATCACACACACACTCACACAATCTCATGTGTGAAGAAAAGAAGACTCTCTCTCCTTCTCAAAATTTAATGGAAATCTCATCACCTACTCCAAGCTTGTGAGAAGGGAAGCCTACACCAACAACTCTTGGCTTTGTGATGCAAATCCAACCAAGAGCCAAGCTCCAATGCATGCTCATCTCCTCTACCATGCTAATTATAAACTATGCTAAGTTATTATGAGTGATTAGGTGAGGAGGTATACTTCTTTCTTGTAAAACTACTCCTTCTTCCTCTCAATCTACTCTCATGCGCCGCTAGCTCTCACCATCTTCGAAGGTGTGTGAGGTCTTGGGTCTGAGACCGTGAGGGAATTGATGTTGTCTTTTATAAGTGTGTGCATGGTTCTTGAATCTTCCATCTTCATTTCACCAACAAGATATTGAAGGAACACAAAGTATTGGTTTGTAAAATGTCTCCCTTGATGGGGGAAACCTATAATACAAAGCCTTTTGGAGGGGGACCGGCTCCATGTAAATCCGGTCCTCAACTTCTGTCAATAACTTAATTTCTCTATCTTTTGAATTATTTTTCATGTCTATCTAGCTAGGCGTTACACTTTTTGTTGCTCTCTTGATTCAAGCACTCTTGCTATGCTCATTAGGAATCTATTCTAATGAAATGCTCACTATGTCTATGGTATTTTCCGCTACACACAAGTAATTAGGCCATTAAATGTTACAGGGGTGATATACATTAATTCACCCTTGCAATGTTACACAACAATCGGATATGGTATGGACGATCAAAGGTCCATATTATGCACTAAAATGGAACATATGAGCGATACAACCCATTTTAGCGCATAATATGGGCCGGGATTGCTCAAACTATATTGGATGGTCACAAGACTTTTCACTTGTGGGGAAGAGTATAATTTTTCCACCCTTGAAAATTTGCCTAGCCATCCCATATGGTATTGGCAGTCAAGGCCCATACAATGTGCTAAAATGAGACATATGGCTCATATAATAAATTTCAGCACATAGTATAGATCGAGACCTTTCAAACCATATTGGATGGCCATAGACTTTGCATGGGCAGCGTTGAGTACTATTTTCTCACTCGTGGAAAGTCTCACAGCTATTCAATATGGTTTGCATGGTTAAAGCCCATACTATGCACTAAAATGGACAGTATGAGCCATACGACCCATTTTACCGCATAGTATGGTTTGATACCATTGAAACCATATTGGATGGCCAAAAGACTTTGTATGCATGGATATGGAACTATTATTCCATCCCTTCAAAGTCTCATAGCCATTCGATATGGTATGGGCGATTAGGACCCATAATATGTGCTAAAATGGGTCGTGTGAGACATACTATCCATCTTTGCACATATTATTGTTAGGGACCTCCCAAAACATAGTGGATGGCCACAAGACTTTTTAGGGATTGGGGTTTTCACCATTACTTCACTCTTGCAATGTTACACAACAATTCGATATGGTATAATGAGTCAAGGCTCATATTATGCGCTAAAATGGGACATATGAGCTTTACGGCGCCCCATTTTAGCGCATAGTATAGGTCGGGAATACCCAAACTATGTTGGATGGACACAAGAATTTGCATGAGTGGGTAAGAGTATAATTTTTCTACCCTTGATTTTCCCAGCCATCTAATATGGTATGGGCAGTCAAGGCCGCTCATACTATGTGCTAACATGAGACATAGTGAGCATTTCATTAGAATAGATTCCTATGAGCATAGCAAGAGTGCTTGGATGGAGAGAGGAACAAAAAGCATAACACCTTGTTACATAGGCATAAACAATACTTCAAAAGAAAGATAAATTAATCTATTGACAACAGTTGAGGACTGGATTTACATGGATCCGGTCCCCCCTCCAAAAGGCTTTGTATTATAGGTTTCCGCCATGGAGGAAGACATTTTACAATACAATACTTTGCGTTCCTTCAGTATTTTTCTGGTGCAATGAAGATGGAAGCTTCAAGCACCATGCACACACTTATAAAACACAACATCTATACCCTCACGGTCTCAGACCCAAGACCTCACACACCTTCAAATATGGTGAGAGCTAGCGGGGTGTATGAGAGTAGATTGAGAGGAAGAAGGAGTAGTCTTACCAAAAAGAAGTATCTCCTCACCTAATCACTCATAATAACTTAGCATAGCTTAGTAATTAGCATGGTAGAGGAGATGAGCCTGCATTGGAGCTTGGCTCTTGGTTGGATTTGCATCACAAAGCAAAGAGTTGTTGGTGTAGGCTTCCCTTCTCACAAGCTTGGAGTAGGTGATGAGATTTCCATTAAAGCTTGAGAAAGAGAGTCTTCTTTGCTTCACACATGAGATTGTGTGATAATTCCTTGACAAAATCAGCCCCCCCTCTCTCTCTCTCTCTCTTGGTCGACCCTGCAAAGCCTAGCCAATGATAATTAAGAAGCATATGTGATAGACTTGTGACATGTGTCCCCCTTTCCCCTTTTGTGAGAGCTTTAGGTAATTAATTTATGCAATTAAACTCTCATTGGACCCCTTAGTCTTCTGGCCAATAGGAATCAGGCAATCCATTCGCGGCTATTGAATGCTCATTGGACCCCTTGGGAGACTGGCCAATAATCTTCTAGAGAGCTTAATTCTTATTGGTTCTTTTATTAAGTGTTTTTAAATGAATTAAACTAAATTTACTCTAGCCAATAATCTTCTAGATAGCTTAATTCACATTGGTCCACCTCTATGGCCATCCTATTATTTGAATGCACCTTGTGGGCAATTGGGCTAGGAAGTGACATGGGTCCTCTATGCCCTTTGTGTAAAGGGGCTTGCATGAGTGTGTGTGTGTGTGTGTGTGTGTGTGTGTGTGTGTGTGTGTGTGTGTGTGTGTGTGTGTGTGTGTGTGTGTGTTTCTCTCTCATCCCCTACTAAAAGGGCTCGCCCCCTCCTCTTTAGGCTTGCAAAGACTGTTTTGTACACTATCAAGCATCCAATTTTCCTAAACATTGACCATTGGACTTAACCTTTGAATTTTGGAGCCTTAGCATTTTGGAAGTCTTAATGGGCTGAACCTTAGGTCTTTAAAGCCCATTGCTTGCACATTGCTCTTCTTCAGATGGTCCCCCTTTGGATCCCTATTTTCCCTCCTTTTGATCCCTAGTGTGACTAGTTTGATAGCCTTACCAATAATCTAGCTTTTTCTCCCGTGGTACTTCCCCATATTAAATGATCAATTTAACATGAGAAAATAATTTAGGAGAATTAGATAATAGTTATTATGACATTACCTCTCTCTTGAAATCATAGTCATCCTCGACTATGGGGTAGAGAAGATAAACCCTATTCATTATTCCTTTTTCTAGCGGGTAGAGGATCCCTATCTTACCCTACGACATCATTTTAGAATGGATGACTAATCCATTTTCCACTTGAGAGCCTAAGGTTGCCGCAAGCATGTCTGCGCATTAGTACTATCAATCTTCCATAGTAGAGTGACAAGCTCTACTTGGTGTTTGGAAGACTTCGTTTCCCCCAAACTTGGTTCTAAGCAGGCATACTACTTAACATTTGTGCACAATAAATAAAAAGAGAGTCTTATAAGACAAGAACTTTGTTTATTTTAAACTTTGTACCATTGCTTACTCTAGGAAAGTAGTGTAAGCATTGACAAGGTTTAGGTTATCCTTTAATTGTATGCCTTGCATACATCTAGCATCTTCAAAAAGATAATTCTTAAACTTAATAAGATACCATCGGATCATCTTAGAGCCTCTTAATACCTTGTCTTCATGTCGAAGAATGGACTTCGACTGCAGCACCTCTTCTTGGTCCTCGATCTCGGAATCTTAGCATTTTTGAAGTCTTAATGGGCTGAACCTTAGGTATTTGAAGCCCATTGCTTACACATTTCTCTTTTGTAGATTGTCCCCCTTTGGATACCTATTTTCCCTCCTTTGGATCCCTATTGTGACCAGTCTGCTAGCCTTACCAATAATCTATCTTTTTCTCCTGTGGTACTTCCCCATATTAAATGATCATTTTAACATGAGAAATGATTTAGGAGAATTAGATATTAGTTACTATGACATCCGCATCCTTGCAAATCCTTGTGGCCATCGGATATGTTTTGGGCAGTCCCTAACCATACTATGTGCTCAAATGGACCATATGTCTCATACGGCCTATTTTAGCACATATTATTGGCCTTGATCGGCCATACCATATCGTATGGCTATGAAACATTGTAGGGATGGGAGAATAGTTCTCACCCCACCTTGTGCTAAGTCTTGTGGAAATCCAATATGGTTTGGGTGGTCTCAAACCATACTATGCGCAAGAATGGGTTGTATGGCTCATACGGTCCATTTTAGCACATAGTATGGGCTTTGACCAATCAAACCATATCAAATAGTTGTGATACTTTGCACGAGTGAGTAAATAGTACTCAACCCCGTCCATGCCAAGTCTTACGGCCATCCAATATGGTTTGAGAGGTCTCGACCCATACTATGTGCTAAAATTTGTTGTATGAGCCATATGTCTCATTTTAGCACATAATATGGGCCTTGACTGCTCATACATTATCAAATGGCTGGGAAAATTTGTAGGAGTGAATAAATTATACTCTCCCCCACTCATGAAAAGTCTTGTGGCCATCCAATATAGTTTGGGTATTCTGGACCCATACTATGCGCTAAAATGAGCCGTAAAGCTCATGTGTCCCGATTTGCATAATATGAGCCTTGACCACCCATACCATATCAAATGGTTGTGTAAAAATGCAAGAGTGAAGTAATGGTGATCATCCCATCCCTAAAAAGTCTTGTGTCCGTCCAATATATTTTGTAAGGTCCCTAACTATACTATGTGCTAAAATGGTTTGTATGTCTCACACGACCCATTTTAGCACATATTATGGGTCCTAATTTCCCATACCATATCGAATGGCTATAAAACTTTGAAGGGAAGTAATAATAGTGGTCATCCCCACCCGTAAAAACCTCTCTCTCTCTCTCTCTCTCTCTCTCTCTCTCTCTCTCTCTCTCTCTCTCTTAATCACACACCAAATAAGAAATCAAGCAAGCATCTATGAGCTAATCACACACTCACAACAAGTAATCAAGCATCCAAGTGAGGGCAACCAAGCAACGACACTATGAAACTTTGAAAATGTTTACCATAGCCTTTTACTTTGGTTTATAGAGACAGAGTCCAAGAGGGGTTGGCAAGAGAGAGAGGAGGGGTGGGAGGACATTCTTTTGCACTAAATATTACCGCAGGTATTATCATTTTTATTATTGCGTATATTACCACGATTACTACTGCAGGTATTCTCACTTTTATCATTATGTATATTACCACGGTTATTCCCATCCTTATTACCGGTCTTATTATCGAACCTCGCTTTGGCGCTAAAACATTCAAACTTGGATATTTTCCTCTGTTTTTCTTGTGAATTTTTGAAAAAAAAATATGAGTTTAAATTTTTAAAAGAGACAAAAAATGGTATTAAAACATGAAACAATGTCTATTTGGATAAGTTAGGTTGTGCATGACACGTGACCGCTCTGTCACAAATGTTGGGCCACAAATAAAACCACGCATAGTGCACAAAATAGAAGAGGCTCACACTCTTCCCCCAAATATCACGGACGCATTTCACCCGAGCGACTACATTCATGCATTCATCGCATATTTTGAAAGGCTTTACATACAGGTGAGGACGAGCTCTCTTACTATGTAGAGGTGTTGAGTAAGGAGCACAATAAAGGAGAGCCTCCTGAAAGCAATTTTCAATAGCGGAAGCACTCTCACACTACACACAATCCAAAATGCTACTTGCACCCATAACTTTTGAACAACCGCGGAAAAAAAGTGTGAACGTGGATGTTAGAAAGGGAGAGAGGTTATAATCATTGTTATTGCCTCTAACATTATCCTGCAATGATTTAGAGCCAAAATGTGAAAATTTAAGTACTTTTTTTTATTTCTTAAAAATTTACAAAGCATTTCTTACTTGTCATGAAAAATTGTACCAAAAATTGATAGATCGTTTATCATTAAATTAATCACATTATTTAATTAACATAAATTATCATGCTTGACAAAATTAGAGAGAGAGAGAGAGAGTGAAGAGAGAAAGCGATGAATGAGCGACACAACAAAAACTTTTTATGGAATAAAATAAACAAAATGTTTATAAATCATCTTCCAAAATATCTCTACAAGTAGCTTGATCTAAATTTAAACCCATGGCTCCTAAATCAATAAAAAGAGAAATTGAAGTGCGGTTGTTTATGTGTTGCTTCATCATCTTCCATCTCATCATCATCATCATGCCAATCATTCTCCGTGAGATTGGCGGCGCTAGGACTTGAATCATGGATATCTCTCTCCCTTGTCTCCCCCTCATCCAAATTACGTAGTAGTGGGGAGAGGGTCAAAGATGGTCACCACTTCATTAGTGGCAAAAATGGTTCTTCCCTGAGGTGTTGAGAGAACTACGAATCAAAGTTTTGGTGGATGTATTGATGGAGTAAAGATGAACTATAGAAGACAAGTTCAAAGTGAGTGACATTGGTATTATGTTACAAGTAAATAAGGGTAAAGAATGTTTACACTCACCTGCTCACAATTGTGTGACAAAACTAATTTTTCATACCTCCCTGTGTAATACACACTAGATTCCACCATGTCGAGCCCATTCTCATGCCATCTAGACACATTTTCAAACCAGTTACACTCAAAGAGGAAGGTATGAAAGTTTCTAACATTGACCTTTAGTATCCTTTCAATAGTACCACAATACCTGGCTTCATCACCATTTCTATCAAAGTTTCCCATGATGCCAATTTCATGGCGGTTCTCATCAATGTAGCGAGTACGCATAGAGTTAAAGGAAACTGACTATAAATTATAAAAAATCATACAATCAATTACAAAGATAAAATCAAGAAAGAGAGATGCAATATGGTTTACACATATGAGTACTATACCTTTGGCATGCAACCTTGTGCATACTCACAATCTTTGTTGGTGATGTACTCTACGCATGCCTTTGCTTTCGTCATTCTGTCATGGATCCACTCAACAGCCCTAATGAGATTTAGGAAACATGCAAGGTGTCGAGGAACTAGGGGTTCCCTCTTGCCTCCATGAGCTTGCTTCCATGCTCCCCTCTCTTGCAAACACCTTGCCTTTGCCTTTGCCATTGTCCACAAGTCCACCCGCTTGGTCATAACCTTTGCGATGCAAAAGTTGTTGATGAATTGACATAGATCCATATCCATGTAAAATAAAATTTCCTTTCCACTTAGCAAGTGTGAAGTCATCCTTGCATCCTCCGCATATGACCACATGTGAGGCATTGAGGGATCAACTTGTGCCAAATACTCTAAAATGTAAAAAAATGCCTCTTGCATGATCCATCTTTGGACCATGCATGCCTCTAGTTGGTCCTGTAGTCGTACAAACTCTTTTAGAATCTTCAAAAACCTCTCTCGAAATAACATTCATCGTACATGCACTACTCCACATATAGCGATCTCCTCAACCACATGAACCAAGAGGTCGACTTGACTTAGAAGAATGGATCGAAGAAATGCATCTTCAATGGCACACTCAGTTTCCATGGCAAGCAATTGAGGAGCACGGATAGAATCTATGTCAATTTCTTTAGAGCTCACAAATCTACAAGGATAACACAGAAGAGGACACTAAGATAACACACAAGAAGATATAGTGTATATAGAAAAGTTGAATAGAGATATGAGGTACCTTACTAACTCCCCATGAAAATAGCTTCCTTCACTTTCTTATCTTGACGTGTGCACATACTCACTAGCAAACTGAACTACAATAGCTTCCTTCACTTTCTTGTCTTGACGTATGCACATACTCACTAGCAAACTGAACTACAATGTCAATGCACAAAATTTAATATCTAAAAAAATGAGGAAAAGGAAGAGAGAGAGAGAGAGAGAGAGAGAGAGAGAGAGAGAGAGAGAGAGAGAGACAAAGAGGGAGAGAGACAGGGAATAGAAAGAGGGGGAGAGATAGACAGGAAAGAGGGATAGATAGAGAGATGGAAAGAGGGGGAGATAAAGAGGAAAGAGGGAGAGAGATAGGTATAGAAAGAGGGGGAGAGATAGAGAGATAGAAAGAGGGAGAGATAGAGAGGAAAGAGGGAGAGAGAGATAGAAAGCTGGAGGCATAGAGAGATAGAAAGAGGGAGAGATAGAGAGGAAAGACGGAGAAAGATAGAGAAAGAGAAAGAGAAAGAGGGAGAGATAGAGAGGAAAGAGGGAGAGAGGTAGGAAAAGAGAAAGGGAGAGATAGAAAGACAAAGAGATAAAGGAATAGAAAGAGGGGGAGATAGAGAGGAAAGAGGGAAAGAGAAAGACATATAGAAGGGGGGGCGAGAGAGAGAGAGAGGTGTATATATATGTAGTTATGTAATGCGTGTGTGTGTGTGTGTGTGTGTGTGTGTGTGTGTGTGTGTGTGTGTGTGTGTGTGTGTGTGTGTGTGTGTGTGTGTGTGTGTGTGTGTGTGTGTATGCATGTATATATGTATAAGCAAGGAAGCATAGCACCCGATGGTCGAATGTTTCCTCTTGGGTATAGTCCCTTTTTAATCTTGGCATTACGGTCTTTGATCCACTCATGTATGGATTAATGCAATGTATCCTTGGTTTTACCACAATTGAGATTGTGATGATATCTAAAGAGGTGCCATATAAGGAAGAGAATGGAGTCTAGAAGGGCCTCTTTATTTGTGGCAGTTTAAGAGAGTCAAACCTTAATTATTAAGAAAGAAATTAAAGGACATTTTTTGAATTCAAATAGGCAAAACGGCTAGTTTATTTGAATTTGAATTCTCCCCCCAAAATGAAATTTAAAATCTAGCAGGCAAAAGTATATTATGTACCATATCTATGGAAATAGCTCTACATGTAGATTCTAGATCTATAATCTCCTCTCAAATCCGAGATCTTATGTAGGAGTTATAGAAGGCTGAAAATCATAAAGTTGTCCACCCCCTTTTTGTGGGAAAAGTGCATCCTTTGACCACTCTTACACCTCTCTTACATACCCACCATTCTTGCACACATGGCATGCATCTATTTGTCAAAATGTTGATCATCTCCATAATCTCTTGGAAAATAAAGAGGCCCTCCTAGACCCCAACCTCTTCCTAATGCTAGGTTATTGGCACTACTAGCCCCTACTTAGGTCTAATAGCATATGTGTATGCATGTAGATATGTAGCTACGTGAGTGAGTGTGTTGGTCTATGATGCCACTATATTGTCCAGTGGGTTGGCATATTTTGGCTCCTCTTGACTTTCTTGTCATATATTGACTCTGCTTTGTGAAACAAGTTCTTCGGCTATTGTAGGGATTGATGGAGCCCTTGCTTTATCTCCCATGAGAAATGATTGTTGATGTGTGTCGGTTCTTTGTGATTGAGTTCCCACTAGCAATTTCAGAAACACCTTGTCTTTGGTCTGTGCGTGACCATCGTTTGCATTTTCTCCTTTTGCTTGGCTTGATCTCGAGGGTTTCACCATTCAATATCCCCCTATATAATGAGCGTTCGTGGGGTATTTAAAAAATCCCTCTTTTAACATATCTGAATGAATAAAATGACCCCTTATTATTGGATTTTTTTCCAAAAAGCCCCTTCTTTTAATGTAACTCTGTTAAATTGCCTAAATTTTTGCATTTTAAAACCCCTTTTTTTGAAATCACGTTATGCATTAACATGATTACATAGTGCACCCCCCGAGGGCTTGATGGAGACGAGGCTTGGATATCCATATCTAACTATTTTCATTGTAGAAGCATTGCTTTTGTAGTTGAAGACAAGGTATCCATCTAGAGGCCGTACCATCAATTTTGACCAGCTTTTGTTGGCACTTGGTTTTGAGGCTTCTTGCCTTTGGGTAGAGCCTTGTGCTACATGACTGTTGATCTTTGTTGTTCCAAGTTGAGCCGCTAATTTTAGTAACCATATTTGATTTTTACCTTCATAAAATCCTTGTGCTTCAAGTAGCTTGACTGGAATCATCCGCTACTGCTTCAGTACCCATACTTGTCGCATTGCTTGTTTCTTTGGAGGTGGTTGCTTTTGCCGTTCTTTGTGGTTGATCTTTCTTCTCGTATTTCTTCTGATTGAGGTGGTTTTCTTTCATTGATAGCTTGGTTTGCTCTTTTTAGAACTCCTTGGTTGAGGTAAGTAGGTCTAGGCTATTTCTTTAAGCTTTTTGGCCCAAACAATAGCGTTTCCTTGGAAGTAGCCCTTAGCAATGCTTGATTCATTTGATGCTACCCACCCTATTAGCTTTGATTGTTGAGGTTGAATTTGTGCTTGGGATATCCAAATTGTATCTTTAACTTTGATGTGCTATTTGGATAACAACACTTGGTTGATTTTCTTTCGCCTCTTCTAGTGGCCTCTTTTAGAGGTTTTTGTGCGATGGAAACTTTGGTTGATAAACTTTCTACTTATATTTCCATTGCATTTCTGAAGGTTTGGGTGTTGATGTTGAGGCTATGCAATAATTTTGATGGAGACTTGTTGAAGGTAAAGTCGTCTTGCGAGGTTGATCTACTTTGGTGTTTACCTTAGCTTTACCCTTTTTGCAATTGTTGGCTTCTTCTTTTATGCATGGACTGAGGTGCTTTTGGGGAGTTTGGTGGTGTTGTTGAAGCTTTTGGTTGTTGTCAAAAGAAGACGTTCATTCAGCTTTTAGTCAGAACTAGACTCTCGTTGATGTGATAGGAGTCAATTATGTAGAAAGGTTCCTTGAATTCCCCAATACTCAAATTGAGTATGGCTTCTACCACTTCAAAGCTAGGAACTGCCGTTTTAGAATTGGTGTACACTGTCTCTTCTAGCTCGGTGATTGGTGGCTTTCCCATCATTATCCATGTGGCATAAGGCATTAGATTCTTTATCTCTTTTGGATCTATCACAGTTGAACATGTGATTTTGAGTTTTGTTTTCCCACATATACTGAATTTGATCATTGTAGGAGACAATCAATTTTTTGTTGTATCGTTGTCCTTCCCTTGATCTTGAGTTTGTTGAACATCTGATGTGGTACTTCGAAACTTTGCACCTTCATCTGCTTTCAATTTCACTTTTTCTAGAGTCGGCTTCCTTGAAATAGCTTTCACAATTCTTATGGTGTCTTTGCTTTCTATGGTTTTTATTTTGCATCATGATTCATGCCACAGTTGTTTGTCTTTCCTATTCTACTTCCACACTTACAAATTTTGTTAGATTCCTTCAACAAGTTTATCAAAAAATAGGGAGTTATGTCAAAGCCTTGCTCATCACAAACCTTTGTAGGGGTGCTCTCATTGACACACACATCTAAGGTGGCCAAATTTTGAGTCCACTCTAAGGGTTTCATTCTTTTCTCTGGGAAAGGTTTAAATATATAGTCAGGATCTTCAAATGACCTATGCTCTTTACCCTCCTCTTTTGCAAGAGTGTCACGATCACACATCCATAGGTGAGTTTAAAAGTTCAACCACGAAGGTACTTCAGACTCTACAGCAGTCACCTACTAATCAAAATCTTATGCGAGTGTTCTCCATACATCTCTATAGTTGTGGTCTCTTAAATTGATGTAAGTGGTGATTTCCATGTAGCACAAGTAGATGTAAACATATCCCCAGTCTTGAACCATCTTTAATTGACGCATGAATGGTCTTCCTAGAATAACACCATAGTTATTCTCAGTACCAAAATTTGCTACTACAAATGTGTATGTTCATAATCTATTCCACAAGAAGTCATCACCACCTGCTCCAAAACTCCAATAGGCTTTGAAATATAGTCATACGCTAACTGTAATTTCATTTGTGTTTTTCTAAGGACATATTTTTCCCATTTCACCCAAATTACTTTAGTGGAAATGGCAACTCCTGCATCATTGTCTAGAATAGCAATTTTTCATAATCCTTGATTCTCTATGGGAAATGTGGTGCTCCCCTCCCCACCTTTGCAATAATCACTAGCTTTGTTTATAAGAATTGACTTCACATCCTTTTTGGGTTGGCTCCAATCCCCCATTTCTTGACCTATTGTCTCAATAGGATTTTTTATTCCCATTTTCTTAAGACATCTACTGACATCTCTCCACATCTTAGGTCTGACTTTTAATAGCTCAACTATCTTCATTGTGCATGTCATCGATGTCGACATAAATTCTTGCAATCCTTGAGAATCTATGACTAGCTTATGAGTTCTTCTCTGAGATGACAAAACGATAACATCAGATCTTTCCTCATATGGTTCTAAATAGGAAGGAAAATCCTTAAGGGTTTCCTCTCTACTATCCTCTGATCTCTCTATTCTTTGGTCACCATCCATGGATTGCATCTCAAAGTCCATCATGCCTTTGTCGAGGTCGACTTTTGCAATAGGTGTTAATACCCCCTCGCGATGACTCCCATCTCTAGCCTTCTTATCTACATCACAAAGTTCTTCAGGCCAATCACCTTTGACTTCCGGTAAGGTAGGAGGTATATGGTAAACAAATTCATCTAATGTGTTCACTACCACTTATTCGGCTTCTCTTTCTCCACAAGTAATCACGTTCCCAATCCCTTGAGGATGTTGGGTCTCTATTTTGTTGTATTTCCCATCTTTGTCATTTGAGTTCATTTTGTGAACCCTGTCATTAGCTGAAACCTCAACTTCCTTCATCGATTCTTTTTTAGTTGTGTCATTTAATCCCTCTTAAGTTCTCTCATTTGTTTCTTGAGAATCAATAGTTGGGTGTGGTATTATCCTAGCACGAGCTGGCATGTATGGTGGAGGTTCCATAAGCGCTTGAGAAATTTTAATCAACCTTTTGCACATCTCCAACCTCAAATTTTCTATTTTTGGATTAGCAAAAGTTATCCACAGCAATTCTCCATGGTTTGACGGTTGTCCAATCTTGCTTCATAAGCCTTCAAAATTTCTTTCAATAGCTCAAACTTCTTATCAACTAGGATCGAACCTCCTGAACTAACAGCTTTTGGCTCCACTCCACTTGGCTTTGGTATTGCTTTGGGAATTTCTTCTAGTATCACACGAGATGAAGACTTTGTCGATTGTTGTACTTTCTCTTGAGCTTGTAATAGCTCAGCTATAATAGCCTTTAACTTCCTATGGTACTGGGCTCTAACTTTATCTCTCACAAACTTCTTTGTTGATTTCACCCTCACTAGCTTCTTAGAGTCATCACTACTTTTCTCACCTATTGCTTTGTGTTTTGCTTGTGCTCTCATTACCACCTTCAATGGCACTTTCGTGTCTGAATCAAAACCACTTGAAGAGGGCATGACCTCTACAAAGTTCATCGTCGCTTTTCCTTTCTTATCTAGGTTCTAAGGGCAATTTTGGTACAAACTTTTAATTCCACATTCGTCACGATATCCATGTGAAGCATTGTCTACTGCTTGCAAGGCAGTAGCAGTCACATTAGGAACTTTGTTTGCATCATTAGCTTGATCTGCTGAGCAATTCCTAGCCAAATGGTCTTCTTAACACTTAAAAATAGGTCCTAGGGTTCCTTGTTGTTTTGATTGTTGGGAAGTTGGTATCTCGGGATACAAATTTTGTTTAGCCTCTCCTTGATTGGCTATGTACATGAGTCCTCACAGACTCAACATAAGCCCTTTGGTTAGAGATAGGCTTTCTATTCTTGATAGAGGATTACTAGAGGAAAAAGAAATATTCTCATGGTCATATGACTCCATAATCATTGGTGGGTTAGTTTGGTACTATAGGTTAGACTAATAAGGCTTTTTCCTAACTTGACCTCTATTGTAGTAACAATCCTCAGTGGCATGATTAGTCCACATAGCCTCAATGGCGCACCACTTTTGTTTAGGATACTGTTGTGGCAACACAAGACACTCCTGTGTCATTGGATGATCTCCTTCACATGTGAAGCAATGTCTTGATGGTGGTATACTCTGGTTCTGAACTCTAAGGTCTAATCCATTCTCTTCACAATTTTGTTAGCGAGATGATCCGTATTCACTTGCTACTTTATCGTTGTTGTTCTCATTGTATTTGCATCGCTAGCTATAGCTCGGGGGGTTCACTGTTCAATACCCCCATATATAAATTGTGTTTGTGGGGTATTAAAATAACCCCTCTTTTAACATGTTTAATTGAAAAAATGACCCCTTATTTTAGAATTCTTTTCCAAAATTGAATATAAAAACCCCTTATTTTAATGTTTCTTTGTTAAATTGCCTAAAATTTTTGCATTTTAAAACCCCTCCTATCGAACTCACATTATACATTAACATGATTACATAGTGTACCCCCCAAGAGCTATAGCTCGTGGGTTATTCAAGATAGTATCAACATTGTGTGATACCTCTCCATAGAACGTGTAGTTGTATACTAAATAGAAATCTTCTCTCATGACATCATCTAATGTCGCACACTTTTTCAAGTGCAAATTCTTCTTAAGGTGCTTGTTCTTGATCCCCTCAATGAATACCACTACTTGGCAATCCTCTTGGCGTTTCTCTTGTGGTGGACAAGGAGAAAACAACATTGTGCAAGAATTCCCTCTCAATTACACTTTACTTGATTGCTTCAACCGGAGGCTAGGTCGCAAACCATGTGCACGCAATGAGTGCACCTAAGATGTACACCACAAAATGATTAATACAAAGACATTTTGTGCCGTTCATACATTGTCTCAAGGCTTTATACATTGTAATTTTTTTTTTGAATTTTATACAAAGGGATGATGATTATTGCCTCCTACCCGTGTTGCTACCATTGCTCCCTTGCCGCCTTGGTTGCTACCATTGCTCGCCTAACCCCTACCCCTGTTGTTACTACTCCTTCCCTATCCTCTCCCCCGATTGCTACTCCTTCTCCCTCAAGGGACACTAGTCTTGGGTTCCCTTTCGCATCTCTCAAATGCTTGGGCTTCGTCCATGGCGTCCCATGCATCTTGAACCTGTGAAGCTTATCTCTGCTCTCTCTCTCTCTCTCTCTCTCTCTCTCTCTCTCTCTCTCTCTCTCTCTCTCTCTCTCTCTCTCTCTCTCTCTCTCTCTCGATGTTGACGTGTAACCCAATCCTCTACTTTTGTGGTGTTCGCATAATATTGATTGATTACTTCTTCCATGTCTCAAACCTCCTCTTGAGTAGGCTATTGGCTCTATCTTTGCCTCCACCATGTCTGATGTGCTTAAAGTAACATGTTCTTGCCATGTAGTGCGTCTTTTTCATGCCTTGTGTGGACCATATTGACAACAAGCCGTATGTTTTGAAAAAATAAGGACCATGGTTGAAAAGTATGTGCTACATTGGAATAAAACAAAATGGTAAGTAGAGTAGGGATTTATGGAGCATATGTTGTTTGTATATGGAACATGGTAACTCACCATGTAATGAGTGATATGTTTCCCACCCCACCCTGCTAGGTATGCCTTCTTGTAATGAGTGATTTCCACACGTTTGCCTTGTGATTTAGGATTGCCCCACCACCAACATTGTCTTTAACCACTCTATGTAGCTATTTTTATTTGTTGAACGGGATTCTCTTCTCCTCTCTATCAGAATCATTGAGGCTAAACCCAAGAAACCTTCTATCAACGCTTTCCTCGGTACCTTGTAACGAGCTTGAGACATCTTAGGATCCTCTTCAATTTTAACATTGCCTCCATGAAAACCAATGCCTAAGAGCACTTCCTCTAAGGCTTTGATGACTCTTTTTGACTAACTCACCGTCTTTAAGGCCATAAAAAACATATGTACAAATGAACCACCTTTTCAATAATTCTGCAGAGTGCATGGAGTGTACAAATGTGAACTCTACACATACTAATGTCAAGCACTGGTCGAAAAGATTCATGTTGAAGATGTCTATTGGGTACTCTAGTCCATTGCACACTCTTAAGAGATTGTGCATCGGCCACGCAGTATAAACATGGATTTGTCGTAGATGACCCATGTTATGTTGTACATGCACTTAAAGAGTCTTTAAGTCACCTAACATGTGCCATTTGACTTTGTAGTCACCAAATCCTTCCACTAAAAGCACACCTCCGTTTTGTTGGTCACTTAGATGATAGAAAGAATTTGGGTTTGACTAAAAACCCAATGAAGGATTTCAAACTTTTCTTTAACGACCTGTATGTAAAAAAAGGAACATAAAAACAAGAACCATACATGCAATATTTTTGTTATTATAGATTGAAATAAGTGTACCTCAAATGAACCTAGCATTAGAATATTTTTTTTGGACTGCACATTGGAATATCGTGGGTCCTCTTTGGTTATTAATGGATCCAAATCTCTATTCATGAGGGTAATGATGACTCTCTCTAGCTTCTTGTTCTTCAGGACCTTGCACTCGTTGAGATTCAAAGTAAACTTTAGAACCCCATTGCACTCCTCTTGAGTCATATCAAAGAAGTGAACTCCATACCTTTGCAATGCTTCAAGATCAACAAAGAGGTTGTTATGCTTGATAGATTGTACCTCTCTCCCTCCCTTGCCTATGAATGTTGTTTCAATATGGAATGGTGATCCAAGTTTCTCAAACAACTCATTGTTTACTTGTCGATGTGCAGCCTTTACATGTGATGGCTTTGGAAGCAATGATCCTCGCTATAATTTATTTTTAGACTTTTTAGCTAATGCTTTGAAGAGAGTCCTGTGTCACATCTGCGAGATGCCACTCTCATCAAGTATTTCTTGCACTTATGATTGGCTCCAGTTGATTCTACTTCATAAAGGAGGTAAGAAGCCTCCCTTTCAATTTATCAAATTTCTTCTCCGTTATCATCTCTTCAACTACATGTTTTGGAACTAGACGACTGTAATGCACACCAGAAATGGAACCTACTCCAGCATTGGAACCTACTGCACTCAAGTTTGGATGAAAGTAAAGTCCTATGAAGAAATCACCATGCATCATGATCAGGAATAAGAAAGCGTAAAGAATATATATGATACAAAAGCAAAACCAAACTTCAAGTTACCTTAAAGCTCGTATTCATTTTTTCATGCTGCCACTACCAATCTTCATATTCTCTATGTTACATAGATCGCGTTTTCTTTTCCGACTCCCAACCACGGTATCTTTCATATGCAAACTTGTGATTCTCTTCTCAAGGCTTTGGATTGTCTCTCTGTTTGATGAAAAATTTTGATTGCATGCTTCATTAATTTTCTTCAACTACATGTTCTCCATCACTAGGAGGTTTATTTGCTATTTTGCATTCAATACTCGCATTTCCAAATGTTCAATGTATCCAAGTAGCCCATCCTTGCCATCGCCTGGTGAAATGTAAAAGGTTAGTGATATTAGTAAAGGGAGGTGGCACATTTGTTGTAGGATCCTTTGGGTAAATAGACCCATCGGTCCACAAATCCAAATGATATTCCTTGTTTGTCCTTCTAAGTTTTTTCTCCCGTTGGGATAAGAAAGACTTCTTCCTACATTTCTACAATGGTGCAATGCTTGCAATACATCAACGTGAAGATGATGTGTGTTCTTTATTTGGGCAAGTGTTGAAGATGAAGGGGCTCGAAATTGTAAGTTCAAATTGATTTTTTCATCAGGAAAAGAAGTGTTGTCCATTCCTATGACTGAAGAAATATCTCAAGTTTTGGGAGCAAAGGCATGGAAGCTCGCGTTTGAAATCACTGTGGTCTCATGTTTAGAATTGATAGAGTTCCTGTAGCTTATTTTTTTGGAGGGAACGCTTGTAAATTGGTGTTTCAAATCATTAGTCATACTTATTTAGATTCTTGAAAATAGAAAGAAGGACAAGAAAAGAAGATGGTGGCTACCAAAAAATGAATGTCATTTTGGATTTTTGTTGGTGCAAAAAAGCGTCACCTAAAATATACTATCTAACATTTTCATTTTTACTCTCTAAGATGACGTGGAACTTCTTACAGGGCCCAAAAGTGACTCCAAAGATCTCCTACTATAAAATTATTACAAAATGTTGGCTTGAAGGATTACAACAATAGAAGGTATAGCTTTTACAACTCAATATACTAAGTGGGATCTGCCAAAATCTCATTCAAGAAAAATTCATCGTAGCCAAGAGATGCAGAGTTAGTCGGTATAGCCAAAAATGTGTTGAGATTGGTTGTGATATCTGCAACATCTTCTTTTTCAAGAGGACCAAGATTTTCTTTGTACTTTGCAAGCTTGGTTTGAGCTAGTGTAAGCTCTCTTCTAGTGGAATCAAGTTGTGTCTCAAGCTCTAACACCCTTAACACTAGGTTGATAATGGGACACTTTTATGTCCTGGGACACTTTTATGTCCTGTTAAGTGACCATTTTCCTTGAATTATGTTAAGAGTTTCAAAATTGATTTTGAGGTGCTATCTGTCTAGAAAGTTGTCTCATGAGCTGAAAAAAACTCGACATTTTTTTGGAATATCAATTCCATCTTTAACCTTGTCCTTGCACAACATTTCACAACCTAAACTATGTGAAAAAACGGATCCTGTTTTTGGCTTTTTTCAACTTTTTGCAACTATACCACTCTAGAAATCATGTTTGTGAGGTCTATAATTCTAGAGAACTATCTTTAGTAGTCCTCAACATGTCCTGATGCTTCTAGGGAGAAATAAATGTTAAAGTTGTAAGTTATGACCAAATTACAAAAATTGTCAAATCCTGTTTTTTAGCCAATTTTAGCTCTTCTATGATTTTTTTGGTGGCTTTCATGATATCCAAATGCAGTTTTGATTTTCTATGTCGCATATTGTAACATAAAGCTAATATTCCTTGAGTTTTGGGACACCTAATACCCTATTTTGCATAGTAGACAACGATGGTTGATTTTTTCAATTATAGAAGAAAACGAAACATTCTAGTATATCAAGTATAACTTTTTCAATATTGTTAGTTTCTTATGACAACTACATGCATTTTGTAGGTAGTAACCATATCTAGTCATAAGGATCAAATTTGGCTAGATATTGAATAGTTTCTATGGGATTCTACAACTCATAATGTTGAACCCAGTTTTTTCATGTTTGTTGTATTTAGCACTTCATATTTGTCCCCAAGATTCCCCTTGGTAAGAGATGTATTATTCTTTTGACATGCTCCATGGCTCCTTATGAACCTAAAGGACAATAGGGAACTAAGAAAACATGCATATATTATTTGTATTGAGTGTGGCTATAGAAACTTTGATGATAGGTTTGCAGAATGGTAAAAATTCAACTTTTTTGTACCTATTTCTTTTGGCAAAACAAAAAATAGTGAGTGAGAAGCAATCATATGTTCTGATCATCAACCCATTGAAGTTAACTAGGGAATTTATGGCAAGTCCTACAATAATCCCTAATCTTATTTTTATGCAACAAAACATAAGAAATGACTGGTTTCATGAAAATGTACTGGTCCATCAACTTTGGAGGCTTGGTGTGACCAAAAGATAAGAAATTTTACAAGCTTCTTATTTTTTCCATGTGTAGTAGGCCTTGAACTATAACCTCATGAAAGGATTTTACAAAATGAGTGGATCTATTATGGTTTTAGAGGTTTTTTTCAAAACCCTGAAAGGACACTTTTATGTCCTGTTAGGTTACCAACCTAGTGTTAACCTCAAGCCTGCAAGAGTTTCACGTTGGCTTGCTAGGTCGACTGCCTAGCTTGCCATCTCCACAATGATTCCATGCTCACTTTCATGATGATTAGGGTCTTTTCTTGTTCTGCGCTAAAACCTTATGGCCAATGTGGCCAAGCCCAACGCCCGCATTAGGAGGCTTATTATCCCAGTTGATTCTCTTGCCTAATATGTAATAGCCATAGCACTGTTGAATGAAGTATATGGAAATTTGATTATTATTAGGGATAGCTTGTTGTTGACGGTGGATAAATCATTGGAGAAGAACTCGAGCTAAGTCCACATATTGCAAGTCAAAGAAATCCACCAGTGGATTTCCCTTTGCGTGGCCACTTGTTCTGAAAAGCGTATTCCAAACAAAGTGATTCGGACATATGTCTTTCCATTGTTTTCAACAACTCAAGGCCTCACCCTCTAGGTTTGATTCATCCTTTTGAATTTTGGTTCTCCACGCTAATAAGTTTTTGTGCCTCGCCGTAATCAAGGTCTTCATCCATATCTACAAACAAAATACCAAAATTCAACAACCATATAACCAACACAAATCTTCTACAAGTTAAAATTGACAAATCAATATATAGACAATGACGCAAATGTCACTTAAACCGATTTCAATAATATAATGACAGTTTGAAAACATAAAATTGTCACTTGAATCATGATCTGATACTTAAATTAACACTGCATCAACAATACAATGACAATTTGAACCCAAAAAAAGTTGTTTGTATTCATTCATTGTTTGGTCAGAGACTAGAAGAAGATACAACATTTATGCCAATTATGGATACAAAGGGATAAATCAAAAGTTAAAGGTCAATTTTGGGGATTTCTATCTTTGCCTAAATCAAGATTTCTATGTACTTTTTTTACAAAGGCTCTTTGCTCTGAATCACTTGGCTCTAGCATGCAATTAAGTATGCGTTTTAGAACCCATCATAGAGAATATACATCCGTGGCTTTAAAAAAAGGATGAGGGTTGGTAGAGATACACTCTAGGCATCCCAAGGGTAGTCTTGAAGGTGATTGTTTTGACATTCCCAAGACAGATTTGTTAGCTTTGGAAATGTCTTCATAGTTGGGAATAAGCTAGAAGTGCCCCAATATGTAATGCCGCAATAAACACCTTTGTCAATAAAATGTAACATAACGTTGCAAGAATGAAGTTCATTGTGCAAAAAATCATGATAATGCAAGAACTTCAATGTTTGCAGTAGAGCATTGACAATGTACAAGATATTGTCTTGGAAGCGCTCTATACTACCAGCTGTTTGCAAAAACTCTTTGATGACAAGCTTCTTTCCATCCGAGTGACATGCTTGTATCCACTACTCGACATGGCCATCTTTCCAACATCTGCAGATAAGCATTGGCCGTGGGGAGTGACGCATGATGCCAAGTGGTAGGATTATACCTCGTTGTTGGATATTTAAAGTGGTGGCTTCTTCCATGGCTTGTTGTGCGGCAACACTTGGCCCGTGTGGCTGGCTCTTGAATACTTTAGCTACATGCATAAGGATTGAGAAGGCAGGATGTAGTACACGAACTTGCTTGACATATGTCCATCTGCCTTCTCCGAGTTGGGAAGCTTTCAAGTGGAAAACATGTCAATCCTGTAAAACGTACAATACTAGTGGATCATCACCTTGGGCTACTGCTTCTACATTGACCGGCTTAGCGGGAGTTTCCACTTTTGTCTCAGTGGTTGGCTCAGTAGCATCAACCACTCTAAGTCTTTTTCTAGGACCTTCTAGCTTGCTCTTTCCTTTCATTTCTATATGCAAAATGAAGGGACAGAGAAAACTTCAGGGTTTTGCACAACATCAAAAGCAACCAAGACTTTCTTGAGAAGCCCCCGCAATTGATCGCCATTGATAATTGCAATATCAAATGATATTGTGGGGGATGATTGTTGTAAGCACTCAAAGCAATGTTTTGTCAATCTATTGACAAAATCATTGAAGCTAGAAGGCTGTGTAGTTTCAAAACATTGATGATGTTGCTTCTCTTTCACACTGTGTAGGTAGCGAACGATAGCTTCAGTAACGTTTTTTTGATGTGCCCGTGATAGCTTCGTCTCTGACATGGCTATTAAAATAAACAATGATATATGAACACCAAGACAATAATTCAAATTTCAAACATGCTAAAATATGAAAATGTTTAATTTCAAGACTTAGAAAGATTTGGAGTGAATGATTTGTTGCAACAAATGAAATATATACAATTTTTAATGATTATGATTTTTGAATAAGATTTTGTTATCAGTAATTGAATAAATGAACATTCAAGTTGGAAAACAGATGCCTAAAAGTTAACATTATGAAAAAGTAGTCCAATTGTGTGAGTTAAAAACTCTAGCACAAGTGTGGACACTACTAAACATAGATCACTAGAAGTTTACATCATTTAAGTAGTGTATTAGACTACGAAAAGTGTACAATACACACTAATAGCCCAAATGTGTGAGCTAAGAGCTCTAACGCAAGAGTGGTCACTAATTGATTGAAATTTTAAATAATCAATCTGGTCATTATTGAAGGTGTGAAAAATCTATCACAATGCAACAGTCAAACCATTAATCATCACATCTTGAAAAAGGTTGTCTGCCATAGTTACAAAGCACACATAGAGAGTATATCTTTTCTCACCTATTGCAAATACCAGACAATGATGAAAAGAGAAGTAAAGCTTCAACTTAGCACTCATTATCTGGTACTATTTATAAAGTGAGTTGGGTACATAAAACGAAAGCATAAACAAAAGTGAAAACAAAATGTAAACATTGATATATTTGTAGATGAAGAGAAAGTTAAGCTTAACTCTTCACCCTTCAAATGTGGCAATGTGTTATACTATAGTTTAGCTCTGTTTCTAACGTGTAAAGTAAACTATATTGGACAACAAGATTGTAGATATGTTTGTATATTTTCCAAATTTTTAATTTGTGAGTATTCTCATACTCAACACGAAGTGACAAACCCCTACCCCATCTCTGAAGTGCAGGGAAGGAACCTCTACACAACATGATTGGGATTCTAAATTCCTATGTCTCTCTCTGGAGTGTGACCAATTGGTCTACACAACCATGCAACAAAGCTCTAATGTCCTATCTATTCAGGGAGTGTGACTATGTTGACACAACCTCAAAATCATCGTACGCACCTGCAAACTAATTTTGTGTGCGATGTGAACGTCAAGTAAAACACAAATTAGCAAAAAAAATTAAAATTAAAATTAAAAAATGCAATTATACTTGCTTGCTATGTCACCTTTGTCTCTGTCTTTGTCAATTATACGGTTCTTTGATCGAAGAAATCTTTGATCAAAGATCTCTTTTGATTATATTTTTTACAAAGTATTATTTGGAAAAATGTTGTCTAATCCCAATAATACGTATAATTTTCATTATATGGCCGTATAAATGCAACCAGCTTAGCTAACATGTGCTTCTTGCTATGTACATATGAAAATCGCACCTCATTACAAAGAAATACCACCTCAACACGATGACATACCACCTTAGCATGATCAAAATGCAAATGAAGATCCCTATCTCAACCATGAACTAGCGTAAAAAAACTACAAACAGAAGGAGAATTGTGTTGCTAAAGGCGATTTAAGAGGTTTGACAAGGTCCCAATAGAACAAGTCAGACCATGACGGAGAGAGTTGACCTACAAGGAATGAAAAAAGTTGTACCCAAAAACATTTTATATAGCACACATTTTTCAAAGCCATTGGTAGCCTCGGGGGGTTCACTATGTGTAAAACTACCATATCACGTGCGTTCAAGACATGTTTGTAAAACCCCTTATCTGTGAATTTTTTAAGGAATATAATATACCCTTTTCTTTTAAAATCTGTAAGTTTTTTTCAAATTTGAAAAAAAAAACCCTTCTGTATATATATTTCTGTAAGTTTTGAGAACTTTAAATACCCTTATGTTGAACTCACATGATAGGTTACATTTTTATTAGGTGACCTCCCCGGGTTGGTAGCACAAAGGGATCCCATCTTTTGAAGTTATTTTACCTGCAAAACACGATATTGGTGTAGCATATGCATGCCAAATTCTTACAAATGTATGAGCAAAACCCAAGCAACAACCAGATAGCCATTTACTTTGTGCAGCAATGTTATTGTTATTATGTTTTGGGGTGCAAAGTAGATTGGAATGATCGACCTAGCAAGGGAGGAGTTGGCAAGGGGTGCCCAGTAGAATGAGTTCACACTCAAGAGGAAAATGAAGGAGAGCCCTCATGCAAGAAGGGCTTCATCTATCTCCTCAAGGAGACAACAATCCTTGTAGAATTGGCCATCCAAAGGAGACTGCACAATCATTGCACACTTGTTGTTAGGTAGTGGAAGCTGGGAATACTAAATTCAGGAAAAAAAAGGCAAGATACAAGGCAAATTTTGGTCCCTTGGAAGAGAATATATTGGAAGCAGGGACAAGCGGGTCCATGGGAATAGAGTACTCTCCTTCAGCTTGCAAACAGCCTCATGCATGTACCAATAGACCCACCCAAAAATGAATGCAACTTTATCAATCAAACACACTAGATGCACAAAAGGCTTTGTAATAGTGATAAATTTTTTCCCACATTTTTCCAGAATACTAAAAATTTCACAAGTTGAAAGCACTTGGTGGTTGCAATCTCATAGCAAGGATACTTGTCAATTATCCCATCTTTTGTCTGCAACTATTTCACAAAGGGCTAACTTAACCTAGTATGCAGTTGAAAACCCCATCTCACAAAAGATCTACAGATTCTTGCAGGGTGATTTAGTTCTAAAGAGAGCATAACTAAAAGTATGCTCTCTAATGAGCTTGACAACATGATTAGTATTTATTAAATTTTGTCTCACTAATGACACTTTCCCAAAGTATTTGAGAAGAAAATTCAAAGTGTGGGTAGCACATGGAACCCAAGTAAGCTCACGATACTTGTTTTTTACTGCATGCCTTGCACCTTTGTAGTTAGATGCATTTTCTATGACAATAGTAGTGACATTTTTGGGTCCACCAACTTTTTGAATTTCACACTCATATATGCCTGCTGAAAAATTGCTTGTTTTTTCTTTCAAGGATGTATCAATTTCTTCAATGAAAATGGATACCCTTGAACAAATCAGCATCACATTTATCAAGAGTCTTTGAAAATTTGTCTATTCATCAAAGAGCAATCTCCTAAACCTACTCAAATGACCTTCAAGTGTGAGTCAAGATCTATATGTGATAGGTAATTTCTATTTACTCTACCTAAATCACTTCCAAATGTGATTCGTACTCTACACAAGGCAAGACATTACTATTTGACCTACCTAAATCACCTCCACTGTCAGCATTGCTCTACACTTGGTAGGCAACCACGAACTAAATCTACATAAGTTACTTTTAAGTGTGAGCATGGCTCTACACAAAGAAGTAACTACTAATTTAAGTTAAATTAAATCACTTCCAAGTGTGATTTTTTGCTACACATAGTAAGCAATCATTAAATTTACTCTAACTAACTTACTTTCCAAGTGTGAGTAAAACTCTACATGAGATATACTAATCAACTTTTCTATTCGCTACATTATTTCTAAATATCACACCTTAAACATTTTAAACTTTTATTTTTACTAAAATAACTCTATTTCTAATTAAGAGCTCAATGAACAAAAATAATTTTATTTTTTTTGGGATTTTCGAGTTCACCTTTGGGGTGAGAAGTCAAGGCAAACCTTTTAAAAAAGATGCCCATAATGGTAAAAGGCTCGCAAATGCCTCTAATATAGAAAATTTTATTTTGATCAAAATATAGTTTGATCGAACTATTTATTTTAATCAAAATATATGTCGATCAAATTGCTAGGAAACTAAATGAAATGGTTCTTTTGCTGATGTGACATTGTATAATACGTCTGTTTAATTTGATTTGTTGTATAATATGCCCGATTAAAGTGTATTATACATATCTTGTATAAGTACAATGCAACTTAGCTAGAAAGTTTTTCGTGTGCAGTCACATCGACTATATGAGGAAACTGGTGTCTAAAACCATTAACTTGTGCCTAGAGGCCACGAGAGGTGTACACATGTGGGATTTCCATGATTCAGATTTGAAATATGCTTTAAAACTTGATTTGGGAATTTCACAAATCGTGAAAATTTCCAAAAATGACACTAAAATGGCCTTAAAAATGATTTTTGAAAAAGGGTTAAGAGTGGTCCAAAAATCCATAGATATCATGGTGCTATGAAAATCAAGCTAGGACCTAGTGCTTGCTTAGGTCAAAACTAAGTAAATTGAGTGCTTATAAAGAAGAAGAGAGTGGCTTTCATGTGGCTGCTATGGCATGGTCCCGCCTCTCTTCCTTCTTGTTTTTGGGTGTGAGGGAGTGAATTAGGGTTTCCTCTCTTCAAACATGAGTGTAGATTATGTATGAGAGGTGTTGGAAGTTACCATGAATGTGTGTTGATGGAGAACTGAGAGAAGGGAGGAGCAGGTTTTCTTGCAAGGTGAATTGGAGCTACAATTGTCTCATTTGAGTCAAGGCTACATGAAACAGTGAGAGGTCTTGAGTTTTGGGTTGGTTTTGGAGGCTTTTGGGAATTAAAGTTTGTTGGGTGAGAGAATGGTGTTTTTGGTGTGTGTTTTTGATGGCTTGGTTGTTGTGTGCTCTTGATTCCCTGCCTAGGCTTTACAATTCATCTTGCAAGATGTTTTGGGTTGATGGGTGCTTGTCATTCGTAAAAGGCAAGGCTTGAGTTGGGAGAAAGGAGACCAACGTATGTGTTTGGCTGAGTTTTTGTCTTTTGAGGGTGTGTTTTCCAAATAGCAAGGAGGGTAAGCTGTAGAGATGCCCCACATTTAGCTTTGCTTGTTACCAAGTTTTCATGAACCAATTTTTGCACGTCCAACTTAGGGAGTATTTCAGCTTTTGGAGGTGTGCAACATGTTCATCCATTCCCATCATCGACATATCTGTAACACTCTTTAGGTCTCCAATATCCTTATCTTGGTGATTGATGTACTAGCCTATTTTGTATCTCCTTCGAGAGATTCTTTATCCCTTTTGTAGGCCTTCAATCTTCTTGTTCTTTTCCTAGACCAAATTGTCAAGCTCATAGCTTCTAAAATGCGCATTTGGTACCTCTTGCTCTGTGGCATTGATTTGAGCATCAATGGATGCTAGCCTAGACTTTCTTCAATGTGCATGCCGCACATGAAAGTTTTTTTACTTGCTACATAGCCCCATACATCACCTTCTTGAGGTAGATTCCTTGGTTGTGGGGTTGTCGCAAGGGATACTAGTTGTGTATGATGGGAAGAGGCTTCTCCTTGCTCATTTTTGACTCTTTTAGTTTGTTGAATCTCTTCAAAATTTGTGGTTCTTTGTCCTTGTAGACGCTTAGGAGTGGAAGAGGTGGACGACACCGATGGTCTTCCATCCTCTCCATTTGTAGTTGTTCCCCTTATGGTTGAGGTTATGATCAAGAAGGTGAAAGCAATAATACGGTCTAATATTCCTCTTCAGTCCTTCTCTATAGTCCTTCTTCCATTCTTTGTTTCTCTTCTCTTTCCTCAAAATTTTTGCAAGTGGTTCTTACCACTCATCTTTTATCTTCTTATTATTGGTGTGTTTCTTCTTCCATCTTCCTTGTTTGTCCATTAGCCCTTTTTTGTGCATATTTGGCTACTTACTTACCCACTCATCTTTATTGATCATTTCCTCTTCATCTCTTTGCATAGCTTGAACCACATCTTTGGCCTTGTTCTTTCTTCCTTCATCCACTATTCTCTTTCTTTCTTTAGCTAAACCCTTTGTTCAATCATGGCATTTATATCCTCTTTCTTGTATAGCCTTTTTTTGAGTCTTAGATTCCTTGGCTTCACGTTTTTGTTTCTTCTCGGTTGGTTGTAGTTGAGCCTTATCTATTCTTCTCTTGGTTCATCTTTCAACCAATGTCAAATGAGTCCATTGTGGCTAACCTTCCAACTAATTTGGTCCTTATTGTTGGTGCTCTTCTCTGTTGTTGGTTCTCCTCCTCAGATGCAAGCCACTCTTTCTACTCAAGTGATGAGACAAGTTATCCGCCATGTGAAATGCATGCTAAGTAATTATGTTAGGGCTTCCCCTTATCCAATGTATGAAACTTTATCACCTTTGAGAGTTGCCATCATTAATATTGAGACTTCAAAGGTGGGAAATCAAATTCTAGATGCTATTCTTAATTACATTCTAGATGTGTGAAAGCAACGATACAAGTACAAAAAGCTATGGTCTTTGAGAGTTGCCATCATTAATATTGAGACTTCAAAGGTGGGAAATCAAATTCTAGATGCTATTCTTAATTACATTCTAGATGTGTGAAAGCAAAGATACAAGTACAAAAAGCTATGGTCCTTGTTGACATAACTTTTGGTCTGACTTACGAGCTTGGAGAGTGCAGTGTTTGTTAAAAACCTTAGGTAAAAAAGGAATTATTTTAGGTGGGATCTTTTCAAAAGAAGTTTTTTACCCATGCATATCTCTTTTGTAACCTCCAAAGCAAGTCCAAACCCATCACCTCTGTGGCACAAAAATGGTTGCTCCTAACGACTTTGGATTGTGGACAAGCTTTTGCTTTTTCTTGATGTGCCATGGTATCTACAAACAATAAAACCATTTCAATTCCAACAAGATACAGGGATTGATGCTATATGAGCAAGTCTACTCCTAGCTTGGAGTTCAAAACTAGCAGGGGTCTCTCTCTCTCTCTCTCTCTCTCTCTCTCTCTCTCTCTCTCTCTCTCTCTCTCTCTCTCTCTCTCTCTCTCTCTCTCTCTCTCTCTCTCTCTCTCTCTCTCTCTCTCTCACACACACACACACACACACACACACACACACACACACGCACACACACATACAGCTCTTATACATCTATAAAGCAGCGGAGATAAGATTCTTTAGCTTCAAAACGGTGTCCTTTAAAGCACTAGAACTCCACGATTTGCTTTGAATCTATTTCTTGTTAATTTATTTGAGTGCCTTAAAGCTATTAGGTAGCTTTAAAGCAATGAAGATTGCTAATGGATTGAGAAAAATCATATACTACTTTGCAACATTGTGGTCTAAAGCATTGCAGAATCACAGATTTTCTTTAAAGCACTGTGTTCCCACTTTGACAAATTTGTTGAGGTCTTTAAAGGTGTGGATCCGCTATAAAGCAATGGATCTTGTAAATACATTGTAAATAACCATATATGGCTTCAACTAAATGTGCTTTAAAGCAATGGAGACTCCATAGTTTTGCTTTAAAGCTATTTTGTTGCTACTTATATAATAACTTAGTGCTTTTCACGTTGTCGGGGGATATGTGGTCGCTACGTGAGCCGGGCAGGCGTCGGGCCTCTGGCTGTGGGAGGTGTGAAAGAGAGAGAACAAGAACAACTAATGCAACTGACTCTGGCAATCATCATAATCATCAATTAATCAATTAATACGTTTGAGTACAACTTAATCTTTAGCCAAGGCGGGCTGTTAACAGCACCGTCACTTGGATCATCTGCTAACTAGGAGTTTAAGCTCTCGCTTTACAGAATTAACCGGGCCGTTAACGACACCGGGCTTAACAGAATGATTAATCAAACATTAGCTGATGACGGTGAAGTATCTTCTATAAAATTTATCTCCAGTCATTGTCTCAATCTTCAGGCTTCAGAATGATATGTAGCTTCCTACTCTGTTTGCATGCACTGCCTCAACTCCCGAAGCTCGATCCCCTTTCAACTCGAATCCCTTTGCTTCTTCTCTCTTGTCTTATACTTGCTCAATCTCGGCTTATGTAGGCTCAAACTTATGCTTGCTTGAAGCTTGATGTCCCCCTTACTTATGTCCAATGCTCATTGCCCTTTCTTTCCTCTTTCTTCTTTTCGCCTTCAAACTCATCCAGCTTTAGACCCTCCTTGGACCTTCTTCTTCTTCAGCTTATGCTACCTTCCCCTTCGAAGCTTCCCGATTACCGATGCTCTTGGCCTACGCTCAAGCTTCTTGGTTCTTCTTGCCTCGTCGTGCTCTAGACTTCCCTATTTTCCTTCATGCTCAGCTTGCTCCCTTGGTCGCTTCGACCAACCTCCGAGCCTTGGCTTTTGACCAAGCTCACCTCTGAGAGCCTTTGTTGCCTCCACCAAGCTAGAGAGGGAGAGAGAAAGAGCTTTGCCTTCCTGTTCAAGCTCGAGAGGGAGAGAGAAAAATCTTTGCTTGTTTGCTAGTCCACGACAAGAGCGAAGAGAGTGAGAGCCAAGCTCTCTAGTTCCCTGCCTTCTGTCCTCGCCTTCATCTCGTATGCCTCCCCCGTTCCTCGCTTGTTTCGCTTGTCTCACTGATCCCCTCTAAAAATAGTCGGTACATTTTTATTTTATTTTTTTAATGCAACGACGGCGCTGTCGCTGTGGGCACCGTCACTGATGACATGGCAGCAAGAAGCACGACCAGCAGGAAATGTCACGGAAGCAAGGTCGAAATTGAGCGGCATGGCACACTGAGGAATTTCCGTCTCTTTGCCGTCCTCAGCCGACCCCTTCTCTGCCCTGCGTGAGTTCTTCTCTCGCTGCCTGCGCAGCTCTTCTGCACGCCATGCGTCTTTGTTTCCTTTTGTTCATACCTCCCTCCTTCATTTTTTTTATAATGGGCGGCCTTCTTTGTAAGGGCACCATTTTAGGCATACACATCGGCCAAAGCTTGCTAACCTTATCCATTGGGCGGCCATAATCACTGTAAGGGCATAACATTTGGCATAAATGCCGGCCAAGGCAATGCTTGGCACCTCATTTTTCTCCAGTAAGCCGCAGCCACGTTGACTTTTCCTCGCAATCATTGCATTCAACTTGAGCACTTATTGATCTTTTAATTGCACTGTATTTTAGAGTAGCCTGTTGAACCCCAAAGACTCCCAGATGACACTCCAATCGAGCGGACTAGACTGGCAAGGAACCAGTCCCCGATGAATCTTTAACGGCAGTTAATATCTTGGCAACGGGAACTCCGGTCGCTGATCTGAAAAGACCGATGCACTCCACAAAGTGAGCACTTGAGGCCCGTGCATTCGTTTCATTTCTGTTACCTCAGCTGCAATTGCCAAATCCGGTACGGATCTGCAATCGACTCAAACTTCAATATGCCTTAACTTCTTCACTGTAGCTCCAATTGAAAATCCGTAAAGACAGGCCGGTAGAGCACTCCAAGCACTACAGTTCTAGATCATAAACTCGTATTTGTGATCACTTCAAGCATACTCAGTTTTGGCATCATTGAGGCATTTGTTGGCCCTTTTAATCCGTATCTGGCATACATTAATCATTAAACTTGGCATGTTAACAATCCTGATCACTACTCAATAATCATGTAAGCTTCAAATAAGCTTGATGTACATTTTTATGGCATCTTTCTTAGCATGGGAGTGGAGCTGCACGACATCCACCCCCTTTGAACCTGCACAGCCTTCGGTCTGTGCCAACTGCACTTCAATTTGCATCTGCTAAAGGTACCTTAAGTTCTTTCCATCATTAGACTCACATTACTGGTAAACATATGAAAAACAAAATAAGGCTTATACCCTATCATTAATGTTCTAGCTTAATCATTAGGTAGTTGTCCATCAAAAATCTCTGAACTGTATCTGCCGTATCTTCAAAGCATTCAATCATGGATAACCTGTTTAGTGAACCCCGCCAGACTCAAGTATTCCAGTTAATGATGTACACGGCTTGACCATTAAGCTCTCTTTAAGGAACCCTGTCAAGCTCAAGTATGCCTTACTTTGTCTGCACACGGAATGGACGTCAAGTCCTTTACCTCAAGTTCTGGTAGTAGAACCAACTCAAAAGATGTGAAGATACTTCATCAATTGTCCAAAGAAGTTAGTTGTAATCCAGCCATGTAATCTTATTGAATGCATAACCAAACAATCGCTTGACTTAGCATAATCTAGAAAACAAAACCTTGCATCATACAGCCTGCTACATCAGGCATCTAGTATCCTCTGCATCTGCAACTTTCACTTTAGTAACCCCCAGGATAAAATGGGATAACAAGAAATTTCCCACACACTGAAGCATCATAATATTTACATGAGCATACATTTCCTGTATCATTCAACATCAAGCATTTTTGGTGCAAATATGCTACCCCTGGTTCAAATAGTACGCAATTGCTATGCATACTTAACAATACCCATCCATATTGAATCTGCTTACGAACATCCTTAGAATCTCTTGGATCAAATACCATTGAGATCACATAGCATTGATGGGCTCTGCAATATACTAGAGCTTCACCTGAAGCATAGTGCAGTACCCACATCCCGTAAATTATTGGCAACTTAAGCTCGTTACCAAAAAGCATTAAAGAAATCTAACTCCTTTTTACTGGCAGCCAAGACATCACTGACATAAGCATCAATAGGAATAGCATCCAAATCTAGCCACTTCTGGCACATTGTCCAAGCGAATGAAAAACCCTGTGCATTTTATTGAGTATCAAGGATGATTTAGCATCATCATCCCCTCTAGCTTCATAGCCATCACATCATCAAACAAATTTTCACCTGTTGGGATTTCAGCTTGATCATGAAAAACAACTTTATCTTGTAGATCTTCACCCGTAGCATCCTCGGGAAAATCACCCTTAGAAATCTCAACATTAATCAAAATTGTAGGAGTTATCTCCTCATGTAGTCCATCTACAAGCATAGATGTAAAACCCCTGTCGTCGATAATCTGTTCACAATCAGGATGATATAGGCAGTCTTCATAGTCATCCATGTCATCCTCTGATTCCTCATCTGCACTTAACAATACATTATAGAACTGTAAAGGCTCATCTGGCACCCCCTCTGCAGAGGTATACGCATCAGAAAGCTCTTCTACTTCCATAAACATCTCCTTCAGATCTAGACAAAAATTCATCGATTATAGCATCCTCTTCTATGATAGCAACATCTGCAAGCATATTGTTAGTAGAAATCATAGGTTCATTGACATCCTCAGGCTCATCCTGTGCTAGGTCCACAATTTTAGTCACTTCATCAGCTATTGTGTATATAATAGCTTTATTTATGCACTCATCTGCAGTAGACATGTTATCCTGCTTGGCTATAGCGCCAATAGTTTTAGTAATGTCCTGTAGAGACTCATCTGCTTGATGAACTCCTTCAAAATAACCCATGTCAAGGTCAGCAGCTTGTGAACCAGTTGTTGTACAGTCTATGTCTTCATTGAAACCATTATTAGAGGTAGCGTCCATGCAAGCAATCTTTGAAAAAATTTCATATAAATTTGTTCCCGCATTAAATTCATTGTTTACCTTTTCTTCGTTGCTCAAATTAAGCTCCTCTGAAACTGAATCTGCTACTTCCAGCTTAGCATTCTCTTTGGCTTTACTTCTTGCATAAATATGCTCCCAGAATTCATCATAGTTGAGGATCTGCATCTGATCCCCTTCACCTTTACTGAAGACAACCTTATTTCGTTCAATAATCTCCTTTATTTCCCCGTCTAGAATCCTTGAGCTTTCGTAAATAAATTCCTCTGCAAAATACTCCCACCGTGTGGGATATTCTTCTGCCAGTTCTTGAACCTGCTTCTTAAAATCCGAGTTTATAACCTCCTCAAAAGCTGCAATCATCCGATCTTCTAGAACATTTCGGCTCTTCATCTCAGCTTCGTAACATGCAATAAAACCTTCTGGATTATATCCCTGAAAAACATAATACTGCTCACATACAACATCAAGTGCTAGCTCTACAGCATCATCAATCTGCTTGTTTATCTGCATGGATTTTGCTTCCTGTAGATACTCCTGAACCAATTCCATCATTTTTGGCAAATCTGTAACTGCTAGATTTTTATCAAATCCATTGGCACTGAAATCTTCAATAAACTGCTTTAACTGTTCTGGCATCTCCATCTTTACCTCCCACCCCGGCTCATTTCGTGTCGGGTTCACCAAAGATGTCGGGGGATATGTGGTCGCTATGTGAGCCGGGCAGGCGTTGGGCCTCTGGCTGTGGGAGGTGTGAAGAGAGAGAACAAGAACAACTAATGTAACTGACTCTGGCAATCACCGTAATCATCAATTAATCAATTAATACGTTTGAGTACAACTTAATCTTTAGCCAAGGCGGGCTGTTAGCAGCACCGTCACTTGGATCATCTGCTAACTAGGAGTTTAAGCTCTCGCTTTACAGAATTAACCGGGCCGTTAACGACACCGGGCTTAACAGAATGATTAATCAAACATTAGCTGATGACGGTGAAGTATCTTCTATAAAATTTATCTCCAGTCATTGTCTCAATCTTCAGGCTTCAGAATGATATGTAGCTTCCTACTCTGTTTGCATGCACTGCCTCAACTCCCGAAGCTCGATCCCCTTTCAACTCGAATCCCTTTGCTTCTTCTCTCTTGTCTTATACTTGCTCAATCTCGGCTTATGTAGGCTCAAACTTATGCTTGCTTGAAGCTTGATGTCCCCCTTACTTATGTCCAATGCTCATTGCCCTTTCTTTCCTCTTTCTTCTTTTCGCCTTCAAACTCATCCAGCTTTAGACCCTCCTTGGACCTTCTTCTTCTTCAGCTTATGCTACCTTCCCCTTCGAAGCTTCCCGATTACCGATGCTCTTGGCCTACGCTCAAGCTTCTTGGTTCTTCTTGCCTCGTCGTGCTCTAGACTTCCCTATTTTCCTTCATGCTCAGCTTGCTCCCTTGGTCGCTTCGACCAACCTCCGAGCCTTGGCTTTTGACCAAGCTCACCTCTGAGAGCCTTTGTTGCCTCCACCAAGCTAGAGAGGGAGAGAGAAAGAGCTTTGCCTTCCTGTTCAAGCTCGAGAGGGAGAGAGAAAAATCTTTGCTTGTTTGCTAGTCCACGACAAGAGCGAAGAGAGTGAGAGCCAAGCTCTCTAGTTCCCTGCCTTCTGTCCTCGCCTTCATCTCGTATGCCTCCCCCGTTCCTCGCTTGTTTCGCTTGTCTCACTGATCCCCTCTAAAAATAGTCGGTACATTTTTATTTTATTTTTTTAATGCAACGACGGCGCCGTCGCTGTGGGCACCGTCAGTGATGACATGGCAGCAAGAAGCACGACCAGCAGGAAATGTCAAGGAAGCAAGGTCGAAATTGAGCGGCATGGCACACTGAGGAATTTCCGTCTCTTTGCCGTCCTCAGCCGACCCCTTCTCCGCCCTGCGTGAGTTCTTCTCTCGCTGCCTGCGCAGCTCTTCTGCACGCCATGCCTCTTTGTTTCCTTTTGTTCATACCTCCCTCCTTCATTTTTTTTATAATGGGTGGCCTTGCCATATTATATGGGTGGCCTTCTTTGTAAGGGCACCATTTTAGGCATACACGTCGGCCAAAGCTTGCCAAGATTCTCCATTGGGCGGCCATAATCACTTTAAGGGCATAACATTTGGCATAAATGCTGGCCAAGGCAATGCCTGGCACCTCATGTTTCTCCATCAAGCCGCAGCCACGTTGACTTTTCCTCGCAATCATTGCATTCCAAAAGATGACATTCCAAACACAATGCTCCTTGAGCAATTATTGATCTTTTAATTTCACTGTATTTTAGAGCAACCTGCTGAACCCCAAAGACTCCCAGATGACACTCCAATCGAGCGGACTGGACTGGCATGGAACCCCTGACGAATCTTTGACGGTTAATATCTTGGTAACCGAAACTCCGATCGCTGATCTGAAAAGACCGACCCGCTCCACAAAGTGAGCACTTCAGGCCCGTGCATTCATTTCATTTCTATTACCTCAGCTGCAATTGCCAAATCTGGTACGGATCTGCAATCGACTCAAACTTCAATATGCCTTAACTTCTTCAGTGTAGCTCCAATCGACGAGCCGTAAAGACAGGCCAAGACAGGCCGGTAGAGCACTTTAAGAACTACAGTTCTAGATCATAAACTCATATCTGTGATCACTTCAAGCATACTCAGTTTTAGGATCATTCAGGCATCAGTTGGCCCTTTTTAGCCGCATCTGGCATACATTAATCATTAAACTTGGGCTGTTAACAAGCCTGATCACTGCTCAATAATCATGTAAGATTTAAATAAGCTTGATGTACATTTTTCTGGCATCTTTCTTAGCATGGGAGCGGAGCTCCACGACAACGTGAACTTCTTCTTCGTGTGCAAAGAAATTATTTTTCATTGCTTAAAAGCAGTGCAAGGTGAAGAAAAATATTCCATATCTATAAATAATGGAGATGGACAATGGGACACCCATTCTAGTGCTTTAAAGCTATGGGGTTATTTCCTATTCTCTGTTATGCTAGTACACTGCTTTAAAGCAATAGTTTCCACAATACCCTGTCCATTTCTTTTCTCCAGTTTTTTGTTTAATTTCTTCTGCCAAAAGTTGTTGTTGCTGAGGTGTGTTCCAAATTATTGTGTTGCACGTTCAGCTCTTCAACCCCTTTCGAGAGGTACACCCAAAAATAAAGATGTCACTTTGAAACTTTGAGGGGTTAAAACCCTTGTTCGTCCACTAGTTGAAATATTGTTATACATGCTTTTGTGTAGCACATGTCCATTAGGATGCAATAAACCATGTACAACATGCACAATTTGCGCTTCATGATGCTTCATGTGGGTGTTATTGCTCTGTATATCATGTTGCATCACAACAAGGTGTGTATGTGAGTATGCAACACATGTACATGTGCCACTGTTATATGGGAGTCTATACTTTTCCCAAAAAGAAACAAGGAGGAATCAGACTATCACTTGTACCCTTGTCTCATGGGTGAATGCAAGAAATGTGTTGCATAATGTGAAGGTGTGTCCCAAAGAAATGGCAACAGACAATGTACTACATGTTATCATAAAGATGTTTGAGGAGGAAGAGATAGGGTTGGATGAAAATTGCAAGAAGGAGATCAGAAAGGATGTGGTGCATAAGAAGATGTATTGCACAAAGCTCATCAACGACCACAAAAAGATGTTCATAAAACACAAATTTGTTTATACATGGAAAGCATAGCAATTCAAGTTGTGTCTTGGAGCATTTCCATATTATTTTTTGTGTTAGTAATTGACTTTGTAGAGAATTATTCCTTCAAGGAGCAGCATAAAATATAGTCTATGTACTGGTACTCCAGCCAAGTTACTATATTGGTGTACATTATTTATTGTCGCTTATTGAGAGGAGTGTAGGGGTAATGAGAAATATGGCTGACTAGACGCACCCATACTAACTCACAGCTCACTCACTGTAGACTCCACCATGCATTGTGTACTCCTCTTGCTTAGAGCATGCATGCATTTTCACTCACACTCGTTTCAACTCCTTTCAGAGCTTGGCTAGAGAGGTGCTCTCCTTTCCTAGGTGATCTCCCTCTCCAATCAAATCTAAGGCTTGCAGCTTTAGATAACATACACACAAAATAATTGAAATAAAAATTCTATTTTCTGTATTGCACAAATATTATAGTAGTGGAAGAGCTCAGATAACAGGCAACTAGGAGGCATCAAGAACATAATACACATAAGTTTGAGAGCTAAACATTTTTTCAGCATCCATGCGTGTGCACTTTTAAGGTGGGTTTTGGTTCCAAGTGCTACGACAGCATGCTTGTCATCCGAAGAGTACTCCTAGTAGGGGTTGTTGAGCGCATTTTGAAGAATAAGCCACTCCGTTGTACCATCGACTTTGTCTGTTGATTCTTTTATAGGATTAATGGGGTGGATCAAGAGTCTCTTGTCCACACCCACCCCACCTTCTCAACCCACGATCTCCATTGTACCATCTACTTTGTCTGTTGATTCTTTTATAGGATTAATGGGGTGGATTAAGAGTCTCTTGTCCACACCCACCCCACCTTCTCAACCCACGATCTCCATGTTTATAAGGCTCATGCATTAAAATACTAGATTTTGAGATTTGCCCAAATCCAAATTTTCCTAGTGGGTTACAAATGCTTCAAATGCTTTTGAGATTTTCTATGCTTGGCATTATAGGTCTTAAAGATATCCAACATTCATTGAAAGAATTTCAAACTTTTTATTTAAAACACACCAAGTGGGTTGTTTTTTATGCTTGTTGTGTACTCCTTTTTTTAAATATAAAAGACACAACGCACTATCCCCTCCGCTTTTTCATTCATGACATCTGCCACAATTCAACTAGAAAAGGTTTTTATTTTCTTCATGTCCAATGTCGAATAAAAATTTCCCTAAGCATGCTTAACACTAGTTTGGTACCAAAAAGGACACTTGAGTGTCCTTTTTTGACAACTTTAAGTAAAATGCTATGTGAAATCTAGTGAGCCTATCAAGAAAACATTATGTAGGATAATAATATGTTATCCAAAGTGTGTGTTAAAATTATAGCCCTTCATTTTTGTGCACAAAATTATGTAGAAATACAATCATGAAAGTCACCTATGCAAAACATCAGTTGGCATCCCTTAGTGTTTAGAAAAAAATGAACATGATGCATATAATAATTCATGGTAACTACTTATGTCTGTGCTCAAATTTAAAAAAGTTTTGTGAGTAACAAAATTTATTTGAGACAATAATTAAATATGGAATGTTGCATGGGTCAAATAAGAAACTTTTGCAAATTCAATTGGAAGAAAAGTCTACATCTATTTTATGAAATTTCACATTGCCTTATGCTACATTTGTAATTAGTATACCAATTCATTACGTAAGGTGAAATCATATTATGTTCATCTACAATAGGTGAATTGTGTCCAATTATCCAAGCTGCACATCTTGAAATTCTCACATTTTATTTATCAAGGATTAGCCTCTGGGTTGAGTCCAACATTGGCTTGTCTCATCCATATTAGTCATTTGTATACAATTACTTCATATAAATGCGGTTGAGGAATCTACAAGCTCAATTTTAGAATTTTTTAATAAAAATATTGGTTATTCAAGAAATTTTACAATGCAATATATTCAAATGGAGCTCAAATTACAAGATACTTGCGAGTTTGAAAACTTGAAAAATGCCTATTCGATTGTTCTTGGGGTATACATATAATGTAGACCTTAAGTTTTGCCCCATAACCTTATCATGTTGGTGGAAGAGGCTTTGAAAGGCCAAAATTTGCCTCTCTATCAATATTTTCAAGAGTGACATATTGTGGTTATAGTGCATGTTTGGTGTAAGAACTAAGTTGTAAAGCTTAAGTTTTTGGTATAACAAGTGTTTGTGTATACAAATTGCTTTAAAACTATGCAAAAACTTATTTTGATAAAAAGTTATAGCCATTTTATGAAAATTGTGTAAAACTGCTAATTTTTTATTATTTTTTCATCTTAAAACTTATCGCCCTAATCTTGATATTGTATAGATTTTTACATAAACAAAATTTGATTGTCTTTTTCACCTCATAATTGACCCAAGGTATGAGCATCACCTATAAATCTTGTTTCTAAATTCACTAAACAATTATGACAAATTCAGGACACTCTAGTATCTCAAGACACTTGAGTGTCCAATTACAAAACTAGTGTCAAGAAAAGATGGAACTCTCACTTGCAACATGTAAACAAAACAATCAATAATAACTTTTGTATATCTTTAGCAGGTGTCAGTGAGCCCATCAGTTGTTATGCTTGTCAAATTAAAAAACACTTAAGACTAACTACAACTCTAGATAATACAGATCTTTTGTGATACGAAGTGCTTGATATAGAACCTACTTTATTTAAGATTATACAACAAGAGGTAATCACTACCTCTTTATGCATGTTGAGGTTCTGCATGTTGAGGTTCCAACATTTTTTTTAAGTATGCTTTGTATTTCATGTTTTTTTGTCATATAAACACACAAAGATGTATTGCAATAGTAAGAGAGCTAAACATATTCGCCAGTCAAAAATCCACAACACTCATATTCTTGTCCAAGCAAAATATAGTTCATTTGTTCAAAACCTTTAATTTAAAATGCCCCAAGTAAAAAGGTACGCATGTATGTATGACATTATGTTTGAATGTGTTTTTGTGTGTGCATGCCATTACTGGATGAGTGTTACATGAATGGTAAATATATGAATGATATCGTGTGTGTGTGTGTGTGTGTGTGTGTGTGTGTGTGTGTGTGTGTGTGTGTGTGTGTGTGTGTGTGTGTGTGTTTTGGAGTATTAATCTATATATTTTATTCACAATTTGAACAATACATTCAAAAAGAGGCATGACAAAGATTAATAAAAGTGAATACATACATATATTTTACCAAAAAAAACTATGTACATTTGAAATGGAGTTTTGATGTTTTATACATCTAAGAAATAAAAATGAAGTAGCAACCGTAGAAGAAGTATCCCTGCCAAAAATTGTTCGAACAGCACTCGAATTCAACGATAAAATAAGTCAAAATCCTTACCTGCAACCATCATGTAAACAATAAAATCATTAACATTTTTGTTTAGGCACGGAATGCAGGTATAGGATGGACCCGACAAATGTTATCCATGCCCCTCTTCTCCATGCATTCAAAAATTGTTTCAAGAAGATAGTAACTTCTTGTCTAGACCCATAAGAGCTAATGGTTGGAAAGATTAGAAACTCTAATGATGTGTATACAGACTTTGTCTATGGAATACTTCAACCAAGTCTAAGGGCAGGGATAAACTCTATCTTTTATAGCTTATGAAGCGGGGCAAAATGGCTTATTGTCGGGCATAGCCAATTGATAGATGTAGTACTTTATTGACAACAACCATGGTTAAACACCATCTTATAAATTGCAAAATTAATAAATGTATGCAATCTATTCAAAGTCGTTTTTTGAGCCAAAATGTTACCGGCTAGAAAGAGGGGAAACTCTAATTATTTGTAAACAAAATATTGTTGTGAAACAATTCAAATACCATTAATTGGTATTAAAAATATGAAGCAGTGCTCTTTTGCCTAGTTTTTGGCAAAATGTTTAGCTAGAAAATTACTTCTAATATGCTAAAAAATGGAGTTATTGCTTTATTTGCTTGACGATCTTTCCTGTAAGCAAAGATTTAAATTTCTTAAACAAAAACAGCTTATAAAAATTATCTACTATTAAGACAACCTGCAACTAATTCAAAGTTGACCTCCAAAATAACAAGATTGAGGCGAAAAGAGGTTATATATTCCCCACTTTTTTTTCATTGTGTTATTTTTTCTGCAGTGTTTAAAGAAAAAACATGTACGAGTTTGAAAAGAAAATAAATGGGCAATTTTTGCTTTTAACAAAAAACATGTTTTATAAGTAAGAATGCATAATCGCATTTTGTTAAAAGAGGTTAATGTTGGATAAGCTTTGTAAAGAGAAAAAAATGGACAATAACCTGGGAGGTTGAGGACGATGTGATGTTATCAAAGGTAATTGAGGTTTTCACCATGTGTATGAAGTAGTTTTGTGTTACCGCCTTTCTTCTAAGATGGTGGTATGTAGTGCGAAGTTTAGCAGACTAAGCATGTGCGTGACACTTAGTTTATTGTAAACTTCTCAAGCCATAACTTGTTGTGAATCACTAAATACAAAATATTATTGATGTTTTATGCTAAAACGTATGCACTAAGTGATCGTGTATTAAAGATGCAGAGGTGTTCTCAACAAAAGCGCATTTAGAGGCTCGCAACGTATGTAGTTGGAGAGCGTAAAATAGCTGTAGCTCTTTATATAATGCAGTAGTGTGTGTGTGTGTGTGTGTGTGTGCACGCACGTGTGTGTGTGTGTGTGTGTGTAACTTCAGCAATGCAGCTCGGTTAGTACATGGGTTCGTCAGCGCCAAGAGTTTTTTATGCGAGCCTCCAAGAGCAATTTTTTCTACAGCGTGGCCATTATCAAATTGCCCATTTTTATCATTTTTTATCATTTTGGAGAGTGTTATTTATCCACCTTTCTATATTAAGATGAAATTAGGAGTGTTTTAGATTCACCCTTAAAGGAACGTATAAGGTAAGACCCATAGTAGTAACCCACAAGACATTTATAACCATCAATTTCATTATGCATAGTATTGACCAAACACCACTACCCACTCACCATTATCACAAGTACCTGTCGAAAAGTAATATACGCACAAGGATAGGGAACTTTTTTGTGGACCCGACTTTGGAACCTTTTCACATGCATATGAGCAGGTTTAACTCTAATTTTGAGAGGGATAATTATACTAAAAATCTTATATTATAACTGAAAAATTCCATAATTTTGAAATGGCTTGAGAACCTTTTTGCCCAAATTTGAACCGGCCATTTTTTACCGTGAAAAGGCTTTGGATAGAGCGAACCTATCTTTTCTCGAGTCTTGTTTCCGGGGAATGATTGTCAAAGGTGAACATAGAGTTACATTTGGCTAGAATAAAGTGTCAAGGTATAGTTAGTAGGAGAAGTTTAAATTAAACCCAGGCAGGTAAATTATAATAGGTTTTATGAGATTGAAGAGATTTTACAAGAAAAAGAAGTGCCAAGGTGCTGTTAGTGACGGTAAGTCTAAGTTAAATATTTTGTCAAAAGATCATCTGTGCGTGTGTGCTCCTAGTTTTAGAGTTAAAAACTAAATGTAATAGTAGGATCTATCAGAATGTGTGTGTGTGTGTTCTCACCCAAATCCAGGCACACTTACTCTATGAGGCAGTAGACCCATAGAGTGGACCCTACTGCCTCATCATATTGATGATAGTATTTTGATTGGCCTTAGTTCCAGGCCATTCATTTTTATTAAGAGATTGGATAATGGCTTTCAATATTTTATGCTTTAGAAACCCATTGTGCATAAATTTGTTTACTAGTTTAGAGATTTCTTCAAATGCAATGAAGGAAGTACTAGAAGAGTACATAATAAGGTATAAAATTCTTAAGCAGGTATCAATCGCGTCTTTATATGGGTGATTACTTTTCTCTTTGATAAATTCAATAGTAATAAATTGAAATTTATCTATTTTCCAACTATATCTTGTTGTAAAGTCCCCTGTAAATGGTTCAAGTAACATGATTTTTAATGTAAGATAAGTTGTACTAGTTGTGAAGGGTTTTCCATCTAATGAAATAATGGTGTCATAAGTATCTTCTATTTTAAGCATATCTAAGGGATAGATGTTAATAAGCTTCTCTTTAAAAAATTTATCGTTCAAACTGAGAATATCGTCCATAAATCTTGTAGTATGTGTAAATTGTGTGAGTTTTTTATGTGTCTCAGAGCTATGTAATTGTTTGATATACCATTTGTATTCAAAGTAAGCTAAATAAAGTTTATATATAGTACTGGTGACTAGGAGAATCCCATAGGAACCCCTTTTGTTGTTTAAAATATTTTTTTCCAAGTTGGATAAAACTATTACTGAGTAGCCAATGAAGGTGAATTATTAAACTAATTTGATTAAAATGAAGAGGGGTAGTGTGCGTATATTTTTTAACCCAAGTTGGTTCTTTGATGAGGGAGATAGTAAAATAATGGCTTTTTGCTCTATTTCTAAAGGCAAGATCAATCAGCTCTTCTAAGACCAAGAGCAAGCCGTAAGGTCCAAAAATGGGAATGTTTTCGTAGCATTGTGTAATGTTTGCCGTATATACATGTGTAATATGTTCTGGGAGGTTTAGGAATAGTCCCATACTATTCTTAATAATCCACAATGGATTGTGATTGATCCCTAGAAACTTGCGAGTGGTTTTTTGTCTAGTTGCACAATGGAGTTCTAGTTCAATTAGAATCAAATTAAGACATTTGGTTAGGCAGTCCGTAATTTTAGTATAGATTCCATTGGAGGCACCCGAGATCCATCTAAACATATGTTTTTGTACTTTGTAAGTGGAAAAATGTACAGGTAGTTTTTTGTTATTTGTATTGTAACCAATTTCTTGAAGTTGAGATATAAGTAGGTTCCCAATATCTACTGGCTTAAGGACAGAAATGGAGAATTTATCCCCATTCAATCTTTTTAGTGCAGCTAAACGCACCAATTGTTTACAAATAATTGAAGTTGTATTCCCAGTCTTGTCTAGTCCCACAATAAAGAATTCAAATGCTAGATCCTTGATGTTTATGATTATATCAATAGTAAACCAAGTAGTTTCTGTACTAAGCCATTGTGGGTTCATGTTACCTACTTTGTTTGAAAAGTTATGAAAAAGTAGTTGAGAAAGGGTGTGGATCATTGCTGACTCCAGTTGGAGTTTATTAACCAAGTCGGTTAAGCAGTTAAGAAGGGCAGTAAAAGTTGAGTGAGTGTGAGTGGTGGTAAGGGAATATGATTCAATCCTTTGTTCAGTAGTGTACGAATCTCATGATCCTCGCAAATGTCTAAGTTTGAAGTACAAATGTGTGAGCCAAACTTTTCAAATTGTGATGTATAGTCTGTATAATCATCACAATTACACGTAGCGGTATCGTGTAATCTTTAAAAGTCAGTATTGTAAAACCAATTTTTCAGTGGATATGTGTATTTCCATCCAAACAAAACAGAATCAAGTAGAGAAGTATTACCAAAGTGTTGATGAAATATTTTCAAAAAAATGGACTTAGGTGTGTATAATTCTAAAATTTTGTTAGCAAAAAGACAATGCACAAAAATTTGGTTCTGAGCCTCCTTCTTTTTATTCAAGATCTTCTTGCCCGCCATATTGGTAGAAACCTAAAAATATTACAATCACATATCAAGAAGACGTTTTACAAGAAGATTTTTGGCTCTATCTCTACCGGTATAGCTTTTAGTTTTACCTCTACCAAAGTTAGAACTAGAAGTAGTAGAGGGAGTTAAAAAAGAAGTAAGCAAATTAGGAGCTAAAGAAATAGGTCATTTTAGGGATGGGATAAATTCTTTTTTCATATTAGGTTTAAGCAGACTGAGAGGAGTCTTTACTCCTTTGTAGTTGCTATAGGATGTTAGAAAGGTTCCAAGTTCATCTTCTTTAAGCTCTTTGAGAACTTCAAGCATCATGTTGTGGAATTCAATGAAAGCAATTTGAGCTAAAACCAAGTTACAAGCTTGTCTACCCAGCCATGAACCTATTAATGATAAGTGAAATTATGCAGCTTTGTCTAGGAATAATAATTCCAGGTGATTAAGAATGTACCAGACTACGCGATCAAACCAAATTATGATTGATTCGCATGCTGCTTTGTTGTCAAGGAACTTGCAGGCACATTTGATATAGGGCCTGTAAATGTTCCAAATAGAATCTGAATAGTAGTCTGCATTTGGCTTAGAGAAAGTAATAATAGCCTTTGTGCGCACATAAATCCCAGTATTAGCAGAGCATTTTGCGGGATCCAAAAAGATCATGGTAAAGGGAGCATTGATTAACTCTCCTTTATCCAAAAATTGGATACCTTTAAGAATAAAAACCTTACATTCATCCATGCAGGCAATAGGCAAATTAGCTAAGAAATTCCAAGATTCAAGTAAGATAGGCACCTAAAAGCCTTTGTCGGGAAGGGTCCAAAGTTGATTGTCCACTCTTGCACCTTCAATCTCTACTTGTTTTGAAGGAATAAATGGGAAGCATTTTGACACTTTAGGAACCGTTTTGAAATCCTAATTATTGTAATGCTTGACTAGGTTTGTTATTGGTCATGTTGTTATGTTGGATGCAAAAAGCCAAGAGACATCTTCAAGTGCGTTAGTGCTTCATAGCAATTGCAAGAGCTCCAAATACTGTGGCCCAGCATGAAGGGAGTTGTCATTGATATTGACCCCGAGTTTTTGGTGATTGAAGGCAAGGTGTATACTCTCACTAGTGCACTTATAGCTCTTGGGGCTGATGCAAGCATCTTGAACATAAGAGATGAGGTGGATCGTCTCGAGGCATGTGTCATTACATTCATCTGCAAGCTTGACAATAAGTGTGAATTTGGGAGATAGATATAGGGATTGCATTGGTACATTCATAGGTGTATAAATTTATAGCAAATGAAAAAGGTGGAGAGCCAGATGTGGTTGGGTTGGTCAATTTTGCTCTTGGAAGTTTATTCTTTCATGGTGTTCTTTTGTCATGGTAGTCCTTTTGTTTATGTGGTAGTGCCCTAGGTACTTAACATGGTAGTCTCTAAAAGAGTGGACTCACTAAGCGAGCATAAGTCATGTTGAAAATTCATAACAGCTTCCAGTATCGTCGGATTGCGACTGAAGATACTGCTTGTTACATTAGCAGTAGGAGTAGCCAATGTAGTAATGAAGGCTGGGTTGAGTCCACATAACTTTTTAAGAAAATTGGTTAACTCTACACTAGAGGAGGAAAAGGTAGCAAGGGATTGTGTGTGCAATTTTTGAAGCAGAGGAAGTTGATTTAATTCCTCTTCTAAGAATTTAAGTCCTTCCTTCTTGTTTTTAACCAGAGCTGTTAAGAGTTTGATCCAATCGTTAAATGAAAGAAGTTACAGTAAAGAACCATGAGGATAATTCTCTAAATTTGTTGATCCAATAATAAGTTTAGATGCAATTGCATCTTCAATGCAACGTAGAACATAAATACTCACTTTAGAGGAAGCAAGCTCGACAGGAAATTCCAACCCAAGGGCAAAGGAGTCAGTCTAAAAAATAGATAAATCATCATAAATTAGAGGAAAGTAGAAAGAAAGCTTAAAAAAGGTTTTTACAACCAAATTTTAATATTTTTTGCTAGCTCTACCAAGGAAAGGTCTGTATATATTTGCAGGAAACATCAAAGGACGCCTAAGGGTATGTTTGTACAAATTGGCACGAGACATTCTCAACTTTTTGTTGATATCTTCTATATTTTTTGGGGAGTTAACAATCCGCATTCGAGCAGTATATTTGTAGGGTTGAGATACCTGGCAAAAAGTGAATGAAAAATTAAAGAGCTAATACATACAATCTTTAAAGCAGTCAATCAGAGGATATAATAACTGTGTGTATGTATCCCGATTAGATAATCAGGTCAAAACCTAATAATCTAATTTTTATGTGTCTTTGCCATACTCTTGGTCATGAATTAATAAAGCAATTTATATTCTTGTGCCTATGTGTGTGTGTGTTGGAGTATTAATCTATATACTTTATTCACAATTTGAACAGTATATTCAAAAAGAGACATGACAAAGATTAATAGAATTGAATACATACATTTTTTTTACCAAAAAAAACTATGTACAATTGAAATGGAGTTTTGATGTTTTATTACATCTAAGAAATAAGAATGAAGTAGCAATAGTAGAAGAAGTATCCTTGCCAAAAATTGTTCGAACAACACTTGAATTCAACGATAAAATCAGCCGAAATCCTTACCTACAAACAAAAAAATCGTTAGCATTTTTGTTTAGGAAAGTAAGAATAGGACGAACCCGGCAGTTGTTATCAATGTCCCTCTTATCCATGCATTCAGAAAATGTTTGAAGAAGATAGTAAACTTCTTGTTTAAACCCATAAGAGCTAATGGTTGGAAAGATTAGAAACTCTAATGATGTGTACATAGACTTTGTCTATGGAATACTTCAAACCAAGTCTAAGGGCAGGGATAAACTCTATCTTTTTTAGCTTGAAGCGGGGCAAAATGGCTTATTGTCGGGCATAGCCAATTGATAGATGATTGAAGTATTCGTGATTATGGGTTATACTTTTAAAAGAGTTTAAAGTTTTTTTTGCTTGACTAACATATTTTAGTACTTTATTTACAACAACCATGGTTAAACACCATCTTATAAATTGCTACACCAGTAAATGTATGCAATCTATTCAAAGTCGTTCTTTGAGCCAAAATGTTACCGGCTAGAAAGAGGGGAAACTCTAATTATTTGTAAACAAAACATTGTTGTGAAACAATTCAAATACCAGTAATTGGTATTAAAAATATGAAGCAATACTCTTATGCCTAGTCCCTAGCAAAATGTTTAGCTACAAAATTACTTGTAATATGCTAAAAAATGGAGTTAGTGCTTTATTTGCTTGGCGATCTTTCCTGCAAACAAAGATTTAAACGTTTTAAACAAAGCATTGTTTGAACAACTTATAAAAATTATCGACTGTTAAGACAACCTGCAACTAATTCAAAGTTGCCCTCTAAAATAACAAGATTGAGGCAAAAAAGGTTATATGTTCTCCACTTTTTCTCCTGTATGTTATTTTTTTTGCAATGTTTAAATCAAAAACATGTACAAGTCTTAAAAGCAAATAAATGGGCAATTTTTGCTTTTAACCAAAAATATGTTTTATACGTAAGAATGCATATCGCATTTTGTTAAAAGAGGTTAATGTAGGATAAGCTTTGTAAAGAGACAAAAATAGACGATAACCTGGGAGGTTGAGGCCGATGTGATGTTATCAAAGGTTATTGAAGTCTCTGCCATGTGTATGAAGTAGTTTGCGTGTTACCGCCTTTCTTCTAAGATGGTGGTATGTAGTGCGAAGTTTGGCAGACTAAGCATGTGCGTGACGCTTAGTTTATTGTAAACCTCTAAAGCAATAACTTGCTGTGAATCACTAAATACAAAATATTATTGATGCTTTATGTAAAACGTATGCAGTAAGTGAGCGTGTATTAAAGATGATGAGGCGTTCTCAACAAAAGCGCATTCAGAGGCTCACAAGGATGTAGTTGGAGAGCGTAAGATAGCTACAACTCTATATATAACGAAATTGTGTGTGTGTGTGTGTGTGTGTGTGTGTGTGTGTGTGTGTGTGAGAGAGTGACTTCAACAATGCAGCTCGGCTAGTACGTGGGTTCGTCAGTGCCAAGAGTTTTTTATGCAAGCCTCCAAGCTAGGCGGTCTTTTTTGCAGCGTGGCCATCATCAAATTCTGCCCATTTTAATCGTATTTTATCATTCTAGAGAGTGTAGGTATCCACCTTTCTATATTAAGATGAAATTGGGAGAGTTTTAGACTCACCCTTAAAGGAACGTGTAAGGTAGGACCCATAGTAGTAACCCGCAAGACAATTATAACCATCATTTTATTATGCATAGTATTACCAAACACCACTACCCACTCACCATTATCACAAGTACCCGCCAAAAAGTAATATCCGAGCAGGGCTCAAGAACATTTTTTGTGGACCCTGCCTTGGAACCTTTTCACACGCATATGAGCAGGTTTAACTCTAATTTTGAGAGGGATAATTATGCTAAAAAATCTTATAACTGAGAAAATCCATAATTTTGAAATGGCTTGAGAACCTTTTTCCCCAAATTTGAACCAGCCATTTTTCACCGTGGAAAGGCTTTGGATAGACCAAACCTATCTTTTCTGGAGTCTTGTTTCCGGGGGATAATTGTCAAAGGTGAACAGAGTTACATTTGGCTAGAATAAAGTGTCAAAGTATTGTTAGTAGGAGAAGTTTAAATTAAACCCAAGCAAGTTAGTTATAACAAGTGTGTGTGTGTGTGTGTGTGTGTGTGTGTGTGAGAGAGAGAGAGAGAGAGAGAGAGAGAGAGAGAGAGAGAGAGAGAGAGAGAGAAGGGATACTAGTAGTTATAATTACAAGTTCATGGTAATCTATTTGTTTGATCAACGACAATGCTAAGACACAGCAAACTAGTGGCTTGTAAAGCAAATTGCATCAATCGGGTTCCCGCAGTATGAGCTCTAGATGGCTGATAAACTAGCCAATATGGAACAAAAACTAGCATGTGCATTGGAAAGATCAGAGATAAGTTATCATGCATAGCTGAGAGGCTGGCCAACATGGTTGGCAAGCATGTGCTTTTGACTTCTATGGTAGATTCACAGGCTAAATAATATTCCCCTCCAGATACAATGTTTTGAGATACCCCCTACCCAAAGGGCTAAAGCAAGGGAAATACAAAGGGCGATCTTACCACATGTTAAAGGCATGGGCAATGTATGAACCATTTCAATGTGCCATAACTACAAGATAAACATGAAAGACCAAGAGGAAAAAAATCCTTTAATTTATTACTATTATGTTCATGAAAAGCTTAGATGTTTGGAGTGTAAAGAGAAGTTGAGGGTTCCAAACTTATTTTGTGACATGAAGTATTTGGAAGGAGCACTTGCTCAAATTCCTCAGAGTTTCTTTGCTGAATGTGACAACATTGGAGCCATTGTCAGTTGTCTGCTATGAAAAGTGCATATTTGCATTACTGTGATATGTATGACAGATAGTGCGTCTACCCATCTTTGGTGGGTGGAGCAAGCAAATGTATCGAAAATAATGCAACTTCTAGCGGTCCATATACCAACATAGATGGCATATATCTTGGTTGATTTCGTTCAACCTCCTAGTTTACCGCATGAACTCAAACCAATCATGAGTTAAGAACACAATCAATGATGGCATAGTGAACCAACAAGATGGCATGGAGAGAGAGAGAGAGAGAGAGAGAGAGAGAGAGAGAGAGAGAGAGAGAGAGTAAAATACACTACATTTATATCGCATATTAATTTGCCATGTTTTCTGCCAAGAGAAGAGAGGATGACACGCAAGGATTATACACATCCCTCAACAGTGTGCATATATAAACCAAAAAGTTATCTCGTGGGCAAGTAGCTGAGCCTCAAAATGGTATGCCATCAATTTGAAAAACATTCCAATCTCCTCTACCTAAGCTCGCGCAAAACTTCAACCCTGATTGATATTTCTTGTCCATGCCAAAACTAGTTTCTGACACTAATTCAAAAGTTGAATTTTGATCAGCTGCCTAAGCAACTTTCATGTAACAAACACATTCAAAACTTATATTCTGATTGAAAGACATTGGCAAAGAACGAAAGAAATAAAGTTTTTATTAACGTCTTTAACAGGCCAAACTCGACCTATAAGACAAATCGATGCACATCTGGGGTGTACACTGAGTAAAGAATATAAGACAGATTGAGTTATTAAAAACAATAAACTGTTACTAAAACTAGGGGTTGGATAATCCCCAGCTATAGGTATCTTACTCTCCTGGTAACAATACATATTTGAACGCTTCTGTCAGAAGCATTTTCAACAATCATCTTTGCATTTTGAGCATTCCATATGATGCTAAAATTAAGAGACCACCATCTCTGGCTCTTGTCGATGCCACCAATTTCCTTTTATAGAAAACAATCCAATTGTCAGCATTTAGAGGCACAAAGCTATTTAGATCGTGTATCCTTTGACAAAAAACCCTTAAAATAATGTGTTATTGGAAATGCAGGAAGCAAAAAATTATTTCATTGAGCTCATTTGAAAAGGTAGATCAATTTACACAGTCAAACTCAACATAGGTACATTTCCTATTGTCTTTTGAAGTTACCGCATCTCCAGTGAATAGCCCAATGTGTTTCCAGTTTATTATTTGTCTTTTAGGTATTTATTTTACTTATTTGTCAAGATTCTAGGTAGGGTGAGGGGAGGACTTACAGCCCCCAAGCTAGTATTTAAGAAACACCTAGCCCCCATTATATCATCGTCTATTTCATTGCCCAATTGGTTGGTTCAGCACTCTCTCTCTCTCTCTCTCTCTCTCTCTCTCTCTCTCTCAGCCTTTTGTGCGAGAGCATGGGGTAAAGTTAGAGATCAGACGACACTCATCTTCTTTGATCCAGGTGCCAAAGCAAACTTTATCTCACCTGAGTTAGCTATGAAGTTGGGCATTAGAGCTGAAGAGATGGGGTACACAACAGAGGCAAGGTTGGCATGTCCTGGCTACTCAGAGTGTGTTACTCCCATTATTGGAAAGCTGCGTTTTCATATTCAGTCGCATGTAGACACAGAAGAATTTTATATCATGCCATTGGAAGGGTGCGATGCGCTACTTGGAATTTCGTGGATGTTCAGAGTACATGGTGTGTTGGATGCCTTCGGCAAGGCGATCACCCTTCAGCATAGGGACAAAACTCATGTTTTGGATGTAAAGCTCAAAGGGGAGTCTCTCCCTATTGTATCTGCTTCGGCTATCACTTATGTAATAAAGAATCATCTTTCTGTGTACTTGATTTCTGCACGTGATGTCTCAGATAATTGTCAATCAAATGTCAGCATTTTTGCAAGAGTTTAGTGACTGTTTTTCTGATTCATTACCGTCGCAATTGCCGCCAAAGGGACCCGAGGATCATCGGATAGATTTGGTGTCAGGTGTAGCCCACCAAATAGACCTCCCAATAGGGTTAGCGAGGCGTAGCAGAAAGAGATTATGGGCCACGTAGAGGAGCTATTAGAGAAGGGGCTGATTCAGCCTAGTTCTTTACCCCTTTGCTCCCTAGTGCTACTAGTGCAGAAAAAGGATGGCTCATGGCGCATGTGTATTGATTACCGTGCGCTGAATAAGAATACCATCAAGAATAGGTTTCCTATTCCTAGGATTGATGATATTCTCGATCGTTTAGAGGATGCTGCCATGATAGACCTTAAGTGTGGGTACCGTTAGATTCGTATAAGGCCAGAGGATGTGCACAAGACTACGTTTAGAACGACATTTGGTCTTTAGAGTTTCTAGTGATGCCGTTTGGGCTAACAAATTCTCCTGCCACGTTAAACAAATGATGGACCAGATTTTCCGCTCGCATCAACAGTTTGTTGGGACGTTCTTCGATGACATGATAGTCTATTCGAAGAATGAAGAGGAGCATAGACGTCACTTAACCATGTGTTCGAAGAGCTGCGTAGTCACAGGCTACTTGTCAATCCTAAGAAAAGTGAATTCTTCCTGGAAAAGATCCACTTTCTTGGCCACAGTCTCTCAAAGGATCAAAGGATGGTGTCGGAATGGATCCCGCAAAGGTCGAAGCTATTAAGACATGGCCAGACTTGAAGACTGTGCACGATGTCAGAAACTTCTTGGGATTGTGTTCCTACTATAGAAGATTTTGCAGAGATAGCATCACCTCTTCACGCTTTGCAAAAGAAAGAGGTCACTTTCAGATGGACCCAAAAAGAGATTTCAGCTTTAATCTCTCAAAGGAAAAGTTGACTTCTGATCCAATAATTGTTTTGCCAGATCTCAGGAAGTCATTTGTGGTCCAGTGTGACGCGTGTGGCAGTAGCATCGAAGTAGTGCTAATGCAAGATGAATGGGTAGTAGCTTATGAAAGCCGAATTTTGCAAGGGCCAGAGAAGACTATGCAAGTCTATGAGAAAGAGCTCTTGGCCGTGATTCATGCGCTTTCTAGTTGGAAGCGCTACCTTTTAGGTGTTGATTTTGTTGTCCAAACAGATCATCAGACCTTGCGATACTTCTTGACGCAGTCAAAGTTATCCAAAAAGCATGTGCGATGGGTAAACATTCTTTCTATGTTCCACTTCCAGATTATGCATGTGGAAGGCAAGAAGAATGTTGTGGTTGATGCGTTATCAAGGAAGCCACAAATTTCAGCTGTGTCAATTCCTTATCATCATGAACTCGATGACATGAAGGAACAGAACAGTATGCTACTGATGAAGATTTTGCAAGGATCTTTGAACAGTTACAAGAGGGGAAACATCATGAGCACTATCTCCTCAAAGATGATATTATGATGATGCATGGCAGACTTTGTGTCACTATGCCATTGCGACATAAGGTCATGGAAGAGAGACATGTCCCACCGTATGCAGGGCATCGTGGTATTGATGCGACAGTAAAAGCGGTAGACATTCTTGTCACGTGCACATCTAACCCTATGTGCATGTGGACAAGCTACTTCATGACAAGGTTTCAATTCAACTTAGGAGTGTTCTGGCACCTTTGTGAGTCTATTCGCAAACCGTCCATGTCCAAACACTTAAGAGTAGTTGCATTTCATCTGGTTGCACACAAGTATGTTCATCAGCGTTACCATCAGATTCCATCAGGAGCATTTTACAGTGCACAAAACCTAATTTCCCTATTTTAGCCATTTTTTACTTATTATTATTAAGTGACATTGTTGGGAAACTGGTTAGGGCAATTTGGCGAAGCAGATATATAAGAAAAGCTAGCGCTAGTAGTTTCTGGCAGAAGAGGCAGCAGGTACCAAGCATCTCGCACTGCACCTTCTCAACAAGACTCCTGGCAATACAACCTAGCGTTTCCAGCCATCAAGAACAGCCCAACGTTTTCAGCATTTTGCAGATCAGCCCCAGTGTTTTGTAGATTGCAGATCATGCCTAGCAATAGCAGATCACAGCAGATTTCCTAGCGTTTTTACAGCAAGACAGCAGATCAGCCTAGCGTTTTTGGAATAGCTAATCAGCCTAGCGTTTTGCAGATTCCCAGCGATAGGAGTATCATTGCATCAGCGTTTTACATTTTCAGCAGTCAGACTCCGTACTGCAGCCCCCAAACCTCGCAGATCTCACCTTTCCGCAGTAGATCCTCGCTGCACGGTCAGATCAGCCAAAGTTTGCAAATTCAGCCCGCTATTCACAGATTTCAGCATTTGCATTTTCAGCACGTGGTCATCGCCGTCGTCACCGACATAGAGTCAGAATTTAGAAGATTTGTGTATTTCAGCCCTTAGTGTTTTCAGTTTTCAGCCCGTCTCGTCGCCGTCTTAATTGTCGTCGACATCGTCGGTAAGTCCATTGCATTCTAGAGATTTGTGCAATCAATAGTAGACCGCTCTCGCCATAGAGAGTGGGGCCTTTGGCGGAGGCTATCTCTCAATCTCAGCACCTTCATTCACAGTGTTTACCACTTTGTTTGTGATCACTTGCACTCTCTCACTAAAGGAACGGAAGGCTCTCCCTTCCGTAAGTAAAAGGAACCCTTGAGCACAGTTCGGAGCACTCATCTTGGAGCAAAGTTCAACATTCACTTCCGCTGCACCTTACATTGGTATCTTTGCTTTGGCAGTGTTTTGTATCACTCAAGGAAAGAACCACAAGATTTTTTTTTTGCTTGTTGCGGTCGCACGTAACCCAAGTCCACTTGGGCGTGTCGATTCCTAATTGTGTTTTTGAAGAGTGACAGGAAACCCAAGAAAGAAGAGCTTGTCCAACCTCCCCTTGTTTCTCTTTTCACTCATTGAGAGCGGACCGCGTGCACTTAGCGGCCGGCCAATCGACGTGAGGTGGGAAAAAGCAACCTTGGTGTGAGCGCAAGGCCACCAAGGGGTGCGCCCGCGGGAAAGAGAAGAGCTCGGGTAAGAGAAGATCCTTCTCTAACACAGATTGCAAGCTAAAGAAAGAACCCAAGAACCACAAGAACCCAAGTTCCTCATAAACTTAAGAACCCAAGACTTCAGTGTATGGTCATCACCCGAAGCGGAATAGATACTTCGCATGGAGGTGATGAGCATGGAAGTGGCGACGAAGAATTTTCCCCACCAGGAGGTTTTTCCAACCCTCCCCCTTCCCCATCTACGCCAAGGATTACACCAAATCCTATGGAGGCTTTGGTCAAGACGATGATGGACATGATGTTACAGCAAGAAGCGCAACACGCCACCTTGGAGCACGTGCGCGAGAGAAAGAAAAGCAGCCTTGGATCGCGAGTGTGAGCAAGCACGCTTAGCGGCCGAGGAAAGAAAGGCAGAATTGGATCGCGAGCGCAAAGAAAGACAGTTAGCCTTGGAGCGTGAGCGTGAGCAAGCACGCTTGGCGGCCGAAGAAAGGAAGGCGGCTATTGAGCTTGAGCGTGAGCAAACACGCGAAGCCCAACGTATAGCGGACGAAGACAAACAAGCGGCCTTGGAGTTTAAGAGCGTGAAGCGCAGAGAGACCAACGCATGCAACGGTTGGTCCTACATGCACTCACCTCAATTGGACCGACTTCCAAGACAAGCTCAAGGCGCGGTTTATGCCACCCTAGAACCTAGAACGATTGAAGGACCATTAGCGCGGTCTCAAGCAAAATGGTATGCTAGTTATGTCTTTCTCTATTCGTGTTTTGCAGCTCGGCACCCAATTACGCAAATCGGATGCTGAGCGCAAGGAGGCATTCCTTTATGGATTGGACGAGTATATCAAGTTTGATGTTGAGGTACTCGATCTAATCGATCTCAACAAGGCGGTAGCAATTACTCTCTCCCAAGAGATGAAGCACAACAAGGGAAAGCCTAAGGAGAACAAGTCGTCTCAAAGTACCTCTCAAACTTCTCAGAACCCTCAGAATGGTAAGAACGGTAAGAATGGTAACTCTTCTAACCAATCTTCCTCTAGTCTCTCAGAAAAGGACTCACAAAATGAATCTAAGGGTAAAGCTAACACAATTGCTAAACCTAGATGAAGAAGCAGCACAAGGAATTTTAGGAGAATACATCACGTCAGAAGAAGAAAGCATCTATTCTAAGGAAGGTCGATGTTATCATTGTCACGTCAACACATAAAAAGAATATGTCCTAAGATTGAATCTAGTGAATCTAAAGAACCGACAGAACCGACATCCTCTGTTAATCCCATAAATGAGAACGCGAGAACGCGAGATTTGCCACAGTTGATTGATTTCAATAAAAAAGGTCAAGATTCGACCCCATTTTTTGTGTGTGCTTGATGCACTCCGTCACTTTGTTCATCTGCATTGCATGCAGAGTTTTTTCGAAAGAATAGTCTTTTTCCAGTCACTCTACATGGAATGGATATGTTCATGTATTTGTATTGGAAGTGGTTTCAGGAAATTTCCTCCTCGGAAATTCTTGAAGAAGGTAAATCCACGACTATAGCCAAAGTTGGGGCTTTGACGCAGCCACAAATGACTTTGTGTCGCTTTCGGTGCGGCCCAAAGAAGCAAGCGTTGCAGACCTTTATGAAGTTCATGCATGTGGATAAGCTACTTCATGACAAGGGTTCAGTTCAGCTTAGGAAGTGTTCTATTACCTTTGTGAGTCTCTTCGCAGACCGTGCATATCCAGATACTTAGAGTAGTTTCATTTTCTTTGGTTGCACACAGCATGATCATCAACATTACCATCACATTCCATCAGGAGCATTTTACAGTGCACAAAACCTATTTTCCCTATTTTAGCCATTTTTCACTTACTATTATTAAGTGACTATTGGGAAATTGGGTAGGGCAATTTGACCAAGCAGATACACAAGAAAAGCTAGCACTAGCAATTTCTGGCAGAAGAGGCAGCAGTTGTAACAGACTTGGACACTCCAAGTCAAGAATCAACCGCGACAGCACCAAATAACCACTTCAAAACAAGTCACACATCACAATAGATGTACACTGGCCCGGCGGAGTTCCGTGCCTAGAGATATTGGCCCCAAAGACTGGCGCCCCTTTCGGTATTTCTTTTTATATTAATCAAATCAAAGTACAAGAGAGTGGCTAGGGTTTCACTCTCAGACTTTGCGTCCAGATGCTCTGAGAAGTGAAGCCCTCACCACTTATTTAAAGATACAAGGGATGTCCAAAAGCAGAGCCCCAAAAGCTTTTAAAATAAAAAGCATCAGTTCTCTCTCTTAGAGAGTCTTTTCTCTTTTTTTAATTAAAAAAAAAGCAAAATTCGCGTCGCTCATCATTTCAAAAAAAAAAAAAAAAGCCTCCGCGATTTCCGGAAATTAGGGTTTCTGGCAAAAATTAGGGTTTGCAGGAATTTTAGGGTTTTTGGCAGAAATTAGGGTTTCTGTTGTCCGTAGCCACGTCATCACTTTGTGACATACCCCCCTCTTGAAAGCATGGTAATCGACCGCGATTACGCCGACAAAACCGACAAAAGCCATAAACCGTCTTAGCAGACACTGACTGTTAGTACCTATGTACTAGGAACACACATCTAGCACATATACAAAATCGACAGTCACATGACACGACATCACAGGACATCACATGACATTCAACATTCATTCGGATCTTAGACCATGATTTATCGGCAATGTAGCTAGCAATCACATCTAGGTCCAATCGGGACCTCATCGATGTCCGATTGACTAACCCCTATTGCAACCATGTCTATTCGAGATCAATCAGACCAAAATGCTGTAGTCATTTCCGCTATCAATTCCTGCACTCACAAGAAGTCAAGAACAAATACACCTTTCCACGGACGAGAGGCCCGCTACTGCTGCTCGCCCCCCCCCCCCTTCGTTGTTGCGCCATCGCTCTCCTCCCCCCCCCTCCCGCCCCCCGCTGCCCCCCCACCCCTTTCAGCCCCTGCGCATTGCCTCTCAACCCACCCGCTGCCCCCCCCAATCTGCGCGCGCTGCCCCATTAGCTGCCGCAGCCCGCTGCCCCCCCCCCCTGTCTGCGCGCTGCCCCTTAGCTGCCGCAGCCCGCTGCCCTCCTCTCGCTCTGCCTTCCCCGCTCCATCCCCCCCGCTCGCTGCTGCTTGTGCACCCGCACATTGCACGGCTGCCCTCTTCGCCCTCGCTGTCTCCTCATCACCCCCCCCCCCCCATCCTCTTCGCTCCCGAAGGCCCTCTGCACCTGGCTCGGCAGCACTCTCTCTTCGGAAAAGTGCCTGGCTGACTTGTTTGCAGGTTTCTTCTTCGACGCCCGCTTCTTCGACTCAGCAGTAGACACAGATGGAGGCTCCAGCTTCACCTCAGAGGGACTCGCCTGAAGCCCCCTCACCCGACCCCGCTGAGCCCACCATTCGACTTGCTCTTACGCCGGCAGAGCAAGCGAGCCTTGCCACAGAGGTAGAACACTTGCAGGCGACTTCTGTCATCTGCAAGGTTCTCAGCACTCGTCCCAGCAGAGGAGAGCTGCAAGACCTTCTCTAGGCCCGCCTCCTCGCAGAGGTGGGCAAGATCTTGGATGTCCAGATTCTCGGACGAGGGTACTACCAGATTGAGTTCGAGACTTCCGAGATGGCCTCCAAGGTCATAGCTATGAATCCATTGGCCATCCGAGCATCACGCGCCCACTTTCGACAGTGGCGACATGGTTTTGACCCGTCTTCGGATGTGCTAGTAGAGGAGGCGGACATCCCTATCTCAGTCTGCTTTCCGGGTTTACGGAGGGAGTACCTTCTACTTCTCTCCAGGATTGGCTCCGCCATCGGAACTCTCCTGGAGACACCTCGTACGGCAGCATCAGTAGCTGCCAAGGCCGTGGCATCCCTTCAGTTCGAGTTTTGGTCAGAGATACCCACACGCTCCCGAAGGTCATCCTTCTGCCTCGAGTGAGTGGGGGTTGGTTTAGACAGAGTGTGGAGTACTCAGGTCTCCCGAACCAGTGCTTCATTTGCAGACAGATGGGCCACCTAGCGAAGGCCTGTCCACGGAGGAGACCACGACCCGCACCCCAGCCTCAGCCCCAGCCTGCAAAGGCTCGGCCGCAGCCACAGCCAGCGACACAGAGCACAGATTCAGCGCCACCCTCTGAGCCTGGGGCTCCAGCGGAGGAGGGGTGGTAGCAAGCCCGTGGCCGTCGACGCCAGGGGCCACAGCGACAGCTTGGCACTCAGAGTGGCCCCCAGGTGCCTACTCAGCAGCAGTGGGTTCCCACGGGGAACCGCTTTGGTCCTCTTGAGCAGGAGGAGCCCCCTACGCCAGCCAACACCTCCGCTTCACCCTCGCCAGCCGCTCCGCCTTCCGATCTCCCCTCCTCCTCATGCCCTCCCCCGCCCTCTGCTACCGCTCACTCCCCACCTCGGCCCCCCCATGTCTCTGCCGCCCCACCCCGCTTCTCCTCTCCCCCGCCCCCCCCAGCCCCTTCTCCCCCTCCTCCTGCTTCAGTACCACAGTCGGCTCAGGAGACTGGACCCTTGCCGGCGGCCAGGAGATCTCTTGGCAGCGCCTTCGCCACGAGTCGCCTAGCGAGAGAGGGTCAGCCCTTCATGCGGCCCCCACTGCAGATTCAGACATCTCCTCTTGCAGCTATCCCTCGTGGTTTGACGAGCTTTGACCTCTGACGCCGCTGGGATTTCTTCGATTACGGGTTTACTCGTTTTCTTGGCGATTCCGTAGCAGACCACGAGGCAGCCTGCTTCAGAGTCCACGCTTTGTTCCTCGCCGCTAGGGGGACAGAGGCCTTGGACTCAGCAGTTGGTTTCTCCTTCCCCCTCTGTGGCAGGACTGAGACAGAGTGGTCCCTTGACTCAGTGGTGGGATGGTTGCATACACAGGTTCTCGAGTTCTCTCACCACATGGGAGAACTTGGCGTTACAGATTTGCTGCAGACTTTGTGGCCACTGGCCAAGTTTGCGGTGACACCTCCAGATTCAGCAGGATGTAGACACATTGTGGTGTACTTTTTTGCTGATACGCAGTGTTTGCCTTGCTATGTATTCATTCATGAGGACTCCTGGACAGAGGAGGTTGCTTTACGCACGGCTCGCTCTACTTGGGCTTGGACCAGGCATTCACTGCAGTCTCGCCTATCTAGAGGACGCTCGGATGCGGATTACTCCCCATCCAAGCCTGCTTCGAAGATAGCTCGTCTTGCTGCTGCGGTAGCATCTGTTCTCTCTCGCTCCCCATGAGGATCGTCTCGTGGAACGTGCAGGGACTAGGTGGGCCCCAGTTTCAGCGACAGCGAGGCCGATTGCGTCAGGAGCTTCAGCGTTGCCTTGTGGGAGGAGAGATTGATCTCCTTATGCTTCAGGAGCACCATTTGTCTGAGAGCCGCATTCGGCGATGTGGTCAGATTTTGCGTGGACGCTATGATACCTTTTGGTCAGCTGCTTTTGGACCTGGAGGCATCCAGGGTGGGGTATGTATGACTATTGCGGACTCATTACAGCAGGCCATTGTGGGCAGAGGGATTATTGTACCAGGCAGGGCTCAGTGGATTACTATGCAGGTTCAGGGTAGCCTTGTGGGTTTCCTGAACATCTATGCGCCCAATGTGGCGAGTGCTCGTGCAGAGTTTTGGTCACAGATTGTTGAGTCTCTGCCACAGGTTGACCAGTGGTGTGTAGGAGGGGACTTCAACATGTTGGAGGACCCTTTTGACAGGATCGGAGGCAGCCATGCTACTTTGCATGGAGTCGAGTTAGCAGCTTGGGAGAGGTTTTGTATGACGTTGAGGGTCTCGGATACATGGCAGCATTCTGGCTTTGTGAGGCCTCCAGAGAGTCTTGCCTTCTCTAGATCGGACCGCAGAGTGGGAGGAGTGAATCTATCGCGCATAGATCGCTTCTACACTAGTGACCACTTCAGTGACTTGGGGGGATCAGTGGGCATCCTGGCAGGGACATCCTTCTCGGACCATGCACCAGTGATCCTCACAGTGGCAGACAGGCAGAGGAGTGGGAGCACGATGCTTCGCATCCTAGAGCGGGTCTTGTTGGACTCAGCACTCAGAGAGAGGGTCGAGGCTCTATGGACAGAGGGCATGGACAGCCAAGCTCCACCTGCGGACAGAGTGGCCTCAGGCCTAGCTCAGCTTAGCCACTTCTTTCTCCAGGAGTCTTTGGCTCGACAGGCTGCAGCGAGAGAGGAGGAGCAGCGTCTCAGACGAGGCATTGCTTCACTACAGAGGATGCAGGAGCACCATCCAGACAGTCCATGGTTGGAGGAGCAGCTACAGCAGGCTCGACACGAGCTTGCTTGCACAGAGGAGAGGCTTGTGGCGATTCCACCCAGAAGGTAATGAGTTACTCCCACGCCATGAGTTTGCCTTTCACCGACAGGCAACTCAGTGGACTCAAGTGGGTGACAGAGTGACAGGTGCTTTTTTTGAGACAGTGGGACCTCGGCACTCGCATGCCAAGGTCAATCAGTTGAGGAGACCCGATGGGTCAGTTGTTTCTGAGCCAGAGGATATGCGTGCAGTTGCTACTGACTTTTACCGTGAGCTACTGTCGGCTGAGCCCGAGTCAGAGAGACAGGATGCATGCAGGGAGCAGGTTTGGGCACAGATGCCTTGTCTTGTGACTGAGGAGATGCGGCAGAGGCTTGAGTTACCTCTTAAGCTTGAGGAGCTGCACACGGCTCTTAGGGCCCTCCCTCGTGGTAGCTGTCCAGGTGAGGATGGGCTGACTTTCAGCTTCTTCTTGGAGTACTGGGACCTGCTTGGCCCAGATCTTTGTAGTGCCTTTCAGTACATTCTGCACGCAGGAGTGATGCCGGATAGCATGAGTGAGGGCCTGATTTACCTCATTCCAAAGGAGGGTGGCTCCTTGGATGAGATTCGACAGTGGCGCCCCATCACCATTCTCAACTCAGCCTACAAAATTCTTGCCAAGGCTCTGAGTTTGAGGATTCAACCACTTTTGGAGAGCCTTATACATGGGACTCAGACAGGTTTTGTCAAGGAACGCAGTATCCTTGACAACATCTTCACTTTTTGGGAGGCTTCTGCCCTTGCACGGCTCCGTGGGGAGGACCTTGTGATTCTTCTTCTCGATTTTGAGAAGGCATACGACAGAGTTGACTGGGACTTTCTAGAGGGCACGTTACGCAGGATGGGCTTCTCAGAGGCTTGGATCAGAGGGGTGTCAGCTTTGTACAGACAAGCCCACAGTTAGGTGCTTTTGGCAGGAGGTAGAGGTGAGCGCTTCATGCTCACACGATCGGTCAGACAGGGTTGTCCTCTTGCCCCCTTTCTCTTTCTGTTCTATGCGGAGGCGATGAGCAGATTTTTGGTGTCACAGCAGGTTGGTTTGAGGGGCTTAGCACTCCCTATACGGGGAGATGAGCTTCTGGACGCTGAGTTTGCCGACGACTCAGCCTTGTACTTAGAGGGCCAGGAGGCCAATTTACACAGATGTGGGCAGGCTTTGGATACCTTCTGCTGTGCATCGGGCGCACTGATCAACTGGAGAAAGACAGTGGCTTTCTCAGTTGGTAGTGCTCCTGTGCCAGATTGGATGCCAGGAGAGGGTTTCAGGTGGATTCCTCCAGGGACTGCAGTTCGGTACTTGGGTTGTCAGGTTGGTTTGGATTTGTCCCCCGAGCAGCAGATTGCTCCTCTTCTCCTGTCAATCAGGAGAAAGCTGTTACATTGGAGCTCAGCACGGAGTATCATTGCATCAATGTTTTGCATTTTCAACAGCCAAGACTCCGTACCGCAACCCCCAAACCTCGCAGATCTCACCTTCCCGCAGCAGATCCTCGCTGCACAGTCAAATCAGCCAAAGTTTGCAGATTCAGCTCGCTATTTGCAGATTTCAGCATCTGCGTTTTCAGCGCGTCGTCGTCGCCTCGTCGTCATCACCGTCGTCAACGACATAGAGTCCAAATTCAGCAGATACAAGATTTGCACATTTTAGCCCTTGGCGTCTTCAGTTTTCAGCCCGTCTCGTCGCCGTCCTAATCGTCGTCGTCCTAATCGTCGTCGACATTGTCGGCAAGTCCATTGCATTCTAGAGATTTGTGCAATCAATAGTAGACCGCTCTCGCCATACAGAGTGGGGCCTTTGGAGGAGGGTTTGACAACATTCTGATGTCGTTTTCTTCTCTCTATCTCTCAGTCAAGGCACCTTCATTCACAGTGTTTACCACTTTGTTCGTGATCATTTGCACTCTCTCACTAAAGAAACGGAAGGCTCTCCCTTCCGTAACAAAAAAAAACCCTTGAGCACAGTTCGGAGCACTCATCTTGAGCAAAGTTCAGCATTCGCTTCCGTTGCACTTTACTATTCTTCTATTGGCCTACCTTGAGGAGAGATGTGGATGCCTTTGTGCGAGCATGCATGATATGCCAAAAGGTCAAGTTTGACAGGCAAAAGGCACCAGGGCTTGACAGGCAAAAGGCACCAAGGCTGTTACAGCCACTGCCGATTCCGAATAAGCCATGGGAAAGCATTGCTATGGATTTTATCTTTGATCTTCTAAGAACGCGAACAGGGAATGATGGTAACTGGACCATTATTTGTAGGTTCAACAAGTAGGCCCATTTTACCCCTGTTAGGAAGAAGATAAAATCTAATCAGATGGCACATTCATTCATGTGCAATGTGTTTAAGTACCATGGTATGCCACAACCGATTGTCAGTGATCGTGATCCTCGCATGACAAGTTTGTTCTGAAGAGGATTGTTTGAGAACATAGACACTACGCTCTGTTCTCCTCTTCGTTTCATCCACAAACTGATGGATAGTCAGAAGAGGCTAATTCTACTATCTTAGATCTGTTGAAATGCTATGTGTCAAATAATAAGGGCAAGTGTTTACCACTTTGTTCGTGATCATTTGCACTCTCTCACTAAAGAAACGGAAGGCTCTCCCTTCCGTAAGTAAAAAAAACCCTTGAGCACAGTTTGGAGCACTCATCTTGAGCAAAGTTCAACATTCGCTTCCGCTGCACCTTACTATTCTTCTATTGGCCTACCTTGAGGAGAGATGTGGAAGCCTTTGTGGAGCATCCATGATTTGCCAAAAGGTCAAGTTTGACATGCAAAAGGCACCAGGGCTGTTACAACCACTGCCGATTCCGAATAAGCCATGGGAAAGCATTGCTATGGATTTTATCTTTGATCTTCCAAGAACGCGAACAAGGAATGATGGTAAATGGACCATTATTTGTAGGTTCAACAAGTAGGCCCATTTTACCCCTGTTAGGAAGAAGATAAAATATGATCAGATGGCACGTTCATTCATGTGCAATGTGTTTTAAGTACCATGGTATGCCACAATCGATTGTCAGTGATCGTCATCCTCGCATGACAAGTTTGTTCTGGAGAGGATTGTTTGAGAACATAGACACTACGCTCAGTTCTCCTCTTCGTTTCATCCACAAACTGATGGACAGTCAGAAGAGGCTAATTCTACTGTCTTAGATCTGCTGAAATGCTATGTGTCAAATAATAAGGGCAAGTGGGAGCAGTATTTTTCTATGCTTAAGTATGCGTACAATAATACGGTGCATTCATTGACTGGCAAGACACCTTTCGAGATTGTTGAAGGCAGCAAAAAAGTTCCTCCCATTTTGCATACAAAGGACAAGATCTTTGAGGCAGATCGATATGTTGAGAACATGGATGAGATGTACAAGAAAATAAAGTTGCCTTGGAAAAGACTCAGGCAAAACAGAAAAAGGTTGCTGATCGTCACCGTCGTGAATTGTTGTTATCACCTAGTGATTGGGTTCTGTTAAGGTTCAAGAAGGCAAGGTTAAAGAAGATGAAGGGCAAGGAACGGTTGTTTTCTAAGCTCAGCATGCGTTACTAAAGACCTTTTCAAGTGCTTGACAAGATCAGCGATCTGGCTTACAGGCTGAAATTGCCTAATGCATGGAAGATTCATAATGCGTTTCACGTGAGTCTTCTAAGATCCTTCGTGGGTGATGTGCCAGAAGATATGCCAGATGAGGTTCAGCCAGAAGTTGAGGAACTTGATGAGATCCTGGTACCTGAGCAAGTTTTTGGCACATAAGGACACAAAAGTTAAAGGACAGGTTGCAAGATGCTACTTGGTGAAGTTCAAGAACTATCCGCCTATGGATCCAAAGTAGATGGAAGAGCATGAACTGTCAAAGTCACCAAATGTATTGCAGCTTAACCTTGAAGCCTTTGGGTTACAACCTACTTATGCCCCAACCCAACGTGTACAAAGGAGGGGTAATGATAGGGCTAGTACATCAAATGTACATATGAATTCAATGTAATAGATGGAAATGACAAAAATATGAAGGTCTCATTAAGTCATTTGTATCTATGTGTTACGACCTTTCTTGCACATACATGCGATGATAAAAGAGTGCTAACAGCACAAAATCATCAGTGGCGTGTATTTATGGTATGCAATCGTAGACGTTTGCGATTTCAAGAGGGCGGTATGTCAAGAGGACGTGGCAACTGTTAACTATATCAAACATTGTATGGCCAATGTGAACAGTAGTTTCACTCACAGACGGGAAGTTGGTCGGCACTGGAATTCGTATAGTAAGAGGATGTCTAGGCTCAGTTGAAGATCATGTAGATCTCCCCGTCGCACTTAGCAAGTTGGTGGATACTAGGAAGTGAACTCGATAAAGGCACAAAGCCAACGTGGGGTCACCAAAGGAAAGTACCCGACAGTTGGGCCACATTGCATTTTTGGATGCGGTCCCAATGGGGATAAATGGTCAGAAGACCACTGGGAGCCCAACGGAAGCATCTCCTAAAAATTAGAAAAGTGCTATTTTGGGCCATGAAATCTGTTCGCGTCATTACCTCCAGAATGACAAGGGGAACATTTTAGAACTCTGCTGCAAAGTCAATTGGGCAACCAGTCAGGAGATTTTTAAGCGGCAATCCCGAAACGTGAAACTGCTTGTAAACCTGCCAAGCGGCACATTTTGGTGCACTTTCCTCTTGCACAAGAAGTGGCGCTGAATTTTAAGCTGGGAGCATAGTTGCCACGGAGTTTTGAAACGTTCGTTTGAAACGAGTTTTAGAAGTTTCGAAATGGTTTCGTCCGAGAAAGAAACGCCAAAATAGAAGTTTCGTGCAAACTAAAGAAATGTACGTAAGTTTAAGTGGTATAAGCTGAGATCTATGTTTTAAGCATTACCTTACAATTAGACATGAAAAAGAGGGAGAATAGGACTAACTTTCATCATTAGAAGCAAGACAGAAGCTACATTCATGACATTGAGGATTTCATGACCGAAACAAAGAACGAGAGGCTTCAAGGTTTACATGTAGCATGAGCCTTGACTTTACCTTTGAACGTCCAAACACATACAAAAACGTTCCGTACGTTTTATGAGTGAAGAAACGAATTTCTTGGCGACATTGGCTGGGAGAGAGCTCATTTGCTGCCTGTCACAAGTTAAGAGCTATTGCTTTCCCTCTCATGTACACTGTGGTGCAAGAAGTCATGTCCTGCACACCTCACACTGCTCTCTCTCTCTTCCCTACGTGCAGTAATGTGATGCCCCACAAGAGGGCTCTTCATTTGACTCATGTCTGGTTGTGTGGTTATATGCGTTTTTGCTGAGGCAAGAGCCTCTCTGAGCCGGAACGGAAGTGGCTAATTGCTGCTCCAAAAGCAGGCACCGGTGAGGGTGATAACCTCAACGTACAAGTGTATTTTCAGCCTTGGTTATGCGCTGAAATTGGAATGTTTTTCAGCTATACGGACGCCAGAACCATTGGGAATAGTGCCTCACTACTAGAGGACAGTTTAGGGCTGAAAACAAGGAAAAAACCAGTAAATACAGCGTGCTAAACTTACTGCTTTTGGGCAGAAATCAAAGGGTTTATGCCAATGGAAGTGAGTTCCAACAGGAAAATTGGTTTCGAGCAAGTTTTGGGGCTGTAATTCTGCCGAAATTTTGCCAAAACAAGTGATATCTAGCTGGATACAGATTAAGAACTCCCAGGACCCTTCTTTGTAACCTACCCTCTTAAAGAATAAAGAAATACCGAAAGGGTGCCAATTTTGGGGCCTATATGTTGTTGGCGTCTGCTCGGAGCATTCTAGCTTCCGAGCCGTGTGTGTGCTTAAGTAATAATTCCCGTCCTAGGTTACCTTTCCAAAGTGCTCTCTGTGTATGTCTAAAGTGAAGAATTTTGGGTGAAAGCCAAAGTCTACCGCCCCACGTGCCACTCTCTCTCTCTCTCTCTCTCTCTCTCTCTCTCTCTCTCTCTCTCTCTCTCTCTCTCTCTCTCTCTCTCTCTCTCTCTCTCTCTCTCTCTCTCTCTCTCTCTCTGTGTGTGTGTGTGTGTGTGTGTGTGGAGATCTATGGTTCTTAGTGCAGCGGAATTGAAATGGTGAAGATCTAGTTTTACACGTTCACAAATCCTTCACCTTGTGTTAGTGATTTCTTTTAGCTTCAATGATGGTTCCTTTTACTTTTCCTGAGAAAGGGGCTGAGAGAATGCAATAGAGAGGTGTAGAGAGAAAGAGAGAGAAGAAGAGAGCGACACCTGATGGGATCCCAACCAACCCTCCCAAGGCCCCCCCCACACTATTGCCGATGTGGATTTTGCTTTAGATTGCGTAAATGGAATGTACACACAATGCAATACCTCAATGCAGAGTCTATTGAATCGAATGATGACTATCACCGCGGTAACTCCTCAGAAAGAGGCACCTCCGAGACTGATTTGATACACCTTGGATCCTTCTCGATGTGGGACTTCGGATGGCGACCACGGGGCTGATTTGCACTCCCGATGTGAGAGGAATGAAGGGCTGAAAACGCAAATCTCGACGAGGCCGACCATGTGAGAGGAATGAAGGGCTGAAAACGCAAATCTCGACGAGGCCGACGATGGACAGCAATGGAGCACTCAATTCTGGCGAGGGAATGGCTGAGGGGAGGACTCAATGGTTTGCCAAAGTACCCAACCGCATCTGTCAAAAGGTAACGCTCGCAGATCTCACACCACCGCGACAACGATGGGCTGAAAACTGAAAACGCTGCCCTGATCTGCTGCAGATTGCTGGCGCTAGGCTGATCCGGCAAGAATTTGCAAAAACGCCAAGGGCTGCTGAAAATGCTGGCTGCTCTTTTGCCAAAACGCTGGGTTGTTCTGCAGTCCTTTGAGAATGAGAGAAAGCGCTGGCTGTTGGGTCCCCTTTATAGGTGAAATTGGCAGGTTACAAACTTATCAAGGCTTAGGTAGGGCGATTGTCCACTAGATCTCCGAACAGACAAATCATAAAAATGATTTATTGAAAAATGAGCCAAGGGGCGTTTGTTTGGGTGAATTCTACAAGTTGTCCCGCATAATCTGGGCTGAAATCCACCTGTTCTGGCCCGATTTCGGCAACATAACTATACTAGGACGCTTCACAGACAGTATCCCCACGCAATAGATGACTTTCCCGATGCATACGGACACTTTGCAAAACCTGGCGAGAATCTGCAGCACGCTGAATTCTCTGTTTTCTGCCCCAAAAATGCGCCAGATCACCTCTACAGTGGTCCCCTCGCGTCCCCGGACCTCCTGGGGGTATTAGGGACCGTTTAGGGCCGAAACCCTAAACCTGCAAAAAAAACACAGCAGGCTGTAATTCCCTGTTATGGGCTCCGTTTCGTGAGCCGGTCGCATCTGTAGCAAGTCCTCGAGCTCCCGCACTTGTAGGGCTACTTGCCCTTTGAATCGGACAAGATTTCTCACGTGAAACCTCTCCGAATTCAAAAACCGTACGTGCGGGAGATTAGCAACTAGGTAATCCAGTAGCTATGCAAGAGGCTCTTGCCTCGGCAATCGCGCATGAACTCACACAACTGTACATCAGTCAAATGAAGAGCCCTCTTGTGGGGCATCACATAACTGCACGTGGGGGGGGGGGGGAGAGAGAGAGAGAGAGAGAGAGAGAGAGAGAGAGAGCAGTGTGTAGTGTGCAGGGCATCACTCCTAGCACCACAATGTACATAGAGTGGAAAGAAAGCACTCCATAGCTCTTAACCTGTGACAATATGAAAAATGAGGCCTCCCAGCTTAATATTCAGCGCTACCTCTTCATTGCATAAGGAAAGTACACTAAAATGCGCCACTCGGCACAATTACACGCATTTTACCGTTTCGGGGTTGCTACCTAAAAATCTCCCGACCGGTTGCCCAATTGACTTCACGGCAGAGATGTAAAATGTTCCCCTTGTCATTCCGAAGGTAACGACGTGAACACATTTCACATCCCAAAATACCAATTCCCTAATTTTTAAGAGATGCTTACGTCCGGCTCCTACTGGTCATCTGACCATCTATCCTCATTGGGACCGCATCCAAAAGTGCAATGTGGCCCAACTATCGGATACTTTTTGTTGGTGATCCCACCTTGACTTTATGCCTTTATTGAGTTCACTTCCTAGTATCCACCAACTTGCTAAGTGCGACGGAGGGACCTACATGATCTTGAACTGAGCCTAGACACCCTCTTACTATACGAATTCGAGTGCCGACCCACTTCCCGTATACGGGTGAAACTACCGTTCACATTAACCATACAATGTCCGACCATTTGCAACTTCAAACAGAGGGTCTCAAAAATAAAACAAAGATCATTGGAAAGAAATCAACAACTAAGGTTAGCAGTTGCCACGTCCTCGTGACATACCCCCCTCTTGAATTCACAAACGTCCTCAATTGCATAAACATAATGCACGCAACTGATGATCTTGTGCTATCAACACTCTTTTATCATCGCATGTATCCGCAAGAAGGTCGTAACACATAGATACAAATGACTTAATGAGACCTTCATACTTTTGTCATTTCCATCTATTACACTGAATTCATATGTACATTTGATGTACTAGCCCTATCATTACCCCTCCTTTGCACATGTTGGGTTGGGGCATAAGTAGGTTGTAACTCAAAGGCTTCAAGGTAAAGCTGCAATACATTTGGTGACTTTGACAATTCATGCTCTTACATCCACTTTGCATTGATAGGCGGATAGTTCTAGAACTTCACCAAGTAGCGTCTTGCAACTTGACCTTTAACTTTTCTTTCCTTATGTGCCAAAACTTACTCGGGTACCAGGATCTCATCAAGTTCCTCTACTTCTGGCTAATCCTCATCTAGCATATCTTATGGCACATCACCCATGAAAAGTCTTAGAAGACTCATGTAAAACGCATTATGAATCTTCCACGCATCAGGCAATTTCAGCCTGTAAGCCACATCGCTGATCTTGTCAAGCACTTGAAAAGGCCCATAGTAACGCATGTTGAGCTTAGGAAACAGCCGTTCCTTGTCCTTCATCTTCTTTAACCTTGCCTTTTCGAACCTTAACAGAACGGCAATTCACGACGGTGACAATCAGCAACCTTTCTCTGTTTTGCCTGAGTCTTTTCCAAGGCAACTTTAATTTTCTTATACATTTCATCCATGTTCTCAACATATCGATCTGCCTCAAAGATCTTGTCCTTTGTATGCAAAATGGGAGGAACTTTTTCGCCACCTTCAACAATCTCAAAAGGTGCCTTTGCCAGTTAATGAATGCATCGTATTATTGTACGCATACTCGAGCATAGGCAAATACTGTTCCCACTTGCCCTTATTATCTGATACATAGCATTTCAGCAGACCTAGGACAGTAGAATTAGCCTCTTCTGACTGTCCATCAGTTTGTGGATGAAACGAAGACGAGAACTTGAGCGTAGTTTGTTCTCAACATATCGATCTGCCTCAAAGATCTTGTCCTTTGTATGCAAAAAGGGAGGAACTTTTTCGCCACCTTCAACAATCTCAAAAGGTGCCTTTGCCAGTTAATGAATGCATCGTATTATTGTACGCATACTCGAGCATAGGCAAATACTGTTCCCACTTGCCCTTATTATCTGATACATAGCATTTCAGCAGACCTAGGACAGTAGAATTAGCCTCTTCTGACTGTCCATCAGTTTGTGGATGAAACGAAGACGAGAACTTGAGCGTAGTGCCCATGTTCTCAAACAATCCTCTCCAGAACAAACTGGTCATGCGAGGATCACAATCACTGATAATCGATTGTGGCATACCATGGTACTTAAACACATTGTACATGAACAAGCGTGCCATCTGATCAGATTTTATCTTCTTCCTAACAGGAATAAAATAGGCATGCTTGTTGAACCTGCAAATAATGGTCCATATACCATCATTCCCTGTTGGCTTATCCGGAATGCTTTCCCATGGTTTATCCGAAATCGGCAGTGGTTGTAACAGCCCTGTTGCCTTTTGCCTGTCAAACTTGACCTTTTGGCAAATCAAGCATGCTCGCACAAAGGCATCCACATCTCTCCTAAAGGTAGGCCAATAGAAGAATGTCTCTACCGCTTTAACTGTCGCATCAATACCACGATGCCCTACATACAATGGGACATGACTCTCTTCCATGACCTTATGTCGCAATGGCCTAGTGACACAAGGTCTGTCATGCATCATCATTAAACCATCTCTAAGGAGGTAGTGCTCATGATGTTGCCCCTCTTGCAACTGTTCAAACATCCTTGCAAAATCTTCATCAGTAGCATATTGTTCCTTCATGTCATCTAACTCGTGATGATAAGGAATTGACACAGCTGAAATTTGTGGCTTCCTTGATAACGCATCAGCCACAACATTCTTCTTGCCTTCCACATGCATAATCTGGAAGTGGAACATAGAAAGAATGTTTGCCCATCGCATATGCTTCTCGGATATCTTTGACTGTGTCAAAAAGTATCGGAAGGTCTGATAATCTGTTTGGACAACAAAATCAACACCTAAGAGGTAGTGCTTCCAACTAGAAAGCGCATGAATCACGGCCAAGAGCTCTTTCTCATAGACTTGCATAGTCTTCTCTGGCCCTTGCAAAATTCGGCTTTCATAAGCTACTACCCGTCTGTCTTGAATTGCACTGCTCCGATGCTACTGCCACACGCGTCACACTGGACCACAAATGACTTCCTAAGTCTGGCAAAACAATTACCGGATCCGAAGTCAACTTTTCCTTTAAGAGACTAAAAGTTGAAATCTCTTTTTGAGTCCATCTGAAAGTGACCTCTTTCTTTTGCAAAGCGTGAAGAGATAATGCTATCTCTGCAAAATCCTTGATAAACCTTCTATAGTAGGAACACAATCCCAAGAAGCTTCTGACATCGTGCACAGTCTTCAAGTCTGGCCATGTCTTAATAGCTTCGACCTTTGCGGGATCCATTCTGACACCATCCTCTGAGACTATGTGGCCAAGCGGGCCCGCTGTTTCCGCATCTTTGAGGCTCGCCCTGTGCCACCAGCAGAGACTGTTCGTGAATTTTGGCTAGAGCTGATCCATACTCTCAGAGGACAACTTGAGGGGCTACAGGGTAGCTCCGACCGCATGCGGGAGCGCCGCGAGGCTTTCCTTCGACTCTGGCGCCCTGGGCCTTTCTACACCATAGTCCAGGGGGTGCTCAGATGGCACTACTGTCCACCTGTGTGGCTCTTCCCTCCTCCCATCTCTTGATTTAGCCTCATTGTATATATGTTGTTTTTTCATTGGGAGAGTCTCCCCATCATGCTTGTTGTAGCCCTCTCTTGCAGAGGTGGATGTAGCCCTATGGGCAGTTTTCATTAACTAATAGAAGGATCTTTTTCTCGGAAAAAAAAAAATTTTATCTGAGACATCACGTGCAAAAATCAAGTACACAGAAAGATGATTCTTTATTGCATAAGTGATAGCCGAAGCAGATACAATAGGGAGAGACTCCCCTTTGAGCTTTACATCCAACACATGAGTTTTGTCCCTATGCTGAAGGGTGATCGCCTTGCCGACGGCATCCAACACGCCATGTACTCTGAACATCCACGGAATTCCTAGTAGCGCATCGCACCCTTCCAATGGCATGATGAAACCGGCCCGTAGGGCGGTAGGCGTTGGCTTTCACCCGAAATTCTTTACGTTATACACACACACGAAGCACTTTGCACAGGAGACCTGTAACGGGAGTTAACACTTAAACACACACATGGCTCGGAAGCTAGAATGCTCCGAGCAGACGCCGACAACCTGTAGGCCCCAAAATTGGCGCCCCTTTCGATATTTCTTTATTCTTTAGGAGGGTAAATTACAAGGTAAGGTCCTGGGAATCCTTCACGTGTATCCACCTAGATACCATTTGATTTGGCCAAATTTCGGCAACATAACAACCGCAAAACTTGCGCGAAACCAATTCCTCTGCTGGAACTCACTTGCACTGGCGTATACCCTCTGATTCCTGTCCAAAAACAGTAAATTCAGCACGCTGTATTTACTGGTTTTTGCCCTGTTTTCAGCCCCTAACTGTCCTTTGCCAGTGGGGCACGATTCCCAATGATCCTGACGTCCGTATGGCTGAAAAACAGTAAATTTACAGCGCATACACAGCGCTGATTTTGCACCTGTATCGTGAGGTTATGACCCTCACCAGTGCCTGCTTTGGAGCAGCAGTTAGCTACCCCTGTTCCTGCTCAAGGAGGCTCTTGCCTCAGCACAAAAGCATGAACCCACACAACTGTACATCAGTCACATGAGGAGCCCTCTTGTGGGGCATCACATAACTACACGTAGGGGAGAGAGAGAGCAGTGTGTAGTGTGCAAGGCATCACTCCTAGCACCACACTGTACATGAGAGGGAAAGGAAGCACTCCATAGCTCTTAACCTGTGACAAAAGCTGAAATGAGGCCTCTCCCAGCATAAAAATCAGCGCCCATTTTTCTACAAGAAGAAAGGTCACGAAAATGTGACACTTGGCGCATTTTCAAGCATTTTCCCGTTTCGGGTTTGCCGCTTAAAAATATCCTAACCGGTTGCCCAGTTGACTTCGCGGCAGAGTTATAAAATGTTCCCCTAGTCACACCGGAGGTAATGACGCGAACACATTTCACGGCCCAGAATAGCAGTTCCCTAAATTTTAGGAGATGCTTCCGTTGGGTGCCACTGGTCTTCTGACCATCTATCCTCATTGGGACCGCATCCAAAAGTGCAATGTGGCCCAAATGTCGGATACTTTTTGTTGGTAGTCCCACCTTGACTTTACGCCTTAATTGAGTTCACTTCCTAGTATCCACCAACTTGCTAAGTGCGACGGGGGGACCTATATGATCTTGCTCTGAGCCTACACATCCTCTTATCATACGAATTCCAGTGCCGACCACTTCCCGTCTGCGGGTGAATCTACCGTTCACATTGGCCATACAATGTCCGACCGTTTGCTACTTCAAAAAGAGGGTCTTAAACAAATAAAATAAACCCCATTGGAAAGAAACCAACAACCAAGGTTAGCAGTTGCAACATCTCTGTGACATGGTTAATAACTGCCACGTCCTCGTGACATACCCCCCTCTTGAAATCGCAAACGTCCTTGATTGCATAGCATAAATACACGCCACTGATGATCTTGTGCTATTAACACTCTTTTATCATCGCATGTATCTGCAAGAAAGGTCGTAACATACATAGATACAAATGACTTAATGAGGCCTTCATACTTTTGCCATTTCCATCTATGGCACTGAATTCATATGTACATTTGATGTACTAGCTCTATCATTACCCCTCCTTTGCACACGTTGGGTTGGGGCATAAGTAGGGTGTAACCCAAAGGCTTCAAGGTAAAGCTGCAATACATTTGGTGACTCTGACAGTTCATGCTCTTCCATCCACTTTGCATCCATAGGCGGATAGTTCTTGAACTTCACCAAATAACGTCTTGCAACTTGTCCTTTAACTTTTCTGTCCTTATGTGCCAAAACTTGCTCAGGTACCAGGATCTCATCAAGTTCCTCAACTTCTGGCTGATCCTCAACTGGCATATCTTCTGGCACATCACCCACGAAGGGTCTTAGAAGACTCACGTGAAACGCATTATGAATCTTCCACGCATCAGGCAATTTCAGCCTGTAAGCCACATCGCTGATCTTGTCAAGCACTTGAAAAGGCCAATAGTATTGCATGCTTAGCTTAGGAAACAACCGTTCCTTGCCCTTCATCTTCTTTAACCTTGCCTTTTCGAACCTTAAGAGAACCCAATCACCAGGTGATAGTAGCAATTCACGACGGTGACGATCACCACCCTTTTTCTGTTTTGCCTGAGTCTTCTCCAAGGCAACTTTAATCTTCTTATACATCTCATCCATGTTCTCAACATATCGATCTGCCTCCAAGATCTTGTCCTTTGTGTGCAAAATGGGAGGAACCTTTTTGCCGCCATCTGATCAGATTTTATCTTCTTCCTGACAGGGATAAAATGGGCCTGCTTGTTGAACCTGCAGATAATGGTCCATATACCATCATTCCCTGTTGGCGTCCTTGGAAGATCAAAGATAAAGTCCATAGCAATGCTTTCCCATGGCTTATCCGGAATCGGCAGTGGTTGTAACAACCCTAGTGCCTTTTGCCTGTCAAACTTGACCTTTTGGCAAACTATGCATGCTCCCACAAAGGCATCCACATCTCTCCTCAAGGTAGGCCAATAGAAGAATGTCTCTACCGCTTTAACTGTCGCATCAATACCACGATGGCCTACATACAATGGGACATGACTCTCTTCCATGACCTTATGTCGCAATGGCCTAGTGACACAAAGTCAGCCACGCATCATCATAAAACCATCTCTGAGGAGGTAGTGCTCGTGATGTTGCCCCTCTTGTAACTGTTCAAAGATCCTTGCAAAATCTTCATCAGCACTATATTGTTCCTTCATGTCATCTAGCTCCTGATGATAAGGAATTGACACAGCTGAAATTTGTGGCTTTCTTGATAACGCATCAGGCACAACATTCTTCTTGCCTTCCACATGCATAATCTGGAAGTGGAACATGGAAAGAATGTTTGCCCATCGCATATGCTTTTCGGATAACTTTGACTGTGTCAAGAAGTATCGCAAGGTCTGATGATCTGTTTGGACAACAAAATCAGCACCTAAGAGGTAGTGCTTCCAGCTAGAAAGCGCATGAATCACGGCCAAGAGCTCTTTCTCATAGACTTGCATAGTCCTCTCTGGCCCTTGCAAAATTCGGCTTTCATAAGCTACTACCCGTTCGTCTTGCATTAGCACTGCTCCGATGCTACTGCCACACGCGTCACACTGGACCAGAAATGACTTCCTGAGATCTGGCAAAACAATAACTGGATCTGAAGTCAACTTTTCCTTTAAGAGACTAAAAGCTGAAATCTCTTTTTGGGTCCATCTGAAAGTGACCTCTTTCTTTTGCAATGCGTGAAGAGGCGATGCTATCTCTGCAAAATTTCTGATAAACCTTCTATAGTAGGAACACAATCCCAAGAAGCTTCTGACATCGTGCACAGTCTTCAAGTCTGGCCTTGTCTTGATAGCTTCGACCTTTGCGGGATCCATTCTAACACCATCCTTTGAGACTATGTGGCCCAGAAAGTGGATCTCTTCGAGGAAGAATTCACTTTTCTTAGGATTGACAAGTAACCTGTGACTGCCCAGCTCTTCGAACACAATGGTCAAGTGACGCCTATGCTCCTCTTCATTCTTCGAATACACTATCATGTCATCCAAGAACGTTCCAAGAAACTGTTGATGCGAGCCAAAAATCCGGTCCATCATTCTGTTGAACATGGCACGAGCATTTGTTAGCCCAAACGGCATCACTAGAAACTCATAAAGACCAAATGTCGTTCTAAACGCAGTCTTGTGCACATCCTCTGGCCTTATACGAATCTGATGGTACCCACTCTTAAGGTCTATCCTGCTGAAAATTGCAGCACCCTCTAAACGATCGAGAATATCATCAATGCGAGGAATAGGAAACCTATTCTTGATGGTATTCTTATTCAACGCACGGTAATCAATACACATGCGCCATGAGCCATCCTTCTTCTGCACTAGGAGCACTCGGGAGCAAAAGGGTGAAGAACTAGGCTGAATCAGCCCCTTCTCTAATAACTCCTCAACCTGGCCCATAATCTCTTTCTGCTACGCCGCACTAACCCTGTAGCGAGGTTTATTTGGTGGGCTGCACCCTGGCACCAAATCTATCCGATGGTCCTCAGGTCTCTCTGGCAGCAATTGCGACGGTAATGAATCAGAAAAACAGTCACTAAACTTTTGCAAAAATGCTGACCTTTCTTTATCTAACACAGATAAATTTGATTGATCACTATCTGAGACATCACGTGCAAAAATCAAGTACACAGAAAGATGATTCTTTATTACAGAAGTGATAGCAGAAGCAGATACAATAGGGACTGACTCTCCTTTAAGCTTAACATCCAAGATGTGAGTTTTGCCCCTATGTTGTACAGTGATCTTTTTGTTGTAGGCATCCAAGACTCCATGCACTCGGAACATCCACGGGATCCCCAACAAGGCGTCACAACCTTCCAGCGGCATGATGTAAAACTCTTCAGTGTCCACATACGACTGAATATGTAGACGCAGTTTTCCAATGATGGGAGTAACACACTCTGAGTGGCCAGGACATGCCAACGTTGCCTCTGCGGTGTACCCCATCTCTTCAACTCTGATGCCCAGCTTCATAGCTAACTCTGGTGAGATAAAGTTGGCTTTGGCACCTCGATCAAAGAAGATGAGTGCCGTCTGATCCCTAACTTTACCCCATGCCTTGCATAACTCACTGGCATCTGTGCTGGGCCTGTCACCCACCATGTCTGGCACTAAACCTGCCGTGGGTTTTGGCTTCTTGTCTTTCTGATCTTCTTTATCCTCTGAGACAGCTGGCCTTTTTCCTTTGTGGACAATTGATAGAAATATGACCAGGCTGCTCGCATATAAAGCATTTGTTCTCAGCCATTAGGACCTTCTTTTCCTCGAGCGACTTGCGCACAAAAGGCTTCCTTTTCTATTTCTTTGCTTGCGCTCCAGAAGTCCCAGCTGAATCCTTGTCTTTGGTGGCCTGTTCTAACCCCTGTGACGCATCAGGAGCCGTTTTCACAAAGGGCTTCTTCAGATGGCACTACTGTCCACCTGTGTGGCTCTTCCCTCCTCCCATCTCTTGATTTAGCCTCATTATATATATGCTGTTTTTTCATTGGGAGAGTCTCCCCATCATGCTTGTTGTAGCCCTCTTGCAGAGGTGGATGTAGCCCTATGGGCAGTTTTCATTAACTAATAGAAGGATCTTTTTCTCGGAAAAAAAAAAAAAATATCTGAGACATCACGTGCAAAAATCAAGTACACAGAAAGATGATTCTTTATTGCATAAGTGATAGCCGAAGCAGATACAATAGGGAGAGACTCCCCTTTGAGCTTTACATCCAAAACATGAGTTTTGTCCCTATGCTGAAGGGTGATCGCCTTGCCGAAGGCATCAAACACGCCATGTACTCTGAACATCCACGGAATTCCAAGTAGCGCATCGCACCCTTCCAATGGCATGATGAAACCGGCCCGTAGGGCGGTAGGCGTTGGCTTTCACCCGAAATTCTTTACGTTATACACACACACAGAGCACTTTGCAAAGGAGACCTGTAACGGGAGTTAACACTTAAACACACACGGCTCGGAAGCTGAAGCTAGAATGCTCCGAGCAGACGCCAACAACCTGTAGGCCCCAAAATTGGCGCCCCTTTCGGTATTTCTTTATTCTTTAGGAGGGTAAATTACAAGGTAAGGTCCTGGGAATCCTTCACGTGTATCCACCTACATACCATTTGATTTGGCCAAATTTCGGCAGCATAACAACCGCAAAACTTGCGCGAAACCAATTCCTCTGCTGGAACTCACTTGCACTGGCGTATACCCTCTGATTCCTGTCCAAAAACAGTAAATTCAGCACGCTGTATTTACTGGTTTTTGCTCTGTTTTCAGCCCCTAACTGTCCTTTGCCAGTGGGACACGATTCCCAATGATCCCGGCGTCCGTATGGCTGAAAAACAGTAAATTTACAGCGCATACACAGCGCTGATTTTGCACCTGTACCGTGAGGTTATGACCCTCACCAGTGCCTGCTTTGGAGCAGCAGTTAGCTACCCCTGTTCCTGCTCAAGGAGGCTCTTGCCTCAGCACAAAAGCATGAACCCACACAACTGTACATCAGTCAAATGAGGAGCCCTCTTGTGGGGCATCACATAACTGCACGTAGGGGAGAGAGAGAGCAGTGTGTAGTGTGCAGGGCATCACTCCTAGCACCACACTGTACATGAGAGGGAAAGGAAGCACTCCATAGCTCTTAACCTGTGACAAAAGCTGAAATGAGGCCTCTCCCAGCATAAAAATCAGCACCCATTTTTCTACAAGAGGAAAGTTCACGAAAATGTGACACTTGGCGCATTTTCAAGCATTTTCCCGTTTCGGGTTTGCCGCTTAAACATATCCTGACCGGTTGCCCAGTTGACTTCGCGGCAGAGTTATAAAATGTTCCCCTAGTCATACCGGAGGTAATGACGCGAACACATTTCACGGCCCAGAATAGCAGTTCCCTAAATTTTAGGAGATGCTTCCGTTGGGCTGCCACTGGTCTTCTGACCATCTATCCTCATTGGGACCGCATCCAAAAGTGCAATGTGGCCCAAATGTCGGATACTTTTTGTTGGTAGTCCCACCTTGACTTTACGCCTTAATTGAGTTCACTTCCTAGTATCCACCAACTTGCTAAGTGCGACGGGGGGACCTATATGATCTTGCTCTGAGCCTAGACATCCTCTTATCATACGAATTCCAGTGCCGACCACTTCCCGTCTGCAGGTGAATCTACCGTTCACATTGGCCATACAATGTCCGACCGTTTGCTACTTCAAAAAGAGGGTCTTAAACAAATAAAATAAACCCCATTGGAAAAAAACCAACAACCAAGGTTAGCAGTTGCCACATCTCTGTGACATGGTTAATAACTGCCACGTCCTCGTGACACATGATATAAAATTCTTTTGTGTCTACATATGACTGAATATGCAAACGCAGCTTTCCAATAATGGGAGTAACACACTCTGAGTAGCAGGACATGCCAACCTTGCCTCTGCTATGTACCCCATCTCTTCAGCTCTAATGCCCAGCTTCATAGCTAACTCAGGTTAGGTAAAGTTTGCTTTGGCACCTAGATCAAAGAAGATGAGTGCCGTATGATCCTAACTTTACCCCATGCCCTGCATAACTCACTGGCATTTGTATTGAGCCTATCACCCGGCATGTCTGGCACCAAACCGGCAAAGAAGATGAGTGGCGTCTGATCCTAACTTTACCCCATGCCCTGCATAACTCACTGGCATCTGTATTGGGCCCATCACCCGCCATGTCTGGCACCAAACCTGCCGTGGGTTTAGGCTTCTTGCCTTTCTAATCTTCTTTATCATCTGAGTCAGCTGGTCTTTTCCTTTGTAGACAATTGGTAGCAAAGTGACCAGGATGCTCGTATATAAAGCATTTGTTTTCAGCCATTAAGACCTTCTTTTCCTCGAGCCACTTGCACACAAAAGGCTTCCTTTTCTGTTTCTTTGCCTGCGCTCCAGAAGTCCCAACTGAATCCTTGTTCTTGGTGGCCTTTTCTGACCCCTATGACGCTTCAGGAGCCGTTTTCACAAAGGGCTTCTTTGCTGAATTTTTCTTTTGCTGCCCTCCTTTCTCATTGCTAGGAAACCCACTGTCCTCTCCTCTCAACAAGGCAAGACCAGTGTTAGCAGCTTCCATGAGCTGGGTGAGGGTAGCCACTCTGTTCTTGGTACAGTAGTCCCGAAGCCCTTTACGCAGCCCACAACAATACTTCTCTATCTGCTCTGTCAATGGCACAAATCTGTAGGAGGTCACTGAGAGTAACGCTTTACAAAATTTCCAATTGTACTCTAGCAAGCTCTTGCATGTAACCGAAGTAAGGTGCCAATCTGTCATGACGTCGATTTCAAATTGTCACAAACTGGTGACGTGGCTGCCCGGTACACACATACACTACCCGCTGAAATGACTGCCTACAGAAATGGTGACGTGGCTGCCTAGTACTAGCACACCCCCGCTGGCAACAGTTCTAGGAATGGGAATGTTGTACGGACACCTTGCTGACGGGGCCTGTTGTACGAACGCCTGCTGATTACGGCAGCTTCTGGTAGTTTTACGTGGCATACTTTTTCTTCTACGCAAGGGCCAGCTTTAGTCTACGCAAAAAGGCTATGCAAGCGCTGGGAGTTTTATACGCAAATGGACTTGCTTTATTTTTACGCAAGGCATTAGAAGAGAGAGAGAGAGAGAGAGAGAGAGAGAGAGAGAGTTTTGCTTTATTTTTTCAGGCCTATTATTAATAATGGCTTTTGGGACAGCTTTTGATTTTTAAGCTTTTGGGGCTCTGCTTTTAACATCAACTCTTTAAAGAAGTAGTTTGGGCTCTCACTTCTGAGAGCATCTGGACGCAGAGTCTGAGAGTGAGTCCCGGCTACTCGCTTGTCTTTGAGTTGTAGATTAATACAAAAAGAAATACCGAAAGGGGCGCCAGTCTTTGAGGCCAATATCTCTAGGCACGGAACTCCGTCGGGCCAATGTCGAATCAATTGTAAACTGTGAACTGTTTTGAAGTGATTATTTGTGGTGTCGCGTTAGATTCTCGACTTGGAGTGTCCAAGTCTGCTACAATGATATCAAAGCACGGTCATTTCTCTCCTATGGGAAATCCGATCCATTTTACGCAGCACTTATGGCTTCAGGCAAAGATCAGTTGACTTCCTCTGCATCCGGAGATGTGGGAAGAGACCACAACGAAGATTCACGCGAGGAGTATGGCCCGCCTCGGCCTACTCATGCGGAGCTCGAAGAGATGGAGAGTCGACGATTGATCGGCGATGCAACAAAGATGTGGCTTAATTTTGCGAAGGACCCAAAATTTGCAAAATATATGAGCGAGACCTCTTTCAATGAGGTGCACACACAGTGGCAGCAGACCACAGAGCCACCCCTCAAACCGGCTCTCAAGAAACCTCCTACTCCCAGGATGTACACAGAGCAAGAATTGGAAGAGGTGGTTGATGCACGAATTGCTCAGCTTTTTGACGCGCAGAACAAAGCTAAAAAGCACGACAAACAGTAGAAGAAAGGCACTGACTTCCCGGGTTATTTGGGTCGTCAGTCTACTTTTGAATCGGCAAGAAAGCAAAAGAAGCGTGTTCAATTTGAAGGAGTACCTAGTTCTTCTTCTTCTTCTTCTTCTTCTTACAGTTCTTCTAGCTCATCTAACTCGAGCGAAGAAGACAGAAAAGGCAAAAAGCGAAGCAAAAAGCAAAGCTTCGGAAAGGGCAAGAAAAAGGCAAAGAAACCTAAATCTCGCCCCGTGGTTGACATTTCTACAGAGGACTCGTCTTCAAATAGTTCAGACTCTAACGACACCAGCTTTTATGCAAAGAAGAAGAATTTTTATAAAGCAAACCGGTATGACTTTCTGGAAGACAAAAGTAAGAAAGTCCGAGAGTTTAAGGAAGGTGGACAGTCAATTAAATTTTACACGTTTTCTGGTTATAGAGATTCTTCGAAGGCTTTGTCTTTTATACAGCAGTTTGACATAGCTTTCTTAGGAGGGCGTTACTCATAGCACTCTAAGATTCCGAGGACTGCCTCTTACTTTAAGGGGATGCTCGAACTTGGTGGTCCACACTTCTATTAAACAAGACAACGCAAATTAAATGGCTAAAATTCAAAAGGCTTTTTATTTCTTCTTGGCTGACACGAGAGTATGAACGCGACATACGAACTGCTTGAAACCATCTTTGGATGACCAAGAAGGATACAGTGGACGCTTATTGCAAGAGATGCTGGAGCTCTTTTCTACCCGCCTCTTCATTTAAGAAGATCTAGTTCAAGGAACAGATTGAACGCTTCACCTTGGGTCTTCCTACAGAGATCCGAGATCACTGCTTAGAACAAAAGTCAGCTTCCACTCAGGAGTTGATTGTTGGATTAAAGGCCTAAATAACCCCTTCGTGTACATTTTTATACTTTGTCCAGGTTCAATGCGAACCTGGACACATTTTTTTCAAGTCGCTTATTATAAAAGTGGAAAAACCAAAAACTCACTTATTGAGTTTTCCCCATAAACGTGAGCTCTCTCTCTCTCCCTGCTTCGATCTCTAGCGCTAGCTCTCTACTGCTCTATGCCTTCTGCTTCTTACCCCAATCTTGCACTACATCGCGACGCGCACCTACCGATAACCTCTACTTCGCGCTTTCAACTGGTATTAGAGTCCTAGGGTTTCAAAACAGCCCTGCCCAATCTGTTGGACAGCGAGTTAAAATTGCTCTCAAGCAATCAATTGGCTTCCATCGCGAAGTCCCTTGCGAAAAGATCACCAAAACAACCCAAAACAGGTAATTTACAACGTATTACAGGTCAAAACAGCAATACGCATGTGTACCAAAGTTGTGGGATACATGTATTGATGTTTGTCGCGACAAATTGAGTGAAAAGCTGAGTACAGGTGCTTGAAATTGCACTTTTCAGCTGAAATTTCAGATTTGGACAGTTTCATGTAAAGAAACTGTGGTCTATCGTATGCAAAGTCTTGTGGTTGCTCCTATTTGCTAAATTGTTAGCCTATTGCATCTCTCCTGTATACACACTTGTGGTTGAGTTAAGTCGGCTGCTTTTTCTTCCGCATCTAACACTAAAAGTTTGATGGTCAAGGCTTCGACCTCTGGCAAGAACACATGCAAGGTATCCTTTTCTTAAAGAATTGTGAAGATGCATTGGAAGAGAATAAGCCACCAAGTTTGTCTGACGAAGAGTGGACCAGGTTGAATAAGAAGGCTATGGCCTACATCAAAATGGCTATCAATAATGATACGAACATCAAGCGTTTGGACTCTACTTATGCAATATGCCAAAAGCTAAAGGCCAATTATGAGAACACCACGCCTGTGAACCAGGTGCATTTGATGCGAAAGTTGGTGAATATGCAACATGATGACTCGAAGTCAGCTACTGAGCATTGGAGTGCTTTTACATTGGAGTGCTTTTACACGTGTGTTAAGTCAATTGCAGGACAATGGGCTACAGCAATTCGATGATAAGCTGAAAGCTATTTTCTTGCTTATGACATTGCCAAATACTTGGGAAACCTTGGTTGTCTCCTTGAGCAACAATCCCACGCTCACGTATGACGATGTGAGAAAGTCTATTCTCAATGAAGAGATTAGACGCAAGTCTAGTGGGAAAGGTGGCAGTTCTGCCTACAATGCAAGAGGTAGAAACCAAAAGCGTGATGCGGGCAACAGGACTCAAAATAGAAGTAAGAGCGAGACAAAGGATAAGGATGTCACTTGTTATCAATGTGGCAGAAAGGGTCACAAGAAGCCTGTCACGTGACAGATCCAACCCTATGTGTCCGTGGACAAGCTACAGCACGACAAGGGTTCAATCAATCCAATCAGTCTAGATTTAGAAGTGTTCTGGCACTTTTGTGAGTCTGTTCGCAGACCGTGCATGCCCAGATACTTAGTGTAGATGCATATCCTCTGGTTGCACACAGCATGATCATAAGCATTCCCATCAGAATCCTTCAAGGGAATTTTCCAATGCATTTAACCTATTTTCTCTATTTTTGACATTTTTTCACTTATTATTTTTAAGTGACTTTTGTTGGAAAGTAGGTAGGGAAAATTGAGTAAGTTTGTATATAAGAAAACCAGAGCTAGCACTTTCTGGCAGAAGAGGCAACAGGAGCCAAGCTCAACAAGCAACTTCTCAACAAGACCTTGGCGGTTTCCTTCACCAAGCAAGAAGGACCTCCCTTAGCGTTTTTGACAGAAGCATTACAGCTTGGCATTTTGCATCATCACACCATCGCCAGAACCCCCAGCATACCTAGCGTTTTGCATCAACAAGGAATCGCCAGCAGAAACCAACTGACCTAGCGTTTTTGCCATCAGCTTCCCTAGCATTTTTGTACCAGCTTCCATAGCGTTTTTGGTTCCTAGCATTTGCAGAATTTCAGCAACAAAGACTGTCAGAAAACAGCCCCAAAATCAGCGTTTTACGACTAGCCGCAGATTTCAGCCCATAGCGTTTTTGGCAGAGTTACCGGGGAACGCCCCCTAGCCCCCGTTCCGACGTTCCGGGGGGCAATTCCCTTCCCGAACGTTCCGAAACGTCCCGAAACGTTTGACGTTCCGGGTGGCCAGTGCAAACCGGAACGGCCGTTCCAGAACGTTCCGGAATGCCCCTGGAACGGCCAACAGCTACAAACAAATATGGCAAAAATTGAAAAAATTGAAGTAAATGTTTGGGCTTCTTTTTGAAGTGTGCAAGGCCTCAAGGACTCATAAAATGCACCCCCCTCCCCCTTTCTCTCCACAAGCTAATCCTCAAGTCTCAAGCTCTCTCCCTCTCACTCTCAAGATCTCTCCCTCTCAAGACTCACTCTCTCAAGGCTCAAGGCTTCACGTCTTCAAGCTCTCTTCCTCTCCCTCCCACTCTCTCAAATCTCTCCCTCTCACTCTCACTCTCTCGAGTCTCTCCCTCTCACTCTCTCGAGTCTCTCTCTCTCTCTCATCATCATCATCTAGTCATAGCAAGGTTGAATGGTCTTCAAAACGAGTTTTTTGTGAGTATTACAATCAAAGCACTCTAATACTCCTTGTATTTAAACACAAGGAGCTAAAAAATGCACTATTTGGGTGTTTTTTATACCTCCCGTTCCGCGCCGTTCCCGTTCTGGACCCCTAGCCGTTCCCCCGTTCCGCAAGGATCCCGTCACCGTTCCCGTTCCGCGTAACTATGGTTTTTGGACAGCAATAGATAGATTGCAGATTTCAACCCTTAGGTCGACTTCGTCGTCATCGTCAACATAACCTAGACTTGCATCAGTCTCATGCATCACCATTGTACCAGATTGTGCAATCATAAGTAGACCACTCTCGCCGATGAGAGTGGAGCCTTCGGAGGAGGGTTTTACAACAGTCTCTGGTGTCGTATCTCTCTTCTCTCTCTATCTCTCAGTCTCATACACTTGCACGCACAGTGTCCATTCACTTTGTTTGTGATCATTGCACTCTCATTAAGAACGGAAGGCTCTCCCTTCCATAAGAACAAAAAGGAACCTTGAGCACAGTTCGGAGCACTCATCTTGAGCAAAGCGCAAACATTCATTCCGCTGCACCTAACATTGGTATCAAAGCTTTGGCAGTGTTCAGTATCACTCAAGGAAAGAACCACAAAAACCACAGAATTTTTTTTGCTTGTTGAGGTCGCATGAACCCAAGTTCGCTTGGGCGTGTCGATTCCTAATCGTGTTTTTGAAGAGTGACAGGAATCCCAAGAAAGAAGGGCTTGTCCAACCTCCCCTTGTGCCTCTTTTCACTCATTGAGAGCGGACCGTGCACTTAGCGGCCGGCCAATCAACGTGAGGTAGGAAAAAGCAACCTTGGTGTGAGCGCAAGGCCGCCAAGGGGTGCGCGCGCGAAAAGGAGTAGAACTCGGGTGAAGAGAAGATCCTTCTCTAACACAGATTGCAAGCGAAAGAAGAACTCAAGAACCTCAAGACCCTCAAGAACCCAAGCACCCAAGACCCGCAAGAATCCAAGTTCCTCGTGAACTTAAGAACCCAAGACCACAAGAACCCACAACTTCAGTGGATGGTCATCACTCGAAGCGGAATGGATACTTCGCTTGGAGGTGATGAGCATGAGAGAGGCAAAGAAGAATTTTCCCCACCATGAGGTTTTCCCGACCCTCCCCCTTCCCCATCTACGCCAAGGATTGCACTAACTCCTATGGAGGCTTTCGACAAGATGGTGATGGACATGAAGTTAGACCGCGAAGCACGAAAAGCAAAAAGAGAAGCAGACAGAACGGCCTACAAAGAAGAAATGGCAGCCATAGAGCGTAAGTACGGTTTGGAAGAAAAAGAAAGTCAAGCCAAATTGGATCACGAGAACAAAGAAAGAGAAGCAGAATTTGATTGCAAGAACAAAGAAAGACAAGCACCATTTGATCGCGAGAACAAAGCAAGACAAGAACAGAGCGACAAACATATGAAAGAGTTCTTGCGACTCTTTTCTCAAGTGCAGGCACAGATGCAAGAGATTCAGAAGACCGAGACTCTCTCAATCTCTTCTTCTCCCAAGCATGACACACAGGATTTGCATGATTATGAGAAGCATGATGAATTGAATGATAATGATGAGCATGATAATTTGAATGCCAATGACTAGCATGATGATTTGGATGACAATGACAAGCATGATGATTTGCATGATCAAGATGTGATTTCTTACGAGCATAATGATTTGCATGATCAAGATGTGATTTCTCACAAGCATGATGCGTTGCATGAAGATGATGTCATTGTTCACAAGGATGATGTGTTAGTTGATACTTTCTCTAGTGAACCTAACCTCATTGCAGAGACGATCAATCACGAAGACCCGATCTTGGCTCTGGAGCCTAGGTCCAAAGAACCCCTTCAGGAAGAACCGATCTTGGCTCTCGAGCCTAGGTCCAAAGAACCCTCACAGGAAGTATTATGTGTTCGCATGATTAGTACGCACGCATTGTACGAGTGTTTCATTCGTGATCGTTTCCTGTATCTTAGTCGGCGTCTTTATGTGATCCCTTTTCCTAGGCATGATATATTGTACATTGAACACGTTTCATTCATGAATGAGCACGAATGTATGCGGATTGTTCATGAAAAGGTGAAAAGTATGCATTCAAGGACATCACATTCCATGTCTCTTCCTTGGCATGACACATTCGTAGAATGAGCACATGAAAGTATGAGCACCAAGCATGGGCATTTCCGTTGTGAATTGCCACAGTTGATTGCTCTAGATCATAAGAGAAAGATTCGATCTCATTGTTTGCGTGTGTGTGGTGAACGGTTTGGCACTCCGTCTCTTTGTTCATCTACATTGCATGCACAGTCTTTGAGGAAGAGAAGATTTTTTCCACTCACTTTACATGCAATAGGTATGTTCATGGTTTTGTGTTGAAAATGGTTTCACGAATTTTCAGCCATGGAGATTATTGAAGAAGAAAGAAGCGTGACTCTCGACGAAGTTGAAGCATTGAAGGAGCCACAAAAGACTTTGTGTCGCTTTCGGCGCGGCCCAAAGAAGCAAGCGTTGCAGACCTTTATGAAGTTCAAGTACTGCACGACCCACACATCAAAGTCAACCGGCGAAAAGTCCCTTCCAGGCTTCCGGATGCTATTGGCGATCTCCCTCGACGCCATACAGTTCTGTACCAGTACCTCACTTTGAAAAGGAGGAGATGTCACGTGACACATCCAACCCTATGTGTCCGTGGACAAGCTACAGCACGACAAGGGTTCAGTTAGTCCAGTCAGTCTAGATTTAGAAGTGTTCTCGCACTTTTGTGAGTCTGTTCGCAGACCGTGCATGCCCAGATACTTAGTGTAGATGCATATCCTCTGGTTGCACACAGCATGATCATAAGCATTCCCATCAGAATCCTTCAAGGGAATTTTCCAACGCATTTAACCTATTTTTCCTATTTTTGACATTTTTTCACTTATTATTTTTAAGTGACTTTTGTTGGAAAGTAGGTAGGGCAAATTGAGTAAGTGTGTATATAAGAAAACCAGAGCTAGCACTTTCTGGCAGAAGAGGCAACAGGAGCCAAGCTTAGCACGCAACTTCTCAACAAGACCTTGGCGGTTTCCCCCACCAAGCAAGAAGGACCACCCTTAGCGTTTTTGACAGAAGCATCACAGCCTGGCGTTTTGCATCATCACACCATCGCCAGAACCCCCAGCATGCCTAGCGTTTTGAATCAACAAGGAATCGCCAGCAAAAACCAACTGACCTAGCGTTTTTTCCATCAGCTTCCCTAGCGTTTTTGGACCAGCTTCCATAGCGTTTTTGGATCCTAGCATTTGCAATATTTCAGCGACAAGGACCATCAGAAAACAGCCCCAAAATCAGTGTTTTACGACTAGCATCAGATTTCAGCCCATAGCATTTTTGGACAGCAGTAGAAAGATTGTAGATTTCAACCCTTAGGTCGACTTCGTCATCACCGTCGTCATCGTCGACATAACCTAGACTTGCATCAGTCTCATGCATCACCATTGTACCAGATTGTGCAATCATAAGTAGACCACTCTCGCCGACGAGAGTGGGGCCTTCGGAGGAGGGTTTTACAACAATCTCTGGTGTCGTATCTCTCTTCTCTCTCTATCTCTCAATCTCATACACTTGCACGCACAGTGTCCATTCACTTTGTTTGTGATCATTGAACTCTCATTAAGAACGGAAGGCTCTCCCTTCCATAAGAACAAAAAGGAACCTTGAGCACAGTTCGGAGCACTCATCTTGAGCAAAGCGCAAACATTCATTCCGCTGCACCTAACAAAACCCGATTGCAGGTATTTCAAGAAAGAGTAGGAAAGGAAGAAGGAAACGCAAGAAAAGAAGAAGAAAGATGAGAAGAAAGGGGAAAAATCAGCAAGTGATTCCTCCAGGGATGTTGAGAATGCAAATGTATCCTCTAGTGTGGTCATTAAGGAGTTGTCTGACATTGAGGAAATCTTGGTTGCGGCTTCCTGCCCCTCAGATTTGGTGATAGCTAATGTAGAAGACGTGCTTATCTTGAAGAAAGATGTCATTGATGCATTGCTCAGTGCTAATGATGGCCTATCCAAGTCATGGATAGTGGATTCTGGTGCTTCATTCCATGTGAATCCATCTTTCGATGTTTTGCTATATATGCTGCAGCCAATTATGGCAAGGTGTACCTTGGTGATAATTTTGCTTGCAATATTGAGGGAATGGGTACTATGCGTTTGGCTCTTAACAATGGTCAATAGCTTGTGTTGAATGATGTCAGGTTTGTACCAGGCATTAAGAAAAGTTTGCTATCTGTTGGCAAGTTAGATGAACATGGTTATACTACCATCTTTGCTAGGGGTTCATGGAAATTGCTTAAGGGCTCTATGCTTGTTGCAAAAGGGTCTAAAAGAGATACTTTGTACTATTTTCGATGCAAAGCTTTGCTTGGCAAGTTTCTTGCCGTTGCTGAAGTTGCTTCACACACAGAATTGTGGCATAAGATGTCACAAACTGCTGACGTGTCAAAGCCCTGAAGAAGGGAGCCAACTTGCAGATGTCGGCCAAGGGGCCTAAACCCTAAGAAGAACAAGTAACAGAAGAAGAAGTCCTACCAACTTATGGCGACCCCGTCCGATGGGGGCCCAAGTGACATAAAGGAAATAAAGCAGGACCCACACACACACACAAGATTGCGTAGCTACTGATAGCATGGCAGATTTCCGAAAATTACGTTGGGTGATGACGTGGCAAGTTGTACGGATTTTCGTGTTTTACGCTGGCTGATGACGTGGCAGGCTGTACGGATTTCCGTAAATTACGTTGGGAGCTTTTGGCATTGCTTTTTATACCAGAAGCTTTTGAGTTTTGAAGGCTTTTCACTGTAACTGCTTTTCAAGCCAAGGGCCTTTAAATATGAGGTTAGGGCTCATTCTCTGGCATGATTCCTGAAGAGGTACAGAGTCTGGAGTACCGGCTTGTACAGTGTTGATGCAATATAAGGAAATATCGAAAGGGGTGCCAAGGTTTGGGACCAATAATACTCTCTCGAGTGGAATCCCGCCACTCCGTGTCGCGTGTCGTCTGTCTCTCTTAGTTCAATTGTTATTGAAGTACTAAAAGTATGTTCGGTCTGTTCTTTTCTATTGGCACGTGGTGCCCGTCTTGTGACATAAGAGACTTGGCCATATGAGCCAAAAGGGTATTGATGTGCTTTCCTCTCTCAAGAGGGTTGATGTAAAAGGCAAAAACTTGGATTTCTGTAACGATTGTCTTTATGGAAAGCAAAAGAAATCTTCTTATTACTTTGGTGTCTCTCGCAAAGCTAATCCTCTTGATCTGATTCACTCCGATGTATGCACTATGCCTGTTTAGTCTTTTGGTGGTGCATTGTATTTTGTTACATTCATTGACGACTGTACTAGGAAAGGATGGGTGCATTTGTTGAAAACTAAGAGTGAGTATAACCGGCCTGTACAACGTAGAGGGCGGTACTATTTCAATTATCTGTTAACTTTACACAGAGCACTGAGAAGGGAAGAGAACACAGTTGCGTCCAGTGACTACAATGTCACTGCGCACACAAGACCGACACCCGGTAGGCCCCAAAGGATAGCGCCCCTTTCGGTATTTCTTTATTCACATTAAGGTAGACGATCCGACCACTTCGCACAAGCTTTCACAAAGCTGTCCAAACCTGGCGAGGGCTGAAAACGCAGGTTTTCGACCTGATTTTGGTAGCATAACGGCGCAAAAACCCCTGTAGGTCAAAAGCACTGTCTAGGATGGATTCCCTCGCTATCTGGAAGCTTTCTGGTGAGCTGTCACAGAAATTCGGGGGGCTGTAATTCCCTGTTTTTCACTGCCGAATGCCCAAAAGCCTGTACACGCATCCCAAGGCTCTCACGAGGCTCCCCCGGTGTTCCCTTGCAGTTTAGGTGCGAAGCCCTAAACCTGCAGAAAAACACAGCAGGCTGTAATTCGTTGTTTCGGATCGTTTTTAGCGGAGCGAACACGCCTACGCGTCCCAAGGGCTCCCGCACGCAATGGGACAGTTCCCCTCTCAGTTGGACGAGTTTTCACGCGAGAAAACTCTCCGAACTCTCAATCTTTCGCGATTGAACTGTGCGTACCTGTGGGGGATTAGCAGTTAGCTAATCCGGTTCCTATTCAGAAGGCTCTTGCCTTGGCAAACACGCATAAACCCCCAGAACTGTGCATGTTCATCTGAGTAGCCCAACTAGTGGGGCATTACCATATGTGCCAAAGGGGGGAGAGAGATGCACGAGAGAAAATCATCGCGCTACATGAGACAGAGGAGAAAGCAAGCTTTCCATTAAAGCTGTAGACCTGCACCCACTACTCACACACACACTGTAGGTCACTTCTCTGTGAAAAATCAGCCCCCTCTCTCTCTTGGGCGCCTCCTCCAGCTGAGGTGTCCGGCAGAATGACCTCCTCCTGCCAAGTGTCCAGTTTGCCCCTTTGAGTTAATTCTCTAGTTCCCACTCACTTATATAGTTGTAAGTGACTTTCCGAGTGGCCAAGATTTCGTTTGGCGGACACAGGCTTCCATACTCATCAGAATTCAGTGCTAACTGGCCTGACCAGTCCCAGACTGACCGACCCAGACTCCCGATATGAGAAACCTATTCGGCCGCAACCGTTTCACACTGGCCATGCAATGTCCACTTGCACCTTTTCAAGGGTTCCGGGGAAAACAAGTAAAAATAAAAATAAATAAAAATATCTAGTACTTATTTACGGAAGGCACCAGGAAAAATACACCCCCTGGTGACACACCCCACCCTTGAAATACTGCAAGCGACCTCGCTTGCATGCCAATAATACATGCGGTATCTCATGATATCACATATATTCTATGATGGGAATCCAAGATATACATGCTTCCGGAAATGTAGCGTTGGACGATTAAACAATCCAAGACGTCTTCTAGTGTACTCTAAGTGCATAGAAGTCTTCTAGTGTACTCTCAAGCACAAACTTCTCTAGCTAAATTCTGTATGGAAAGAGTAGATACAATTGCTTAACTACTCTCTTGAGCATCATGAACCATGCTCTTGCCTTGCTCCAGAAAAGGCTACATCAAGTCACTGTGGGTTCCATCTGAAAGGCTTCAAGATACAATTGCAATAGCTGAGGTGAATCAACCAATTCAGACTCTTCCATCCATTTGGCATCCGACGATGGATAGTTCTTGAACTTCACCAAATAGCGTCTTGCAACCTTTCCTCTAACCTTTCTTTCTTTATGTGCCAATATCTGTTTAGGAACAAGGATTTCATCCAATTCTTCCACTTCGGGTTGTTCCTCATCAAGCATATTCTCTGGCACATCACCAACAAAGGGTCTTAGAAGGTTGACATGAAAAGCATTATGTATTTTCCAGCCTTCTAGTAGGTTTAACCTGTAAGCTACATCGCTGATCTTTTCTGAAATCTGAAAAGGACCATAATATCGCATACTGAGCTTAGGAAACAAGCGTTCTTTGCCTTTCCTTTTCCTTAACCTGGCCTTTTCAAAGCGCAAAAGCACCCAATCACCAAGTGAAAATACAAGTTCACGACAGTGACGATCAGCAGCTTTCTTTTGCTTAGCCTGAGTCTTCTCAAGTGCAATCTTTATCTTCCTGTATGTTTCATCCATATCTTGCACATACTTGGCTGCCTCAAAAATCTTGTCTTTAGTCTGCAAAATGGGCGGGACTTTCTTCCCTCCTTCCACTATCTCAAATGGTGCCTTACCTGTTGACGTATGCACAGTGTTATTGTAAGCATATTCAACCAATGGAAGATGGTGTTCCCAAGTTGCCTTGTGCTCTGACACATAACATTTGAGCACGTCCAAAACAGTAGAATTTGCCTCTTCTGACTATCCATCAGTTTGCGGATGAAACGAAGAAGAGAACTTTAGCGTAGTGCCCATGTTCTCAAACAATGCCTTCCAGAAAAGACTCGTCATACGTCGATCCCTGTCATTGACAATTGACTGAGGCATCCCGTGATATTTAAAGATATTGCTCATGAATATCTTGACCATGTGTTCTCGCTTTATCTTCTTCCTCACAGGAATGAAATGGGCCTGCTTACTGAACCTACAAATAATGGTCCAAATCCCATCATTGACTGTTTGCATCCTTGGAAGACCAAAGATAAAGTCCATTGCTATGCTTTCCCATGGCCTATCTGGGATCGGCAATGGCTGCAACAATCCCGGTTGCTTTTGTCTGTCAAATTTGACTTTTTGGCATACTAAGCATGATCTTACAAATGTGTCAACATCTTGACGTAAAGTTGGCCAATAGAAGAATGCCTCAACCCCTTTCACTGTCGCATCAATTCCACGATGCCCAGCATAAGGTGGAGCGTGACTTTCCATCAAAATCTTTCGCCGTAACTGTTTAGTAACGCATAACTTTCCATGCATCATGAGAAAGTCATTCTTAAGCATATAGTGCTCATGATGTTGCCCATCAACAAGCTGGTCATAGATCCTTGCAAAATCTGAATCTTCAGCATATTGTGTCTTCATTTCGTCTAGTTCACAATGGTACGGAATTGACACTGCTGAAATTTGGGGCTTTCGTGACAACGCATCAGCCACCACATTCTTTTTCCCTTGCACATGCACAATCTGAAAATGGAACATTGACAAGATGTTTCCCCATCACATGTGCTTCTCAGACAACTTCGTCTGTGTGAGAAAATATCGCAAGGTTTGATGATCCGTTTGGACAACAAAATCAGCCCCTAGCAGATAGTGTTTCCAACTAGTGAGAGCATGAATTACTGCCAGCAATTCTTTCTCATAGACTTGCAAGTTCCTTTCAGTCTTCAAAAGAATTCTGCTCTCATATGCGACTACTCGGCCATTCTGCATTAGAACTGCACCAAGACTATGGCCACACGCATCACACTGAACCACAAAAGGTTTTGAAAGACCTGGCAAAATGATTACCGGATCTGAAGTCAGCTTCTCTTTCAAGTGTTTGAACGCTAAAATTTCCTTGGCTGTCCACTTGAAAGTACCTCCTTTTCCTTGTAGTGCATGGAGTGGAGAAGCAATCCAGCAAAATTTCGGATGAACCTCCTATAGTAGGAACATAAGCCTAGAAAGCTTCGAATGTCATGTACGGACTTCAAGTCTGGCCATGACCTAATTGCTTCCACTTTAGCGGGATCCATGCGTACCCCATCCTTTGAAACAATGTGCCCAAGGAAGTGAATCTCTTGCAAAAAGAATTCACTCTTCTTCACATTAATGAGTAGCCTGTTCTTACGTAACTCATTGAAAACTGCAGTCAAGTGATCCCTATGCTCCTCTTCAGACTTAGAATAGACAATCATGTCAGCAAAGAAGGTACCCACGAAGTTTCTATGTGGTCTAAAAATTATGTCCATCATTCTATTAAACGTGGCAAGAGCATTTGTGAGACCAAATGGCATGACAAGAAATTCATAGAGACCAAATGTTGTCCTGAACGCAGTCTTATGACATCTTCTGGCCTAATGCGTATCTGATAGTACCCACTCTTTAGGTCTATTCTTGTAAACAATGATGCTCCCTCAAGCCGATCAAGAATGTCATCTATCCTCGGTATGGGGAACCTGTTCTTGATGGTATTCTTATTCAAGGCGCGATAGTCAATGCACATGCGCCATGAACCACCCTTCTTTTGCACTAAGAGTACAGGAGAACAAAAAGGGGATGAACTGGGCTGAATCCGCCCCTTCTCTAAAAGCTCGTTGACCTGACTCATAATCTCTTTCTGTTGGGCTGCACTACCCCTGTATGGTGGTCTATTCGGTGGACTAGAACCTGGCACAAGATCTATAGTATGATCCTCAGGTCTCTCAGGAGGTAACTCCCCTGGCAAAGAGTCCGAAAAACAATCACTGAAACCACTCAAAAAAGTTGACCTGTCTTTATCTAAGGTAGACAAATTAGATACAACTTGAGGTACTTCTTTTGCAAAGATCAAGTACGCAGAAAGATGATTCTTTATTACAAATGAAATAGCAGAAGCAGAAACAACTGGAACAGACTCGCCTTTAAGCTTTACATCAAGGACATGAGTCTTTCCTCTATGTACAAGGGTAATCTTTTTGTTGTAGGTATCCACCATAGCATGCAACCTGTAACACCATGGGATACCCAGTAACACATCACAGCCCTCAAGTGGCATAATATGAAATTCTTCTGCATCCACATAGCTCTGAATGTGCAGACGAAGCTTCCCCAAAATGGGAGTAACAGGCTCTGAATGACCTGGGCATGCCAAACCTGCTTCCCCTGTCATACCCATCTCCTCTGCACGAATGCCCAACTTTGATGCCAATTCTGGTGATATGAAATTTGCACGAGCTCTTGGATCAAAGAAAACCAGCACTGTCTGGTCTCTAACTTTGCCCCAAGCTCTGCACAGCTCCGTGGCATCTGTGTTTGGTTGGTCTCCAACCAAACCTGGAACAAGTCCTGCACTTGGCTTTGCCTTCTTCCCTTTATGGTCTGACTTGTCATCCTTATCCTGTGACTTCTTCTGTGGGCATTCATTTGCAAAATGTCCTTCATGTTCACAAATGTAGCATTTCTTGGCCTCCCTAAGAGCTTTCCTTTCTTCAAAAGTTTTGCCAGAAAAATGCCTCTTTTGTCCTTGTCCTCGTCCCGAAGAAGACTTAGACTGCTTCTTGGACGTATCACCTTCTTCAGTGGAGGGCTTCTTTGTGGGAGGCTTAGAAGGCTTTGCTGCAACATTGCCCTTGGCTGAAAACTGTTTGCCCTCGAACCCTTTCTTGTGGCTATTAAATCCATCGGAATCTCCCTTTGACAAATTGTTGGCCACTCTTGCATTCTCTATCAACTGAAACATATTCATGACAGTAGTCTTTGTGCAGTAGTCCCTGATTTTCTTGGGCAATCCGCAACAGTACTTCTCAATTTGTTCTGACAATGGCACAAACCTGTAAGAGGTGACTGGCAACAGTGCGGCCCAAAACTGTTTATTGTACTCTTCCAGATTCGCACACTGTTTAGCATTCAACTCGTGCCATTCTGTCATCACATCCACTTCAAAAGTGTTTGTCAACCATGCAGGCGCAAAAAGCTGTTTGAATTAGACCCACGTTGTTGGGGCTTGACCCTGGTTCAACAATGCGGTCCACCATTGAAGCGCATTCCCTTTCAAGAAAGTGGCAGCCTTGCGTATCTTTCAAGATTCCGTGAAGTTTCCTCCAACATAAGCTGCATCGAACTGTTGTATGAAGGTCAAAGCCTTCAATTGATCCTCAGTTCCTCTGAAAGTTTGAAACTTCACTCCCTGCCCACCTTCCTTGTAATCCTTAAGCTGACTCAAAGGAGCCACATGATCATAAACATGTGCTTGTAACAGTGGTGCTCCATGATTGTTCATTCCAGCACTCGCATCAACTGTTTTACCTATCATATCTGCATTTTGTACGTATGGCTGCGAAAAACCAGCCATACCAAATTGTGTTCCAGGCACTCGAAACTGGCCGTAGGCACCCTGAAAACCTGGTTGGACACCCATGTTCGCGTACATAGGGTTACCCATGCCTGTTTGCATTGTCCCGAACACATTCCCTGGCATATAACCTGTGGAAGGTCCAGCCATAGCTTGAAACACTAAACCACCTCCAAAATAACCAGGATAAGTATTAGGTAATGGAAGGGTCTGACGCATAGCGTGTTCATTACTCCCTTGACCATTCACAAACGGTTCTTGTCCAGCTAAAGCAAGTTTCTTTGGATCATTGGACACCGCTAGTTGCTCAACCACATGGGCTTTCCCTCGGGCATCATGAGTCCTCTGCACATTGGAAATCTCCTTTTCCTGCAACGGCTCAGTCATGCCCTATGTAGGAGGCTGAAAACCCTGTGTCGAAGCCTGTAAGAACTCCTGCATCCTTAGATTATTAGCCAACTGCTGAAACATGTCCATGCAGCAACGCAGTTGAGTTCTAAACAACCTGTCCTCTTCTTGAAGAGTTGAAGAAACTTTCTCCGTGCCATGTGAGGAAGATCCCTCTTCAGATACTTCGTCTCTCTTCTCTGCCATAACGACAAGCTCTATGTTGCTTTCACCCACAACAATCCACGCTCCACTTTTTGAAGAAAAAGTGACTATCCCGTCGATGGAGCCATATAACCGGCCTGTACTATTTCAATTATCTGTTAACTTTACACAAAGCACTGAGAAGGGAAGAGAACACAGTTGCGTCCAGCGACTCTAATGTCACTGCGCGCACGAGACCGACACCTTGTAGGCCCCAAAGACTGGCGCCCCTTTCGGTATTTCTTTATTCACATTAAGGTAGACGATCCGACCACTTCGCACAAGCTTTCACAAAGCTGTCCAAACCTGGCGAGGGCTGAAAACGCAGGTTTTCGACCTGATTTTGGCAACATAACGACGCAAAAACCCCTGTAGGTCAAAAGCACCTGTCTAGGACGGATTCCCTCGCTATCTGGAAGCTTTCTGGTGAGCTGTCACAAAAATTCAGCGGGCTGTAATTCCCTGTTTTTCACTGCCGGGTGTCCAAAAGCCTGTACACGCATCCCAAGGCTCTCACGAGGCTCCCCCGGTGTTCCCTTGCAATTTAGGTGCGAAACCCTAAACCTGCAGAAAAACACAGCAGGCTGCAATTCGCTGTTTCGGATCGGTTTTAGCGGAGCGAACACGCCTACGCGTGTCACAAGGGCTCCCGCACGCAATGGGACAGTTCCCCTCTCAGTTGGACGAATTTTCACGCGAGAAAACTCTCCGAACTCTCAATCTTTCGCGATGGAACTGTGCGTACCTGTGGGGGATTAGCAATTAGCTAATCCGGTTCCTGTTCAGAAGGCTCTTGCCTTGGCAAACGCGCATAAACCCCTAGAACTGTACATGTTCATCTGAGTAGCCCAACTAGTGGGGCATTACCATATGTGCCAAAGGGGGGAGAGAGATGCACGAGAACAAATCATCGCGCTACATGAGACAGAGGAGAAAGCAAGCTTTCCATTAAAGCTATAGACCTGCACCCACTACTCACACACACACTGTAGGTCACTTCTCTGTGAAAAATCAGCCCCCTCTCTCTCTTGGGCGCCTCCTCCAGCTGAGGTGTCCTGCAGACTGACCTCCTCCTACCAAGTGTCCAGTTTGCCCCTTTGAGTTAATTCTCTAGTTCCCACTCACTTATAAGGTTGTAAGTGACTTTCCGAGTGGCCTAGATTTCGTTTGGCGGAAACAGGCTTCCATACTCATCAAAATTCAGTGCTAATTGGCCCGACCAGTCCTAGACTGACCGACCCACACTCCCGATGTGAGAAACCTATTCGGCCGCAGCCGTTTCACACTGGCCATGCAATGTCCACTTGCACCTTTTCAAGGGTTCCGAGGAAAACAAGGTAAAATAAAAATAAATAAAATTATCTAGTACTTATTTACGGAAGGCAACAGGAAAAATACACCTCCTTGTGACAGAGAGACTTTTAATGCTTTTAAGAAGTTTCATGCTTTTGTCACTACGCAAAAGAGTACTAATCTTAAATGTCTCAGATCTGATAATGGAGGAGAGTATGTATCTGCTGAATTTCAGCGTTTTTGTGATGAAAATGGGATTAAAAGGGCTTGACACCCCTTATAATTCGTCTTCTAATGGTGTGGCTGAGAGGTATAATCGTACTTTATGCGAGAGAGTGCGTGCATGTTGTCCATCGCTAATGTTTCCCAAGAGTTTTGGGGAGGAGCCATTAAAAACTGTAGTTCATATTTGCAATCGCTGTCCTAGTAGTACAGAGGAGGTTTGGTCTGGCAAACCTGCCTCTTAAGATCATTTGAGAGTATTTGGGTGCGAAGCTTTTGTTCATGTACGCAATGACTTGAGAACAAAGCTTGATATTAAGTCCATTAAAGGAGTCTTCCTAGGTTATGGGGAAGAAGGTGAAATGGATTACGAAGCTTTTGTTCATGTACGGAATGACTTGAGAACAAAGCTTGATATGAAGTCCATTAAAGGAGTCTTCCTAGGTTATGAAGAAGAAGGTGAAATGGGCTATAGAGTGTGGTTACCACAGTTTAGAAAGGTAATACACAACCGAGATGTAGTGTTCAATGAGACAAAATTGCTTAAGAATGCTACAAAATCTGATGCTGACAAGAAACAATCAAATTTCAGCCTTCCGTGCCACCCATTGATGTTAAAAAAGAGCCTCATGATACATTACCGCAAGCTGAAATTGATAATCAGTCGGTTAACCTTGAGCCAGAAGAAATAGGACATGATTTTGATGCTCCTAATGAGGATGGACAGCCACCTGAATTGGCTGAAAATGATTTTCAGTAGCATGATAGAGCTGAAAATGAGTTGACTCATGATGTAGAACTGTTGCCTAAGAATGTAGATCATTGGGTACGCAGGTCAACTCGTTTGAGAAGGCAATCGCAGAGATTTAATCCCTCTTTGCATCATGTAATGTTGACAAATGAGGGTGAACCTCTTACTTATAAAAAGGCTAAGTCATGTGAGTCAAGCAGTAAGTGGGAGCTTGCAATGCAAGAGGAAATGAAATCCTTGTATGCAAATGATACTTGGGATCTTGTGCCATTGCCTAAAAGGAGAAAGGATTTTCCTAACAAATGGGTGTACAAAATTAAAATTGTGGATAAAAAACCAGAGTACAAGGCAAGATTGGTTGCAAAAGGATATGCACAGAAAGAAGGAATTGATTTTCAAAAAATCTTTTCCCCTATTGTAAAGCTTACAACTTTACGTGTCCTTTTTGCTCTCGTTGCGGTGCTTGATTTGGAATTGAATCAAATGGATGTAAAGACAACGTTTTTGCATGGTGACATTGAAGAGAACATATATATGAAACAACCTAAAGGTTTTGTAGTTCCTACACGTGGGAACTTGTATGCAAACTGAAAAGGGCTCTGTATGGTTTGAGACAATCATCACGACAGTGGTATAAGAAGTTTGACACTTTTATCCTGTCTCAAGGCTTTAAACGCAGCCATGCAGATCATTGTTTGTATACGAAAAGGGATAAAGATGGTAGTCCCATCATACTTGTTCTCTATGTTGATGACATACTGCTTGCCGGGAAACATAAGACTACTCTTGATGCTCTGAAACGTAAGCTAAATTCAGCATTTGCTATGAAGGATTTGGGTGATGCAGAGCATAATTTGGGCATGCATATTAAAAGAGATAGAAAGCTGAAATTGTTGTTTTTATCTCAAGAAAAGTACATTGCAAAAGTACTTGACAGGTTTAATATCGCTGATGCTAAGCCTCTTGGAGTACCTTTACCTCCATACACTAACCTTAGTAAAGCAGATTGCACAAAGGATGAGGTGGCATTGAAAGCAATAAAGGGAATTCCATATGCATCAGCTTGTGGTTCTCTTATGTATGCTGTAGTTGCCACTCGTCCCGACATTGCTTATGCAGTGGGAATTGTTAGTCGATACATGTCAAATCCTGGCAAAGCGCATTGGGAAGCTGTCAAATGATTTTGAGATATTTGAAAGATACACAATCAAAGTGTATTTGTTATGGAAAAAGTCACTTAAAGTTGCAGGGATATTGTGATGCAAACATGGCAGGTGACATGGATACCACGAAATCTACCAGTGGATATGTATTCGCCATTGCTGGTGGTGCAGTCTCTTGGTGTTCTAGGTTGCAAAAAATTGTGGCATTGAGTCTACTGAGGCTAAATATATTTCAGACACAGAGGCTTCAAAGGAGGTCATTTGGTTGGGCAGACTTGCAAAAGAACTTGGCATGCCTGCTCATACACCCGTGTTGGGTTGTGATAGCTAGTGTGTTGTCTATTTAGCCAACAATGCCATGTTTCATGTGCGTACCAAACACATAGATGTGCGGTACCATTTCATACGACAGGTATTGGAGGATGGCCTAGTCACCTTGACTAAGATCCATACACAGGATAACCCTGCAGATGTTCTCACCAAGAGTCTTGCTAAGGCTCAACATGAGCATTGCATACAGCTGGTGGGAGTTGGTTAACTTAAAGGCGTCATTTATGCCTTTAAGTGGGAGGTTGTTGGGTTAAAGGCCTAAATAACCCCTTTTTGTACATTTTTATACTTTGCCTGGACACATTTTTTTTAAGTCACTTATAATAGAAGTGGGAAAACCCAAAACTCACTTATCGATTTTTCCCCCAAAACGTGAGCTCTCTCTCTCCCTACTTCGATCTCTAGCGCTAGCTCTCTGCTGCTCTGTGCCTCCTGCTTCTTGCCCCAATCTTGCACTACATCGCGACGCGCACCTACCGGTACCCTCTGCTTCTCGCTTTCATTGATGAGTCATGCGAAACGGGGTTTTGCATTCACTGGGGCGGTTTGACCTACCCCACAAATGAAATCATGACGCAAAGAGCTGAACAAACCTCAACAAATGAAAGTAGACAAAGGAAGAGCAATCCAGAAAAGAAAGAAAAGGATGCACGACCCAAACTTACTCCTCAAACATCAAGGAGCGTTTGGATGCGGGGAAACTGGGCATATCTCCGCGAAGTGCCCTAAAAAGGCACAGAAAGAACAGAACGACAAGGACGATGAAAGGCTTGATAGTTCGAGAGCAACTGCGGACAGTGGAAGAAAAGGCAAGATGAAAACAAGACTGGTTCCACATTGTGTGGGTACTGATCCCAGCACGATGGACGAGAGTACAGAACTTTGCCGAGCTTGGGACAAAGTGAAAGACCAAGAAGCCATGATCTTCTTTGATGGAGGAGCCAAGGCCAACTTCATTTCACCGGAATTGGCGGCGCGGCTAGAGATCACTCCCGATCGGATGGGGCCACTTGGAGAGGCAGTTCTAGCGGCACCCGACAGGGACGAAGCCATTACACCTGTCATTGGCAAACTTCGGTTGCATTGTCAGGGTATTTGGGGCATGAGGACTTTCACATAATGCCTTTGGAAGGTCGTGATGTCCTCTTGGGAATTCCCTAGTACCACAAGAACAACGCCGTGGTCGACTATCGGGCGAGGAAAGCGACATTAACCACAGAGAAGGGCAGAACCATTGTACTCGATGTAAAACTTAACGACGAGTCTGTCCCTATTATATCAGCTTCGGCGAATCCAGTCTCTTTGTTTACTTGATCTTTTTGAAAGAGTTGAATGATGAGGATAGGACAAATATGTCTAAACTTCATAAAGAACGCCAAGATTTTCTCCATGCTCATGCCGATTGCTTCTCAGAGGGCCTGCCAAGTGAGTTACCACGCGCTCGTCCTGAAGATCATACCATTGATCTGATACCTGGAAGCACATCACCGAACCGGCCACCTTACCGTGTAAGCCGAGCGCAAAACGAAGAAATCATGAACCAAGTGAAAGACCTCTTGGAAAAAGGTCTTGTCCAGCCTAGTACTTCACCGTATTGCTCTCCAGTGTGGTTGGTTTTGAAGAAAGACGGATCTTGGAGAATGTGCATCAATTATAGAACTCTCAACAAAATCACCATCAAGAACAGATTCCCGATTCCTAGAATCGATGATATATACTTGACCGACTTCAGGGATCCTCGTGCTTTAGCAAGATCGACTTGAAAAGTGGATATCATCAGATCCGAGTCCCGTCGGTAGATGTCTACAAGACAACCTTTCTGACGACTTTTGGGTTATTAGAGTTTTTGGTGATGCCTTTTGGCCTAACCAATGCTCCTGCGACATTTAACCAGATGATGGACACGATTTTTCGAGAGTATAGACTACTTGTTGGCACTTTCTTTGACGACATCATTGTTTTCTCCAAGAATGAGGCAGAACATAGAGACCATCTGATTCAAGTCTTTCAGGCATTACGAGATCACAAGTTAGTGATTAATGCGAAGAAAAGTGAATTTCTCCTAGCAGAGATACACTTTTTGGGACACATTGTGTCAGCAGCAGGAGTGCAGATGGATCCGGCCAAGATAGAGACTATCGGTGATTGGCCCGATTTGAAGAATGTCCATGAAGTTAGAAGCTTCTTGGGATTGTATTCGTACTACAGGCGGCTCATTAGAAAGTTTGCAGAGGTTGCTTCCCCTTTGCATATCTTGACACAGAAAGGAGTCCCTTTCTCGTCGGGACCCATAGAGGTGACAGCCTTTCAGACATTGAAAGAGAAATTGACTACAGGACCAGTTTTGACTTTGACTGACTTGCAGAAGTCATTTGAAGTATATTGAGATGCTTGTGGTCGTAGTCTGGGTACGGTCTTAATGCAAGAAGGTCATGTCATTGCCTACGAGAGCCGATTGTTCTCAAGACCGGAATTGGTAGCACAGATTTATGAGAAAGAACTTTTGGCGGTTATCCATGCTCTTACTCAGTGGCGGCACTACCTACTCGAAGCGGATTTTACTGTGTTTACAGACTATCAGAGTTTATGCTACTTCTAGTCACAGAAGCAGCTATTGGAAAAGCAGATGCGATGGACGAACATCTTGTCACAGTTTCACTTCCACATTGTCCATGTGCAGGGACAGAAGTATTTGGTGGCAGATGCTTTGTCTCGCAAGCCGTTGGTTCTGGCTATTTCCGCCATACATCATAGGAGCTTCGAGGATATGGTCGATCAGTATGCCACGGATACAGATTTTGCAGACATTTTTACTAGAATACGGGATAGGGAAACAGTAGCGAGATATTTCATTCGAGATGGCTACTTGATGACGAAAACCATGTTGTGCGTTACACAGCCGTTGAAGAAAAAGGTTACGACAGAAAGCCACTGTCCACCTTTTACGGGTCACCACGGCTGTTGCTAAATTGGCTTTATCTTACAGAAAAATAATTCTAAATGAATTATTGGATTTATAAGTGAGATGGTTTTCTCGCTTGGAACACCAAGGAAAAATAATTCTAAATGAATTATTGGAATTTTAAGTGAGAGGGCTTTTCTCACTAGAGACATCCGAGTACAGAGTATTCCTAGTGCGTCATTTAAAGTAATGACGGGAACACTGAGAACCGGAATATCTGTAAGGCCACCAGGAACGGGTACTTCTGATGCGTCACATCGGATGGGTGACAGGGAGCATCGGAAAGAAGTATCCGACCATACGGGAACGGACATCTTTGATGCGTCATAGGATGGGTGACAGAGCATCGCGAAGGAGATTGTACCGTAAGTTCGGTAGGAAAGGACTAGGTGATGGGTATTCCTAATGCGTCACAAGGTGGGTGACGGGTGCATCGTGCATCGGAAAGGGGATATCCATAGTCGAGAGGAAATTCCGAACTGTGTTAGAACTGTGCACAAGGAAAAAAGCAAGCACTTGAATGAAGATGGGTTCAGAGGAAACTTTGAGGAAAAACAGATGCTTTCTAAGCAAGCGGGATTGCTTTTCGGGAAAGCCGATGCTTTCCCGCGAGGAAGTCGATGTCTGCATTGCAACTATGCGTGTGATTGCATCCAGGGACGCCTGGGAACTATTGTGAAAGCATTGTTTTTAACTTATAAGGTTTTATTGAGTTTTTGGACAAATTCAAACTATTTTTAAAATATGCCGGCCGCCCATTTAATAAGTGGGCAGCCATCTGATAAATAAGGCCACAGATCAGCCAGCGTTTTCTCTCTCTCTTTTTCTAGCAGAACAGCAAAAAAAAAAAAAAAAAAAAAACGGTCGCGCTCTTTACGCGAGCAGCTATTCGTGCCCGTGGCTAGGAACTATAAAAGCATCACATGCCCTCACTCAGAGAGAGGACCAATCTTTGCAAGGAGGAGATGTTGCTGCAAATTTCAGCCGTAAAGAAGACGTTGTAGGTGATGCCCATGGCTGCCCCAAGTGTACCAGATGTCGCCAAGACCCACTGCGCGAGTTCCCTCGCGAAGAAGTGCCTACGAAGCATGTTTCCATCGCGACAAGTTGCTGTTTTTCTCTGTTTTCAGCCCATAAATCGTAGACGGGGCTGATTTACGAGAAGGAACCCGAGAACACACCTCTTTTGTGTGTAGGATTGGAAGAGAGGATTTTCTATGGAGAGATCTCTTACGAGGAATTGCTTTTCGAGAATCGAGTTGCGTTTCGAGCGTCGAGACTTTGAAGGTAACGATTTTCATGTTCTTGTCTTTGAGTATTTGATTGCAGGTATACTTCCTCTTCGTGAGGGAGTAGGAGCAGAGGAAGGCATGAGCCTCTGCAGGAGAAAAGCACTCTGAGGAACTAGAGCCAGATCAGCCCAAGGGTTTCGTACCCGAGTTTGGGAAGTAGATCCACGGATCGAAGAGAGGTAGTCTCTCAAGTTGTGATCCGGAAGTTGGGATTCCCAAGTAAGGACTTCGTGTCCGGGAAAGCAGAGTTGTTCTACGGGAAGAGGACTTTGGAAAGATAGTTGGAAAAGAGTTGAAGGGATGCGATGCCCTGAGTTTGGAAGGTGAGATCCAGAGGCGAGAACCTTGATTCTCGAGGAATTGGAATAAGGAACGGAAGTTCTTTGGAATAGGGTTTTGCCCTAGGAATCGGAAGCTGAGGCTTCCAGGAACCATCAAGTCTGATTCTAGAACGAACGTGGTAATACGTTCGGTTCAAGTGCTTGTATAGACTTCTCCTCAGTAATAAAGATACTATTACCGGGGGGGACCAGCCCATCTTCTGGTCCCCAGTACTGTGTCGATCTTCTCACTCTCTATCTCTCTCTCTATTTATTTCTCTCTATATCCTCTGGCTTCAGTAATAAGTGATAAATCCTATTTATCCGAATGTATTTTGTATTGTTATGCGCTCCCGTTTGTGACAGTGGTATCAGAGCATGGTCTCCTCTCTTTCTCTGGGAAGATATAGGAAGAAGCCATGACAAGCCAAGAGAGAAGTAAGCAGGCGGAAACCTAAGTCCTGCAGGAAAAGGTTGCAGAGTTGGAAAAAAAAAATTCTCTCTGCAAGAAGGCGACACAAGATTTGGGATTCTCTGAGAAGGCGACAAGAGCATGATGCTCAAGAACCTAGAGAATCCAAGGAGCAGAATGCTCGAGATCCTTCAGAATCCAGGAGATGTCCATGAACATCAATCCAGAACCATAGCCAAGAAATCCCGTCATCTCGGGAAGGATATGAAGACGGTCTCTAGACCTAGAAACACTCCAGTCAAGTTTGATACTTTTGACGGAAGGGAAGATTTCTTGAAAGCTACTGCTTTCATTCGACAGTTTGAAGTTGCCTTTGCAAACGGCAATTTCTGAGAAGTATCGAAGGTGAGGCATGTGACCAAACACCTCAAGGGGATTGCAAGTACTTGGTGGTATACCAAAGCTCTCCAAGGAACTTACAACAACAAATCAAGGCTGAATTCTCCGACAAATTTTTTTTCCTCTACGCTTTGAGGAAGGCATTCAAGAAGATTGGGATCGGTTTGCCTAATAGGAACACGAGCGAGTCAAAGCAAGTAGTGGTTCACTCTTGCCAAGGTAGCTCCATTCTTGATCCTCTCTGAGGAAGGAAAGATGAACAAATTTAACGAAGGAATTTTGCCCGAATTTTGTAAACGCATCTGCAAGATACTTTGCAACAGATGGTGGAGTCAGCAATACAAGCTGAAAGTGTACACCTCAGTGTACATAGAATCCAATCCCCGTGGTGGGACGGGAAACATTGAACACAGAAAGTTTGGAGTAAGGGAATTAAATCTAAGTCCTGAGTTCTTGAATAGAAGACCCTTGAACTTTAAGTGAGAGGGTAGGTTTTTAATCAAAGTTACATCTTTGAGGAAATCATAAAGTGCATTATGCTTGTTTGCTCTTTTGTACGAGGTATGGTTGTGTCTAACCAGGACAATCACTCTCGAGTGTTTATGAGAGTAAGGTTGAGTCAGAACATTGTTTATACGATGAACTGCTTTGCTTAACCATCCGGAAGGTCCATGATTAATCTGGTATCCGGTAGTTCTCCAACAAATTACCTGCTATTGCGGGTAGGAAATTATGAAGGAACCATTTTGAGTTTTCAAGCAAAGAAAAGCTTTCATGAAGCTTGAGTACTCTTTAAGCCCACACCCCCTACCCGGTAAGGGAAGATATGGTAGTGCTTTTTGCACAAGTGAATGAACACTCTCTTTAGGAGGGAAGGAACAAGCGACGACTACGGCCTGTGCTTGAGGAATCCAAGGATTAAAATTCTAGATTATTTGATGAGCGGGTTTTGCTCTAAGATCGAGCCAAGTGATCATCAAGTTGAGCGTCTTCGCTCTAAGGATCTTACGAAGGGAAGGTAATTTCCTAGGTTCACCGAAACTCTAACACAGCTTAAGAATTATGTACACTTTTCAGTACATGGATAACACACGAAGATGCAGACCTATGCCAAGGAACTGGACGAGAGTTTGTTATACTCTCTTGAGCGCCTTTTTGCGCGCAAGAATATTCCGACACGAGAATCTCTATTTGAGATGTGTTTGGTAGAAGGAATTTGAGCTTCTCTACGGAGAAGAGGTTTTCCGATGGTCGTTGATCATTGAGTACGCTATGTGCCTTTACCATTACAGTAGCAACTTTTGGTTGCAGTATATGTTTCTCCATGAGAAGGTCAAGTAGCATTTACACGCTGCTGGAATAAATTCGAACTATTATGTTCGTAAGAATATAGTTCGCCAACCGTTTCAAAATGGTAAGAATTACATATGGGAGAACATCCCTGAGATTCAAAGAGGGTTCGCTCTATTGTGAACCGGATTTGAACGTACGTTCAGAAAATGCTATGGCTAGAATCCTATCTGCCTGAGATTTTGCAAGTTGTCATTGATGCTTGCAAGGTGAATCATTTTTTATGATTTTGCAAGAAAGAGACGCTAATGGGCGTCGCGAAAACACTGCTAGTGGTAATAACTCGCAGGAGAATAAGATTGGAAGGAAGTGCCACCGTGCACAAAGAATCTTCGGATTGGAACCGTTCGCCTACATTGAGCGACGGCCCGAAACAAGAACCTTCTTTAAGGTGATCGCAAGCTTTTTTTGTGAAAGAAAGACATCGAGCTTAATGCTCTATGACTTGAGCATTCCCTATGTGGAAGGACACAAGAGGTTTAATACCCTCTAGACTAACAACGCAGGATTATGCGCAAGGATAGATACCTAGATTGATTTCTAGGAGGATTATTCTTCTCGGATTGAGAAGGTGGAATTGAGTTAACAGACTCTCGAATGAGGAAACGTTCAATCTGCTGGAAAGACGCGAATGACGAGTTCTTCCACGGCTCGTAAGTTTAATGAAAGGTGGAGGATATCCTCGAGGTCCTAGAGGAAAGACATGAACCGGTAAGGTAAGTATTGAATTATTGAATTTTTGTTTAATTAAATTTTTAAGTTCTCTTTTGAGAAAAGACTAGCTCAACTCACTATTGAGCAAGATTTGGAATCTTTCCGGTTTCTCCCCGGCAGTTCAGTTGGACCTCTACAGTTGAGGACAACTGTTTATAAGTGAGAGGGATGTTGCTAAATTGGCTTTATCTTACAGAAAAATAATTCTAAATGAATTATTGGATTTATAAGTGAGAGGGTTTTCTCACTGGAGACATCCAAGTTCAGAGTATTCCTAGTGCGTCATTTAAAGTAATGACGGGAACAATGAGAACGGGAATATCTGTAAGGCCACCAAGAACGGGTACTTCTGATGCGTCACATCGGATGGGTGACAAGGAGCATCGGAAAGAAGCATCCGACCATCCGGGAACGGACATCTCTGATGCGTCATAGGATGAGTGACATAGAGCATCGCGAAGGAGATTGTACCGTAAGTTCGGTAGGAAAGGACTAGGTGATGGGTATTCTTGATGCGTCACAAGGTGGGTGACGGGTGCATCGGAAAGGGGATCTCCATAGTCGAGAGGAAATTCCGAACTGTGTTAGAACTGTGCACAAGGAAAAAAGCAAGCACTTGAATGAAGATGGGTTCAGAGGAAACTTTGAGGAAAAACAGATGCTTTCTGAGCAAGCGGGATTGCTTTTCGGGAAAGCCGATGCTTTCCCGCGAGGAAGTCGATGTCTGCATTGCAACTATGCGTGTGATTGCATCCAGGGACGCCTAGGAAGTGTTGTGAAAGCATTGTTTTTAACTTATAAGGTTTTATTGAGTTTTTGGACAAATTCAAACTATTTTTAAAATATGCCGACCGCCCATTTAATAAGTGGGCAGCCATCTGATAAATAAGGCCACAGATCAGCCAGTGTTTTCTCTCTCTCTTTTTCTAGCAAAATAGCGGAAAAAAAAAATTAAATTTAAAAAAAAAAAAAAACGGCCGTGATCTCTACGCGAGCAACTATTCGTGCCCGTGGCTAGGAACTATAAAAGCATCACATGCTCTCACTCAGAGAGAGGACCAATCTTTGCAAGGAGGAGATGCTGCTGCAAATTTCAGCCGTAAAGAAGACGTTGTAGGTGATGCCCATGGCTGCCCCAAGTGTACCAGATGTCGCCAAGACCCAGTGCACGAGTTCCCTCGCGAAGAAGTGCCTACGAAGCGTGTTTCCATCGCGACAAGTTGCTGTTTTTCTCTGTTTTCAGCCCATAAACGTCGTAGACGGGGTTGATTTACGAGAAGGAACCCGAGAACACACCTCTTTTGTGTGTAGGATTGGAAGAGAGGATTTTCTATGGAGAGATCTCTTACGAGGAATTGCTTTTCGAGAATCGAGTTGCGTTTCGAGCGTCGAGACTTTGAAGGTAACGATTTTCATGTTCTGATCTTTGAGTATTTGATTGCAGGTGTACTTCCTCTTCGTGAGGGAGTAGGAGCAGAGGAAGGCATAAGCCTCCGCAGGAGAAAAGCGCTCTGAGGAACTAGAGCCAGATCAGCCCAAGGGTTTCGTACCCGAGTTTGGGAAGTAGATCCACGGATCGGAGAGAGGTAGTCTCTCAAGTTGTGATCCGGAAGTTGGGATTCCCAAGTAAGGACTTCGTGTCCGGGAAAGCAGAGTTGTTCTGCGGGAAGAGGACTCTGGAAAGAGAGTTGGAAAAGAGTTGCAGGGATGCCATGCCCTGAGTCTAGAAGGTGAGATCCAGAGGCGAGAACCTTGATTCTCGAGGAATTGGAATAAGGAACGGAAGTTCTTTGGAATAGGGTTTTGCCCTAGGAATCGGAAGCTGAGGCTTCCGGGAACCATCAAGTCTGATTCTAGAACGAACGTGGTAATACGTTCGGTTCAAGTGCTTGTATAGACTTCTCCTCAGTAATAAAGATACTATTACCGGGGGGGGGGGGGACCAGCCCATCTTCTGGTCCCAATACTGTGTCGATCTTCTCACTCTCTATCTCTCTCTCTATTTATTTCTCTCTATATCCTCTGGCTTCAGTAATAAGTGATAAATCCTATTTATCCGAATGTATTTTACATTGTTATGCGCTCCTGTTTGTGACAGCGGCATTGCTACCACCTTGAAAGGGGTAGAGAGATACTTCTTTTGGCCGAGACTAAGAAGGATGTGGACAAGTTTGTGCGCATTTGCTTGGTATGCCAGAAGGTCAAGTTTGACACGCATAAAGCACAGGGTTTCTTACAGCCTTTGCCCATATCCACCCGTCCCTGGGAAAGTATTGCAATGGATTTCATTTTTGATCTCCAGAGAACACAAAGTCGTCACGATGGTATGTGGACTGTTATTGACAGATTTAGCAAGCAGGCTCATTTCATTCCAGTGAAGAAAACAGTCAAGCCGAATCACTTAGCGAGATTGTTTGTGGCCCAGATTTTCAGACTACATGGCATGCTCGAGACGATTGTCTCCGACAGGGACCCCAGGTTTACAAGTTTGATTTGGAAGGCAATTTGGGAGAACATTTGCACGCGGTTGCAGTTCTCGTCATCTTTCCACCGGCAGACTGACGGGCAATCTGAGATTGCAAATTTAGTGGTTTTAGATTTATTGAAGTCTTACATCTCGGATCAAAAAACTCAATGGGATAAGTATCTACCTTTGGTGGAATTTGCCTACAATAACCCGTACACTCTTCGACGGGGAAGGCGCCATTTGAGATTATTGAAGGTACTCCGAAGGTTCCACCCTTCCTAAGCATGAAAGATAAGATTTTTGAAGGCAATGAGTACACGTGCGACTTGGACTAAGATCTGCGAGGCTTTGCAAAAATCTCAGGAAAGACAGAAAAAGGCAGCGGATTGCCAGCGTCACGATTTGAAATTGAAGGAGCATAATTAGGTGCTCTTACGATTTGAGAAGGCACGCCCGAGAAAGAAGAAGGGAAAGGAGAGGCTTTTTCCAAAGCTTAGTATGAGGTACTACGGACCTTTTCAGATCTCCGAAAAGATCAATGATGTCTCCTTCCGACTGAAACTGCCCGACACTTGGAGGATTCACAATGCATTTCATGTGAGTCTTGAAACCTTTTGAAGGCGATGTGCGTGAAGATGGGGAGCCTGATGAACAACCCAAAGTGGAAAAAAAGAAGAAGATCCTTATTCCTGAACAGATTTTGGCACAGAAGGACAGAAAGAATAAGGATAAAGTAAGAAGGCAGTTCTTGGTTAAATTCAAGAACTATCCTGCATTGAATGCGAAGTGGATGGAGGAGGAGAACCTAGCAGATACTCCTCAAATTGTCAAACTTTATCTTGAAGCTTTTGGTTTAGCATAGTCTACTCCAAATGGAACCCCGAATTCAGCTTGGCCGGAGATCTGGTGCAATCGGTTGCACAAGAGGGGAGTTACTCCGGTCCTTTGTCAACAAATGCCTCGATTTTTGAATACTAGAGTCACTGATGTCTCTTTGAGCTTCAGGGATACTGAGAGCTGACACTATTCTGTTGTATGACTTTATGAAATGGAATTCTAGATAATATGAAACTGATATGTTCTTGACTTGTTTAAGTGCAGGAACTGATAGACTAAATGACTACAGCATTTTGGTCTGAATGATCTCGATAGACATGGTTGCAATAGGGATTAGTCAATCGGACATCTCTAAGGTCTTGAGTGGATCTAGATGCGATTGCTAATTGCATTGCCGATAAATCATGGTCTAAGAATGTTGAATGTGATTTGTCATGTGATGTCCTGTGATGTCTAGTGATGTCATGTGATGTCGTGTGATGTGACTGTCGATTGATGCATGTGCTAGATGTGTGTTTCCTAGTGCGTCGGTACTAACAGCCAGTGTCTGCTAAGACAGTTTATGGCCTCTTGTCTTTTGCAAGCGTAATCGAGGGCGATTACAATCCTTTCAAGTGGGTATGTCACAAACTGGTGACGTGGCTGCCCGGTACACACATACACTACCCGTTGAAATGACTGCCTGTAGAAATGGTGGCGTGGCTGCCTAGTACTCACACACACCCGCTCACAACAGTTCTGGGAATGTTGTACGAACCCCTTGCTGACGTGGCCTGCTAAACGGATGCCCGCTGATTACTGCAGCTTCTAGACAGTTTTACATGGCCGGCTTTTTCTTCTACGCAAGGGCCAGCTGTAAGGTGCAGCGGAAGTGAATGTTGAACTTTGCTCGAGATGAGTGCTCCGAACTGTGCTCAAGGTTCCTTTTACTTACGGAAGGGAAAGCCTTCCGTTCCTTTAGTGAGAGAGTGCAATGGACACAAACAAAGTGGTGAACACTGTGAATGAAGGTGCTAAGACTGAGTGATAGAGAGAGAAGAATACGACACCAGAATGTTGTCAAACCCTCCTCCGAAGGCCCCACTCTCTATGGCGAGAGAGGTCTACGATTAATTGCACAAATCTCTACAATGCTTTGGACTTGCCGACGATGTTGACGACAATGAGGACGACGACGAGACGGGCTGAAATCTGAAAACGCTAAGGGCTGAAATCTGCAAATCTTTATCTGCTGAATTCTGACTCTATGTCGATGACGACGAGGACGACGATGCAACGAAGACGCGCTGAAAACGCAGATGCTGAAATCTGCGTTTTCCGGGCTGAATCTGCAAACTTTGGCGAGGATCTGACCATGCGGCAAGGATCTGCTGCGGGAAGGTTAGATATGCGAGGTTTGGGACTTCTACTGAGGTGTCTTGATGCTGGAAACTGAAAACACTGAAGCTTCTGATGATCTTGTCGCGATGAATCGCAAAACTTTGAGGATCTGACCATGGCTGATGCTGGAAAAACGAAGCTACTGAGGTCGCTGAATAATGGTCCTGTCTAGATCAAAAAACGCTAGGATCTGCTAACGCTTTGTTGTCGCCAGGTTGCTCTGCAAACCAAAAAACGCTAGGGCTGTGTTCTTGATGGAAAACGCAGTCTACTGTGTTGCAAAATGCTAGGGTTTGCGGGGGGCGGAGGAGATCTAGCTGAGAAGGTGACTGTTGAACCTTGGTTCCTGCTGCCTCTTCTGCAGAAAGTGCTAGCGCTAGGTTTGCTTATATACTTGGCTACTGAATTTGCCTACCTAGTTCCCAACAAAAGTCACTTAAAAATAATAAGTGAAATTGTCAAAAATAGGGAAAATAGGTCTATGCACTGTAAAAATGCTCCTGATGGCTCTGATGGACATCTGATGATCATGTTGTGTGCAACCAAAGGATATGCATCTAATCTAAGTGCCTGGACATGCACGGTTTGCGAACAGACTCACAAAAGTGTCAGAACACTTCTTACGCTAGACTGAACCGAACCCATGTCATGCAGTAACTTGTCCACGTACACATAGGTTAGTGGTAACAGACTTGGACACTCCAAGTCAAGAATCAACCGCGACAGCACCAAATAACCACTTCAAAACAATTCACAAATCACAATAGATTTGCATTGGCCGGCGGAGTTCCGTGCCTAGAGATATTGGCCCCAAAGACTGGCGCCCCTTTTCGGTATTTCTTTTTATATTAATCAATCATCAAAGTACAAGAGAGCGTTTAGGGTTTCACTCTCAGACTCTGCGTCCAGATGCTCTGAGAAGTGAGTCCCTCCCCACTAATTTAAAGTTACAAGGGATGCCCAAAAGCAGAGCCCCAAAAGCTTCAAAGCAAAGGCAGATTCTCTCTCTCTCAATGAGAGTCGGTAAAAAGCAAGTTCTCTTTTTCTCTTTCTTTCCCCAAATCAAAGCGAAAAGCTGAGATTTGTGTCGCTCAAAATTTCCCAATTTTTTAATTTTTTTTTTTTATAATATTCCACCTCCACGATTTCTGGAAATTATGGTTTTTTGGCAGAAATTAGGGTTTGCAAGAATTTAAGGATTTCTGGCAAAAATTAGGGTTTCTGCTATCCGCCACGTCATCACTTTGTGACATTCTGCTATCTGGCCACGTCATCACTTTCTGACATACCCCCCTCTTGAAAGCATTGTAATCGACCGCGATTACGCCTGCAAAAACGACAAAAGCCATAAACCGTCTTAGCAGACACTGACTGTTAGTACCTACGTACTAGGAACACACATCTAGCACATGTACAAAATCGACAGTCACATCACACGACATCACAGGACATCACCAGACATCACATGACATTCAACATTCATTCGGATCTTAGACCATGATTTATCGGCAATGTAGCTAGCAATCACATCTAGGTCCAATCGGGACCTCATCGATGTTCCGATTGACTAACCCCTATTGCAACCATGTCTATTCGAGATAAAGTAGACCAAAATGCTGCAGTCATTTCGTCTATCAGTTCTTGCACTCACAAGAAGTCAAGAACAAATCAGTATCATAATCAGAATTCCATTTCATAAAGTCATCCAGCAGAATACTGTCATCTCTCAGTATCCCTGAAGCTCAAAGAGATTTCAGTGACTTTAGTATCAAAATCGAGGCATCTGTTGACAAGGAGCGGAGTAACTCCCCTCTTGTGCATCCCACTGCACCAGATCTTCGCCAAGCTGAGTTTCTGGGTTCCGTTTGGAGTAGACTATGATAAACCAAAACATCGAGGTAAAGTTTCACAATCCGAGAGTATCTGCTAGGTCCTCCTCCTCCATCCACTTCGCATCAAATGCAGGAAAGTGCTTGAACTTAACCAAGAACCGCCTTCGGACTTTACCTTTCTTCATCGTATCATTATGTGCCAAAATCTGTTCAGGAACAAGGATCTCCTCGTTTTCTTCCACTTTGGGTTGCTCATCAGGCTCCCCATCATCAGAAACATCACCCTTAACAGGTTTCAAGAGACTCACATGCAATGCATTGTGAATCCTCCAAGTATCTGGCAGTTTCAATCGAAGGAGACATCATTTATCTTGTCAGTAATCTGGAAGGTCCGTAGTATCACATACTAAGCTTTGGAAAAAGCCTCTCCTTTCCCAATTTTCTTTCTTAGGCGTACCTTCTCAAAAGTAAGAGCACCCAATCATCCTCCTTCAATTTCAAGTCGCGACGACGGCGATCCATTGCCTTTTTCTGTCGTTCTTGAGACTCCTGCAAAGTCTCGCGAACCTTGGCAAAAGCCGTATCCAAGTCTCGTGAATATTCATCCGCTTCAAATATCTAATCTTTCGTGCTCAAGAAGGATGGAACCTTCGCAACACTTTCAACAATCTCACATGGCGTCTTCCCCTCGAAGAGTGTATCGTGTTACTATAGGCAAATTCCACCAAAGGTAAGTTCTTTTCCCCATTGAGTCTTCTGATCCGAGATACAAGACTTCAATAAATCTAAAATCACTGAATTGCAATCTCAAATTGCCCGTCAGTCTGCAAGTGAACGATGACGAAACTACAACTGCGTGCCAATGTTCTCCCAAATTGCCTTCCAAAACCAACTCATAAATCTGGGGTCTCTGTCGGAGAGAATCATCTCAACGTGCCATGTAATCGGAAAATCATCGTGATCATTCTGTATTCTTGGAGATCAAAAAAATGAAATCCATTTCAATATTATCCCAGGGGCAGGTGGGTATGGGTAAAGGTTGTAAAACATCCCTGTGCTTTATTGCTTTCAAACTTGACCTTCGGCATACCAAGCAACTCTGCGCACAAACTCTTTCCACATCCTTCTTGAGTCACGGCCAAAAGAAGTATCTCTCTACCCCTTTCATGGTGGTAGCAATGCTGCGGTGACCCGTAAAAGGTGGACAGTGGCAATCAGTCATAACCTTTTCCCTCAACGGTTGTGTAACGCACAACATAGTCTTTTTCATCAAGTAGCCTTCCCGAAGGGAGTATCCAACTACTGTCTCCCCATCCCGTATCCGTGTGAAAATATCTGCAAAATTTGTATCTGTGGCACACTGATCGACCATATCCTCGAAGCTCCTATGATGTATCGCGGAAATAGTCAGAACCAACGGTTTCCGAGACAAAGCATCTGCCACCACATTCTTCTGTCCCTGCACATGGACAATCTCGAAGTGGAACTGTGACAAGATGTTCACCCACCGCATCTGCTTTTCCGAAAGCTGCTTCTGTGACAAGAAGTAGCGCAAACTCTGATGGTCTGTAAAGACAGTAACATCCGCGCCGAGTAGGTAATGCCGCCACTGAGTAAGAGAATGGATAACCGCCAAAAGTTCTCTCATAGATATGTGCTGTCATCTCCGGCCTAGAGAACAAACGGCTCTCGTAAGCTATGACATGGCCTTCTTGCATCAAGACCGCACCCCATCTACGACCACAAGCATCACAATATACTTCAAATGACTTCTGCAAGTCCGACAAAGTCAAAATAGGTCCCGTAGTCAATTTCTCTTTCAATGTCCGAAAGGCAGTCACCTCTGTGGGTCCCCACGAAAAAGGTACTCCTTTCTGTGTCAAGGTATGCAAAGGGGAAGCAGCCTCTGCAAACTTTCGTATGAACCGCCTGTAGTACGAGCACAGTCCCAAGAAGCTTCTAGCTTCATGGACATTCCTCAAATCGGGCCAATCACGGATAGTCTCTATCTTGGCCGGGTCCATTTGCACTCCTGCTGCGCTGACACAATGTGTCCCAAAAAGTGTATCTCTGGTAGGAAAAATTCACTTTTCTTTGCATTAATCACTAGCGTGTGATCTCGTAATGCCTGAAAGACTTGAAGCAGATGATCTCTGTGTTCTGCCTCATTCTTCGAGAAAACAATGATGTCGTCAAAGAAAGTGCCAACAAATAGCCTGTACTCTCGAAAAATCTTGTCCATCATCCGGTTAAATATCGCAGGAGCATTGGTTAAGCCAAAAGGCATCACCAAAAACTCAAATAACCCAAAAGTTGTCCGAAAAGCTGTCTTGTAGACATCTCTTGGCGCTATCCTGATCTGATGATATCCACTCTTCAAGTCAATCCTGCTAAAGCACGAGGATCCCTGTAACCTGTCGAGTACATCATCGATCCTAGGAATCGGAAATCTGTTCTTGATGGTGATTTCGTTGAGAGTGCTATAATCGATGCACATTCTCCAAGATCCGTCTTTCTTCAAAAACCAACAACACTGGAGAGCAATACAGTGAAGTACTAAGCCGGACAAGACCCTTTTCCAAGAGGTCTTTCACTCGGTTCATAATCTTTTCATTTTGTACTCAGCTCACACGATAAGGTGGCCGATTCGGTGGCATGCTTCCAGGTATCAGATAAATGGTTTGATCTTCAAGCCCTTTGAAAAGCAATCGGCATGAGTTATGAGAAAAATCTTGGCGTTCTTTTGATCAAGTCAAAACACATTCAACCTTTATCCAACGTTCGGTTCTCTCCCAAAGAATGAGTAAGAAACTGAAGTTCATCAAGTACAATCTCTAAGCCCTTCATTTATCAAAGTCGCTTTCTCGGCCCGGTAGTCAACCATGGCGTAGTTCTTGTGGTACCAAGGGATCCTGAGTAGAACGTCACTCGCGTGCCCTGAACACCCCTGTCATTGCAAACAAAGTTTGCCAATGCTCGGTGTAATGGCAACATCCCATCCGGGTGCCAATCGAACTACCTCTGCCTGTGGGGTCAGTCTGTCAGGCGTAATTCCAAATCGAGCCACCAATTCCAAGTGAAAAGAAGTTGGCCTTGGCTCCTTCAAAAGAGCTTCCTGATCCTTCACTTTGCCCCAAAAGCGGCAAAGTTTGTACTTTCATTCATTAGATTCGGTGCAGGTCCCACGCCATGTGGTGCCAGTTTTGCTTTTCTATCTGCCTTTTCTGCCACATTCCTCAACTGCTCTCGAACTCTCAGACCTGTCGTTGTCTTTATCATTTTGTTCTTTCTGTGCCTTATTAGGACACTTCGCGGAGATATGTCCTTGTTCCCCGCATCCAAAGCACTTCCCCTCTCTGATGAAGCGAGCTCTCTCCCCAGGAGTAAGCTTGGGTCGTGCATCCTTTTTTTTCTCTGGGTTGCTCTTTTTCATTCTACTTTCATTCCCAGAAGTCTGTTCGGCTCTTTGTGTCATGGCCTCATCTGTGGGGTAGGTCAGACTGCCAGAGTGAATGGCAAAGCCCCGCTTCGCATGACTCATCAACTCCTGAATAGGAGTTGACTTTTGTTCCAAGCAGTGATCTCGGATCTCTGTAGGTAGACCCAAGGTAAACCGCTCAATCTGTTCTCTGAACGAGATCTTCTTGAATGAAGACGCGGGTAGAAAAGAGTTCCAGAATCTTTCACAATAAGCATTGATTGTATCTTTCTTGGTCATCCGAAGATGGTTCCAAGCAGCTCGTACATCTCATTCATATTCTTGCGTCAACCAAGAAGAAATAAAAAGCTTCTTGAATTTCAGCCATTTAACTGGCGCACTCTTGTTAAACGAAGCGTGGACCACCAAGTACGAGCATTCCCCTTAAGGTAAGAGGTAGCTCTCTGAATCTTGGAGTGCTCTGAATAGCGTCCTTCCGCGAAAGCGATATCAAACTGCTGATAAAAGACAGAGCCTTCGAAGCATCTGAGTATCCTGAAAAGTATCAAACTTGATCGAGTGGCCACCTTTCTTAAACTCTCGGACTTTCTTGTTTTTTTCTTCGAGAAAGTCATACTGGTTGGCTTTGTAAAAATTCTTCTTGTTCCCATAAAACTTTCCGTCATCGAAATCTCAGCTGTCTGTAGACGAGTCCTCAGAAGAACTGTCAATCTCTGGGCGAGATGTAGCCTTCTTCTTGCCCTTTCCGAAGCTTTGTTTCTTGCTTCGCTTTTTACCTTTTCTGTCTTCTTCGCTCGAATCTGAAGAGCTAGAGGAACTGTCAGAAGAAGAAGAAGAAGAAGAACTGGGTACTCCTTCAAATCGAACACGCTTCTTCTGTTTCTTTGCCTTGTCAAATGTCGAACGACGACCCAAATATCCCGGGAAGTCAGTACCTTTCTTCTGCTTTTTACCGTGCTTTTTGTCTTTCTTTTGCACGTCGAAAAGCTAAGCAATCCGTGCATCAACCACGTTCTCCAGTTCCTTCTCCGTATATTTCTTGGAGGCAAAAGGTTTCTTGAGAGCGGGTTTCGGGAGTGGTGTTGTGGTTCTCTGCCACTCCATCTGTACCTCTTCCAAAGAGGTCTGGTTCATATATTTTGCCATTTTCGGGTCCTTGGCAAAATTGAGCATCATCTTTGTTGCATCGCCGATCAACTGGCAACACTCTATCTCTCGCTGCTCCGCCTAAGTAGGCCAAGGCGGGCCGTACTCTCTGCCGGAATCTTCCTTGTAAACCCTGCCCGCATCTCCAAATGAAGAGGGAGTAAACTGATCATTGACTGAAGCCATAGGTGCCGCGGAAAAAAAAATTCGGGGATCGGATTTCCCGTAGAAGAGAAATCGGCCGTGCTCTGATACCACTGTAACAGACTTGGACACTCCAAGTCAAGAATCAACCGCGACAGCATCAAATAACCACTTCAAAACAATTCACAGATCACAATAGATTTGCACTGGCCCGGCGGAGTTCCGTGCCTAGAGATGCTGGCCCCAAAGATTGGCGCCCCTTTCGGTATTTCTTTTTATATTAATCAATCATCAAAGTACAAGAGAGCGGTTAGGGTTTCACTCTCAGACTCTGCGTCCAGATGCTCTAAGAAGTGAGGCCCTCACCACTAATTTAAAGGTTACAAGGGATGCCCAAAAGCAGAGCCCCAAAAGCTTCAAAGCAAAAGCAGATTCTCTCTCTCTCAATGAGAGTCAGTAAAAAGCAAGTTCTCTTTTTCTCTTTCTTTCTCCCAAATCAAAGCGAAAAGCTGAGATTTGCGTCGCTCAAAATTTTCCAAAAAAATAAAAAATAAATAAAAAATATTCCGCCTCCGCGATTTCCGGAAATTAGGGTTTTTGGCAAAAATTAGGGTTTCTACTATCCGCCACGTCATCACTTTGTGACAGTTAGATGTGCACATGACATCCCCTCCTTTCAAAATGAGGTACTGGTACCGAACTGTATAGCGTCGAGAGAGATCGCCAACAGAGTCTGGAATCCTGGAAAGAACTCCCCGTCTTGTTGTTGTTTCCCCTTCCCCCCTTCTCTTTCTCCTGCTTTCATGTTTCCCCTCGAGCGGCAGTGTGGATGTGTGTGCCCCCCCCGGACCGACGGTGCTTTTTGTGAAAGAGTGAGATTGAGCAGCCATGTGCGTATGTAAGGGTGGAGAAAAACCGTGGCATTAAGTGTGCTTTGTGTGGTGGATTTGTGGAGTGTGAGCGGTGGAAATTGGACAGGCGGTGGTCTGCTAGTGTGAAGTGTGTTTTTGAAGGTGTTTTCCGAGAGGATAGGGGTGTTGTGGATACCATGAGCTATAGAGAGGCCTTTGTTGTTGTTCCGGGTGTGTTCCCCCGCCGGCCGACTTTGATACGTGGGTCATACGATACTTGAACTTCATAAAGGTCTGCAACGCTTGCTTCTTTGGGTCGCGCCAAAAGCGAAGTCATCTGTGGCTCCTTCAGTGCTTCAACTTCGTCAATAGTCATGCGTCCACCTTCTTCAAGAATCTTCGAGGCTGAAAATTCTTGAAACCACTTCCAACACAAAAACATGAACATACCCATTCCATGTAAAGTGACTGGAAAAAGACTATTCCTAAACTATGCATGTAATGCAGATGAACATAGTGACGAAGTGCCAAACCGTTCATCAAACACACGCAAACAATGGGGTCAAATCTTGACTTTCTGTTCTAAATCAATCAACTGTGGCAAATCACAATGGAAATGCCCATGCTTGATGCTCAATCCTTCTTGTGCTCTTTCTGATACTGTGTCATGCCAAGGAAGAGACATGGACTGTGAATTCCTTGGGTGCAAACATTTTATCTTTTCATGAGTAATCCGCATACATCCGTGCTCATTCATGAGTGAATCGTGCTTAGCGTACAATATGTCAAGCCTGTGAAAAGGGATCACATAAGGACGGTGACTAAAATACAGAAAAGCATCACGAATGAAACACTCAAACAATGCGTGGTGATTAATCATTCGAACACATAATACTTGTTGTGGGGGTTCTTTGGAACTCGACTCGAGAGCCAAGATCAGTTCTTCAGGATCTATCGAATCTTCTTGTGGGGGTTCTGTGGACCTCGACTCAAAAGCCAAGATCGGTTCTTCGTGATTGATCGAATCTGCAATGAGGTTAGCTTCACTAGAAAAAGTATCAACTAAACCATCATCCTGGTGAACAATCACATTACCTTCCTGCAAATCATCATGCTTGTGAGGAATCACATCTTGATCATGCAAATCATGTGTCTTACTTAGGAGAAGAAAAGACTGAGAGAGTCTCCTTCTCCTGATCCTTTGCAAACTGCGCCTACACAATAGAAAAAAGTCGCCACAACTCTTTCATGTGTTGGTCGCTCTTCTCTTGTCTTGCTTTGTTCTCGCGATCAAATTCTGCTTGTCTTGCTTTGTTCTCGCAATTAAATTTCGCTAGTGATTCTGTGGACTTGCGATCCAATTCTGCATTTCTTTCTGTGGCCGCCAAGCGTGCTTGCTCGCACTCACGCGCTATGGCTGTCATTCTTTCTTCACGTTCACGTGCTATGGCTGCCATTCTTTCTTGGTACTTACGATCAATTTCTGCTTTTCTTTCTGTCGTTCTTTCTGCGCGTTTTAACTTCCTTGCTTCACATTCTAACTGTCTGTCCATCATCATATGGTCCAAAGCCTCCATAGAAGTTAGTGCAATCCTTCGTTTAGACGGGGAAGGGGGAGGGTCAGAAAAACCTTCTGGTGGGGAAAAATCTTCTTCGCCACTCCCATGCTCACCACCTCCAAGCGAAGTATCCATTCCGCTTCGAGTGATGACCATCCACTGAAGTCTTGGGTTCTTAAGTTCACGATGAACTTAAGTTCTTGTGGGTCTTGGGTTCTTGAGGGCCTTGGTTCTTGGGTTCTTGAGGGTGTTGAGGTTCTTGAGTTCTCGAGGTTCTTGAGGTTCTTCTTTAGCTTGCAATCTGTGTTAGAGAAGGATCTTCTCTTCACCCGAGTTCTGCTCTTTTCCGTGGGCGCACCCCTTGGCGGCCTTGCGCTCACACCAAGGTTGCTTTTTCCCACCTCACGTCGATTGGCCGGCCGCTAAGTGCACGGTCCACTCTCAATGAGTGAAAAGAGAAACAAGGGGAGGCTGGACAAGTCCTTCTTTCTTGTTTTGAATTGAAGGGAATCACTTCAAAACAATTCATAGTTCACAATTGATTCGACACTGGCCCAACGGAGTTCCGTGCCTAGAGATATTGGCCCCAAAGACTGGCGCCCCTTTTGGTATTTCTTTTTGTATTAATCTTCAACTCAAAGTACAAGCGAGTAGTCGGGACTCACTCTCAAACTCTACGTCTAGATGCTCTCAGAAGTGAGAGCCCAAACTACTTATTTAAAGAGTTACAAGGGATGCTAAAAGCAGAGCCCCAAAAGCTTGTAAATCAAAAGCTTTCCCAAAAGCCCTTATTGATAATAGGCTTAAAAAATAAAGCAAAACTCTCTCTCTCTCTCCTAAATTCTAATGCCTTGCGTAAAAATAAGCAAGTCTATTTGCGTAGAAAATTGTCAGCGCTTGCGTAGCCCTTTTGCGTAGACTAAAGCTGGTGTCGCGTGCACATCTAACCCTATGTGACAAGCTACTTCATGACATGGGTTCAATTCAGTCTAGCCTACGAAGTGTTTTGACACTTTTGTGAGTCCGCAGACCGTGCATCTCCAAGCACTTAGATTAGATGCATATCCTCTGGTTGCACACAACATGATTATCAGATTTCCATCAGAACCCATCAGGAGCATTTTTACAATGCATAGACCTATTTTCCCTATTTTTGACAATTTCACTTATTATTTTTAAGTGACTTTTGTTGGGAACTAGGTAGGGCAAATTTAGTAGCCAAGTATATAAGCAAACCTAGCGCTAGCACTTTCTCGCAGAGAAGGCAGCAGGAACCAAGGTTCAAAAGGCACCTTCTCAGCAAGATCCCCCCCCCCCCACCCAGCAAACCCTAGCGTTTTGCAACACAATAGACCTAGCGTTTTGGCCTCTGTAAAATTCCCTCCTACATAAGCTGTATCAAACTGCTGGAGGAAAGTGAGAGCCTTTGCTTTATCCTCGAAGCCACTGAAAGTGCTGAACTTTACAACTGCAAAACCTTCTTGTAGCCTTTCGGCTTTTCCAATGCCCCCAAATTGTCATAGGAAATAGTCTGCAATATGGGCACTCTAGTAGACATGATCGGCACACCTTGGCCATTAACATTTTGCGTCAGAGGTGTGATATGTGGCTGCTGTCCAGAAAAACCAGCCATGCCAAAATGACCTCGTGGCACCCCAAACTGGCCTTGGTTGCATTGAAAACCCTACTGCATATCGATGCTACCATACATGGGGTTTGGCATCATGCCTTGCATACCCCCAAACACTGTTCCTGGCATGTACGGCTGACTTCCAGGCGCATAACCAGCCATACTCTGGAACACAAATCCACCCCCAAAATACCCAAGATGTACCGTGGGTGGTGGGAAAACTGGGTGCATAGCCTAGTATCCAGTTCCTTGTCCATTCAAGACAGCATGCAAGCTCTGAAAGGTGGCGGGCTGAATTGGCATAGCCTGTGGAATAGGCGTCCTGACCACCTGTTCAAGGACGGGAGGAACCTGTTTTGGAGCCCCTGACTCCGCAACATGCGAGTGTTCCCTATCCTGGTGAATCGCAGGAAGTACTCGGGCTTGAGCCTCAACAAGCTCCGTTCGCGGTGTGGGTTGCCTATTTTACTGTTGCACTGGTGGCGCTTGCAAGAGCTCCATAAACCTTGGGTTCTGCACCATATGCGAAAAGGCATTCACCGCGGCAACTAACTGAGTCCTAAACGCATCATCCTCAAGTTGCCCACTCATAAAGCCTTGTACTACTGGAGTAACATTCACATCAACAGGAGGTACAGGCTAACGTAGCCATGAGCTCTCCCCAATCTCGAAGCCCTTCCCTTTGTCCGCCATAGAGCAATCCCGCGTTCTTGCACTTCGTGTCTTTACCCAAAACAACCGAGGCTAGCTTCTTGAGGAAAAACTGATTGATGTCCCGGCAACGGAACCTTGAAACCCGCCCCTTTCGGTATTTCTGTATATATTAATAGAGGGAATAAAACCTGTGATTTCCTACGAGCTGTGCCGCATAATCCGGGCTGAAATCCACTTGTTCTGGTCCGATTTTGGAAACATAACTGTACTAGGATGCTTCACAGACAGTATCCCCACGCAATAGATGACTTTCCCGATGCATACGGACACTTTGCAAAACCTGGCGAGAATCTGCAGCACGGTGAATTCTCTGTTTTCTGCCCCAAAAATGCACCAGATCACCTCTACAACGGTCCCCACGCATCCCCGGACCTCCTGGGGGTATTAGGGACCGTTTAGGGCCGAAACCCTAAACCTGCAAACATACACAGCAGGCTGTAATTCCCTGTTTTGGGCTCCGTTTCGTGAGCCGGTCGCATCTGTACCAAGTCCTCGAGCTCCCACACCTGGAGGGCTACTTGCCCTTTGAATCGGACGAGATTTCTCACGTGAAACCTCTTTGAATTCACCTGTACCCGCGGGGGATTAGCAACTACCTAATCCAATACCTGTGCAAGAGGCTCTTGCCTCGGCAATCGTGCATGAACTCACACAACTATACATCAGTCAAATGAAGAGCCCTCTTGTGGGGCATCACATAACTGCACGTACGGGGGGGGGGAGAGAGAGAGAGAGAGAGAGAGAGAGAGAGAGAGAGAGAGAGAGAGAGAGAGAGCATTGTGTAGTGTGTAGAGCATCATTCCTAGCACCACACTGTACATAGAGTGGAAAGAAAGCACTCCATAGCTCTTAACCTGTGACAGTAGGAAAAATGAGGCCTCCCAGCTTACTATTCAGCGCTACCTTTTCATGGCATAAGGAAAGTACACTAAAATGCACCACTTGGCACAATTACACGCATTTTCCCATTTCGGGGTTGCCACCTAAAAATCTCCCGACCGGTTGCCCAATTGACTTCGCAGCAAAGTTGTAAAATGTTCCCCTTGTCATTCCGAAGGTAATGACGCGAACACATTTCACAGCCCAAAATAGCAATTCCCTAATTTTTAGGAGATACTTCCGTTGGCCTCCCACTGGTCATCTGACCATCTATCCTCGTTGGGACCGCATCCAAAAGTGCAATGTGGCCCAATTGTCGGACACTTTCTGTTGGTGATCCCACCTTGACTTTATGCTTTTATTGAGTTCACTTCCTAGTATCCACCAACTTGCTAAGTGCGACGGGGGGGCCTACATGATCTTGAACTGAGCCTAGACACCCTCTTACCATACAAATTCCAATGCCGACCCACTTCCCGTCTACGGGTGAAACTACCGTTCACATTGGCCATACAATGTCCGACCATTTGCAACTTCAAAAGAGGGTCCCAAAAATAATATACCTAGATGAATCCAGGATATACCCAGATTCACCCTTGAAGGAAAGTGCAAGGTATAGACTCATGGTAGTCACCCACGAGACAATATAACCATCAGCTCCATCATGCATAGTATTGACTAAATACCACGACATCCCCACTAACATCGTCAGTGCCCAATAGTGGGTGTAGAACTAGGTACAAACATATGCTCCCAAACACAACACACACCACACGCACACACACATGAGCATACATCAACACAAAGTTCAGCGTGCTGAGTTTCTGTCATGACTCCGGAGATCAAGGGCAGACTCAGCAGTTGCCACGTCCTCGTGACATAGTTAATTAACACTTGCCACGTCCTCGTGACATGTATCACGGAAATAGCCAGAACCAGCGGCTTTCCAGACAAAGCATCTGCCACCAAATTCTTATGTCCTTGCACATGGGCAATTTGGAAGTGAAACTGTGACGAGATGTTCGCCCACCGCATCTGCTTTTCCGATAGCTGCTTCTGTGACAAGAAGTAGCGTAAACTCTGATAATCTATAAAGACCGTAAAATCCGCTCCAAGTAGGTAATGTCGCCACTGAGTAAGAGCATGGATAACCGCCAAAAGCTCTTTCTCATATATCCGTGATGTCAATTCCGGCCTTGAGAACAATCGGGTCTCGTAGGCAATGACATGGCCTTCTTGCATTAAGACCACACTTAGACTACGACCACAAGCATCACAGTATACTTCAAATGACTTTTGCAAATCTGGCAATGTCAAAACTGGTCCTATAGTCAATTTCTCTTTCAATCTCTAAAAGGCAGTCACCTTTGTAAGTCCCCACAAGAAAGAGACTCCTTTCTGTGTCAATATGCGAAGGGGAAGCAACCTCTGCAAACTTTCTAATGAACCGCCGACAGTAAGAACATAATCCCAAGAAGCTTCTAACTTCATGGACATTCTTCGGGCCAATCACGGATAGTCTCTATCTTGGCCAGGTGCATCTGCACTCCTGCCGCTGAGACGATGTGTCCCAAAAAGTGGATCTCTGGTAGGAAAAATTCACTTTTCTTTGCATTGATCACCAACTTGTGATCCCGCAATGCTTGAAAGGCTTGTAGCAAATGTTTTCTATATTCTGTCTCATCCTTGGAGAAGACAATAATGTCATCAAAGAAAGTGCCCACAAAAGATCTGTACTCTCTGAAAATTATGTCCATCATTCGGTTAAAAGTCGTTGGAGCATTGGTAAGCCCAAAAGGCATCACCAAAAGCTCGAACAAACCGAAGGTGGTCCGAAAAGCTCTTCAAATCAATCTTGCTAAAACAGAGGATCCCTATGGTTGGTCTAGAATATCATCGATTCTAGGAATCGGAAATTTGTTCTTGATGGTGATTTTGTTGAGAGCTCTATAGTCAATGCACATTCTCCAAGATCAGTCTTTCTTCAAAACCAACAACACCGGAGAGTAGGAAGGTGAAGTACCCTGGATAAGACCCTTTTCCAAGAGGTCTTTCACTTGGTTCATAATCTCTTTATTCTGGGCTCGGCTCACACAGTAAGATGGCTGAAACCGGCCCGTAAGGCGGTAGGCGTTGGCTTTCACCCGAAATTCTTTACTTTAGACACACACACAGAGCACTTTGCAAAGGAGACCTATAACGGGAATCAACACTTAATCACACACAGCTCGGAAGCTAGAATGCTCCGAGCAGACGCCGACAACTTGTAGGCCCCAAAATTGGCCCCCCTTTCGGTATTTCTTTATTCTTTAGGAGGGTAAAGTACAAAGAAGAGTCCTGGGAATCCTTTGACTGTATCCCACTGGATACCGCCTATTTTGGCCAAATTTTCGGCAGCATAACAGCCCCTAAACTTGTGCGAAACCAATTCCCCTACTGGAACTCGCTTCTATTGGCGTATACCCTCTGATTCCTGCCCAAAAACAGTAAATTCAGCACGCTGTATTTACTGGTTTTTGCCCTGTTTTCAGCACCAAACAGTCCCCTAACTGTCCTCTGCCAGTGGGGCACGATTCCCAAAGGTTCTGGCGTCCGTACAGCGCTGATTTTGCACCTGTATGGTGAGGTTATAACCCTCACCAGTGCCTGCTTTGGAGTAGCAGCTAGCTACCCCTATTCCTGCTCAAGGAGGCTCTTGCCTCAGCACAAAAGCATGAACCCACACAGCTGTACATCAGTCAAATCAGGGTTGTCCACGTTCGACGTACGGGACGTTCCGTACCGTAACGTACGACTCGTACGTTCCGTACATGAGTCGTCCGGTTTTTTTTTTTTTTTTTTTTCGTGGCGATTTTTGGTGTGGGAATGTTTTGCATCTCGACTGCATTTGAACAAGAGCCCAATGGCTGCATTGGCTCAAACCACCATGACCTATGTGCGACGAGGCTTGGGTAGCGGATCTACTATGGCCGCCACCACTTTGGAGATCATGATTCTTCTTTCTTCGGACATTGCCGTTTCCAATGTCCATGGACAGATCTTTCATGTTCTAACTTGTAAGACTTAAGTTACAAGTATTTAGTACTAAGCAGTGTTAGAAAAAAGCCGGGGTCTAGTGTATTTTAACCGGTTGAAATTATAAAATCCCGGTTAGATTTTGAGCTTGCCTCTAAGAAAACCGGCAAATTTACACAAGTTTTAGTGTAAGTACCGGCAAAAGCTTCAAATTTTGACCTGAAAACTCAAGTTTTCCCTTATTTTGATCGGTTAGGAAAAATGTTTGTTTCTAGCCCTGGTACTAAGTACTAAGGTCAATGTCATGACTCATATGATATATCATGTGTAAGACGCATGATTTTTTTTTGCATCGTACGTTATGTCACCGTACGTCTAATTTTTTTTAGTTCGATTAGTACCGCACGTCTTCGTACGTGTACCCGTCGTACGTGACCGTACGTGTCAACTATGAGTCAAATGAGGAGCCCTCTTGTGGGGCATCACATAACTGCACGTAGGGGAGAGAGAGAGCAGTGTGTAGTGTGCAGGGCATCACTCCTAGCACCACACTGTACATGAGAGGGAAAGGAAGCACTCCATAGCTCTTAACCTGTGACAAAAGCTGAAATGAGGCCTCTCCCAGCTTAAAAATCAGCGCCCATTTTTCTGCAAGGAGAAAGTTCATGAAAAATCGACACTTGGCGCATTTACAAGCATTTGCCCGTTTCGGGTTCGCCGCTTAAAAATATCATGACCGGTTGCCCAATTGACTTCGCGCCAGAGTTGTAAAATGTTCCCCTAGTCGTACCGGGGTAATGACGCGAACACATTTCACGGCCCAAAATAGCAGTTCCCTAAATTTTAGGAGATGCTTCCGTTGGGCTCCGGCTGGTCTTATGACCATCTATCCGCATTGGGACCGCACCCAAAAGTGCAATGTGGCCCAACTGTCGGATACTTTTTGTTGGTAGTCCCACCTTGACTTTACGCCTTAATTGAGTTCACTTCCTAGTATCCACCAACTTGCTAAGTGCGACGGGGGGACCTATATGATCTTGCTCTGAGCCTAGACATCCTCTTACCATACAAATTCCAGTGCCGACACTACCCATGTGCGGGTGAAACTACCGTTCACATTGGCCATGCAATGTCCGACCGTTTGCTACTTCAAGAAGAGGGTCTCAAAAACAAAACAAAACCCCTTGGAAAGAAACCAACAACTAAAGTTAGCAATTGCCACGTCCTCGTGACATAGTTAACAGTTGTTACATCCCCGTGAAATACCCCCCTCTTGAAATCGCAAACGTCCTCAATTGCATACCATAAATACACGCCACTGATGATCTTGTGCTATCAACACTCTTTTATCATCGCAAGTATCCGCAAGAAAGGTCATAACATATAGATACAAATGACTTAATGAGGCCTTCATACTTTTGTCATTTCCATCTATTACACTGAATTCATATGTACATCTGATGTACTAGCTCTATCATTACCCCTCCTTTGCACACGTTGGGTTGGGGCATGAGTAGGCTGTAACCCAAAGGCTTCAAGGTAAAGCTGGAATACATTTGGTGACTCTGACAGTTCATGCTCTTCCATCCATTTTGAATCCATAGGCGGATAGTTCTTGAACTTTACCAAATAGCGTCTTGCAACTTGTCCTTTAACTTTTCTGTCCTTATGTGCCAAAACATGCTCAGGTACCAGGATCTCACCAAGTTCCTCAGCTTCTGGCTGATCCTCATCTGGCATATCTTCTGGCACATCACCCACGAAGGGTCTTAGAAGACTCACGTGAAACGCATTATGAATCTTCCATGCATCACGCAATTTCAGCCTGTAAGCCACATCGCTGATCTTGTCAAGCACTTGAAAAGGCCCATAGTAACTCATGCTGAGCTTAGGAAACAGCCGTTCCTTGCCCTTCATCTTCTTTAACCTTGCCTTTTCGAACCTTAACAGAACCCAATCACCAGGTGATAGTGGCAATTCACGACGGTGACGATCAGCAGCCTTTTTCTCCAAGGCAACTTTAATCTTCTTATACATCTCATCCATGTTCTCAACATATCGATCTGCCTCAAAGATCTTGTCCTTTGTATGCAAAATGGGAGGAACCTTTTTTCCGCCTTCAACAATCTCAAAAGGTGCTTTGCCAGTAGACGAATGCACCGTATTATTGTACGCATACTCTAGCATAGGCAAATACTGTTCCCACTTGCCCTTATTATCTGACACATAGCATTTCAGCAGATCTAAGACAGTAGAATTAGCCTCTTCTGACTGTCCATCAGTTTGTGGATGAAACGAAGACGAGAACTTGAGCGTAGTACCCATGTTCTCAAACAATCCTCTCCAGAACAAACTGGTCATGCGAGGATCACGATCACTGATAATCGATTGTGGCATACCATGGTACTTAAACACATTGTACATCAACAAGCGTGCCATCCGATCAGATTTTATCTTCTTCTTGACAGGGATAAAATGGGCCTGCTTGCTGAACCTGCAGATAATGGTCCATATACCATCATTCCCTGTTGGCGTCGTTGGAAGATCAAAGATAAAAGTCCATAGCAATGCTTTCCCATGGCTTATCCAGAATCGGCAGTGGTTGTAACAACCCTGGTGCCTTTTGCCTGTCAAACTCGACCTTTTGGCAAACTATGCATACTCGCACAAAGGCATCTACATCTCTCCTCAAGGTAGGCCAATAGAAGAATGTCTCTACCGCTTTAATTGTTGCATCAATGCCACGATGCCCTGCATACGGTGGGACATGACTCTCTTCCATGACCTTATGTCGCAGTGGCCTAGTGACACAAAGTCTGCCATGCATCATCATAAAACCATCTCTGAGGAGGTAGTGCTCGTGATGTTGCCCCTCTTGTAACTGTTCAAAGATCCTTGCAAAATCTTCATCAGCAGTATATTGTTCCTTCATGTCATCTAACTCATGATGATAAGGAATTGACACAGCTGAAATTTGTGGCTTTCTTGATAACGCATCAGCCACAACATTCTTCTTGCCTTCCACATGCATAATCTGGAAGTGGAACATGGAAATAATGTTTGCCCATCGCATATGCTTTTCGGATAACTTTGACTGTGTCAAGAAGTATCGCAAGGTCTAATGATCTGTTTGGACAACAAAATCAGCACCTAAGAGGTAGTGCTGCCAGCTAGAGAGCGCATGAATCACGGCCAAGAGCTCTTTCTCATAGACTTGCATAGTCCTCTCTGGCCCTTGCAAAATTCGGCTTTCATAAGCTACTACCCGTCAATCTTGCATTAGCACTGCTCCGATGCTACTGCCACAAGCGTCACACTAGACCACAAATGACTTCCTGAGATCTGGCAAAACAATAACTGGATCTGAAGTCAACTTTTCCTTTAAGAGACTAAAAGCTGAAATCTTTTTTTGGGTCCATCTGAAAGTGACCTCTTTCTTTTGCAAAGCGTGAAGAGGCGATGCTATCATTGCAAAATTTCTAATAAACCTTCTATAGTAGGAACACAATCCCAAGAAGCTTCTGACATCGTGCACAGTCTTCAAGTCTGGCCATGTTTTGATAGCTTCGACCTTTGCGGGATCCATTCTAACACCATCCTTTGAGACTATGTGGCCCAGAAAGTGGATCTCTTCGAGGAAGAATTCACTTTTCTTAGGATTGACAAGTAACCTGTGACTGTGCACCTCTTCAAACACAATGGTCAAGTGACGCCTATGCTCCTCTTCATTCTTCGAATACACTATCATGTCATCCAAGAACGTTCCAAGAAACTGTTGATGCGAGCGAAAAATCCGGCCCATTATTCTATTGAACGTGGCAGGAGCATTTGTTAGCCCAAACGGCATCACTAGAAACTCATAAAGACCAAATGTCGTTCTAAACACAGTCTTGTGCACATCCTCTGGCCTTATACGAATCTGATGGTACCCACTCTTAAGGTCTATCCTGCTGAAAATTGCAGCACCCTCTAAACAATCGAGAATATCATCAATTCTAGGAATAGGGAACCTATTCTTGATGGTATTCTTATTCAACGCACGGTAATCAATACACATGCGCCATGAGCCATCCTTCTTCTGCACTAGGAGCACTGGGGAGCAAAAGGGTGAAGAACTAGGCTGAATCAGCCCCTTCTCTAATAACTCCTCAACCTGGCCCATAATCTCTTTCTGTTGTGCCGCACTAACCCTATAGGGAGGTCTATTTGATGGGCTACACCCTGGCACTAAATCTATCCGATGATCCTCAGGTCTCTCTGGCGGCAATTGCGACGGTAATGAATCAGAAAACAGTCACTAAACTTTTGCAAAAATGCTGACCTTTCTTTATCTAACACAGATAAATTTGACTGATCACTTTCTGAGACATCACGTGCAAAAATCAAGTACACAGAAAGATGATTCTTTATTACAGAAGTGATAGCAGAAGCAGATACAATAGGGACTGACTCTCCTCTAAGCTTTACATCCAAGATGTGAGTTTTGCCCCTATGTTGTACAATGATCTTTTTGTTGTAGGCATCCAAGCCTCCATGCACTCGAAACATCCACGGGATCCCCAACAAGGCGTCACAACCTGCCAGCGGCATGATGTAAAACTCTTCAGTGTCCACATACGACTGAATATGCAGACGCAGTTTTCCAATGATGGGAGCAACACACTCTGAGTTGCCAGGACATGCCAACCCTACCTCTGCTGTGTACCCCATCTCTTCAACTCTGATGCCCACCTTCATAGCTAACTCTGGTGAGATAAAGTTGGCTTTGGCACCTGGATCAAAGAAGATGAGTGCCGTCTAATCCCTAACTTTACCCCATGCCCTCCATAACTCACTGGCATCTGTGTTGGGCCTGTCACCCACCATGTCTGGCACTAAACCTGCCGTGGGTTTTGGCTTCTTGCCTTTCTGGTCTTCTTTATCCTCTAAGTCAGCTGGCCTTTTCCTTTGTGGACAATTAATAGAAAAGTGACCAGGCTGCTCGCATACAAAGCATTTCTTCTCAGCCATTAGGACCTTCTTTTCATCGAGCGACTTGCGCACAAAAGGCTTCCTTTTCTGTTTCTTTGCCTGTGCTCCAGAAGTCCCAGCTGAATCCTTGTCTTTGGTGGCCTTTTCTGACCCCTGTGAACCGATCAAGAGCCGTTTTCACAAAGGGCTTCTTTGCTGAATTTTTCTTTTGCTGCCCTCCTTTGTCACTACTCGGAAATCCACTGTCCTCTCCTTTCAACAAGGCAAGACCAGTGTTCGCAACTTCCATAAGCTGAGTAAGGGTAGCCACTCTGTTCTTTGTACAGTAATCACAAAGCCCTTTAGGCAGCCAACAACAGTACTTTTCTATCTGCTCTGTCAGTGGCACAAATATGTAGGAGGTCACTGAGAGTAACGCTTTACAAAACCTCCTATTGTACTCCAGCAAGCTCTTGCACGAAGCTAAAGTAAGCTGGTGTCAATCTGTCAGGACATCGGCTTCAAATTCATTTGATAGCCAAGCGGATGCAAACATTTGCTTGAAGTAAACCCAAGTGGCGGGTGCCTGTCCTTGCATTAACAATGTCGTCCACCATGTAAGCGCATTGTCCTTTAAGAAAGTGACAGCTTTCCTGACCTTCGAGGCCTCTGTAAAATTCCCTCCCGCATAAGCTGTATCAAACTGCTGGAGGAAAGTGAGGACCTTTGTTTTATCCTCGAAACCACTGAAGGTACTGAACTTTACCGCTGCACCACCTTCTTTGTAAGCCTTCGGCTTCTCTAGTGCCCCTAAGTTGTCATACCGAATGGTCTGCAACAAGGGCACTGTAGTAGGCATGATCGGCACGTCTTGGCCATTCACATTTTGCGTCAAAGGTGCGATATTTGGCTGCTGTCCAGAAAAACCAGCCATGCCAAAATGACCCTGTGGCACCCCAAACTGGCCCTGGTTGCAGTGGAAACCTTGTTGCATGCCGATACTACCATACATGGGGTTTGGCATGATGCCTTGCATACCCCGAACATTGTTTCTGGCATGTACGGCTGACTTCCAGGCGCATAACCAACCATACTTTGGAACACTGATCCACCCCCGAAATACCCAGGATGTACCGTGGGTGGTGGAAAAACTGAGTGCATAGCTTGGTATCCAGCTCCCTGTCCATTCAAAACAGCATGTTGGCTCTGAAAGGTGGCGGGCTGAACTGGCATAACCTGTGGAATAGGCGTTCTAGCCACCTGTTCAAGCACGGGAGGAACCTGCTTTGGAGCCCCCGACTCCGCAACATGCGAGTGTTCCCTTTCCTCCTGCGCCACATGAAGTACCTGGGCTTGAGCATCAACAAGCTCCGTACGCAGCGTAGGTTGCCTATTTTGTTGTTGCACTGGTGGCGCTTGCAAGAATTCCATAAACCTCGGACTCTGCACCAACTGCGAAAAGACATTCACCGCGGCAACTAACTGAGTCTTGAACGCATCATCCTCAAGTTGCCCAGTCATAAAGTCCTGCACTACTCGAGGGACATTCACTTTGACAGGAGGTACAGACTGACGTGGCTGTGAGCTCTCGCTAATCTCAAAAACCATAGGAATCTCCTGCCTGTCCTTTGAAGAGGAACCCTCTTCCATAATTCCCTTCCCCTTGTCGGCCATAGTGTAATCCCCGCGTTCTTGCACTCTGTGTCTTTACCCTAAACAATCCAGGCTCACTCTTTAAGGAAAAAGTGATTGATGTCCCGGCGATGGAACCATGAAACCGGCCCGTAGGGCTGTAGGCGTTGGCTTTCACCCGAAATTCTTTACTTTAGACACACACACAGAGCACTTTGCAAAGGAGACCTGTAACGGGAATCAACACTTAATCACACACACAGCTCGGAAGCTAGAATACTCCGAGCAGACGCCGACAACCTGTAGGCCCCAAAATTGACGCCCCTTTCTGTATTTCTTTATTCTTTACAAGGGTAAAGTACAAAGAAGAGTCCTGGGAATCCTTTGACTATATCCCACTGGATACCGCCTGTTTTGGCCAAATTTCGGTAGCATAACAGTCCCTAAACTTGCGCGAAACCAATTCCCCTGCTGGAACTCGCTTCTACTGGCGTATACCCTCTGAAACCTGCCCAAAAACAGTAAATTCAGCACGCTGTATTTACTGGTTTTTGCCCTGTTTTCAGCCCCAAACAGTCCCCTAATTGTCCTCTGCCAGTGGGGCACGATTCCCAAAGGTTTTGGCATCCGTATGGCTGAAAAACAGTAAAATTACAGCGCAACCACAGCGCTGATTTTGCACCTGTATGGTGAGGTTATGACCCTCACCAATGCCTGCTTTGGAGTAGCAGCTAGCTACCCCTATTCCTGCTCAAAGAGGCTCTTGCCTCAGCACAAAAGCATGAACCCACACAGCTGTACATCAGTCAAATGAGGAGCCCTCTTGTGGGGCATCACATAATTGCACGTAGGGGAGAGAGAGAGCAGTGTGTAGTGTGCAGGGCATCACTCCTAGCACCACACTGTACATGAGAGGGAAAGGAAGCACTCCATAGCTCTTAACCTGTGACAAAAGCTGAAATGAGGCCTCTCCCAACTTAAAAATCAGGGCCCATTTTTCTGCAAGGAGAAAGTTCATGAAAAATCGACACTTGGCGCATTTACAAGCATTTGCCCGTTTCGGGTTCGCCGCTTAAAAATATCATGACCGGTTGCCCAATTGACTTCGCGCCAGAGTTGTAAAATGTTCCCCTAGTCGTACCGGGGTAATGACGCGAACACATTTCACGGCCCAAAATAGCAGTTCCCTAAATTTTAGGAGATGCTTCCGTTGGGCTCCCACTGGTCTTCTAACCATCTATCCTCATTGGGACCGCATCCAAAAGTGCAATGTGGCCCAACTGTCGGATACTTTTTGTTGGTAGTCCCACCTTGACTTTACGCCTTAATTGAGTTCACTTCTTAGTATCCACCAACTTGCTAAGTGCGACGGGGGGACCTATATGATCTTGCTCTGAGCCTAGACATCCTCTTACCATACGAATTCCAATGCCGACCACTACCCATCTGCGGGTGAAACTACTGTTCACTTTGGCCATGCAATGTCCGACCGTTTGCTACTTCAAGAAGAGGGTCTCAAAACCCCTTGGAAAGAAACCAACAACTAAAGTTAGCACGTGATCGTTAACAGTTAGTGACAGTGGCCGGTTCGGTGGTGTGCTTCCACGTATTAGATCAATGGTATGATGCTCAGGACGAGCTGGTGGCAACTCGCGTAGGAGGCCCTCAGAAAAGCAATCAGCATGAGTGTGGAGAAAATCTTGGCGTTCTTTTTCTATATCAGACATATTTGTCCTATCATCATCATTCAACTCTTTCAAAAAGATCGAGTAAACAAACAGACTGGATTTCAATAATTTTGAAACGGCCGAAGCCGATACAGTAGGGACAGACTCGCCCTTAAGTTTCACATCAAGTACAATGATTCGGCCCTTTTCTGTAGTCAAAGTCGCTTTTCTCGCCCGATAGTCGACCACGGCGTTGTTCTTATGGTACCAAGGAATTCCCAGGAGTACATCACAACCTTCCAAGGGCATTATGTAGAAGTCCTCGTGCCCCAAATACCCCAGACAATGCAGCTGAAGTTTGCCAATGACAGGTGTAATGGCTACGTCCCTACCGAATGCCGCTAGACTGCCTCTGCTAGTGATCCCATCCGATCGGGTGTAATGTCGAGCCGCGTCACCAATTCAGGTGAAATGAAGTTGGCCTTGGCTCCTCCATCAAAGAAAATCAAGGCTTCTTGATCTTTCACTTTGCCCCAAGCTCGGCAAAGTTCTGTACTCTCATCAATCGTGCTTGGGTCAGTACCCATGCAATCTGGAATGAGTCCTGCTTTCATCTTGCCTTTCCGTCCACGTTCCTCACCTGCTTTTGAACTCTCTAGCCTATCTTCATCTTGTTCTTTCTGTGCCTTTTTAGGACACTTCGTGGAGATGTGTCCTTGTTCCCCGCAACCAAAACACTTCCCCTCTTTAATGTAGTTGGCTCTTTCCCGAGGAGTGAGCTGGGGTCGTGCATCCTTACCTTTTTGATTATGGGGTCTCTTCTTCTTTCTACTTTCCTTCTTAGAAGTGTGTTCTATTTTCTATGTCATGATCTCATCTGTGGGATAAGTCAAACTGCCTGAGTGTATGGCAAAGCCCCGTTTCGCATGACATCAGTTCTTCAATAGAATCTGACCTTTGCTCTAAGCAGTGATCTCGGATCTCCGTAGGAAGTCCCAAGGTAAACCGCTCAATCTGTTCTTTAAACAAGATCTTCTTAAATGAACAAGCGGGTAGAAAAGAGCTCCAAAATCTCTTGCAATATGCGTCTAAGGTATCTTTCTTGGTCATCCGAAGATGATTCCACGTAGTTCTTATGTCGGGTTCGTACTCCCGAGTCAACCAAGAAGAAATAAAAAGCCTTTTAAATTTCAGCCATAGTGCTCTGAGTAATGTCCTCCAGAGAAAGCTATATCAAACTACTGTATGAAGGCCAAAGCCCTCGAAGCATCTCGGAATCCAAAAAAAGTGTCAAATTTAATTGATTGTCCACCTTCTTTAAATTCTTGAACTTTCTTGCTTTTATCCTCCAGAAAGTCATGCTGGTTGGCTTTATAAAAATTCTTCTTCTTTGCATAAAACTGTGATCATCGGAGTCCGAACTATGTGAAGACGAGTCCTCTGTAGAACTGTCAGAAACTGGGTAAAACTTAGGCTTCTTTGCCTTTTTCTTGCCCTTTCCAAAGCGTTGCTTTTTGCTTCGCTTTTTCCCTTTTCTATCTTCTTCGCTCGAGTCAGAAGAGCTAGAAGAACTGTCAGAAGAAGAAGAAGAAGAAGAAGAACTAGTCCTGAGGGTATTAAACCTCTTGTGTCCTCCCACATAGGGAATGCCCAAGTCATAGAGCATTAAGCTCAATGTCTTTCTTTCACAAACATAGTATGCGAACACATTAAAGAAGGTTCTTGTTCCGGGCCGTCGCTCAACGTAGGCGGACGGTTCCAATCCAAAGATTCCATGTGCACGGCAACACTTTTTTCCAATTTTTTCCTCCTGTGAGTTATTACCACCAGCAATGTTTTCCAGATGCCCATTAGCGTCTCTTCCTTACGGAGGCCAACAAAAAAACGTTTCACCTTGCAAGCATCTAGGACTGCTCACAAAATCTTAGGCAGATAAAATTCTAGCCAAACCATTTTGTGAACATAAGTTCAAACTCGTTCGCCCACTCAAGGGCGAACCCGCTTTAATTCTCAATGATGTTATCCCATATGTGGTTAAGGTAATTCTTACCATTTTAAAACGGTTGGCGAGTTATAGTCTTACGATCATAATAGTTCAAATTTATTCCAGCAGCGTGTAAATGCTACTTGACCTGCTCATGAAGAAACATAGACCACAACCAAAAGTGCTACTGTAATGGTAAAAGCACATAGCGTACTCAATGATCAATGACCATCAGAAAATTTCTTCTCCATAGAGAAACTCAAATTCCTTTTGCCGAACACATCTCAAATAGAGATTTCGTGTCGGAACATCTTCGTGTCGCAAAAAGACACTCAAGAGAGTATAACAAACTCCCTCCACTTCCTAAAAAGGAAATTGGTTCGTTTAATTTCGTTCAGCAGAAAAAAATTCAATCGGTAGATGACCCACCTTGGTATAGGTCTGCATCTTCGTGTGTTATCCATGTACCCAAAGGTGTACATAATTCTCAAGTTGTGTTAGAGTTTTCATGAACCTTGGGAAATTACCTTCCCTTCGTAAGATCCTTAAAGCGAAGACGTTGAACCTAACGATCCCTTCGTTCGATCTTAGAGCAAAACCCGCTCATCAGAGAAACTGCGATTTCAAATCTCAAATTCCACGAGCACATGCTGTAGCCGGTTCTTGCTCCTTCCCTCATAAAGAGGGTGTTCATTCACTTGTGCGAAAAGCACTACCATATCTCCCTTACCAGGTAGGGGGTGTTGGTTCATAAGGTACTCAAGCTTAGTGAAAGCTTTTCTTGGTTGAAATCTCGGAATGGTTCCTTCCTTTCTGCCGTCCTACCCGCAATAGCGGGTAATTTGTAGGTGAACTACCGGATACGAGATCAATAGTTGACCTTCCGGATGGTTGAGCAAACCAATTCATCGCATAAAGCAATGTTTCAACTCAATTCTACTCTCATAAACACTCGAGAGTGATTTTCCTGGTTAGACACATGCATATCTCGTGCATAAAAGCAATACGCAGTTTATGGGTTCCTCAAAGATTTAACTTTGATCAAAGACCTTCCCTCTTACTTAAAGCTTGAGGGTCTTCGTTTCAAAAACTCGGGAGTTGAATTGAATTCCCTTACTCCAAACTTTCTTCGGATAGCCACATATTCCGTCGGGGAGGGATAACAAAAATTTGATGTTTCTGTGTTTAATAATTCCCGTCCCACTGCAGGGAATAGATTCTATGTACGTTGAGATGTACACTTTCAACTTTTATTGCTGACTCCCCCATCAGCTGCAAAGTAGCCTGTAGATGCGTTTACAAATTCGGGCAAAAGTCCTTCGTTGAATTTCATCTTTCCTTCCTCATAGAGGATCAAGAGTGGAGCTACCTTGACAAGAGTAAACCACTACTTGCTTTGACTTGCTCATGTTCCAATTGGGCAAACCGATCCCAATCTTCTTGGATGCCTTCCTCAAAGCGTAGAGGAAAAAAATTTGTCAAAAAATTCAGCCTTGAATTGAATCCTAAGTTCCTTGCAGAGCTTTGGTATACCACCAAGTACTTGCAATCCCCTTGAGGTGTTTGGTCACATGCCTCACCTTCAACGCTTTTCAGAAATTGTCGTTTGCAAAGGCAACTTCATACTGTCGAATGAAAGCGGTAGCTTCCGAAACATCTTCCCTTTATCAAACTTGACCTGAGGGTTCTCAGGTCTAAAGATCTTCATATTCTTCCCGAAAAGACGAGTTTTCTTGGCTATGGTTTTGAATTGATATTCATGGATATTTTCTAGGTTCTGAAGCATCTTGAGCATTCAGCTCCTCAGATTCTCTAGGTTCTTGAGCATCATACTCTTGCCGCCTTCTCAAAGAATCCCAAGTCTTGTGTCGACTTCCTGCAGAGAGAAAAATTTTCCCATCTCTGCAAGCTTTTTCCTGCAAGGCTTAGGATTCCGCCTGCTTACTTCTCTCTTGGCTTGTCATGGCTTCTTCCCGTATCATCCCAGAGTCGTCCTCCTTGACAGAGAGAGAGAGGAGACCATGCTCTGATACCACTGTCATAAACGGGAGCGCATAGCAATATAGAATAGACTCGGATAAATAGAATTTATCACTCAATACTGAAGCCAAAGTATATAGAAAGAAATAGATAAAGGGACAGAGATAGAGAGTGAGCAAATCGGCAAAGTACTAGGGACCAGAAGATGGGCTGGTCCCTCCCCGTAATAGTAACTTCATTAATGAGGAAAAGTCTATACAAGCACTTGAACCGATCGTATTACCACGTTCGTTCTAGAATAAGACGATGGATGTTGGAAGCCTCGGCTTCCTATTCCTAAAGCAAAACCCTATACCAAGGAACTTCCGTTCCTTATTCCAAATCCTCGAGAATCAAGGCTCTCGCCTTTGGATCTCACCTTCCAGACTCAGGGCATTGCATCCCTGCAACTCTTACTTTGTTTCCAGAGTCCTCTACAACTCTTCTTTCTTGGACGTGAAGTCCTTTCTTGGGAATCCCGACTTCCGGATCACAACTTGAGAGACTACCTCTCTTCAATCCGTGGATCTACTTCCCAAACTCGGGTATGAAACCCTTGGGCTGATCTGGCTCTAGTTCCTAGGGAGCAATTCAAAGTGGAAGCCACAAAGCAGCGATATGAATTAAATATGGCATACGTTAGCCAAATATTAACAAAAGAAAAATGATTCTCTCTTCTTTCTTCTTCTAAACAAAAAAATGATTCTCCCCTTTCTTATGGTAAACATACTCCCGACAAAAAGTGCATCCTCTCACCGTATTGTGCAAGTGCAGGATGATAGCATATCCTCATAGTGGTAGCTTCCAAGGATATCCTCGTACACAAACAGCCACGGAGAGGATTAAAAGACATCCATGTGACTACTTCAACCTCCATACACAAAAATCCATGACGAAAAGAAAAGGCAAATAGAACTCACCATAGACTTCCACAATCAGCTCGCATGTGCCTCCAATGCTCTCCTCTCTTGCTAGTAGCGTCCCATACCGCCCTATGCAAGAGGGTTTCCATGTCAAATGCACGAGTTGGAAGTAGCTCTGATAAATATATTAGTCCTAGGCCAGATCCATCCTACACTAATGACATGACACAGCCACTTTCACTCATAGACGAGCATTAAGAGCAGACATCAGGCTCACCTCCCAACCATAAAGCCACAACAAGCTCACCTCTTAGCCTAGGAGCCTACAACCATCGGACTAGGCTCTATAACAAGGGCTGGTGTCCCATACCACCAAGCCCACACCAAACTAGTGTGCAGGTAGAGCTGCCAAGGGTCTATGGTGATTACACAAGATAGTTACAAATGAGTATAGGGTCTTATTTTATAGGACTCCTTAACCACCCTAACCATAGGGCCATGTCTCAGGTGCCCAACTTGATGTCTGCGGATGTAACAGGTCCCCTATGATTTGCATCAAAATTTCTCCTGTATTTTAAGCCAATTTTTGAAAGCCGCTCTCCTGGGTACTACCCTAGTTGGTACGATCATGCCACATCAACGTTTTGTAGCAAGCGTCCATGAGTGTGAGAGCAGCTCTAGTGTGAAATTTCCTTCTTTTATCACATGCATTTGAAAGGTGCCACCAAACTACCAAGATTTTCTCAAGGTTGAAAGTACACTTTGTTCTAGTAACCACCCCTAATTGCCTACTTCACATTGCACAAGCTCAATGATCACAATAAGACCAGCGATAAATCAAAGTCACCTAATTCCTTTTCACCTAATCCCCCCGTCTCTTTTTGCAAAAGAAGAGGATGTGCTACTGAGTACTGATGAGCCATAGGTCCCCAGGGAACCATACAAGCATAGTTAAAGGGGACAAAGGGGACGGCTGCTAGAGACGAGGGACGACCAATTTTGGGACGAGGACACGCTGGGACGGACGGCTGAAGTGTTGCCAACTGGGGATGCGGCCTAAACGTCTCGGTGACGGCAGGGAACATTTGATCAACAGTCAACATTTTTTAAAATTCAAAAAAGTCAACATTTTTTAAAATTCAAAAAACTGACCATTTCTAGCGGCCAATTTGCATCCAACAGCCATATTTTCAAGTTTGAAGCTTTCAAGCCTATAAAAGCCACCCCTTGGGTCTTCATTTATCAAGCTCTCCACCTCAACTTTCAAGCCAATTGCTCTACGCGGTACGGTCGTCGGTCTACCCTCTCCTCTCTACCTTCACCTCTACGGTCTACCCTCTCCTCTACCCTCGAGTCTCCTCTCTACCATCACCTCTATCCTCTCTCTACCCTCGAGTCTCCTCTCTACCATCACCTCTATCCTCAAGGCTCAAGCTCTCCAACTACTCTCTCTCTCTCTCTCTCTCTCTCTCTCTCTCTCTCTCTCTCAAGTGGTTAGCCCTTTACACTTTTGTTTAAACTTTACCCCCTTTTCCTTAGTCGTCTTGTTATCCTTGTCACTGAGATGACACTGAAATTTGACTCATTTTGAGCCCTTGTGGCATGTACTTTTCATTTTGTATCCATCTAAATTCTCGTGCCATCGATGTTTTATTAGCACATTTGCGTCTATATGACTCATGTTCTCTGGTCTACTTAGTGGTCAAAGTGATGCTCTATGTGTGTGGCATGTGTTTAGATCAAAAAATGCCAAAAAAACTCTTCTTTTTTTTTTGCCATTCCAACCCCCATCCCCGTTTCCTAACCTTTATTAGATCAAAAAAAGCCAAAAAAACTCTCTTTTTTTTTTTGCCGTTCCAACCCCCATCCCCATTTCCTAACCTTTATTGTCTCGCCCCCGTCCCCATCCCCGTTCACGACCCCGACCCGCCATTCCATGTTACTACGCATACAAGCCATGAAAAATATGTGGAAATGCTCCTGGTTTAACATAGCTGATAGGAGACATAGAGTTAGAATCATGGTGGCGGAGAACGTAGTGGTGCGATACCACTACCTCAAATGAGCTCGACGATGCTCCTCAATTGCTCTGAAAGTGATCCTCTGGCTGTGTAAAGTGTGAACTATCTCTATCCATGTGGTGTCGAAAGTAACCAGGAAATGGAAGGCAAACCAATGAGAACATGCATATTTCTAGCTTTCTATCATCCATGAAGCTATAGCAGCCACAAAAAAGAAAGCAAATCTCTCTCTCTCTCTCTCTCTCTCTCTCTCTCTCTCTCTCTCTCTCTCTCTCTCTGTCTCTGTGTGTGTGTGTGTGTGTGTGTGTGTGTGTGTGTGTGTGTACGCGCTTGCTCATTTTTGTTTAAAAGAGAAGAATATTGAGACTTACCAGGCTCTCAAAAATCGGAGCATCTTCCACCTTTCTCCCAATCACCAAAACGAGTAGGCTCAAGACCTTTGGGGCCTCCAATCTCACCAGTAAGAGGATTCTTGTACTCGTGCTCTTCTTCTTCTTCTTCTTCTTCTTCTTCTTCTTCTTTTTGCTGTTCTTCTTGAACCTGACTCTGACTCTGAGGACCATTGGGGGTTTCCTCTGCAGAGCTGGCGTGGCCTTCAGCAGACGAGGGCTCCTCTGCATGCGAGCTCTTATAGTGAAGATGAGGTTCGGTATGGATTGCAGAACGAGGTATGTTCTGCAGTGCAAATCGACATACCGTAGCCAGACTACGAGCTTCTGGAGAAATTCCAAGCTTCATCGCAGCGCGCTCCATAACAGAAGTCAAGAAGGGAATGCCGTCTAATCTAACTTATATAATGGAGAGGGAAAGTGCCACGTGGGAACCACAAAACTTAATTTTTATTTTTTTTTAAGTTTGCAATGGCATCTCTCTTTGTGCACTGCGCCTGCTTCATGTGTTGCCCCTGCCTCATGAAGGTGTTGTGCGTCGTCCCCATCTTATCCTCATTTATTGCTTTGCACGAGTGTGCCTGGGTACGTACTACGATTCTACGAATCATGGCGGTCTCTCTCTCCCCCCCCCCTCTGTCGCCACAACAGCGTCGCCCTAGATGCGCCAGCCCTATCGTCGCGAGCGAGTCTCCTGTTGCCTACGAAGCCTCGGGCACAGTAAGCATTCGATGAGTCTCCAGCCAACTCTGTGAGCGACCGCCAGCAACTGACTGCCACCAACGAAAGTTAGGGGTGGTCATAAGCCCCTCGATCGAGCCTGCTCTTCCAGCCTCTCAAGTCTACAAAGGACAGCCAGAGCCTGTTATTGCGAGCCATGACTATTCGAGCCTCTTCTTGAGGAGACAAGCCTACTTTCGCAGGGGTTGTGCCAACACGCCCAGTGCTTGACGACCACACCCGCCTTCAGCATGAGGTCGAGAGACTCTACAAGGAGAATCAAGACCCGAAACAAAAGCTCGCAGCAATTGTCATCAAATCTAATATCTAACCAACCCAAATGATTTTTTCATATTAAACTGATCATTTAATGTGGGAGAATAAACAAGAACAAGGGTTAAGATATAGACATGTGCTTATAGATTTATCTCAAGAGGGGGCCAATGGTAAAGGGGCCCAAATGAGAGATGGCGTGTCAAAGAGCAAAGCTAACCAATGGAGCATAAAGACCTTAGGGTTAGCTTCATTGAAGACCTCCAATAGTTAGCGTTAAAAGTCATTTGACCTTAGGTAAGCTAGGGTTGTGTTTGAAGTGGGAACCTCACCCAAGCTTGAGGTGCTTGTCGTGCATGATGACTGAGATGCTTGAAGTGCTTGATGACTGAGATGCTTGAAGTGCTTGATGATTGAGATGCTTGCCATGCTTGAGATGCTAGGGTTGTATTTGAGGTGGGAACCAAGCTCAAGCTTGAGGGGCTTAAAGTTTGTGCTTGTGGTGAGAAATGGGCCCAAGGTTGAGGGGCTTGAGGTGGCACAAAAGTCAAAGCAAATCCTTACAAGCGGGCGAGCCATGCAAGAAGGGGGGGTGGTTGCTTGACCACTCTCTCTCCCAAAGGGCACCCTTGCCCAAGAGGCAAGTAGGACACATGTCAAGCCCCTAGCTAGGTTACCCTCTAAAGCCTATTGGTTGGCCTTCCAAGGGGTCCAATGATAATTTAGTGGATTTAATTAATTGTTTTATCATTTATCAAGCCCTCTCTCTCAAAGGGTAAAGGGGGGCACTTGTCCCAAGGCTACCCTTGTTGCTTGGTATGACTCTTGCTTGTGATTGGCTAGACCTGAGGGGTCCAATGAGCTTCAAGCATGAGCTATAAGGGGGGGTCGACCAAAGCAAGTAGGGGGCATGCTTGCGGGGTATACTCTCCCACACACACACACACACACACACATTGTGCATTATGCTTGCGGGGTATACTCTCACACACACACACACACACACACACACACTCATTGTGCATTGTGCATTGTGCAAAGTTCAAGAGCTCCCTCTCCTTCTCCAAGCAAGTAGAGAGGTTGAGAGCCTACACCAACACTCTTGGCTATGGAATGCAAATCCAACCAAGAGCCATGCTTCAATGCTTAAGCTTGCAATCTTCTCCATCTTCATTATTATGCTATTATGTATGCTAGCAAGAAGAGTGATGATAAGTGAGGAACTAATTCTTTTTCCTATGAAATGTTTCTTTTTCCTCTTCCCTACCCTCATTCCCTGCTAGCTCTCTCCACCTTCAATGGTGTTTGAGGTCTTGGGACAGAGGCTTGGGATAGTTAATGCTTTCCACAAAGTTTATGTGATGCTCGTGATGCATGAATATTTCCATCTTCATTACATCACCTAGGTCACAAGGAACACAAAGATTGTATTGTAACAAGTCTCTCTTGATGGGAGAAACTATAATACAAATGCCTATTGGAGGGGGGACCGGCTCGACATAAATCCGGTCCTCAATTGTTGTCATGTTCTCTAAACTCTCTCTTGCAAAAGTATTGTTCATGCCAAGTTAATCAAATGCTATGTTCTGTTGCTACCATCAACTAAGTTCACCCGCTATGCTCTCAAAGTAATTTCCCAAAAGTACTTTCTCTAATTTTCGCTACTCTCAAAGTTAATAGGCCATTTCCATTGCAGCAATCGAGGTCCATCTCGTCGCAGTGGTGGAGAAATGCAAAGCTGAAAAAATAGAATCCATGCTTGCTAAAACCAAAACGGAGGTGGAAATCACTCTCACAAAGGAGGTCAAGGCTCAAGTGCAAGAAGTTGTTTCTCACGATCAACGATCGTGTAACATTCACGTTACGCGAACGAAAACGACAGGAGGACATTGCTCTTAATGTTCACATTGGTGGTCTCCCAATTGATTGGAAAGGGGAGGGAGACATCAAATTCACGAAGGCCCTTCCTCAAATTCAAGCGGCACTTCCCATGCTACAATGGAATGAAGAGGCAATCACCACTATTACACACGAGCACTGAACCAACCATGCTATCCTCACTCTCAAGACTAGAGAGGATCGAATCAAACTTCTACAACAATCAAGGCTTCTCAAAGACACTAAGCTTTGGCTTGTAGAAGATCTTACACCCACTCAACTCAAACAAAAGAAGATAGAACTTCAAAAGATGCGTGACGCACGAGCAGAAGGAGAATGGGGGTTTATCGAGAAGGTAAAACCATCATCGAGGAGTTTCGAACTCCCACACCGGCTTCCGTCTCACCTGCCCCTTCTTAGGTTATCCTTTTTGTTGGACCCTCAATCCTTAACTGAGATGTATATGTGCCCCACTTAGCAGACTCGTTGTACGGTTTTGTTTCTGGTCACATAGGTCATATTTGACCTCCGTGGACGATAATGCAATCTCCCTCTCTCTCTCTCTCTCTCTCTCTCTCTCTCTCTCTCTCTCTCTCTCTCTCTCTCTCTCTCTCTCTCTCTCTCCGCATTGTGTCTGCTTCATGCATGTGTCTATCTCTTTCTTTCTCTAAGTGTGTTTATAACACACATGGAGCGGATTTCGTTATAATAATCATGAGGTATTTGGGACTCAAAGAGGTTCGCATGGCAAGCACCGTGTAGATGCATCTCTCTCTCTCTCTCTATCTATCTATCTATCTCTATTGTACAGCTTGCTCATGCTCAGCAGGCCTAACCTATGATTAGCGTCAATCATTTGCAAACTACTGCACTTAACCTCTGGTTAGCGTCAACCATTTGCAAAATTGTACCTCAAACCACTAATTTGGTGGTGGTTCTAATATGCTGCTGGGTTTTCCAAGAGTTGTGCAAAGAGTCAGTTTAGTATCCACTATGTTAAAGACTTGGAGGTGCCGACTCTGCAAAGACATTAATACAGGCCAATCTCACGAGTCGATTTTGTACCCAATATGTTTAAAAACTTGGAGGTGTTGACTCTACACAGACAACATTACAAGTGGCCAACTGGGGAGGTGTACTTGCATGTAGCAATCAGAAATAACAAGTGGGGGATGATCACTTCTGTAGAGTATACGCGGGGGTCAAAGGGCAGGGCTTCGCCTTGAAATCGGGAGGAGCCGAGGACGACAAGGAAATGGCCATGCAAGCGTGTGCATGAAAAGATTGACGTTGCACGTAAGGGCGGTGGAGTCTACAAAGATGATTGGAGTAGCCACCACAGGCACTGCGCACATCTATAAAAGCCCCCTCTAGCTAAGACCACAATATCAACACTTTAAACTTGCTATCATAATCATAATCCCAATATAATCAGTGGAGCTTCATATAGCTACCCCATTGCTTCACCATTAGTCATGGCATCTACACCGCTAGCTACCGTAGTCAAGCTCCTAACGGTGATGTTGTCGTGCTAAGGTATTTAAAGGTTGGACTCTTTGTGGCATGCTTGCAACTTCCTACCTTCTGTTTTCTAATTGATTAGCATTAAATATTCATGCAAACTTCAAAATATGATCCTGACAATGTTTGATAATTGTCCTTGCATTTTGTGTTACCCATTTTCAATGCGAGTTTCTATAAGTTTCTTACTGAGGTCAGCTCATTGATGATAATCCTCATTATAAAGGTATTTTGTTTCTTTTCTCGATCTCTTAAGACGATCATAAGGATTGTGAGAACCCATGGGATTTTCTCTCACGTTTTTGTTACATTTTTTGGGTAGAAAACATCAAGAATTTTTTTGTCTCCATTACCAAATCAGTAATTGTTTATGTATTTCTTATTTTTGTGAAATATATTGTCCATAATGACTCTACATAACACCATCTACCACGTACGCAAACCTTTCTGTCTATCTCTCTCTCTCTCCCCTGCACGACGTCTATGTGTGATGCTTCTGCTTTCGACTGAGAAGGCAATATAGAAGGTGACAGGAGCAGGGGGTGGTCCTCCTCTTGAGTTCATGCAGACACCAACTCTGATTCATCTCAATTTGCAGAGAATCCAAGTATCTTTTTGATGCATTGGTGACACCGGTTCTTCTTTATGGAGTTGAAGTGTGGGGCGGGAGCATCTCAAAGTCTACTTGGAAAGAGTTTGAGAATGTCCAAAAGCGTTTTCTTACAAACTTTCTCTAAGTGAAGACACAAACACCATATATGCTCCTACTTCTTGAGTCGGGATGTCTTCCAATTGAGGTTATGGGCATGGAAAGGGTTGTGGAGTACATGATAAAGATGCGTCAAAACCCCTCACATCGACTTCCTACAATTGCATGGGAAGCAAGCAAAAAAGTTCAAAAGACGCATAAAAGCAAGATCTTGAGCATGAGATGCATGCAAGACATAAAGAAGTGGTTTGGGAGATGGGATGCATTACACTTGCTACATGATGCTTCAATTGATTCCCAAGTGAATGAAGCTTTTCTACAACGCCAATGTATTACAGCTTGGGAGAAATCCGGTGGGTCACGCTTCATACATTACACCAACCATATTGCCCCCAACTACAAAACCATGTTCTTCGTTGAAAGAGGAACCGTACTCACACTTACTTGCTTGAGCCTATCCCCTTTTCGGTGATACGCACTATCGCAGCCATTCGGCTTAGCTCTCATTTCCTTCGATGCGAGATAGGGCGTTGGGGCAATGTAGAAGAGTAAAATTGATTGTGCACATTATGCTCACTGCAAGTTCGAGAGTCTGAGTATCACACACTACTAGAGTGCTCAGCTTTTGGTCACATCCGAACTTGCTTCTCTTACATTTTCAGCCATAACTTAGACCTACACACTTTCCTCTCCCAGCCAAAGTGTGGGCTTTCCGTTGCGACTCTCATCACCACAACTTTGGAGCATCGAGAGTCACTCATCAGCCATACACATACTACATCACATGTAACTTTGGTCCCATAGGTCATATTTGACCTCCGAGGATGATAATAAAATCTCTCTCTCTCTCTCTCTCTCTCTCTCTCTCTCTCTCTCTCTCTCTCTCTCTCTCTCTCTCTCTCTACATGTTGATGGGTTGGCAGGTTGCTGTCTTGACATACGGGCAAAGGAGCCCTCGACCTGTGAACGTTATCATTAAGGCTTGCTGGTGTGGAAGGTGCCTCCTGGCATCCCCATTAGAAGCTAGGGCTATGCCTGCTTCACGCCCGTGTGCACTTACCTCACCACTTGCTTTAGTTCCCTGCAAAGAGAAGATCCTTGATCCAGGTGCTGCTTGCGCTGGTCGGACATGGGTGCAGTTGACGAGGGTAGCATGCAAGAAGAGTCGAAGATGAACCACTAGGGGGAGCACAGTGTTACAAAATTTCCCTACGATCGGAGATGTGAGTCCAACATCCATTATGAGATCTCTACACTCCTACTTCCTTGAAAGAGCGTGCTAATAATCTCTAGTGTATGAATAATATATGACCATATATGAGGGAATCAGACTAGTAGGGCCAAGGTTGCTTGAAATTGTTCCTATGACGTTAAATCGGAATGTAGTAGCCATTTCTTGCTTTGAGCTCCAACCAACTTATAAACAATGGTATTCTTCTGGGAATGCCTCATCATGTCTCTGTCTAGCCTCAAAAAGCCTATTCTTTGTAGAAATGGGTCATGTCAAATGCTTGGGATAAACTATTCAAAAAATTTTGAAAACTAAAAAATTTGTTTCCAACATCTCTTTATTAATGCTGACCAAAAGCACGAAGTGGTCTCTCCACTTATTATTCAATAAAGATATCATTAAGGGATTTGATGTCATAGTCCAATTCTCTACTATTGAGGCCAATTAATATAACCTACATAATGAGTTCAAATCTACATGGTACGTAGTAGTAGAGTCAAGGTTTCTTGGAACTATTCCTATGATGTTAAATTGGAATGTAGTAGCCATTCATGCTCCATGCTCAACCAACTTATAATAGTGGTGGAGTTAGTAGTTGCTATGTACTGTTCAAGCAATGCCAATGGCCATATATAAATTCTTTTAAAATATATTGTAAGACCTAGGGTAACTAAACATAGGATCCTCCTCCCTACTGCCCCTTATATAGGCTTAGCTCCTAGCACTTGCCCTAAGCAGATCCCCAGTCCACACTGGTCCAGTCCAGGCCCTTGGCCTAGGTCCCTGCCCCCCTAGGTTGGGCCATGCCCCGTAGGACCCTTGTCCTGACATTACTCCCCCCTTAAGGAAGAGTTTTGTTCCTCGAAAACACAAGTAGTAATATCTTCTTAAGAATACTGAGGTTTTCTTTATTGACGTCCCATAAGTGAGCCAGTTGTCTGTATGACCGATAATTGGTGCAGTGAGGAGGTTCAATGAAACCAAGAGCAACATCTTGATTTTCAACATTGTTGTCCGTTTGCAACCACTTGGGTCTAAATGGTAACTCCATTTATAACTCACTTGAGTGCTGTAAAGGAGTAACCACAACTAAGAGTCACTTGGGTCTAAATGGTAACTCCATTTATAACTCACTTGAGTACTGTAAAGGAGTTACCACAACTAAGAGTTGTCCAAAGGCATAACCAGTTTTCAGATCTTCTGAAGGTACTGAAATAATGCAAGGAAACCTTGGCATAACTTTCCATGCAGTTGTGAGCCAGATTTCCTACTCGCCTGAGTATCTTGAAAAGTTCATAGATAGGGAGTGTCCTCATTTTAGAATTCTGAATAGTTTGGAACACAAAGAACTACATGTTCATCCCTAATGAAGGTTACTTGACAACATACTTTGTTAGCACACCTGGTAAGTCCTTGACATATGAAAGTATTGACACAATCTCCAACCCCACCACAACAGGTGTTCAAAGTCAAAAACCGTACTTAAGCAAATTCTAGAATAGGGAGAAAATCATCTATTCAGAAATGCGTTGTGCTAACGTATGCTCTTAGCAGATCCTTTAGCACTAGATTACTCTTTGTAATCTGCCTATCCCCTTGGATAACTGACAGTACTGAGATGTCTTCTCCTCACGGTTTACAGACAGTCATCCCAGATGTCTAGTAAACCGGGAATCACAGTAGTGTATAACATTGGCGAGAATCAACAATGTCCGAAATAACCATCGCGGTTAACTTGGAAAAATCCACAAACTCCCAAACCGAGCCATGACCTCTATTGGTGATTAGTAGACCCAAAGTAATCTCATAGAGATAGTGCACATAGAGTGCAAAATGCTTCATAAGCAACAACCTGAGGAATATGCATGCCGTTCCAAATCAACCTTTGCTAAACACTAGGGCCCATAACACCTAGTGTGCATGCATTTAGCAAAAACTAACCCGAACCTGTATATCCATAATGATCCTTGCCAATACTTATGGCAAATGTGATGCGCCTAGCACTCATTAAAAGGAATGTGAATAGTTCTAGAAACTAAATAATTTTAGTTGCAATCTTTTGCAAGCGTTGCTGAAACGTCTGAATCACAATAGAAGGTGCAACATTGATCACTTCTAGGTACTGAGGCGGTCAGGGGCGGGCAACAAGAAGAGCGGCCTCTAAACACCCTTCGAGGCTCCCGTGCTGCTCAAATGGGGCTGGGGCAAGCTCAATCAGAGACAACAACAACCCACAGCCAGAAACCAAACAAGAAAAGGGGCACCACCTAGTTGTAGATGCGAACTAGGACGCACGTGATATCTCCTTGTACTCAAACGCACAAAGAGAGGGGAATGCAAGATAGCCACACACACCAAACACAAACATTCACCACGCTAGAGAGAGATAAAGAGCACAAATCAACTTGAGCAACTCAATCTTAGCCTTAAAGACTAGATGCACACAAAGCTTGATGAGAAATAGAGAGACAACACAAAACTTGACCTTGTTGCCAATACACAAATTGTCTTAGGGTCACGGGAGCCCTCTCACCGAGCACCCTCTTACAATTGACTTTTTAGGCAAACAATTCAACAAGACCTCAAACCATCGAGCATGAAATAGCACAACAAACTTCAAGGACAATATACCTTTAACCACCTGATGAGTCAACTTATCAAGTCAATTTGGAGAGAAGAGTCATAGTTGCAACATACAATTGCACCCAAAACTATGAATCTTATTTATGGACAAGAGTAGGCTACAAGTGTGATGCAGAGTATGGTATCACTCCACTCCTCTAGATGGCATAACTAACTTCAAGCTTCTCCATGCACCTATGTGTAGTGATGGAATAGAGCACTCACAATGCACTCACTCTACACAACTAGGCTTGAAGAGTGGCGTGTTATGTGTTGAGAATGGTGTGGTGTAGTGTGATCATGTGATAATTTACAAGGGAGAGAAGGGCTCTATTTATAGGTTTTAGAAGCCCCGATTAGGATTAGACCTAATCAAGTTTATTTGAAGAAATCAAAGATTATGTACATTTTATTTTATTTTTTTTAAATGAGGGTGGGTCTCTCTTATCCTTTGAGTCACATGGATGTGGGCTCAAGGGAAGAGAGTTATTGAGGATGAAAGGAGAGAGGGATTGAGTGAATAATTTGGGAGTGCCTACTCTAGTAGAGGGTGCATTTTACAATAAGGTTAGTGGTTAGTAGTTAGTAATTATCACTACAAAACATTTACAAAATCATTCACCAAATGGTGAGATATATGATGAGAAAATTTAGAGAAGGGATGAGCTTGTAAAGAGAGGTTGAAGCTTTGGAGAAGTTGACATTCACCTCTTTACAGCACCGGAAGAAGAAGCGGTTAGCATGGCGAAGTAGCGCGTGTCGATGAAGCTATGTTATCCTCAAACCTTGGAAATTCATGATAAAAGCCTTCATTTGCAGAGGTTAACCTTGGATTTTTTTTTATTTTTGGAAGTTCTTTACAAAGCTGAAGAGAGTATAGTAATATGGACATATATGTAGAGAGAAAGGGGAGCACCTAGGGGTGTAGAAATGGAGGATGAAGGCTATGGAGGTGTGAGAGAAGTGGCAATGGTGAAGAGGGTGAATTAGGACATGGGAGTTGCAGTTTTGGGAGTGGGAAGGAGAGGGAGGAGTGTGTAAGAGTGAGTAGGTGTGTGGAAGGGTGAGAGAAATAAGAAGTTTTTTTGGGTGTATGAGGTGACAGTTCTGAAGTCGGCCATAAATTTCATGTAAAATCGCCCTTGACTTCAAAATTTCTGAAAAAAATATGGAAAATACTTCATCTCACGAGATACGTTTTGTCTTTTGGAAGTATCCTCAAATTCGGATCATAAGAACGTGTCAAAATTCGAGCAAAAAGATATCCCTGCAGCACCTAATAAAGCTTGAAGTGGGCCACTATTTGATTCTTTTTCCTTTGTTGTCTTCCAAGTGAGCCCCCCATACATAAACCATGACCTAATATTGCCAAGGAACTTGCACACATGTATGGTATAGGATAAGTATCAAATATAATATATACTTGTGGGGTAAGAAGATAGGCTAGCTAGTCATGAAAAATGGACACATGGGATGCATGGTGGCAAAAAATATATAAAATAAAAGGAGAAAAATCATGAGGGAAGGGACCCTCAATTATTCTCTACTTTGAGTGATTTAAGAAATTTATTTGAAGATGAAATCTATTTACTTGTGAATATTTAACTGGGAGGGATGGAAAAAAATATGACGAAGCCGATAAGGTTATTGGTGAATTTTTACAATGAAGGCACATAAAGGTTTTTCAAGGTTTGTGTGAGTTGAGCTTAAGGGATAGAATGATAGTAAAATATGTATAAGAAATGACACGCGATGGAAGCTAGCATACTTAGGCCTGATAACGCACACCTAGAAATATATATTTATATAAATACAAAAAAACCCTTTATATTTAGGTTCTTTATTTGATAGAAAATATTTACATGTAAAGAGGACCGTAATATTATAAATTTATTTTTTTGGTCTCCTAGCCCAATGATTTGATATAAAAAAATATGATAAAAACCTAAACACACACACACACACTATTTATAATGAAAAAGCGAGCCTAGTCATTGTGCTAGGGTGTTTTTGTGGAGTGAAGTGGCTTCTTAAAATTATTTTATGAGAGCCAGAAAAACGGCTATCATTTAGCCCTCCCCTAGATGATGGTACATTCATGTACCATCAAAAGGCATATCTTCCAATGAGAGTGTTTTTCGATCCTTCGTGATATTTGGTGGCTTAGTTGAATCTTCATCTTGTAGTACCAAGATCAAAGACTTACATGGTATTGTATTTGTTCCATGCTCTTGTAGATCCTCTGGTAGAACTCGACTCAAGTAAGGCTTTAACCGATACCCATTCACCTTCTTGGGGTGCTCCTTGCCATCCAAATCCATGAGTCGATAGTAGCTAGAGTTGAAGGTCTTTTTGACAATGTATGGTCCCTGCCATCTGGTATTGAACTTCACATCAAAGCGATTGTCAAGGCGATTATCGTACCTTAGCACCAAATCTCCTTCCTTGATCCCTTTGTCTTTCACCTTTTTGTCGAGCTTGTCCTTTATTTGCGTAGCCTTTCTTTAATAGCACTCATAAGCTGCCTCCCGTTTCCATTCTAGTTCTGCGAGGGTGAGAAGTCGATCTTCCCATGCTGCTTCTTCTCCTTGTGCCACCTTTCCATGAAGTCGCATTGTTGGAATGTTGAGCTCGATGGGTTGCAAAGCTTCTTGACCATAGACTAGGTGGAAGCGTGTGAACTCTATCGCTTCCTTGTAAGTAGTCCGATAGGCCCACAATGCTCCATCCAAGAAGTCATCCCATAGATTTGTCTTGTTCTTTACCATCTTCCGGATGATTCTTGCAATGATACCATTAGCCTTCTCTACCAAACCATTTGACTGAGGGTAGTAGGGTGTGCTATGCCGATGTAGAATGTGAAGCTCATCACAAACTTCCGTGAGCAAGCCCTTCCTAAACCCTGGACCATTATCAGAAACAATCTCCAAAGGTGTGCCAAATTTGCAACAAATGTGAGTGTACACAAACTTGCTAACTGTCCTCTCATTCACTCTTGCCACACTTTGAGCTTCTAGCCACCTAGTCATGTAGTCTATGGCCACCAAGATATACAATTTTCCATTTTTAATCCTGGGCAATGGACCCATAGCATCAATGTCCCATTTTCAAATGGACCAATTGACGTGGACCATGTAACAGACGCTTGTTTCCATTAATCTGACAATTGTGGCAGCTTTTACACCAATGTTGAACATCAATGTGCAAGCTTGGCCAAACATATCCGGCAAGCAAAATCTTTTTTGCAGTGAGTTCTTGTGCAAAATAACCACCACACGCTTCCTCATGCAAACCTTCAAGAATGGCTGGAATCTCCTTTGTTGTTGGTATTCTCCTACAAACTTGATCTTTTCCCCTTTGGTAAAGGGCACCTTACAAAAACAAATATGAACTCGCCTTCTTAATGAGCCTCCGCTTTTGAGCCTTTGTGAAGCCCTCTGGAAACTTGCCCTCTAAAATGTAGCTCACAATGGGAGCCAATGACTTCATCCCCTGGTACCTTGGTTGCTTTAACACCGTTGCTGCCATGATGACCTGCACTTCACTCTCAACACATGAAACTGATTTTTGTGCAAGTAAATCTGCATCTTCATTTTGTTTCCTAGGGATATGATATAGTTGCACTTCTTCAAATTGATTAAACAACCTACGAATGGCATGAACTTTTGTCCTTAGGTTTTCATTCTTACATGCCAAAATGCCTAAAATCTGCTTCACAATGAGATGTGCATCTCCCTTTACCATGAGACGTCGTATACCTTGGCCAATGCACATTTTTAAACCATGAAGTAGTGTGTCGTATTCTGCTTCATTGTTGCTAGTTGAACCTAGTAGATTGACCTTCTCTTTCATGACCACCTCTCCACTTGGGTTGAGCAATACTAGCCCTCCCCCTGCTTTTCCTGTGACTCGTCGAAAAGCTCCATCAAAGAACAAGGTAAAAGCATTAGGAATACTTTTAGGTGGTGGCAATGGTAACGTCTTTACTTCAGGCACCTTAATCTCCTTCTCATGTACCCTATAAGTAAGGATCGCTGCCAATTGTGCACGCATACTATCTTCTACTTTGAAAGAGTATTGAAACTCTTGCAACTCCATAATCCACTTTGAGATCCTAGTACTAAGATTCATTTGAGATGACACCCAAGGGAACAAATTTTCTACAGTGAGAATTACAAAAGATTTTGGTAGCAAGTAGGATCTAAACTTTCTCACCGCAAACATGAGAGAAAGAATCATGAGTTTTGCCTCTGTGTAGCCTCTCTCCAAGGCATTCATGACCCTACTAGCAAAGTAGATGGGTCGCATTTTGGTACTGTGGGGATCTTGCTGTAGTAACACAACACCAATTGTTTCCTTCCCAACACTAGAGCTAACAAAGAATGTGTACTCCCAATAAGGAGGCATGAGTGTTGGTAGCTCTGACAAAATGACTTTAATGTTACGAAAGTACTCTTCAAGCTCATCAGACCATGCAAATCCTACTTGTTGTGTCAACTTTTGCAAAGGATGAAGCAACTCCGAAGCTAAGTGAATAAAGCGTGACATATACTTCACATTTTGAATGAATGAGATGACCTCTTTGAGATTCTTGGGTGATGGGAGCTCAATAAGAGCCTTTGCCTTTGAAGGATCCACCTCAATGCCTTTATAGGAAACCTTGTGACCAAGCAAGATCACTTCATCCTCGCCTATGTGACATTTGTCGGGGTTGAGTTGACCTCCCATGTCGTAGAGCTTCTTTAAACCTTCTTCTACCCTTTGTAGATGCAGTGATTTTGAGCTATAAATGCAGAAATCATCAATGAACACCCTAATTGACTTTCCAAAGAATGCTTGAAACACCATGTTCATGAAACGTTGGAATGTTGCAAGAGCATTTGTGAGACCAAATGACATGACTCTAAAAGCATAACAACCCCAAGGAGTGATAAAGGTTGTTTTCAATTGATCTTCCAATGCGATACCTATTTGAAAGTAACGCGAGTAGCCATCACACATAGTGTACTTCTCATGACCAGCTACCTCATTTAGTATCTCATCCTAAAATGGGCGGGGAAAGTGATCTCTTTTTGTTGCCTCATTGAGTGGACGATAATCCACACACACCCTCCACTTGCCGTTTTTCTTAGGAGTGACAACAACGGGAGAGACAACAACGGGAGAGACCCACTCTGAATTCTCCACTGGATAAATGAAACCTGCTGCTAGAAGCTTTCTTACCTCCTTGAGTAGAGCATGCTCCTTTATAACTCCTAGCCTTCGTAGCTTTTGAGCTTTAGGTGTGGCCTCAAGCTTCAACTCAATTTTGTGTTGAACAACATCTACTCCACGCACATCGGTGTAGTCTTTAGCAAAAAGCCCAATAAATTTCCTTAGCACACATTTGAACTCCTCTCTTTCGTCCTTTGTAAGTGTTGTAGACAACATACCTTCTAACATTCCTTCATCTTGCACATTTTGGTTCTCTTGGGAACCTACCTCTTCCAAACCTGGGCAAGAGGTCTCTTGGTTGTTTGCCTTAAACCTTACCCCCATGACTTCGATGGAAGACTCCTCTTCAGTAATGCTGCCGCTACTTTCTCCTTCTGAAGTGCTATCGGTCCAGCCTTCCTCTGTCTCACTTTGAGATGATTCTTCATGGAGCTCCTCTTGGCGTTGCTCCTTCATGTCAAAGACAACCTTCTAATGATTGTCGTTCCTGCAAATTAATTTTCCACTCTTCCAATCCTGCAAAGCTCGCATTTTCATTAGCCATGGTCTTCCTAGGATAAATGGATAACCATTTCCCTTGGTCGACATAACATAAAAATCCACCGCCTTCTTAATGCCAAAGGCCTCTACAAAAACATTTTTACAAATGCCTACACACCTAGCTTTGCTATTGTTTGCCATCTTCACTTTGATTTTAGGTGTCTCATGGATGTGCATGACTAGTCTTTGCATGAGTCCCTCTGTCATGATGCAAATTTGTGCACCCCCATCCACTAGACCTTTCCTAACCAATCTTCCTTTGATGTAACAATCTATCACAGGTGGAATATCCTCATTCATTTCAGCATGTGCAATTTTTACAACAGGCACATTCTCTTTTACCTTTCTCCTAGTGCTAACTGCCTTTGTTAAATCCCTCCTAGCTTGTGGGCATAATGCAAGAAACTGAGGCCATGAGATATCAGGACCCTTACCTCTCATGTCTTCCAATAGGTTGTATGGAGCCATACCATGTCCAAGAGGGAAGTCTTGGAGGTTGACACGACGTCGAGTCCTCTTAGCTTCCTTGGTCTCCTTTGCCTTCTTTTCTCGTCCATGGTCACTTTGTGATGTAACCCCTTCTTTCTCCTTACCTTTTCCTCGGCCACGCTTAATGCCATTTGCTTCCATGTCAACCTCTCTTGAATTTGTCACCTCTACCACATGCACATTTGGGTCTGGCAAAGGTGGAACTCCTTCCACTCCTTGTGGAGGTGGTCTTGCTCCATTTGGCCTTTGTAGAAGTCGTGGTTACTGACTAGTTCCTTCACCTGCATTCATCACTGGGTAATTCAAGTTAGGTCTCCCTGGCTCCCCACAGGGCCAAGGACAATTATACATCCCATGTCCAGACTCACCGCAATTCCAACATTGCAAGACTCTCCTAGGTCGTGGATCTCGCTCTTCAAACTTCTTTGCTTGTCCCTTTGGGCCTACAGCTTGTGCAAGGTGAATTGACAGGATGCTTAAAGATTCATTTAACTTCTCAATCACTTCCGCCGTTACCTCAGGAAGCTCCCTAGATGTTGATGCTTGTGACTTACCTTTAAGTCTAAGACCTTCTATTGGAACCTCCCCCCTTAAGCACTTGAGTTTCCTATATTTCTCAGCAGCCCTAGTTTCAGCTGCATCAAAGGTAGCAGGTGCACCCGCCTCAACCTTTACCTTAAGGTCAAGAAAGAGTCCGGCTATGAACCTCTCCTTCTTTAGAAATTCTGCACTATCACCAGGGTTAGCAACATCTCGTATCCATAGAGCCCAAAGACGTAGAAACTCTTGCTTGTACAAGTAGTAGTCATCTAAGTCTTTTTGCTTATGAGAAACAATGTCTTGCCATAGTTTTTGAGTGTTTTGGGGATCAAAGAAGTATTTCTTGAAACGATTCAAAATTTCTATGTAATTCCCCTTAACTTCCTCAGGCAGAGAGTCAAACCAAGTGCTAGCATCTTTCCTAAGGACTACCTCAAACATTTCTACACGTTCCTGATCAGTTACTATCCTCTTGATACGGCAAGACATTTTGAAATTTGCTAAGAATAATTCTGTATCCTCCCCAGGCTCTCCAAAGAACAAGGGGTAGCCACTCATTTGCCTAGTTGTATCCATGTTGCTGGTTTTACTCAAAAATTTCTTTTTCTTTTTTTATTTTTTGTTTTGCAAAACCAAATTTCAAAGTAGAATGAAAATGTAAACGTCAAAGCTTAGATCGTAGCGAATCAATGGCAAAATGAACGGATTGACTGAGGCATTGATAGCCGCTACTTGCCTAGGTTCAAACATACGACGGAAAACAAGTTGAAATTGTAACTTTGTGCCCACTATTACATGCACGTCTTGTCTAGCCAAAGGAATGAATGTACGATACAAGTCCTCTTGATTCATTAACCTAGCTAAAACAAGATAAACACATGTACATCAAAAGAGACATTATAGTCTACAAGTGGGAGTATAATAGGATTTGGAGATTGTAGAATATCTCTTAATGCTTCAGCACCAAAGAGGAATACAATACGTTGTTGAAAAAAGATTTTTCTATCAATGCGAACATTTATCCTAATCCCTTGCACCCAATGAAACTGATGAAATTGAATTGCATGAGCAGGATTAGGAGGTGGTGGATTGTTCATGTAAACACAACTAGTTTCTAAAGACTTACCTTGTGTATGCTAACACAACCGCTCGTCCTCAGTGGGGGCACCAATTTGAGGCGGTCAACAAGAAGAGCGGCCTCTAAACACCCTTCGAGGCTCCCGTGCTGCTCAAATGGGGCTGGGGCAAGCTCAATCAGAGACAACAACAACCCACAACCAGAAACCAAACAAGAAAAGGGGCACCACCTAGTTGTAGATACGAACTAGGACGCACGTGATATCTCCTTGTACTTAAACGCACAAAGAGAGGGGAATGCAAAATAGCCACACACACCAAACACAAACATTCACCGCGCCAGAGAGAGGTAAAGAGCACAAATCAACTTGAGCAACTCAGTCTTAGCCTTAAAGACTAGATGCACACAAAGCTTGATGAGAAATAGAGAGACAACACAAAACTTGACCTTGTTGCCAATACACAAATTGTCTTAGGGTCACGGGAGCCCTCTCGCCGAGCACCCTCTTACAATTGACTTTTTAGGAAAACAATTCAATAAGAACTCAAACCATCAAGCATGAAATAGCACAAACAGACTTCAAGGACAATATACCTTCAACCACCTGATGAGTCAACTTATCAAGTCAATTTGGAGAGAAGAGTCGTAGTTGCAACATACAATTGCACCCAAAACTATGAATCTTATTTATGGACAAAAGTAGGCTACAAGTGTGATGCAGAGTATGGTATCACTCCACTCCTCTAGATGACATAACTAACTTCAAGCTTTTCCATGCACCTATGTGTAGTGATGGAATAGAGCACTCACAATGCACTCACTCTACACAACTAGGCTTGAAGAGTGGTGTGTTATCTGTTGAGAATGGTGTGGTATAGTGTGATCATGTGATAATTTACAAGGGAGAGAAGGGCTCTATTTATAGGTTTTAGAAGCCCCGATTAGTATTAGACCTAATCAAGTTTATTTGAAGAAATCAAAGATTATGCATATTTTATTTATTTATTTTTAAATGAGGGTGGGTCTCTCTTATCCTTTGAGTCACATGGATGTGGGCTCAAGGGAAGAGAGTTATTGAGGATGAAAGGAGAGAGGGATTGAGTGAATAATTTGGGAGTGCCTACTCTAGTAGAGGGTGCATTTTACAATAAGGTTAGTGGTTAGTAGTTAGTAATTATCACTACAAAATATTTACAAAATCATTCACCAAATGGTGAGATATATGATGAGAAAAGTTAGAGAAGGGATGAGCTTGTAAAGAGAGGTTGAAGCTTTGGACAAGTTGACATTCACCTCTTTACATCACCGAAAGAAGAAGCGGTCAGCATGGCGAAGTAGCGCGTGTCGATGAAGCTATGTTATCCTCAAACCTTGGAAAATTCAGGATAAAAGCCTTCATTTACCTTGGATTTTTGCTGATTTTTTGAAGTTCTTTACAAAGCTGAAGAGAGTATAGTAATATGGACATATATGTAGAGAGAAAGGGGAGCACCTAGGGGTGTAGAAATGGAGGATGAAGGCTATGGAGGTGTGAGAGAAGTGGCAATGGTGAAGAGGGTGAATTAGGACATGGGAGTTGCAGGTTTGGGAGTGTGAGGGGAGAGGGAGGAGTGTGTAAGAGTGAGTAGGTGTGTGGAAGGGTGAGAGAAATAAGAAGATTTTTTGGGTGTATGAGGTGGCAGTTTTGAAGTCGACCATAAATTTCATGTAAAATCGCCCTTGACTTCAAAATTTCTGAAATTTTTTGGAAAATACTTCAGCTCACGAGATACGTTTTGTCTTTTGGAAGTATCCTCAAATTCGGATCATAAGAAGGTGTCAAAATTCGAGCAAAAAGTTTTCCCTGTAGCACCTAATAAAGCTTGAAGTGGGCCACTATTTGATTCTTTTTCCTTTGTAGTCTTCCAAGTGAGGCCCCCATACATCCACCATGACCTAATATTGCCAAGGAGCTTGCACACATGTATGGTATAGGATAAGTATCAAATATAATATATACTTGTGGGGTAAGAAGATAGGCTAGCTAGTCATGAAAAATGGACACATGGGATGCATGGTGGCAAAAAATATATAAAATAAAAGGAGAAAAATCATGAGGGAAGGGACCCTCAATTATTCTCTACTTTGAGTGATTTAAGGAATTTATTTGAAGATGAAATCTATTTACTTGTGAATATTTAACTGGGAGGGATGGAAAAAAATATGACGGAGCCGATAAGGTTATTGGTGAATTTTTAAAATGAAGTCACATAAAGGTTTTTCAAGGCTTGTGTGAGTTGAGCTTAAGGGATAGAATGATAGTAAAATATGTATAAGAAATGACATGCGATGGAAGCTAGCATACTTAGTGAAGGAGTACGAGCGGAAGTGCTACGCGAGAGAGAGTGCGATAAGAAGAGCACGACGATATGGTGAACTCGCTCTACTGTAATGTGTAGAGCATAGTGAGTTCTTATTAGGTTTTTACAAAAGAATATGTGTACATACCTGGCGGCCCGCCCACTTACCTGGGCGACCACATTGGGCTTTATACCCCAACAACCTCCCACTTAAAGTTCAATGTGGTACTTTAATTGTGAGAGAAGCTACTATACAAGCTAATATACAAGAGATGTAGAGAAGTGATGTACTACCCTACACCTAACTGCTTGCGAAAATGCACAAAGCTCTCTTAGGGAATTCCTTTTGTAAGTAGATCAGCAGGATTTTCTGTGGTGTGAACTTTGACAAGCTGAAGTTGCTTATTCTCGAGCATTTCCCTGATGAAATGATACTTCACATCCACATGCTTTGTCTTTGAGTGATAAACTGGATTGCGAGCCAATTGTATAGCACTTTGACTATCACAATATAACACAGACATCTTCTTTGATTCCCAAATCTATTACTAGTCGATTAAGCCAAATTGATTCTTTGCATGCCTCTGATGCTGCAACATATTCAGCCTCTGTAGTAGACTGAGTAACACAATCTTGTAATCTAGAACGCCATGATACTGCTCCACCAGCCAATGTAAAGACATACCCTGACGTAGACCTTCGGTTGTCTAAGTCACCTACATAATCTGAGTCTGTAAAACCCTTTACACTTAGCTCCTGACTCCCATAGCATATACGCATACTCTTTGTAGCTTTCAGGTATCTCAATATTCCTTTCACTGCCTCCCAATGTTTCTTGCCTGGGTTTGACATGTATCGACTTACTACTCCCACTGCAAATGCAATGTCTGGGTGAGTAGCAATCATTGCATACATCAAACTACCCACTGCAGACGCATATGGAATCTTATCCATTTCAGCCTGTTCTTCCTCAGACACAGGACAATCTTGTTTGCTAAGTTTCACATATGGTGGCAATGGAACACTCAATGCCTTTCCCTTCTCCATATTGAAACGTTGCAAAACCTTGTCAATATACTCTGTTTGAGATAACCAAATCAACTTCTTTGATCTGTCTCTCTCAATGCGCATACCAAGTATATGACTTGCCTCACCCATGTCTTTCATGTCAAACGATTTTGCCATCTTTGACTTCAAAGCTGAAATTTCTTCCAAGTGCTTGCCAGCAATCAACATGTCATCCACATACAAAATAAGGATCAGCCAAGTACCATCCTTACCCTTCTTTGTATATAGACAGTGATCGAACTCAAAACGTTTGTAGCCTTGAGAAAGCATAAACTTGTGGAATTTATGGTACCATGCCCTCGGTGATTGTTTTAAGCCATAAAGATTCTTTAACAACTGGCATACCCAATCTTCCTTGCCTTTCTCAACAAACCCTTCTGGCTGCTGCATGTAAATTTCCACATCTAAATCACCATGCAAGAACGCTGTCTTGACATCCATTTGGTGCAACACCAAATCTAATATGGCAACCAATGCAAGAAAGCATCTCAATGTAGTCATCTTGACCACCGGAGAGAAGACTTCATCAAAGTCAATGCCTTGTTCTTGCTTAAAGCCCTTGGCAACAAGCCTTGCTTTGTACTTTGGCTGACTATCATGAGCGGTGATGTTATACCTGTAAACCCATTTACAAGGTAGAGCCTTTTTGCCCTGTGGTAATTTAACTAGCTTCCATGTCTTGTTTTTATGCAGAGCTGTCATCTCTGACTGCATGGCCAATTGCCAATTCCCGGAGTCCTTCATTTGCACTGCTTCCTTGTAACATGAAGGCTCATTGCAATCAGTCAACATGACATAGTTCATAGATGGAACAAACCTATCAGGAGGTCGCGTGACACGTCCAGATCTACGCACAATAGGTGGCTCAGGCTCAGCCACAACCTGTGGTTCCACTCTATCCTGTCCTTGCTCCTCTTGAGCCCTGACATTTTGTCTTGCACGTGCAGGTCCATCTTCTTGGAAGACAACTCTTCTAATCTCCTCAACCCTCTCTGGTTTAGAATGATATTTGGATTCATTAAAGTGAACATCATTGCTGCGGACAACCTTTCTGGATTCGGGATCCCAAAGTCTGTACCCCATCTCACCAGAATTACCATAGCCTAGAAAGATGCACTTTCTACTCTTTGGCTCAAGTTTGTTCCTAAATTCCTTTGGAACGTGAGTATATGCCTCACAGCCAAAGACAACATACTTCTGACCTTCTCTTGTATGGTCCTATTCATCCTCTCAGCAACACCATTTTGAGGAGGATTGTAAGGAGCAGTAAGTTCACGTTTTATACCTTTTGACTCACAAAAGTCCTGAAAGGCCTTTGAAACATACTCTCCACCATTGTCAGTGCGTAAGCATTTAAGCTTCTTGCCACTCTGATTCTCCACAAGTGTCACAAACGTTTTGAAAACACTAAACGCTTCATCCTTGTGCTTGAGAAAGTAAATCCATACTTTCCTCGAGTAATCATCTATAAATGTCATAAAGTAAGAAGCTCCCCCTAGAGATAGGTTAGGCATACGTCCACACAAATCACTATGAACAAGTGCCAACTGTGTATCTCTTCTACTGCTTCTATGCTTATGTGGCTGCTGTGTTTGCTTACCATACAGACAATGTTCACAGAATTCAAAATCATTAAATGAAAAGCCAGGCAAATAACCAGAATGAGACAAGATTTCCATTCCCTTCTTGGACATATGTCCTAACCGGCTATGCCACAAAGAAACGTTCGGCTGCTCGGTTACATTGATTACATTTTTAGAGACATTTGATACATAAATCATGTAAAGTCCTCCAGACTTTACTCCATGTGCTACTGTCATAGAACCCTTGGATATCTTCCACATGTTCTGTCCAAAAGTGGTGACGTAGCCAGCATCATCAAGTAAACGTGTGCTGATCAAGCTCTTTGTAATTGCGGGAACATGTCTCACATTCTTCAGCGTGAAAGAAGAGCCATTCTGAAACTTCAATGAACATCTCCAACACCTAAGATCTCACATGTCTGCCCATTGCCTAGCCGAACCTTATCTTTAGTGGTCACATAAGAAGTAAACCACTCCTTGTTTGGAGACACATGAAGTGATGCCCCTGAGTCTATAATCCAGTCACTCAGTGCATTTCCATCAGATACTGTAAGAAGAGCTGAGTCCATTGTATTCTTCAAGAAGTAGATGTCTCCTGACACTACACTGTCATCCTCTGCAACAGTGTTTGTCACATTTATTTCTTGAATCTTCACTGAGGACTTGTTCTTCTCACCATGGTCTTCAGCTTTCTCTTTGCCTTTTTCTGCTTTCCATTCTCAGCAGTCTCTTTTCATGTGACCCTTCTTGCCACAATGGTAGCATTCTATGTCACTCTTGCCTTTAGCACTGCGGGACTTGCTACGAGACTGATTCCTCTTTCCACCTTTGTACTTTTCTTTGGTCCTTCCCCTGACAACTAAGGCTGTTCCTTTGCCTTTGTCCATTGTCTTTCTATTGGTTTCTTCAGTAAGCAGACTTCCTTCTACACCTGCTATGTTCAAACCATCTGGAGGTGCAGAATTACTCAAAGTTGTGCGAAAAGTGTCCCAACTTTCCGGCAATGTGATCAACACGAACATAGCTCTAACAGGTTCATCAAACTTGACACCTTGAGCTGACAACTGACTATAGATTGTGTTGAATTCATTCAGATGATTGGACATAGGTGTCCCTTCTTTCATCTTCAAGTCAACAAGCTTCTTAAGCCAGTATACCTGTGAAGCTGCACTCTGCTTCTCATAAAGATCACTCAGCTTTAACCATGCTTGATAAGCCGACATCTCGTCTGCTACATTGAAGTAAACGCTTTCTGCCAAAGTCAGCATAATGGTAGAAAGTGCCAATTCATCCATTTCACTCCATTCATCTTCGTCCATATCTTCTGGTTTTATCCCCTTGAGCTTTATAGGTTTTATCTACTTCTTTTGTACCAACACGTGCCAAATTTGCTTCTTCCACAATGGGAAATTGGTTCCATCCAGCTTCTTGATATTGTAAAGAGCAGTGTCCTGTGATCCAGCCATAGCTATGCTTCACAGTAGTTTACTTTTCTGGGAAAAATTCGGTAGAGTTTCCCATGTAAACTGACCTCTGAACCAATATCAACCTGTCAAATGAACCAAGAAAGCTTAAGATTCTGCAGAAATTTTGGCAGAGTCTCCTTTGTAAAATGGCTCTGGTGTACTAAAAACAGACCAAAAAACAGCTCAAAAAACGTTGTCTCTCTGACACTGTAAGCTGCGGGTAAACCTGTCCTGCACCTGTACTGTCTCTCACTGTCCTGTCACTGTCCTGTAAGCAGAGACTGCGACAATGCCTCAACGGCAGTAAAGCAAAGATGCAATCCCAAATGTCTAACTCACAGTCAATACATCCTAGCTGCCTATCTAAGGGTGCTCGAGGGATCGCTCCAAGACCTGTATCACCGAAAGGATCTCAACATTCGAGAATCCCCCAGCTCAATAAAACCTCACTCGACCCTCAACAAAGGCTGCAGTAAATCTGACAGTACATAGACTTCCCACAAAGTCATACATCCACAAATTTCCCACTGTATGCTGTAACCGCTGCGGCGGTTGTTTGCTGCATGACTCACAGCCAGCAAACCCTCAACAGACATACATCATCTCTGACAATACATCCCATGTGGAAGTACCTGCAATGTGAGGATGAAATCTGGAATATCAAGCAACAAACACAAGCTACCTGATGAACTAGTGGATGTCGCCTACAGTCTGTGTGTAGATGCGCCCGTGTCGTATGTGACATGCCTCCAAGAACTGTGAGCCGTCCTTCGATGTGTAGACAACCACAAATCAATACTCTGGGAGTGTCGATATCCTCAGCACCTACAGTCGTAGGCCGAAAACCCTAAATTTGTAGAGTCGGATCTTCACCCATTGAGACCACGTAGTCGAAAATGGCCTGCGCAGAACTTTGTCGAAGCCGAACGATAACCAAGATGACCTCAGAATGAAATTCTGAGAACACCAAGCCCTTTGGGCTATCCCACAGGATTTGGGGCCGTGTCTTCGCCTGTCGAATTTCACTGCAATCTGAGCTGGTGACTCTAGCCTCCTGCAGTGCTGCCCCAAGCCTCGATCTGAGCTCTGATACCAGTTGAAGGAGTACGAGCGGAAGTGCGACGCGCGAGAGAGTGCGAGAAGAAGAGCACAACGATATGGTGAACTCGCTCTACTGTAATGTGTAGAGCATAGTGACTTCTTATTAGGTTTTTACAAAAGAATATGTGTACATACCTGGCGGCCCGGCCACTTACCTGGGCGACCACATTGGGCTTTATACCCCAACAATGTGTTTGGTTTACATCTTTGTAACTATGATCTTTCAGGTGTATTTTAGTTGTCGTCTCACCATGTCTGAGGTATATGTGGTCATAGCCCCAATCTTGGACCATCTTCAGTTGTCGCATGAATGGTCGTCCCAAGAGTATATCATAATTGTTCTTTTTGTCGAAATAGACTATTGCAAAAGTATGCTCATACTCGATCCCGCACGAAGTGACAATTACTTTTTCCAAGAGTCCGAGAGGCTTCTCCATGAACCCATCTACCAATTGCAGCTTCATTCTGGTAGCCCTCAGAGCTGGTTTTCCCTATTTTTCCAGATTTCCTTGGTGGCGATAGCAACTCCCGCTCCACTGTCAAGAATAGCTTTGGAATCTACTCCTTGGAATTCTACCGGTAGCGTCGTGTTTCCGTCTTCTCCCTCGCAATATTCTCCAACCTTATTCAATGGTACTGACCTAGTGTTTAGGTTAGGCCTGTCCAACTCCCTGATTCCTTCTTGTAGTTTCAAGGTGGGGTCTTTCACTCCAAATTTTTCTAGGCATTTTCCTACTGTGGTCCACATGTTTGGCCTTAACCTTAGGAGTTCTGCTAACGTGATTGTGCATGCCACCGGGGTGGATAACAGCTCAATCAATCCTTGTGAATCGATCACCTTGTTAGAAGAAAGTCTTTGAGATGGGAGTGCTCTCACTTCCGACTTAGCTTCATATTCTCCTAGGTAAGAGGGTAAAGTTCTCAAAGAGTCTGGTTGGCTGTGCCTCGAACTAATAGATCCTTGGTCTCCCCCTTGTGAATGTATCTCAAAGTTCATTTGTGATCTTGCCTCAAATTCTTCAATAGGAGGTAAGATCACGTTCTTTTCTTTTCTCGTGCTATTCATGTGGTCACTCATCCTATTAGCCTCGTTGGCCTCTCGGATTTGCTTCCACAAATCATCTAGACCGTTATCGTACTTTTCCATCCATCTTCGTCCATATCTTCTGGTTTTATCCCCTTGAGCTTTATAGGTTTTATTTGCTTCTTTTGTACCAACACGTGCCAAATCTGCTGCTTCCACAATGGGAAATTGGTTCCATCCAGCTTCTTGATATTGTAAAGAGCAGTGTCTTGTGATCCAGCCATAGCTACGCTTCACAGTAGTTTACTTTCCTGGGAAAAATTCGGCAGAGTTTCCCCTGTAAATTGACCTCTGAACCAATATCAACCTGTCAAATGAACCAAGAAAGCTTTAGATTCTGCATAAATTTTGGCAGAGTCTCCTTTGTAAAATGGCTCTGGTGTACTAAAAAACAACTCAAAAAACACTATCTCTCTGACACTGTAAGCTGTGGGTAAACCTGTCCTGCACCTGTACTGTCTCTCACTGTCCTGTAAGCATAGACTGCGACAATGCCTCAACGGCAGTAAAGCAAAGATGCAATCCCAACTGTCTCACTCACAGTCAATACATCCTAGCTGCCTATCTAAGGGTGCTTGAGGGATCGCTCCAAGACCTGTATCACCGAAAGGATCTCAACATTCGAGAATCCCCCAGCTCAATAAAACCTCACTCAACCCTCAACAAAGGCTGCAGTAAATCTGACAGCACATAGACTTCCCACAAAGTCATACATCCACAAATTTCCTCCTGTATGCTGTAACCGCTGCGGCGATTGTTTGCTGCGTGACTCACAGCCAGCAAACCCTCAACAAACATACATCATCTCTGACAATACATCCCATGTGGAAGTACCTGCAATGTGAGGATGAAATCTGGAATATCAAGCAGCAAACACAAGCTACCTGATGAACTAGTGGATGTCGCCTACAGTCTGTGTGTAGATGCGCCCGTGTCGTATGTGACAGGCCTCCAAGAACTGTGAGCCGTCCTTCGATGTGTAGACAGCCACAAATCAACACTCTGGGAGTGTCTATATCCTCAGCACCTGCAGTTGTAGGCCGAAAACCCCAAATTTGTAGAGTCGGATCTGCACCCGCCGAGACCACGTAGTCGAAAATGGCCTGCGCAGACCTTTGTCGAAGCCGAACGGTGGCCGAGATGACCTCATAATGAAATTCTCACAACAACAAGGCCTTCAAGCTTTCTCACAGGATTTGGGGTTGTGTCTTCGCCTATCGAATTTCACTCCAATCTGAGTTGGTGACTCTAGCCTCCTGCAGTGTTGCCCCGAGCCTCGATCTGAGCTCTGATACCAGTTGAAGGAGTACGAGCGGAAGTGCAACGCGAGAGAGAGTGCGAGAAGAAGAGCACGACGATATGGTGAACTCGCTCTACTGTAATGTGTAGAGCATAGTGAGTTCATATTAGGTTTTTACAAAAGAATATGTGTACATACCTGGCGGCCCGCCCACTTACCTCGGCGACCACATTGGGCTTTATACCTCAACACTTAGGCCTGATAACACACACCTAGGAATATATATTTATATAAATACAAAAAAACCCTTTATATTTAGGTCCTTTATTTGATAGAAAATATTTACATGTAAAGAGGACCGTAATATTATAAATTTATTTTTTTGGTCTCCTAGCCCAATGACTCGCTCAATGATTTGATATAAAAACATATAATAAAAACCTAAACACACGCACACGATTTATAATGAAAAAGCGAGCCTAGTCATTGTGCTAGGGTGTTTTTGTGGGGTGAAGTGGCTTCTTAAAATTATTTTAGGAGAGCCAAAAAAATGGCTATCAGTACAGACAATGAAACTTTTCATTAACAACTTATAGCCCTGCTATATGTATAAACAACCATCTGTAATGTTTTTTAGCAGTACTTGTACCTTAACAAGTCATTCTAAGTATCCGACAATTTCTGGCCACGAAATTGCTCCTGATACATCTTGCTAAAAATGGTCTAGAAAATAGATGTGACTAGCACCTAGGGACTTTAATTTGTAGTGACACATAATTGAAATAATGGCGCCAGTGTCAGTCCAGAGACTCATATTCTCCACATGTGGAATATGTCTCATGTAAGGATGTGTAAAAAAAAACATCCTTCAAGTACAAGATGTACTTGTGTGTGGAGGAACTGCAAAACACTCCACGACAAGAGTGAGAGGGAACCTCATTATCTTGCTCCACACTGGCTAAACCGAACTCCTTGAGTTCCTAGACCATGTTGTATGCCATGTGACAACATGTGCCAAATTGAACCCTACAAGTAGGTTCATAACAGCATAAGACAGAAAGATAGAGTGGACACTTGGCCGACATGCCCTTGGCATGGCGCTGTAACATGCAAGCGTACTTAGACGTCTTGAAAAACCAAGCAAAGCATACTGAAAATGGAATGACACAAAATCAATAGATGCGTACCTGGAGATTTGAACGTAATGTACACTTACCTGTATTCAAATGGAGAGGAGCACGTCCCCTACCTGAAAAAACAAACAGCATTGCACTAGGAACCCCGGGTGTTGCCTCTACAATCCAAGCCCTTGGATTAGAATCTACGTAGTTAAACCCCTTGATAAGACTCTTGTAGAAACTGCTCAAGTAGCAGATAACGGTAACCAACATAGTTAACCGTGTACAGAATGATGGGAATCAACTTGAAAAGTGTGTCCGTCCGCTACCGCGTGTGGTATATTCCGAATTCTTTCCTTGAAAGTATAACTGGGAGATATCATCTGTGATCCTCAATGTAGATGAACCTGTGATCCTTAATGCCTATGGGGTGATGTAACAATCACCCGCTGGATCTTACCCCAAAATAGTATGTCCATAGACACGCCATAGTGCTATAGATAGAGCAGGAAATCCACACAAGTGAACTGCCAAGCTCTTATGAACGGCCATGCTGTCGCAACTGATTGCTGCATCTATACTTTCTTGTAGAGATTAGCATCTGTGAGTGTATCTTGAAAACAATCACCCAAAGAATGCCAATAGTTGGCCTTGCCCTTGGCCTGACAACGGCTCTTAGCTTGTTTGGCTCATAGCTCTTATGCAAAATAGTGTTCAATTGACGAACCGATGAAGACTAATTTGAGTAGCATCTTAGCCACGTGCTAGCTGTGAGTTAGAGCACCTTGGCTCAAGCTGACTCACGAGCAGAATATGTATCAAAAGCTTATGCTGGGCTGAGGAACTTTCCATAAATTTCTAGTGTGTGTGCGCCCAGAATGTGTGCTCTTAGACATCTTATGCCTGACTGGAAGCTTATCCTATAAGTATGCAATAATCGGCTTGTATAATGCTCTCCTCGAGAGAGGGGACAGAAAACACAAGCCGCAGCTTGACCCTCTTACCATGTATGGGATCGTGACTTTAGAAAAATGACTTGAAATGGAACTTTGCCTGTGAAATATGTCATAGATGTAGGTTCTATTTAGTGGTAGTGTGCGTTGACAGCAACCATAAATTTAAACTATCCAGAACTTAGTATGTTTGTGACAGAGTGCCTGGTGCGATAGCGGAAGCATAATCTTTGAAGCGGTGGAATTTATGCCACCTAGCTAGCATGCCATGCATATTGATTGTGAAGCCCTTGGCGAGAGTGATGGCCTCAAACGAGAGAGCCAAAACCATTAGTGCCTTGCACAATTTAAAATGGTAGGGATTTTGTGAGGTGGTATTCCCTATTTTTCCAGTTTGTCAATCTTGTGTGCCATTGCTCGTGATTCCGAGTCATTGGGCAGTACCTTGGCACAAGGGAGAAGCCTTGCTTCATGACAAATTTTCAAAGAACTTTGCTTTGTACACAAGCATTAGTTTCTAGTGTAAATGTATAAACATGGAAAAAATAAACAATACTGATCATGGTCTAACCTGGTCATCCTGCTGTAACCAGTTGTCTTGAGATGTGGGAAGAAAAAACTCTCTCAAATGTAGATCTTCACCTTCGTTGCGCGAGAGAAAGTTGGCCTTATCTAGTACACAGACTGACGAAGCTTGCTGTCGGAAGAATCAAACGAGTCACTAGCAAGAAGAAAACCAAGAAGTCATGATTTGTCGGATAATAATGTTTGGTTCAGTAGACACGGTCACTGTGGATTCAAATTCACCCTTTCCAATTGCCTAGTGCTTAGAATTGAGGCGCTAAGGAATTGGCCCTGATTGATCAGTGGTCAGCCTTGCCAAATATTGGCACCTTAAATGCCACAGGCCTTGCCTGACCCGGAGGAGCAAACATTACCGAGGATCAAAAATTTCCAAACCAAAACTGGGAAATTGACAGCTATAAGTGTAGATTCGAACATGCTCTAATTGCTCCATGCTTTGCTTGTTGTGCGTATAAGGCAGATATATCTGCGAGATTCAAAGAAGTTATTATTGAAAATATTAAAGTCGACTTGCTTACCAACTCTTAGAAGTCCAGGTCGCACGGTGGAAACCGTAGGGGAAACATGTCCATCCGTGCCAGAATATTTCCCAAAGGTCGTGCATGGGATGCCCTTACTGTGACAACATTGTGCATGGCTTTGTAATGGTTGTCGACCTCTTGAAACGCTTTTGCTTTTGCTGAGGTTGCAGAAATTGTGCCTTGACAATTGCGGCAAAGCACGGAAGGAGAGGATGCATGGGGGCCGACCGTGGGCACCCCTCCTTTGTCTTGGTAGTCCAAGGATCTGCCATCGTGGGCGGCCAAGGTGACAACACATAATAAAAAAACACTCAAAAAAATACCTACTTCCCTCTGTGCAGCGATGGCGGTGCCCTGAGCTTCAGCCTCATCTTCTACCCGGTGCCACACGCCGCAAGGAGGGTCGTTGAAGAGACAAAAACGGCGGTGCAGGCCAGGGCGAGCCCATCAAGGGCAGCCTTGTCTTCCCTCGTGCAGGTTGGTTGAGCATGGCTCCCGCCTCAAGAGCTCATTCCCATAGCTTCTGATTCCATTAGTCAAGAGGCCGATTCCACTGTTTGCTTGTTGGGCTTTGCCGACAAGGAGTCGGCGGGCCATGCCTTCGTCGCCTGTGGAGCCGTCCTTCCCATGGCCTGAGAGCCCTTGAGAGGCCATGCCTCATGCTGAAGTCGATTGAGAGAGAGAGAGAGAGAGAGAGAGAGAGAGAGAGAGAGAGAGAGAGAGAGAGAGAGAGAGAGAGAGAGAGAGAGAGAGAGAGAGAGAGAGAGAGGTTGCCTTCTTCTTTGATCGAGAGAGAGAGACCTCCTCCCTGGCTCCATAGCTCTCCCCTTCCCCTGAGCTCTGATACCAATGTAAGACCTAGGGTAACTGAACATAGGATCCTCCTCCCTATCGCCCCTTCTATAGGCCTAGCTCCTAGCACTTGCCCTAAGCGGATCCCCAATCCGCACTGGTCCAGCCCAGGCCCTTGGCCTAGGTCCCTGACCCCCTAGGTTGGGCCTTGCCCCGTAGGACCCTTGTCCTGACATATATAATCTAAAAGCGTGATGAGAGAGGTGCGTCATGCTATGAGAAAATTGCAGTCCTAGAAGGTCTAGCCATGATTGGCAGAAAAGGGACTATGTTTGATAGTGTATGTGGGGTGTGTGGGATATCCGGTCACAACCATGACAATCCAAGAACAAGAGGGGACCGTAGTGTGCGTACTATGTAGGTGGATAGGTTCACCTCGAGGCGATTTTTGCTTCTTCAGTCTCTCCAATGAGTCCAAATCTTTGGTCCGTTCCCCGTCCCAATTGTTGGGACTTGGAATTGGGTTCAAACCACCCACACCAAATTTGAGACAACACTTTCTTAATAAATATTCATATGTACATGAGTCCATATGCTAGGTTTACTATTCATGTGATAATATTATCGAGAAATATAAAACCCCAAAGAGAACTATGCAATGCAACGCGCATGATTTGTAAAAAATTATTCAAAAGAGTTCTTGAAGTTGAAATCATTACAAGGACTCACAATATTGGAGACAAAGATTTTTGGCCAATAATAATGTTCATTCCAAACTCAAAGACTTTATCATTTGAAATGGGACAAAGGCAGTTTCCTATACAACTGCCTTTTTCAATGACAATAAATAAATCTCAAGGACAAATTAAATTCAAGTTGAGAATATATTTATCAACACTAGTATTTAGCCATGGACATGCTTTATCAAGGGAAAATTCTTCAAAATCCATAAGAATTTGCTTGGGAGTTGACAAAGAATATATCAAAAAACACACAACCAATGTTGTCATGAAGAATATTAGAATTAACAAATAAAAGAAACTAAAAAAATATGAACATATATTTTGATATCCATAAAAAATAAAAAAATATATTTAACATATTAAACAACAAAATAACAAAGTAAACATTGATATTATTAGCATTAAAAGAAAGGTCATGAATTTGATGCTGATTTAAATCAATGTTAAAAGGAGATGAACAACATATATTGTCATGCTCAGATTTCAATGAATGCTCAACAGATATGGGAAGCATAAAGCAATCATTTGCTTCAAGAGATGCTCACATATACTTGCAAGTAGTAAGCATGGCAATATGTAGAACTTGAACATAAACGAGCAATTCATCTCGACAATTATAATTGAACAATGTTCAAAATTATTTTTGTTTTTTAGTGCTCTATGTATGTCAAATTTTTCTACTTTTGAAATCCCAACAAAACTATTAACAAAGATTGCATACATTATCTTCTATTTTAATGTTTTTTCTTCCATCCTGTTTGGAAGAGGGGATTACAAACTAGTGATTCTCTAATACCGATAGTGACAATAGAGCTATGCCATGTGGCAGGAAGTAGAGAGAGGATCTCTTGGGGAGAGAGAGAGAGAGAGAGAGAGAGAGAGAGAGAGAGAGAGAGAGAGAGAGAGAGAGAGAGAGAGAGAGAGAGAGAGAGAGAGAGAGAAGGAAACGAAGAAGAAGAGAGACTATAGATTAAAGAGGAGAAATATAAAACATAGCTTCCAAAAATGAGAAGGGTGCTCTGTTGTACACGGATTGAAATTCCCTCACATTTACCCTCCCTTTCTGCTGAAAGGAAGTGCCAACAAAGTAAGGGCGTTAAAAAAAAGCATCCAAAAGAAGGGGCTGCATTTACTATAAGTTTTCTAGGAGCGGTAGTGTTGAAAAATGACAAACATCTGGTATTACGAACTCTCACATACCGGAGAGAGAGAGAGAGAGAGAGAGAGAGAGAGAGAGAGAGAGAGAGAGAGAGAGAGAGAGAGAGAGAGAGAGAGAGAGAGAGAGAGAGAGAGAGAGAGGGGGGGGGGGGAGTTGTAGTGGTAGCTTCACCTCAACATATGAGTGTACCATGTGCTTGCTCATGTTTATAACCCATAACCCACACTGCTTGGGTTGCTTTGTTGAAGAAGCGGGCTATGGTGGGATGTGAATATGGTTGTTTCCATCCTCCATCTGGTGTTTTGTTTGGGGAAAAATCATGTTTGTCAGGAGCACACTAAGATGTCATTCTTTTGTAGGAGCATCAAAGACATCTCTTGTCATGTATACATTGAATGCAACATTGTTGAGGATGATGAACACAATAAACAATAGCAAGAGGTTCCCTTTGGAAAAATTCACTCTAACACACATGCCATCATCAATAAAACACAAGGGGATCAATGATGGATTCCAAAATGATAACGAATATGAGGAGTGCACTACTTTCTTTGGTGTGTTGGGCCTCTCCTTGATCTTGAAGGAAAACATGACGATAGTGATATTAGTACTTTTCTTGATAAAGAAGATGGCGCTTTTTTCTCTCACCATCAAGTAGAATGTTTCTTATCATCAAAAATTCTCAACATAGGAAAACTGACACTTTATGCCTCTTATGGATTTAACGAGCTAGTTCGTGCAGATTCTGGTGATATCCATCAGCTTGACATGGTAGTAAATGCACTCCTTCAATTGCACACTCCACAGCTCATAGAGACTACTTTGCTTGCATTAAGTTCAAGGGGCTCATTCAAGATAGGCGAGTGCATGCTCGTATTATTTCCTACGAAGCCACTCTAACGAGCTTTCTAGGTGATTATTTGGTCATGACGCTTGCCAAATGCAGTCACGTTGATGATGCTACAAGACTTTACATGACATTACCTCATCCAATTGCATGGTAGTTGACTTTGGGTCAACTCCAAATGTACAACATTACAACATTCTGATGGATCTATTTGCATGTGCAGGAAATTTCAAAAGAATTGCAAACATCTTGGAAGAGGTGCAAGGATAGGGCAATATGAAAATGTGGTTGTTCCTTTTGCATTCCCACAATAGTATTGAGCTGGCAAACAAGTTTTTGGTTTTGCATTCGATCTGCAACCGAATCAAGCTATTACATATGTTTTAATGCCCAACATCTATGCCACTGTTGAGCTGCAAATGGATACCTAAACGAGGAGGGAGCTTTCAAGGGAGTTTTTTCCAGATTTTTGCTCAACTGAGCAATTAAAAAAAAAATCGCTTCGCTCCAAAATCAATTTTTGGAGCGAGCTTTTTTTCTTAATCGCTCAATCTCTCTCTCTCTCTCTCTCTCTCTCTCTCTCTCTCTCTCTCTCTCTCTCTCTCTCTCTCTCTTTGTCCCTTTCCCCCCTCTCTCTATCTATCTCTTTCTCTCTCTTCCATCTCTCTCTCTATATGTGTGTGTGTGTATGTGTGTGTGTGTATATATATATGTATGTATATATATATATATGTATATATATATGTATATATATATATATGTATATATATATATGTATGTATATATATATATACATACATATATATATACACACACACACATACACACACACACATATAGATATATATGCATATATATATATATATGCATATATATATATATATATGTGTGTGTGTGTGTGTGTGTGTGTATACATATGTATATACATACATATATATATATATATATATATATATATATATATATATATATATATATATATATATATATATATATATATATATATATATATATATATATATATATATATAGAGAGAGAGAGAGAGAGAGAGAGAGAGAGAGAGAGAGAGAGAGAGAGAGAGAGAGAGAGAGGGGAGAGATAGATAGATAGATTAAATTATTATCCATGGAGGTCAAATATGACCTATGGGACCAAATACAAAACATTACAAGGAGTTCCTTCTAATTGGGTTGTAACATACATCTCAATTAAGGACTGAGTGTCCAACGAGGTGTAAAAAAAAGGGAAGAAAAAAGCAAATCCTAAGAGGGGCCAGGTGAGAAGGAAGCCAGCTTGGGAGTTCGAAACTCCTGGATAATGGCCTTACCTCCTTGATACATTGCCCATTTTCGTGCTGCTCGTGCTTTACGTACTTTTTCAAGTTCTACTTTCTCGTGTTTGAGTTGAGTAGGTGTGAGATCTATTGCAAACCAGAATCCAGTGTCCTTGAGAAGCTTGATTGCTTGAGTAGTTTGATTTGAGCTGCTTGGGTCTTGAAGGTGAGGATGGCATGGTTGGATCGATGCTCGTGCTCAAGAGTGGTAATTGACTCTTCATCCCATTGGACCCCAGGGATTGCTACTTCAACTCAAGGAAAGGACTTATGGAATGCGAGGTCACTCTCCCCTTTCCAATCACTGGCAAGCCCACCAATGAGAACATTGGGGGCAATGTCTTCTTGGCGTTGTTGTTCGTGTAGCAAAAACCTTGCAAGAGATGACTTCGTGCACTTGCATTTCGACTTGCTTTGTGACGGTGGTCTCTACCTCCGCCTTGGCTTTAGTGAGCATGGCTTCCATGTGTTCCAGCTCTTCACTCTTGCACTTTTCTATTGTTGCGAGACGACACTCAATTGCGGAAAGTCACTGTTTTAACCCATCATTCTCCTTGTGGAGCCTCTCCACTTCATGCCGAAGCTGGGTGGTGCTGTTCACTTTCGGTGGAGTCACCACGACTCCAATGAATGTGAGCTTCCCTTGGGATGAGGACCGAGTGGTCATGGCTTTACCACCACTGATTCGCTTGCCAAGCTTTGGTGTTGCCCCTTCATGTGCAGAAGGCACATTTGGTTAATCCACAAGTTAATGCAAGGCACTGCTGGAAGCGAGATTCCTTGATGCAGGTGGGTCAGAGCCGGAGCGACCTCATAATGGCGAGGTCGGGCAGGCGGTTTGTTGCAGGTTCTGTTGCGTCGCGAGATAGGTATTGTCGAACAGGGCCACGCGGCTACTGGTGAGCTGGATGTAGGGTAGGTCTTTGGGAGCTAACAACCCCCCATTAGAGTTGCCCTTACATCTGGGGGGAGACGGGGAGAGAGCAGGACTGGTTCATGAGAGAAACGGGGCTAGGGTTCGCACCAGGAAGAGAGAGAGAGAGAGAGAGAGAGAGAGAGAGAGAGAGAGAGAGAGAGAGAGAGAGAGAGAGAAGGGGAAGAGGGAGGAGGCATATATATACTCCTCTCTCTCCCCCTTCTCTCTCTCTCTCTCTCTCTCTCTCTCTCTCTCTTTCTCTATCTCTCTCATGTATTGTTGTTTTGTGGACTTTAAGAAAGTCTTTGATATGATTACACATAACAATTTGTGGAGAAGGATGGAAGAACTCCAAGTGCCATGTGAGTTTATGCTTGCGGTTTCTTGAATCTATGAGAAGGTTATTTGTCAATTGCTCATGGGAAGAGAAATTTCAGAAATTTTTGTAAGCAATATTGGGGTTAAACAAGGATGTCCGTTGTCACCAAATCTCTTTGTTCTATGCATTGATCAATTGGAATAAATGGTACTTGCCTTATGCAAGAAGAAGGCATTAAAGAGGTCACTATTTGCAGTGCGGTAATCATGCTTTTGTTGTATGCGGATGATGTAGTGCTTCTAGCACACACTTTAGAAGATGCACAAAAGCTTATGGTTATCCTTGAGAACTTTTGCTTGCATAGTGGGCTGATTGTGAATGAATCCAAAACAAAGGTTATGCTTGTGAAAACCAACCATAAGGAGAAGCCATTCATTGTGTACAACAATGAAACACTTGAAGTTGTTGAGAGCTTTAAGTACCTTGGCCTTGAGGTTCTATCCAATCACAAGTGGCATGAATGTGCCATGCGTCGTTTAGAAGCGGGAAAGAGAGCATATTATGCATTTGAGAACATGTGTAATGCGGGAAACATCAAGTGTTGGGTTCTCAAGAAGCACCTTTTTGATGCATTGGTGATACCAGTTCTTCTTTAGAGTTGAAGTGCATGGGGCGGGAGCATCTCAAAGTCTACTTGGAAAGAGTTGAGAATGTCCAAAAGAATTTTCTTACAAACTTTCTCCAAGTTAAGACACAAATACCATATATGCTCCTACTTCTTGAGTCGGGATCTCTTCCAATTGAGGTTATGGGCATGAAAAGGGTTGTGGAGTACATGATAAAGATGCGTCAAAACATGGTCAAAACCCCTCACGTCGACTTCCTACAATTGCATGGGAAGCAAGCAAAAAAGTTCAAAAAGACGCATAAAAACAAGATCTTGAGCACATGATGAATGCAAGACATAAAGAAGTGGTTTGGGAGATGGGATGCATTACATTTGCTACATGATGCTTCAATTGACTTCCAAGTGAATGAAGCTTTTCTACAACGCCAATGTATTACGACTTGGGAGAAATCCAATGGGTCATGCTTCATACATTACACCACCCATATTGCCCCCACTACAAAACCATGTTCTTCGTTGAAAGAGGAAACTATACTCACACTTACATGCTTGAGCCTATCCCCTTGTCGGCGATACACACTATCGCAGCCATTCGGCTTAGCTCTCATTTTCTTCGATGCGAAACAGGGCGTTGGGGAAATGGAGAAGAGTCAAATCGACTGTGCACACTATGCTTACTGCAAGTTCGAGAGTCTGAGTACCACACACTACTAGAGTGCTAAGCAAATGGTCACATCCGTACTTGCTTCTCTCACAGTTTCAGCCATGGCTTAGACCTACACACTTTCCTCTCCCAGCCACAGCGTGGGCTCTCCATTTGCGACTCTCATCACCACAATTTTGGAGCATCGAGAGTCACTCATTAGCCATACACATACTACATCACATGTAAGTTTGGTCCCATAGGGCATATTTGATCTTTCGAGGATGGTAATAAGATCTATCTCTCTCTCTCTCTCTCTTTGTGTGAGTGTGTGTGTGTGTCCCTCCCCCCCTTCTCTCTCTCTCTCTCTCTCTCTCTCACACACACACACACACACACACACACACACACACACACACACACACACACACACACACACACACACACACACACACACACACACTTTTCTAGGGATATGGTTTTAATTTAAATATCTATATTGACACTGGTGCTACTGATACTGGAGCTAGGTCTAGTACTGATGCTACTTGTGGATTGGTCTTGATACTGGTACAATATTATAGTAGATTGATATTAGTACTATATATACTAGATTGATACTGGTGTTACATATGTATTGGTGATGATGCTACGTGTGTATATATTGTACTGACACTGGAATTGGATTGTACTGAACTGGTACAACTGCTACTAGTGTGATATACTGGTAATGTAATTGGTGGGGTATTATATTGGATTGGTTCTGGTGCTACTTGTACGGGTACTGAATTTATACTGGTTCTAGTAATGTATGTATACTATAATATATTGGACTAGTTCTCCTTGTGTACTGATACTGGTGCTACTTGTGGACTATTACTACATTGGTCCAAACTGGGATACTGGAATTGGTGGAAAAATAGGTTGACCCCTTACCTGACTAAGATAGGGTAAGGAGTGTATAGACATTATGAACTGGTACTATACTGTACTGGTACTGGTATAATATTATACTATACTAGGACTATTGCTACTTATGTGATATACTGGTATTGGAAACTGTACTATTTGTGTACAATATTATACTGGACTGATACAAGTGCTACTTGTAATACTGATACTGATACTACTTGTGTATTGGTATTACACTGGTATTGGTACTAGTATGGTTTGTGCTCTTTAATATTCGGACTGGTGCTACTTATGTACTAGTATACTGGAACTCGTAATTTTGGAACTTGTGTAAATTTGGGTGGTCTTTTTGCTCGGCTACAAAAATTTAAGGATAGTTTGTTAAATTCCTTGAACATTATTTACTGGGGCTAATTGACCTAGGGAATCCTGGGTGAAATATGTAGGTAATTTGATAGTTGAGAATCTGGAGGTGTATTAAAGGACACTTAATTGATGCATTGAATGCCAACACACACACACACACACACACACACACACACACACACACACACACACACACACACACACACACACACACACACACACACACACACACACACACACACACACACACACACACACACACACACACACACACACACGTTCATTTGATGGATTCCCTGGCTCTATAATCCCTGTCATTTTCTGCTTAACTTCACGGTGGCTCCATCCTGGTAGGTATGTACTACAACACCCTCTAAGGGCTATCTCATTCTCTCTCCTTAGCTCTGTCCCCCTTTTTCTCTCTCTTCCCCTTTCTCTGTACTAGGCGGCGCTGCTGTATTCGTCATACTTCTTGATGATGGGCCTGCCATATTGTGTTGGAGGAACGTGGCCACTTGCTCCAAACACTATAAAGGTGAGCTCCCAAGCTCACTTAGTATCGGTACTATATGCTTCTGTGGTGTGTATGTTTGCACTTGAGAGTTGTTATCTATACATTGGGATTGGGAGGGTGTTACTCGCAAGTGGTGTTGTGTTAAAGTTGTCGGATCTATGACAAAAGGCAAAGATAAGCAGGCTATTGTGGAGCTGGCTGCTCTGACTCAATCTCAAGTGACCTACGGCATTGATATGAACTTCTGTCCGAACTAATTGTTTGTGATATGATTCACTTGTTGTTATAATCGGCATGCATATGCTGGATTATACATAAAGGGCAACTTCCACTGTATCACTTACTACAAGAAGGTGTTTTTGCACCTTACGAGTTTAAGAAAGGCTTTCAATTTGTAATTAAATTATCATTGGGATAAATATGTGCATCCTTCTGTTTGCACTGTGAAATTCCGTGTGAGGTTAGTGAGTATGGGCAACAAATAGCTACGGGCTTTTTCATTTGCATAGTTTTAGAATACTTTTAAGGTGGTATACTCTTATAAACACAAGATAAATGTTGCTTGGAGTTATTGTTTTTTGCTAAAATATAATGACAAAAGCTCTTGCAAATATCCCTATATGATAGGATTGATTGAGGGGTTAGCATACGACCCGGTATACTCTGTTATGACTGGTATCGCTGGTATGATACTGATGTTGTTCCTTTGAGTTGATTAACGAGCTTATCATTACCACTCGGTTCATTCTATACTGATCTAATGTTATGGATTTAGAACTTTAACATCTGATCTCTTAGCCATGAATGGGTGATGTGTACAGGTTTTTGATTGATTGTGGGCATAATGGTTATTAGACTGATGTGTGCTTGTGGGGTTGGTACCGAGCTTACCATCTTGCCCAGATATGATCTATGCCGACGTAGTGGTAGTATATTGATCCTTTGTAAAAGCGCACAACTTGGCCGAATATGGTTATTAGTGTTGTGAGCAGGGCTATGACTGATTGTGGCCGAGTATGGTAAGATAATGGTTACAAAAGGTTGTGGATTATGGTAAATACGGTTGTAAATGGGCTCCTCATAAAGCGGCAAATGGCTGTTTATTGGATCAAAGTTATGGACCATGGAGTCTCTCTTGAGGACCTGGACATCGGTGTTCTGGATCACAATTATGGATCATGGTGTTCCTTGTAAAGGAAACCATTGCTGATTATATGAGTAGCTTCACTTTTCTTATTAATTATCTTTGAAAACATTTTTAGTTGGGTGACATCTATGACATATGGGATACCCATGCATCACCTGCATACAGTGCCAATACTAAATGAAAGTTGTGTTGTTTCCATGGGTGCAGGTGAGGGTTACCCTATTAACTATGGTTTTCAAAGTTCCTTGGAGTGAAGATGGTGGATTAATACATCTTCAAGCTCTTACTCTATTGTACTTATGTATAAAGTCCATTCTGTACCATGAATGGGAATTATACCACCTTCTCACTGACATAGTTTCTAGTGTCTTTTGTAATTGAAAGAATTCTTTGGTGTTTATACTATATTGTTATGTGAACACACACACACCTAACACCAAGGGTAGTAGAGATACTATTCAAAGACCTAGTTACTATATTATATCCCGGGGTGTTCGTCCTTGATAAGTTGTTCTAGGACTGATGCGTGTGGGATGGGGTTTTCTTCACATGACCCTTACATGTATCTCCTCTCTCTCTCTCTCTCTCTCTCTCACTCACTCAATATGACAATGTGGGCTCTCCATTGCAACTCTCATTACAACAATTTTGGAGCATTGAGAGTCACTCATAAGCCACACACAAACTACATCACATGTAAGTTTGGTCCCATAGGTCATATTTGACCTCCGATAATGATAATAAAATCTCTCTCTCTCTCTATCTATCTATCTATAATATATATATATATATATATATATATATATATATATATATATATATATATATATATATATATATATATATATATATATATATATATGTGTGTGTGTGTGTGTGTGTGTAATTCATTTATTACTAAGAAAGAGACGGAGGGCCCTCAAATCCATAGGCCTCCTCTCTCCCCATTCTCTCTTTCTCTCTCCCTTGTGTCTCTATCTCCTCTCTCTCTCTCTCTCTCTCTCTCTATGTGTGTGTGTGTGTGTGTGTGTGTGTGTGTAATTCATTTATTACTAAGAAAGAGACGGAGGGCCCTCAAATCCATAGGCCTCCTCTCTCCCCCTTCTCTCTTTCTCTCTCCCTTGTGTCTCTATCTCCTCTCTCTCTCTCTCTCTCTCTCTCTCTCTCATGTACAAGTGGGCTCTAGAGCCCACTTGTACATGAGAGAGAGAGAGAGAGAGAGAGAGAGAGAGAGAGAGAAGGTGGAGAGAGAGGAGGTTTATAGATTCGAGGGTTTCTCCAATATATATGTGTGTGTGTGTGTGTATACACACACACACACACAAGCACACATACACACATATTTTTATTATATATGTCACGCTATACACACACACGTGCACACACATATATAATATCTATGTGTGTGCGTGTGTGCTTGCGTGTGTGTATATAGCACATGACATATATAAAACATATATATGTATGTGTGTGTGTGTATACATACATACATACATATATATATATATATATATAAACACTCCTCTCTCTCCCCCTTCTCTCTCTCATGTACAAGTGGGCTCTAGAGAGAGAGAGAGAGAGAGAGGGAGGGAGGGGAGTGTTTTGTACAAGAGGCATAGAGAGATAAAGAGAGAGAGAGAGACAAACACAAGGGAGAGATAGAAAGAGAAGGGGGAGAGGCCTATAGATTCTAGGGCTTCTTCAATATATATATATATATATGTGTGTGTGTGTGTGTGTGTGTGTGTGTGTGTGTGTGTGTGTGAGAGAGAGAGAGAGAGAGAGAGACTGAGGGATTAAGAAAAAAGCTCGCTCCAAAAATTGATTTTGGAGCGAAGCGAGTTTTTTTTTTTGAATTGATTAGTTGAGCAAAAATATGAAAAAAGCTCCCGTAAAACCTCTACTCCCTAAACCAAAGATATATTTCTTAAAAAGGTTGTGATAAGAATATCCTTCAAGCATATGTACCTTGATTTTTTTGACTTTTATCCTCATAAGCAAAGATGAAGCCAAAGTCATACTATGAGTGCAATACAAAATTTAGATGGAGTTATGAAGCACTGTTGCTCAAAGAGCTATTTTGCAATCACCGAGACAAAAAGCCATACAATTAAAACCTGCAAATTTCCTAGCCACATCTGAATCGAGCCTGTTGGCGCATATTTAGAATGCTCAAAAAAGCTTTACAGACAACATTAAGGGCCACCACAAAGGTTCTTAGTTAGTGGCTCTCCTTCTGTAGAGTTACTTTAACTTGTTTACTTTAAGTCAAATGTTGTTTTGATAAATAATCCTTACATTTGTAGTAGTTCTCTTGAGGGTATAAAAAGTTTGTCAAAGCTAGTTGCATTTTATTTTTTGTTTGGAAACAACATCTTGTTGCATCTTGTTTGACACACTTCAAGAAAAAGATTTTGCTTATTTTGGAAATGGAGGAACTGAACCATTGTAGCTCATAAATTTTGATCGAGTATTGTTGTCATCTTCCGTACGGATAACATTAAAGGAAGTATCGATAGCAAAATCTTTTGGTCAAGATATCAAAAAAATTGACTATCCTCCTTTTTTGATTTTGTGATGCATCAATGTTGTCTTACAGATTGCAGGGTCGTAAGAGTCTTTCAAGGCGAGCAATGTTGGTTCTATGCTTAGAGTTGGAGGTATCGATTTTGTGTATTACGCAATCTGGCAACTTATATTGGATGCAATATATGCACATAGATTATTGAGCAACGTTAGTGACAACTGGGTGGAGGTGGAGAAGGAAATGAAGGTGGTGAATGCTTTGCTCAGGTTGGTGGAATTTGTCACGAATCTAGCTGAGCTATTGGAGGCTCGGCGGGTGCCTGCCATTCTCGAATTGGGACATCATGGAGAATGAGATCAAGGTAGTGGTAGCACAGATGCCAAATAAAGTTAGTGAAGTCTCAAGTGCAAGAACTTGGTGAACGTCTAATGACGAGGTTTGCATAACCGCCACTACAATGATGCAACTGAAATATGTATACAAGCTCTTTGTGCATGCAAGGAAGCAAGAGATTTTGGAAAGGCAAGATGATTTCTATGTAGAATATAGATCAATCATCATCTCTAACATTTTTTTGTTGTATGACTGATATTGTGTTGTTCCAAATTTGTATGACGATTGACATGCATAGAGAGCGAAAGGGGTAGATCGAAGTAGTGGACCGGGTGACTACCTGGAGCTAGCGAGCAGGCTGACCTGCCCATTGTGTAACTGCTCATAAGATAACGAACTATTGGCCACCTAGAATGAGGCTCTGAAATATCACTACCTAGTGTCATTGAAGTCGTTCGCTGGCTAGAGACTGTAATGACGAAGTGAGGAGAATGCTAGTGGCATGCCAACAACAAGTTGTCATCTTGTAGATCACCATAGGTCCATTCTCCCATGTCAGCTCAAGCCTCATACTTGACTCCATCCCGATCAATTTTCTTATCAAGCCAATCAGTCAGAGAAAACTATTTATGTTTTGTACGTGGTTCATTTGCATGTGTGCATCAAGGAATTGCAAATGGTCTTCACGGGTAGGGACATACAAGTGGCTGATTGAGCAGTAAGGTCTATCTACTTGCTATTATCGTCTTCCATGTTCCATGATCGGTGGAACTACTAGGTCTTCAACTACGAGGTGGCCCCTCCCTAGTGGTACTCGTACGCTCACAAACTCTCCAACTGGAGAGACATCCCTGATGAATTGGCCCAGCAAGGCAAGTCCCTTCCTTTGTATGACACCCTTCACATGTTAAAGGCTTCACATCTCCTCCTTCGCATGCCATAATCAAGACGTTTCCTTCCCCACCACCAATGCATATAATAGCTTGGCCGAGCTCACAATAACCTTCCAACTTATGTTGTCATCCATCCACAATCTTTCATCGAGGAGGATCGTATCAAGGTCCTGAAAAATATTACGTCCAATGGAGATAAGGTCTTAGGTGTAATGACCAATGATTTTGGTTGTTGGCATGGATTGGATTTAGATCAATTAGCCGATTCTAACATAGGCAAGCTGGGTATCACTATTGAGATGATAACAATGGCGGAACACATCTTGTAGCATATAATACTAGCCACCACTTGGCCATCACTCAAATATAGCATGGAGTGGCAATCTACAATATCACAAGCCTACATAAAAATCAACGGTGATGAATTTTTAGCTATCCAATTGTAGTCTTTTTAGAATAAGAAAGTCCCTTGACCTCTAGAGGAGAATCATAAGTCTCCCTTCAACACTAGAGGGGATAAAGTGGTAGGGGAAGGGCACGTTCACTACGGTATTATTATGAATGTGGATAATGGTGCCGACTCCACACCGTACATATTCTTTTTTTGATGGGCACAAGAATCCAATGCACAAAATGCATCTCCCTCCATCTAAAATTACAATGTATAAATTTACTCCTCCACTTATCTGCTCATACAAAATTTTACTTGTGCTATGAGGTCGTAGAGATTTTGGCAAAAGCTTCAAAGAGAGATGTTGCAAAGACTCAAGAATAAGTGATGATATGTGGTGAAAGGTACAAGATCACTCCGTTTTTTCAATTCATATTATTTCCATAGTGAAGCAATCAAGGAAAACTAGTTGTACAATTGTCGCATTAAAGTTTGTCAAGTTGTTTTGCAATTGCTTCTATTCTTCTATTTCTGTCTATTATTCTATTTCTTCTAGTACATAGCAGAGTTGGTGCAACCTCTTTCTATGTGTGTGTGTGTGTGTGTGTGTGTGTGTGTGTGTGTGCCTTGCACAATGCACACTAGCCTGAAGGTCAAACGCAAGAGAGTTTGACACATGGAGGGAGGGGACATCCGGAATCCCTCTCCCCTTTATATATAGTATAGATATGATATTCTAAATGAAGGTAAGCCACTATTTTTTACTTCTTTAGCAATAAACTCACATTAAAATCTCTCCGGTGTCATGCATACACATGTCTAAGATTTTGAAACAAAAAAACACTTCGTTATTTTTAACATCGAAGCGCATCAACATCTCAATAATAATGTTTATAACTATAAAAATAGTATGCTCTGCATCATCGTCATTTTAACTTATGCAATGTCAAAGAATCTAGTACTTACTTTTAGATTCAACAAAAATCAACTATGAAAGGAGAGAGTTTTCCCGTAAGAAAAAGATAACAAGGAGAATATAGGTTGTGTCAGGATGATTTCTTTACACAAATACACATTTAACAAAATATAATCGTGCACATAATTTAAAAAGAATACACAAACAGAATACACAATTAAGATTGACAACTCGATGAGGACCGGATTTGCTTGGAGCCGGGCCCCTTCATTTTTTGACCCTCTCAAACAAGATCTTTGTTACAATAGTGTTTGTGCTCTTGAAGAGCCTTTCTTGAATCAAAAAGATGGTGTTCTTCAAGATTCCATAGTATAATCCTCCTTCCCAAACCCTAAACACCCTATTGGGGAGAAAGGAACTGCGGGTAAAGAGGAAGATGAGGGTCAAAAGAAGTATTAAACAAGCATGGAGTCTTTGTATACGCTTGCTCATGAACAAACTTTCAGCATAGATTAATATAATATAATAGTAGAGATGGAAAAGAATAAAATTTCATTGGCTTGGATTTGCATCCATAGCCAAGAGCTTGAGCAGAGAGTCCGTCTCTAGAGCTCCCATGAGAGAGAGAGAGAGAGAGAGAGAGAGAGAGAGAGAGAGAGAGAGAGCTTTATTTTCCAACTGGCACTTTAGAGAGTAAGAAGAGCTAAAAATATCCATGAGCCCCTCCTTGTATGCTTGTGTGCAACTAACCTTGATTTAGAATTCTTCACACTTGACGAATGAGGTGGGAAGACCTCATAATGCAACTCAAGCATGTCACACAGTTTTCCTAACTTTCCTTGCATGAAAGAACTCACCCCTCCTAGATTGGGACTCTTCTTGGCAAGTAGAGACACCACACACACTCACACACACTTGTTAAGTTCACCCAAAGCAAGTGTGTGTTGTGTTTTAGTCAAGCTTAGTAAACAAAGACTAGAGTCAACTTACTAAATGAAGAAGGGATGATCTAACCTTAGTCTTTAGCTTTTCCCTTTTTGTTTAATAAAAACCATAAACTTACCTTTTTATTATAATTAGCTTGAGTGTAAGACCTTTGCACAAACCTTGGAGGCTTATGAAGCTTACCCAAGGATACAGCCTGCCTGCTAATTTAGGACCTACTAAATTAGGATATATTTTGATAAAAATAAAACTCACACTTTGGGCTTTAAAACTTTTACCTCTTATACAAAACCTTAGCATAGTGCTTTGGAGGTGCCGCCAAGCTACTCCCAAAGCCTGCTAAATTTAGACAATTTGTGGCAAGTTAGAAATTTACCTTAAGGCTTTCCAGACTTCATACTTGGAGTCTAAAGAGCTATTCTAAGTACTTGAGCTTAGCACAATCGCATTCTATTCTTAGACTCCTATAATTGTTCTTGGTCATCTCCTTTGTCATGTACCTTTGATCAAGGTTGCTCGGGATACATTTATCCTTCCTTGACCTATACACCCATGACTGAGGTAACTAGTCAGCAATTACCCTGCTCTTTTATGGACTTTTCCTCTTCTGGTCCCAAGCCTTGACCATTTGGTCCATTAGCACTTAATCAATTTCACTTGTCATATTTTTACTTTTCCAGGACTTAAGTGGCCAGTTGAAGCTGTAAAATACTTTTAGAAGGTTAGAAATTAATATTCATGATATTACCTCTCCCTTGAAATCATAGTCTTCCTTGACTATGGGGTAGGGAAAATAAAGTCATAGCTAGTCCTATTGCTTTGGGTAGAGGATCTCTTTTTACCCATCAACATTCTTCCACAATGATGACTAGCTCCACTTGGTGCTTGGAACGCTTAGCTGTCACAAACATGTTTTTACTTAGCTAATCATCTTTCATAGTAGATTGGCAAGGTCTACTAGATGCTTGAGAGACTAAGTTGCCACAAGCTTGATTTATGGTATGCATACACTTTAACCTTATAAACATTTAAAAGAAATACTATAGTCAAAACAAGACAAAATTCTCTATAAAATATACTTTGTTCATACCTAATTCTTACCTTTGATAGGAGTCATTGTAAGTATTTTACAAGGTTTACATTATCCTTTAGCTGGATGTCTTGCATCCACCTTGTATCTTCAAAAGGATAATTCTTAAATTTGACAAGATATCGATGGATAGTCTTACCACTTCTTAATACCTTGTCTTCATGTTGTAGAATGCTCTCTGCCTGCAAAATCTCTTCTTGACCCTCAAACTCAGGTGGTTCTTGGCTCACCCTTATAAGGTTTCAAGAGGCTCACATAAAAGGCATTATGAATGAGCCAGGTACTTGATAACCTTAACTTATAAGTTCTTTCATTGGATAAGTTTAAGAATGTACATGTGAATGGGCCATAATCTCTTTTTGCTAATTTAGCACAATATTTATGGTGACCCATTGGGCGTCCATGCGTTCCCTTGCCCGTAGTGTGACTTGGTGTGCTTTTGAAACTTGAGCAATACCCAATCATTTTCTTTGAAGATCAAGCCTCATCTATGTTTATCAATAGAAGCCTTTTTCTTTTGTTGCGTGATGGATATAGCTTCTTTGATAGTTTAAGATCTCTTCTATACTCATCAACAAAAAAACTTGTAGAAGTATCAATAGTGTTATTGTACACATACTCTAATAAGGGTAAATATTTTCCATTGATCTTTTGGATCTACTTCCATAATATAATCTTTAAGTAGATCAATGATGGTTGAATTTACTATCTCACTTTGGCAATCCGTTTGTGGGGAGATCAAATTTAGTACCCAAATTCTCAAAGAGACCCTTCCAAAAATTTCTAGTCATTCTTGGATCTCTATCGGATACTATAGATGTCGGTAAGCCATTGTACTTAAAGACCTTTGAGATAAAGAGGGTTGCCATATGGTGTGATTTAATAGTCTTTTTGACAAGAATGAAATGTGCTTGCTTGCTGAACCGCCCGGTCTACTATTGTCCATATTCCCGTATACCCATGTATGGACTTGGGTTATAATCCAAAGATGATATCCATGGATATACTTTCCCATGGGGAATCAGGTATAGATAATGGATGAAGAAAACAAGTCTGTTTCCCTCTATCATACTTTGTCTTTTGACATACAATGCATTTGGAAACATAGTCCAGTATGCCTACCTTCATTGTTGGCCAATAAAAGTGTATCTCTACCCCCTTCAGAGTAGCTTGAATCCCTCTGAGTCTTGCATAAGGTGGAACATGAGATTTGTAAGTAAGACCCAATCATTTTCTTCGAACGTTAGGGCCCTTTTGTGCTTGTCAGCAACAACTTTTTGCCTTTGTTGATAGATGGATATAGCCTCCTTAATCTTTTGAAAAGATTCTTGTAGGTCACTACTATACTCATCGGCAGTGAAGATCTTCCCATGTACTTTGAGTACCAAGGGACTTTTAGGTCTTACCTCAACGATCTCAAAGGTGATTTTCCCATATAAGTATGTACAATATTAATGTAGGCATACTCTACAAGAGGTAAGTACTTTTCCCATTGTGAGCGTTGATCTACTTCAGTAACATAAGTCTTGAGTAGATCGAGTATTGTAAGGTTGGCTATCTCACTTTGGCCATCCGTTTGTGGGTGATAGGCTGAAGATGAATTCAATCTTGTTCTTAGATTTTCAAAGAGACCTTTCCAGAAATTACTGGTCATTCTAGGATCTCTATCTGACACGATGGATGTTGGTAATCCATGGTGTTTGAAAATCTATGATATGAAGAGAGTTTCCATTTGGTGTGCCTTAATAGTCTTTTTGACAGGAATAAAGCATGCTTGCTTGCTAAACCTGTCGACTATTGTCCATATTTCCGTATTTCGATGGATAGACTTGGGCAATTCAAAGATGAAATCCATGGATATACTCTCCCATGGTGAACTTGGGCTAGGCAATGGGTGGCTAGAGTAATCTAGGTTGCTTCCCTCTATCTACTTGGTCTTTTGGCATACTATGCATTTTGAAACATACTCTTGTACGTCCACTTTCATGGTAGGACAATAGAAATACGTCTTTACTTACCAAAGAGTAGGTTGAATACCTCTATGGCCCGCACAGGGAGGAGCATGGGATTTATACATAACTTTCTCACGACGGGAATGGGTAACACATAAGACTATTTCCGTGGAGAAGATAACCATCCTGCAAGGTGAATGGTTCCTCTTTCTTCCCCAAAGCAAGGGCTGAAATTATGTATCTAAAGTCAGGGCCAATAGCATACTCATCTATCATAGAAGATAGATAATTGTGAGTAGCTATAGACACCACATTAACTTTTGGTTGTCGCGAAAATGCATCGGCAACTTGATTGTGCTTACTAGAAATGTGAGCAATATGGAAATTAAATTTCAAAAGTAATTTTTCCCACCTCATTTGTTTGTCGGAAAGCTTGGTTTGCATCATGAAATACTTGAGACTTTGGTGATTGGTTTGTAGATTAAATGGAGTCCCCAATAAGTAGTGCTTCCATGTGTCTAGGACATGTAGAAAAGCTAAAAGCTCTTTTTCATAAATACCCAAGACTCATTCATCCGTATTGAGTCTTCGACTCTCATATGCTATGGCATGCCCTTCTTGAAGCAAGACTGCTCCAAGGCATTCACCACAAGCATCATCTGGAAGCATGAGAACTGGTTGAGATGTAAGCTTCTACTTGAGCTTGTCAAAAGCATGTCCTTGCAGTTCATACATACTTAATGTTCTTCTTAGTTAAGTCATGTAGTGGTCCTACTATTTGAGAGAATTTTTCTATGAAGTGTCTACAATATGCACACATACTAATAAAGCTTCTTAGCTCATGTAGATTCCTTGGATTAGGCCATGCTTTTATTACCTCTAACTTTGATGGATCCATACGGATACCATCTTGAGAGATAAGATGACCTAGGTATTGAATCCCTTGAAGGAGAAATTTACTTTTCTCTTGGTTGAGAAAAACCTTGTTCTCTCTCAATGCTTGAAAAATCACTTGGAGATGTTGCTTATGTTCCTCCAAAGACTTGGAGTAGATGATGATATCATCAAAGAACACTCCAGTTAATTTGCGATAAGGTCTAAAATTTTTCTCCATTAGACGATTGAATGTAGTTGGTGCATTAGTCAAGCCAAAAGGCATGACTAAATATTTATAAAGACCAAATGTTGTGCGAAACGCGGTCTTTAGGATATCTTCATCCACTATCCTTATTTGATGATAGCCACTTTTAAGGTCAATCCTTGTAGCTTATCAACAGATCTTCTACCCGAGGCACTGGAAATTTGTTTTTGAAATAGTGATATGGTTAGTGCTCGATAATCCACACATATACAATTTGTACCATCTTTGTTTTGCACTAAAATGACTGGAGAATAAAAAGGAGAGGAACTAGGCCTCACCATCCCTTTGTCTACCAATTTCTGTACTTGCCTTATGATATCCTCTTGTTGAGCTTGAGAGACTCAATAAGGAGGCCTGTTAGGCGGTGAGCTTCCTCGAAGGAGCTCAATGCGATGGTCATCATCCCCTTGTTTTGGAGGTAAATCCATAGGGATATCATTGATGAACACATCTTAGAATCCTTTTAGAAAATTAGACAAGTCTAACTCTTCTTGATTCCTACCATTTACATTTGATGAAACATTAGGATCTTTTAGAGACTCTTTGATAAAAATCATGTATGCAGAAACTGAGCTCTTCATTGATTTATCAAGAGCAGGAGGATTTACAAGTGGAATAGTGCAACCACGCTCACTAGCATCTATATACATGTTCTTTTGCCTGTATGTGTAGTAGATTCTCCTTTCAAGGAACTTCATATTGGCAGCCATGCAATCAAACCATGGCGCCCCTAGAATAGCATCCTCATGTTGGAGAGGAGAGATGAAAAAGTCTTCTTTGTCGACATAGCTTTGGACATGAAGCCTCAACTTCCCAATCAAGGGAATAACGTAGGCTTGCTGTCCCTTGAAAGCTGTGTCAGCCGTTACCATATCTCCCATCTCGAAAGCTTGAATGCCCAATATGGTGGCCAACTCCGTTGATATGAAATTGTGAGTAGAGCCAGGGTCAAACAAGATAAAGGCATCATGCTCTCTTACCTTTCCCCAAGCATAGGAAAGTGATGATTCTTTGCAATGAGCATCCTCTTTTGGAGCTGCGATAGTGGAAGCCCTAGGAGCCTCATTGCGAGCATTCTTCTTGGGGCAAGAACGATAGCCATGTCCTTGCTCACCTCACTTGAAACACTTATGGTCCTTGCAAAAAGCTTCTCGCTCTTTAGGAGAGAGCTTGTTTTTGCCTTTGTAAACTCCCTTCTCCTTGGATCGATTGTTGTTGTTGTTGTTAGAAGTGCCTTGGGAAGAATTTTGAGTATTGGTTTTTCCCTTTGCATCATTTTTGTCTTTGTTTTCCATGGGCTTGACATTCCGTCTAGCCCCTTGATATAAATTGATGTGTGAGGCAACAATGGTGTGATGGATTACTTCGGTGATAGAACTAGGCCGTTGAGAGTTGATGTATTCGGCCATCTCTTCAGGTAAGCCTACACAGAATTGTTGCTTTTTCTCGGCAAAGTCTATCTTTTGAAAGACAGTAGCCTTGAGATGTAAATCCCAAAACTTGTCTACATACTTGTGTATAGACCCATGAGAGAGAAGCTTCAAGTTGCACCATTTGGTGAGCACTTTGTCCTTTTCATCGCTTGCAAGGAATTGCTTCATGATGGAAACTCGTAGAGTTTTCCATGTCTTTGGGGCTTCATCGTTTCCACGAAGGCTAGCCCACCATTGACGAGCTGATTTTTGGAAGTGTATAGCTACATGGTGTCATGCCAAGATTACGACTATAGGAGGGCATGGCCTTGGCCAAGGCCTGATGGATACACATGCGGTACATGGGCTATATATAGCTAAGAGCCAGAGGGCTAAGGACCTATATATAGGTATGGTTGGGTGGTTATTGGCATGTCTATCTCCCTATGCCCTTTCACTGGTATCAGAGCTCAGGGAGGAGGAGACATGGAGGAGGGGGTAAGGAGATTGATTGCATGAGGCATGCATGATATGTTTCTTGTCTCTCTCTCTCTCTCTCTCTCTCTCTCTCTCTCTCTCTCTCTCTCTCTCTCTCTCTCTCTCTCTCTCTCTCTCTCTCTCTCTCTCTCTCTCGATCTCGATCGAAGAACAAGGCAACCTTCTCTCCCTCGTTTTCAGCAAAAAAACGTGCATGGTGCAAGCCCTAGTGTGAAAGCGGCTAATCAAGAGGGCGGGGTCGAGGCACACACCGTGTGCAAAAAATATGTCAAGCAAGGATGAAGATGAAGAGGTGACCCCGTGTGCAAGACCCCTTGAGGCGAGGGGAGGTGGTGTGTCGACCGGCTCCAAATCAGGCATTGTAGAGCTTGACAGGAGCGCGCGGCCAAACTGAGGGGATCCCGTCACTGTGGCGGGCACAAACATGCGATGCAGAGTGACTGGCGGTCTTCTCTGCTCTCGGCAGCGCTACAGAGAACACCATTGCCACGCCATCGTTTTTTTCTCTCTCTTTTTTATTTGGGGATCCACACATAGGCGTCCAAAGTTGGGGCACCCTTCCTTACTAAGGGCCAAGCCCCATGATGGATTTGCCATGCATGCAAGGGTGTGCGGCTTTTGGCCTCGAGTGCAGATCCAATGGAAGCTCACATGCATGGGATAGCTTGCATGTGTCAACCTTGCCCTAACCATGCAGCACAAAACTGATTTCAAAATTTTGAAAGCTAGACTTCTTGAAAACGGTTCAAGCTTCGACAATCGAGCAGAGAAGTTTCGGTATCAGACCATCGTGCTTGTTCATTCGAAAAGGTGCTTGTGCTTGCTGACATTAGGCACGGTTCTGAGCAAGGCTGCAAGGCAAAGACAATGTCAATGCTCGGTTCGAGGTTCATGGAAGCTCGAACATCGGGACCAGGCAATCATCATGGCAAGTTGATACAATTCACATGAAACACTCTTTTCGAAGCTTATGGAAAGCGATAGATGTATATTTGGAAAGAGTGTTGCATTTTAAAAGCACCGCCATGTGTAGTGGAGATCTCAAGGAGGGCGATACTGGAAGCAAGAAAATATTTTGACGTACGGTGGACGACAAGTACGAGATTTTTGCAGAATCCATGCAGGGCATGGTGGTGGAGAAGCAAGGCTGTATCGAAATCGAGTTTCTCCTCGGTACCACATTCGATTTTTGGGTTAGCAAGATTTGTCGGTAGGTGTACTTAATAAGGTACGTAGTTGATTTTTGTTTATGGAGCATCTGCTTGATAGCTATGATATGCAACAGACATGCATACACTTTATGCATGCACAACACAAGCATGGCTTGTGAAAATTACTGTAAGCACCAAAAATTTGATTGGTTTAAAGATTGGAATCAAGCATGGCTTCAGTACCAACCACCCTGCTCTGCAGCACGGCTTCTCAGTGGTTCAATTTTGATGCAAAAGCATAGCGAAACTGCAATGTTTTGGAATCTCAAGGAGATTGTCACATTATATTGCTTGACTTGATGAAGGGGGTACATTGCTCGGCATGGCCGACTCCTTCTTAGTGTTTCTTGAAGCTGACAGAGAAGCTCAACACGATTGATTCTTTTTTGTTATGATATCTGCTGCCACATCTGTTGGATCTCAGCACAAACATATTTATGTGAAGCAAGGCTTCAATTTATGACTCTTACATTGATATTTTTCCCGTTTGGGGTATGCTATGAGCACACGCCCTTGGGGAATTTCTCCATATGCCTGCAGGATATTTCATGCCAACTTTATCTCATGGAACAGAGATGGTTATGATCTACATTTGAGCGAGCTTTTCTTTCGACATCTCCAGACAACTGATTACAGCAGGATGACCAGGTTAGATCATATTCAATTTTGTTTATTTTTCCATGTTTACACATTTCATATGGAAAATATTGTCGGTTGTGTAAAGCAAAGTGCTTTGACAATTTCACATGAAGCAAGGCTTCTCACGCGTGCCACCCTACTGCCTATTGATTTGGTATCAAGGGCATTGGCACGCCAGTTTGGGGAACTGTTACGATTAGAAATTTGTTCCCCTTTTATGTTTGGTGACATCACGTTATGATGCATCACTACCAATGCAGACCGTGCAAGGCACTTATGCTTTCGGCTCTCACTCTTGAGGCCATCATAGTAGCCAAGGGCTTATAATTTCGCATGCAAGGCATTTTGGTCAAGTGGAATCAACTCCACTGCTTCATAGATTACGCTTTCGCTCTAACACCAGACACTCTATCAAAGACATGGACACTTCTGGATTCTTTCAACATGCTTTCTAAGATTAAACATGATTTTTGGTTGCTGGCAATGCACAACAACACTAAAAGGAACCTACATCTAAGACTTAAGACTTAAGTCACATGCAAAGTGCCATATTTAAGTCATTTTCGTACAGTCACGATCCCCTACACGATAGGTGAAGCAAGATGTGACTTGTCTTTTCTGTTACCTCTCTCGATGAAAGTGTTATACAACCAGATTATTGCATGCTTATAGGATAAGCTTCACGCTACGCATAAGATGCACACAAGCATGGGCGCGGTATATACAAGGCAATAACTTAAGGAAAGTTCCTCAGCCCAACATTCTCTCTCTCTCTTTCTCATTTCTCTTGAAGAATAATGAAAACTTTTTAATATTCTTTTGATACATGCTTGTTTGGGAGTCGGCATGAGCCAAGGGGCTCTAACTCTTAGCTAGAAATTGGGCACGACGCCCTCTACATTAGTCTTCATCGTTTTGTCGATTGAACACTAATTTCCATAAGGGCTATGAGCCACACACACTGACTAGGAGTCATTGTCAGATTTCGGGTACGACCCAACTGTTGACATTCCTTGGGTGATTGTTCTTGAGATCAAAAAGATCTACCCACTGGAGTACACAACGACGTTAATGGACAAGAAAGAGTCTTGTCATTACGAATGTTTAGGGTGTCATTTTTGCACAACATGGTTTCGGTGCGACACTTAAGTTGAGTTTTAACCATAAACTCAACTCAGCTAATTTCTACCATGGATATTAGATGCAACACACCGTTGTGACAACATGTCTGTCCATAAGAGCTAGGCTTTCCACTTGTGTGGATCTCTTGCTCTCTCTATAGCAGTACGAGTGTCTATGGACGCACTGTTTTGGGGTAAGACCCCGTGGGTGCTTACTAAATCACCCCATAGGCATTGAGGATCACAGTTTGATCTATTCCCATTATACTTTAAGGGAAATAATTCTGCAATCTACCATGCGGTAGCGGAAAAATTCAACTTTTCAAGTTGATTCTCATCATTCTGTACACGGTTAACTATGTTGGTTACCGTTACCTGCTAGTTGAGCAGTTTCTACAAAGGGTCTTACCAAGGGGTTGACTATGTAGATTCTACCCAACGAGTTTGGATTGCGAAGGCAACACCCAGGGTTTCTAGTGTAATGTTGCTTGGTTTTTTTCACAGGAGGGAGACGTGCTCCTGTGCATTTGAATACGGGTAACTGAAATTTCAGTTCAATCCCTAGGGCCATGCCAAGGGCATGTCGAAACAAGTATTTTGGGCCGTAGTGTCCAATGTACATTATGCTGTTATGAATCCACTTGTAGGATTCGATTTGGCACATGTTGTCACATGGGATACAACATGGTATAGGGACTCAAGGAGTTCGGTTTAGCGAGTGTGGAGCAATGAATGAGGGTCCCTCTCACTCTTGTCGTGGAGTGTTTAGAGTTACCTCCACACACAAGTACATCTTGTACTTGAAGGATGTTATTTTTTTAAACATCCTTACATGAGACATATTCCACATGTGGAGAATATGATTCTCTGGACTGACAATGGTTCCCATTATTTCAAGTATGTGTCATGACAAAGTCCCTAGGTGCTGGTCAAATCTGTTTTCTAGACCATTTTCAGCACGACGTATCAGGAGCAATTTCGGTGGCAAAAAATTATCGGATACTTAGAATGATTTGTTCAGGTACAAGTACTGCTAAACAACATTATAGATGGTTGTTTATACATATAGCAAGGCTCTAAGTTGTTAATGAAAAAGTTTTATGGTTTGTACCTAGAAGTGATTACTGTTTCACCATCTATTATGGTTCAGACGTTTCAGCAAGGCTTGTAAATGATTGCAACTGAAAGTATTTAGTTTCTTTTTAGAACTATTTACATTCCTCTTTAATGTGTGCTAGGTGCATCACATTTGCCATAAGTATTGGCAAGGATCACCATGGATATACAGGTTCGGATCTGTTTTTTGCTAAATACATGCACACTAGGTGTTATGGGTCCTAGTGTTTAGCAAGGGCTGATCTGGAACGGCATGCGTATTCATCAAGTTGTTGCTTATGAAGTATTTTGCACTCTATGTGTAGTATCTCTTTGAGATTACCTTTGGGTCTACTAATCACCAATAGAGGTCATGGCTCGGTTTTGGTGTTTGTGGATTTTTCAAGTTAACCACGATGGTTATTCCGGACATTGTTGATTCCTCAACAATGTTACACGATATTGTGATTCCCGTTTACCAGTTATTTGGGAAGACTGTTTATAAAATGTGGGGGAAACACACGTTAGTATTGTCAGTTATCCAAGGGGATAAGCAGATTACAAAGTGTAATCTTGTGCTAAAGGATATGCAAAGTGCGTACATTAGCACCAAGAAATCCAAGTAATAAGTATTTATTGCTCTACATGGAGTTTGCTTACCATCAGATAAAGCATGTTTGCGACTAGGTTTAGTCTCTTCATGTATACGCCAAGTCCTCAAACTTGAACACTAGTTATGGTGGGGTTGTTTACTGATGAAATTTGAGAACAAGTCAAGGACTTACACTTGGCTAATGAGTTCTGTCAGCAAGTTTACTTCATGGAAAGTTTCCTTCAGGTACATCCTTGTTGTGATAACTTGTTTAGCATGCTCATGTGCGTTCTAAATGGAGTCTACACACTATAATTGGATTGGAACAGATAACACAAAATGGTTGCAAATGGACAACAATGTGCAAAATCAAGATGTTATTCTTGATTATATTGGACCTCCTACTGCACCATGTTTCGGTCAAACAAGCAGCTGGATCCATGAGGGATACCACGATGGAAAACATTAGTGTTCTTATGAAGATCCTATCGCTTTTGTTTTTGCAGATGAAAAAGCTTCTCCAAGGGGGGAGTAATGTCATGCCAAGGGTAGGACTATAGGAGGGCACGGCCCTGGCCAAGGGCCGATGGATACACATGCAATACAGGGGCTATATATAGCTAAGATCCAGAGGGCCAAGGGCCTATATATAGGTATGGTTGGGTGGTTATTGGCACGTCTATCTCCCTATGCCCTTTCACATGGTGTAGCTTGGAGGACTACGTGAAGCCCTCGTCTCCAAAGGCCGCATCAAATTGCTGGATGAAGGAAAACACTTTGTTGGTAGCACCAAAGGTGCCATCATAGGTTAGAAAAGAGATACTCTTTCCTCCCTCCTTGAACTTCTTTAGCTTTTGTGACCGTTGCCATCATGCAAGGTATGATTTGCGATGTCCTCCCCTCTTGTATTCTCTAGGAGTCAAAAGAGGAGGAAGGTGAAGAAGATGGAGAAGAGGGTGACCTCTTTCTAGACCTTTTCTTCCTTTGTTTCCTCTCTTCCCTTTTGGAATGACGAGGAGCAGGACTGTGTGTTCTTTTCCTCTTGGGAGGAGTGGGCAATCGTCTAGACCGCCCTCTTCATGGAGCCACATCTTCAGAGGAACTTAAAGTTTCATTGATTTCTTGCTCTTTGGATTCCTCCTCTCATATGGAAGAGAGTCCTCTTTTGGGGGTCTCTTTAAGAGGCCTCCTAAGCTCTCTCTCCTCTTAGAGAGGAAGGGAAATCCCATAAGCACGAAGTTGTTGAGTAACTTCGGCTTGCAAAACAGGGCTGCCCATAGCTTGTTGCAACCTAGTAACAAGATAATTGACAAACATGGGGGCATCATCATTAGCACCTTCATGTGCAAAATCAAAGCTATCTATGTTCATTGTACTCTCTTGGTTATTGTCAGCCATGTTAACAAAATATGTGTACGTACTTAGTGTATGCTTTAGCAATTCAAAACCTCAGAGAGAAATGGAGTAGGTCTAACATAGCAGATTTTCCGAGGGCTAGCTCCTTTCGGACTTCTTATGGCTCAATTATGGTAAAGCCGTAGGCAAGTCTAGAAAGACTCCATTATTAAATCCAAAGCTCTCGAGATGTGCACCATATCCCACATAGTCGGCTCAACAAAACCTATAATAGATCCAGTTCCACTTACCCTAATATAATCAACAACATCAACCAACACTATTTTAGATAATTTGGGAAAATCCTGTTTCCCAAATTCTAAATGTGTATGCTAGGATTGTGTTATTTAATGATTTCTAAGCTCTAGTTGCCTTTAATTTAGATAAATTATCATGATTGTATGAGTCTATTTTAATTTCTCTACTATAAAATTTAAAAATAAACCTCCAATATAGTTTTTGGAAAGAGGATTTGTATGACATCAGTACTTTTCAAAATTCAACAAATGCTTCTCAAAAAATGAGGTGTCAAAAAAACCAATTGATATAATTTTAAAGCAGCATATACATTGATTACAACAATTAAAAAAGATAATATGTAAAGGCAAATACTATTAAACACTCTTGTCATAATTTGGTGACCTTAATCTATGTATAACAAAATACCTGGTCATGGTTTTGTAGCATGCTATCAAGTTTTAAATACACGATAATTTAAACAACATTCAAACTAATATTTCACACTTAAAAAGTCAAAACAATACTATATAGTATCCTATGGCTATAAGACCATGAGATGCCATCTATTGCACCTATAACCTTAAGGACATATGGTGCTCTTTGTAGACATGTCTATGACTTTAATATATATGTCTCTTTATGACCTCAAGTCCATAGGGTTAGGATTGTTAGCTGGTCCCAACGTATAAAGAGATCCAGTCCTTCAAAGCCATATGGGACTTTATTTATGTGCCACCCTATGTCCCTAAGGTTGTAGGTTGTCTTAGGGCCACAAGATGTTGGTTATGCCAATAAGAAACCCTTGTATGCTCTATGTTGGCACTCTATGTCCCCAGGCGCACAAGGTGTGCCTCGTATGCTAGTTAGAAACCCTTTATTCTATATGTTGTCACCATATGGCCTTAGACCATAGGGTGCCCTCTGTGCTAGTAAGAAATCCTCTATACTCTGTGTTTGCACCCTATGGACCTAGGGCCACAAGGTACCCTCTATGCTAGTAAGAAATCCTCTACGCTCAATATTGAGACCATGTGGCCCCAAAGCCATAGGATATCCTCTATGGTAGTGAGAAAAACCCTCTATGATCTATGTTCACAAACAATTAAAAAATCTAAACAATACTATAGAGTATCCTATGGCCCTAAGACCATAAGATGTCATCTATTGCACCTATAATTCAATTTGGTATTTTATTTAACTATACAAAGTTAGATGAGGCAGTTACTTAGATAAACTATCATAATTCTAACTTTGAAATTATTTCTTAACATAAAACTACAATATAAAAACTCCTAATATAAATTTGTGCCAAAGAATCAATGTTAAGATGAAGATTTTTTACATCAAGTACATGCTTTAAAACTTCACTCAAAGGTTTTAGAGATGGTGTCTCAAAAAAAAGAGGTATTTAAAAACACCATTTGATGTGAATAATACGAATTGTATACATTGATTATGTCAAAATAGTATAAAGTATAAAAATAAAGATTACCACCAACTTGACAGTTTCATAAAAATGATGGTCTTCATCGCATGTACAATAAAGTACTAAGTAGAAAGAGTATGAATATCTCCAAGATTGAGGGTGTTCAAAAAACACCGTTTTGTAACATTACCAAATGTCAAGAACATTCTGATTGTTTGGATCACTTAATAAAGACAATTAATAAGAAGAAAAAGTTAACAATACCATAGAAGCATCAAACAATGAAACCAAAGAACTTGAATGAGAGAAGTCTTCTCACAATAGGATGCACTTCATTAAAAAAACAGTTTAAAGATGTTTCAAGATATCCCACAACATTCCATCAAGTTTGAATTTTGAAAAGTACACATTGCCAAATACTTGGTAGATGCTATTTCAAATACTTAACTAGTACACTTAAAATGGCCTCCTTCTCTTGAGATTTTGAGTCCTTTGAGACATATAACATTGCATTACATAGTGAGTCTCAGGATCAGGATGGAATATTACAAAATTTCTTATGGTATAGTCTCTCTTGTCTTTAGCATACAACCATCCACATAACCATGGAACAATTTCATCTTTTAAAAAACTTTGAAGCAATTGAGTAGGTTGGTTCCAAAACTTTGGAAAAATCATATAAGTTCCTTGCATATTCCACATCACTCGATATGGACTATCATCAAATATTATAGTGTTGCCCCCATCTAAATAATCAAATAGCTTCCATATGGTCGAAAGATTTTTGTGATAGGCTCTTTTGTAACCGATCATGAAATTTGAATTTTGGCAGCATCGGTTGTCCATAATCATCTTGAATTTGTGACTTTGTGTAGGAAAATAGGTCTTGATTATGTGTTGAGCTTTTTGTAAACGATGGCAACTCCAAATCCAAACCTCAAAGAACTCAAAGCAAAATCTTAAGAAATACTTTGCATCTGGACGCACCGCAAACACCTCATTGTTATCTTCTACAATGCACATGTACTTGGTCCAAGTTGGCCTTGATTGAAGCTCAAATGTTGCAAGAAGCACACCCTCTAAATCCAAGATGAGCGTTCTTTTGTCCTGTTTGAAAGATGTTGGTAGATAATGAAACCATTGCTCTTGGTTTGAATGTGATATTTGATGTAATATGAAAGGGAGCTCCTCTATTTTGTGATAATATAATAGCAAAACATTTTTTCTTAGAAGCCCTGAAATGTTTTTTAAAAAAATTTAATATAGAGATCTTAAGTGTGTTGAAGACCTTAGGGACATAGGGTGCTAATTTGTGGTTATACTTAGTAAGTCCTATGCAAGAACACATGCCAAACTATGACCCTATGGCCTTAGATTCATAGGGTGTTGAGACCATAAACTAAAATTCCCCCAAGATTATAGAGCAAGATTTGACCTTATGAGCATGTAGATTGTCCTTGATGGCACAGTGAACTCAAATTTCAAAGCAAACAACTATAAAAGCTTTTAAAAAAAAGAGCATTTGGCACATGAAACTCAGAAGTTACTTATAGTATTGAAAGACAATTTAAAAAAAGACCCTTACTTTTTCTCGATCACGTGCTGAAAGTTTCTTGTCTTGACTTCGAGTGGACATTCCACTAGTGCTAGATGTTGTAACTTTCTCATCGTGAAGAGAACGAGAAACTTCTGGTAGCCTTCCCGTGGAGTAGATTTTTCCTAGAAAAATTAGATTTCTCTCCTCCCACTCTGCAACAACCTTGTGTATACGGTTATAAAGCTCATGACCTTGAGCAATGGGTGCTTGTCCATATAAATGAGATCCTGTAACTGTGCGAATGTCATTAACATGATTGAGAGCTTTGATATATGGTAGCAGCTCCCCAAGGAGGATATTATCCTCCTCATCATCAACATTGAATGATGGTGGAAAAATACATTCAATGCAGGATTCACACATCCCTTTAATGGTTCATCATCTACAAGAAGCAATCTTCTTGCATCAAGCCCAAATTTTGATGATGCAATAGCCAACGGTTTGAAAAGTGCTTCTACTCCTGGATTATCTAAGCGAGTGATCCTTGATTCTACGCATGGTTGACATTGGCTTTGCCCCCAGATCATAAAGAATGGAAATTTTTCTTTAGCTTCCTTTTCTAAAATCTTGATGATGTCCACAACATGCATGTCATTAGTAGCTGACCATATCCCTACATTGAAATTGTTAAATAGAGCCTTTAAAAACTCAATGCATCTTGGACTAAGAACAATATTCTCATGTCCAAACTTTAAGCTCTTCATTTTCTTGGACTTTCGCCAGCATCTCCTCAGGAACAATCCACACAAGCTCACTATTATAGTCAGAATTGGTTTGTTGGTGGATGGAAGGTCTGACTCACCATGCACTTCGATTTCCAAATCCTGGGGTGCTAAAATATTTGTGTTGGATTCTCCTTCTAGCGTTGCACATGTTCTGGAACTTCCATTGCCTTCTACTTCCATTGTGGTGTCATGCAATCCAATTCCCAACTCTTGGGCTACTAGAATATTTTCATTGGATTGTTCTTCTTCTGTTGAACATGTTATGGAACTTTCACTATCTTCTCCATTGGATTACTCTTTAAATTTATCTCCAGTCGTTGTAACAGTTGACCTTCAAAGACTTGTAGATTCTTGTCATCTTCGTCAGGAACTCTTTGGTTGACATGGAGATTGATAGAATCTTTCTCAGTAGGGTCAATGGCATTAACATCCTCTATACCAACAATCTCGAGTAAAACTTTGTCAGCCGCAATATCTTGTTGAAGGACTGCAAGTTTAAAGAACACCTAATTTTAGATTCCAAAGTATCTACATTTTGATAACTCTTTTTTGTCACACTCTTAGAAAAAACTAATCGCAAATAGCAAATTTACTAACTGACAACACATCTACAATGAATTTATTTTTATGCTCCTTATTGTCTAGAGATTCCTAATCTTTATCTAGCTACATTTAGTTCTTTGTCCATGATGGTGGCGCCTAGAAGTATACTTGGAGAAACATTTATGCCTTTAAGCTCTAGAGCAGAAGTCTCATTTTCCATTGCCATGATCTTCTTGCATTGGATGATTTCCTTGACTAAGTTTCTTATGGCCTTCAGACCATACGGTTCTCTTTGTAGATATCTCTATGACTTTAAGATAATCCAAAATATGTCTCTTTATGGCCTCAAGGCCATAGGGTTAGGATTGTTGGGAGGTCTCAACATATAAATAGATATATGGCTTCAAAGCCATATGGTACTTTATTTATGTGTCACCCTATGGCCCTAAGGCCATGGGTTGTCATAGGGCCACAAGATGCCCTCTATGAGCACTAGTAAGAAACCATATATGCTTTATGTTGGCAGCCTATGACCCGAGGGCCACAAGGTCTACCTTTTATGCTAGTAAGAAACCCTTTATGCTACATGTTATCACTCTATGGCGTTTGGGCCATAGGGTGCCCTCTGTGCTAGTAACAAATCCTCTATGCTCTATGTTTGCACTCTATGGACCTAGGGCCACAGGGTACCCTCTATGATAGTAAGAAATCCTCTATTCTCTATGTTTGCACCCTATGGACCTAGGGCCACAAGGTAGCCTCTATGCTAGTAAGAAATCCTCTATGCTCAGTATTGAAACCCTATGGCCTTGAGGCCATAGGATGTCCTCTATGCTAGTAAGAAAAACCCTCTACGCTCTATGTTGGCACCCTATGGATACTTGAGGGCCACAAGGTACCCTTTATAATGCTACTAAGAAACCTTGTATGCTCTAGGGGAGCACCAAATAGCCCCTAGGCCACAAGGTTCCCTCTATGCTAGAAAGAAAACCTCTACGGTCTACATTGGCAACCTATAGCCCTCGGGCCATAGGGTGCATCAAATGGCTCCTAGGCCACATGGTGCCCTCTATGCTAGAAAGGAAACTTCTGCGCTCTACATTGACACTCTATGGCCCCAAGGACATAGGGTGCCCCTTACGCCTAGTATGAAACCATTGAAACTCTATATTAGCATCTAAAGACCGTAGGCCACAAGGTGAGATCTATGTTATTAAGAAACCATCTAAACTCTATGTTGGTAGCCAAAGGCCATAGGATAGCCAAGGAACCCTTTAGGAGCATTCCCCACAAAGACCACCTTATGGCCCCATGGTGATTTAGTGGCCTAGGTGCCCTTCTTAAGACTCTTTTATTTTTGTATCATATGGCCCCAGGGGAATAAGCTATCCTCTATGCTATCAAAAAACCGTTTATGCTCTTTGTTGGAATCATATGGCCCCAAGGCCACAAGGTGCTCTCTATGCTAGCAAGAAACCCTCCATGCTATATGTTTGCACCCTATGGCACCAAGGACACAGGGTGTCCTCCATGATAGTAAGAAACCCTCTATGCTCTAAGTTTACACCCCATATGACCATAGGGTGCTCCCTAGGGCCACAAGGTTCCCTTCAACTTAGGAAGAGACCCTTTATGCCCTATATTGGTACTCTTTGGCCTCAGGGTCATAGGGTGCCTTCTATGCTAGTAGGATACATTATATGGTGTAGGTTTCCACTCTATAGTGTAGGGCTAAAAGGTTTGCTCTATGAGGAAACCATGTATACTATATGTTGGCAGTGTATGGCGCTACGGATAGAAGGAAACCCTAGGGCTATAGGGTGTCCTCTATGCTACTATCATATGGTCCAAGGGCTAGATAGTGACCAAGGTATCATGTCTGTAAGAATTCTCTACTATATATACAAAAACCACTTTATGGCACTATGGCGTCCCAAGGGCAACAAGGTGCTAATAAAAAGCCCTCTATGCTCTATGTTGGAACCCTATGGTCCCAAGGCCATAAGGCGGTCTTTATGCTAGTAAAATTCCCTCTATGCACTATGTTTACGTGTATACTTATAAGAAGCCATTTATGCACTATGTTGGAGTCTTATGACCCTAGATCCATAAGATGTCCTCTATGGTAAAAGAGAAATTGTACATGGGATATGATGGCATCCTATGGTCCTAGGGCCATAGGGTGTCCTCTATGCTAGCAAAATATGTAAGTTAATACTGCGATAAATATGCTATCCAATATACAAAATTGAATCATTATTATACATCATACATTTGTTGCTTTGCCACACAGTTGAAGGGGTCTTTGTCTTCAAATATCATCATAACATTCAAATATTTAAATTAAATTTGCAAGTGCTTTAATTCACAAATGCATTGATCTGTTGGTGGATGGAAGGTCCGACTCACCATGCACTTTGATTTACAAATCCAGAGGGGCAAAAGTTTTTGTGCTGGATTCTCCTTATGGCATTGCACATGTTTTGGAACTTGCATTGCCTTCTACTTCCAAAAAGAAAACTTAAACAATGGTTATACATTATACAATCATTTCTTTGCAATAAACCTTGATACAATGTTCCAATTGCTATATGAAAAGCTAAAAAATTCTACTAGTCCTAGCTTCCCTCTATTGAAAAAAATTTAAGATATAAATTCCAATTCTCTGCATCATCTAGAAGAGAAACAAAATCATAGTTTGGAACAAAATACTCGCACTTTATATCTTTGAATAAAATCTTGTTACAATCAAAGAACTAGATCTTCACATAATTCAAAGGACAAATGCTTCAATAACCATTTATACTCGATGTTTACTATCTAAGCAAATAATTGGCATTTACAACAAATGTTGAATATATGTTTAATCTAGTTAGTTGCAATACAAAGATAATTATTTCAAAGCGAATATGTTTAATCTAGTTAGTTGCAATACAAAGATAATTATTTCAAACGCTTACACCATCAATTCACAATAGAAGAACTTACACCCAACAAAAAATGATCATAGATCAATTGTTCAAGCTCTCATTTTGGAATTTTGAGGACTAAATACTTTTTAGTTTTTTATAGCTTATTTCATTCTCAATAGAATATTAAACCTTAATCACAAGATAAGAAATATATGTCCCTAATGTATATGGACACAAGATATAAGGCCAAAGAAAAATGTTCTTGAAACACTTAAAGAGTCTTTAGGTGACCTAGAATAACCAACCTATGGTCTAAAGGCCATAGGGTGTCATGTGATGTTTTATAAGATGCGTCCATAAGAGCTAGGTGATTTGCATCCATGGGGTGATTTAAGTGCCCCTGTGGAGATTCTATGTCACCACCCTATGGCCCTAAGGCCTTAGGGTATCCCAAATGCTTTTGGATAACTTATGTTTCCTTCTAAAATATCCTAAATACTCATGTGCTTGTTTAGAGACTTTATGTAATCTCTCTATATACATAAGATTGTAGGATAGCTGTGTTGACACCCTATGGCGTTAAGGCTGTAGACTAGCCCAAATGCTTATGTGCCCTTTTAAAGACTCTATGTAATCACCCTATATCCGTAAGATTGTAGGGTAGCCAAATGCTTTTGGGGGATTCTATGTTGACACCCTATGGGCCTAAGGCTATCGAGTAACCCAGATGCTTATGTGCCCTTTTAGAGACTCGGTGTAATCACCCTACATCTGTAAGGTTGTAGGGTATCCCAGTTTCTTTTGGGGTATTCTATGGCCCTAGGGCCATAGGGTGTCATGTCTACAAAGAACCCTATGATCCTCAAGTCTACAAAGAACTCTATGATCCTCAAGTCATAGTGTATTCTTCCCAAACCTCATATGATCAATTAACTTTAAAGTATTACATAATATATATCTTATGACCATATATAAATGTAGAATTCTATTTACCAAAACATGTCCATATAATATCATACACTTAAGTCTAGTTCATTTATTGTGAAAAAACTCAAACTCACAAGATCACATTTTTTCAAAGAAAATAAATTGAGAAAAATAACGAGCCAAACATCAATGTTTTTAACATCATGGGCAGATTTGAGATGGGACAAATAAAATAAAATGACAACAATAATAATCTAAATATCATTAATGTAATATCATGGGTGGCTAGCTTAACCTGTTTCCTATAGAATTTCTAGAATGGCCTCAACACTTGCATCCAATGGTTCTTCAATTTCTTCTTCCTCTGAATCCTTGGCTTTGACTTTCTCTGTGTTATCCACACCTGCCCACCTTCTAATATCAAGGTCTTCTTCCACCATGGAATGGCAAAGAGATTCCAATTGCATCATTTGATCACTACTACATGCAATTGATATCACCTTTCTCTGTTGTTGTAGTGCCTCTTTAGTCCCATAGCCTAATGAGAAGATGTCTATCAATTGATCATCTTCTTTGAGACAAATGCATTTGATTGCACAACGTACAAAAAAGGATTTGGCCGTGGTCACAACATCATACTCGTCGTCATTGATGCAGAGAGTATGCATTGGCTCCAACAATGACTCTTTAACACTAGAGTAGTTGGTGTACTGCTCTCCTTCACTGAAAAATGCCCAAACCCCAAAAATTACTTCGCGAAGAGCACATGTTTGGATGGTCTCTGATCCCATTAAGGAGCTCGAAGGTAGAACGTGCATTTCATACCATTTAGCTTTTTCAGAAATTGCCTTCTCTAGGGAAGTAGCAGACTGATACTTGACTAAGCCGACAATTAAAAACTCTGATGGTTGATTTGCTACCCCACATACTCCATCAATTACTTTACCAAATTGGGCAGCACTCCAACCACTAGATGTAAGACTTTTGTGTGTTGTGTCTATGATGCAAACATCAACACGAATTTTAGAGCTATTCTCACTGCAGAGAAACTCAGTGCCTTCCAAATTCTTTACAAGACACTTGATTGTCCATGGTAAAATGAATTGCAAACTAGAAGTGCCATTATTTTGTGCAATGATCCAGTGCACATATCCCCTAGTGATCTCAAGAATTGGCTCTTTCTCCTTTCCTTTTTGTAGTAGGAGATTTAGCCATTGCGTACAACTCGTGAAGAGAGATTTGTAAATCTCATGTGTAATGTTATAATGAGACTTACATTTATCCCATGAAGTAATTGCTATTGCTGATGGATCTATCTTTTTAAATGCCATCAACATTTGAGGCTCAAAAACCCTGGTCTTCTTTAAGACCATTGCACGTGCAGTGAGGTCGAGCGTGCTCGCTTGACGTGGTTGCTTCACTAAGCAGATCTTCTCATTTGCCAGCTCTTGTTGTAGTAGCTTGACATCATTATCTTCTAAACCATTTAGGCATCTAAAGGTTGTTATGCTTGGTTGTCGCCCACGAGCAGTTGATGTCTGATGCTTCTCCAAGATGTGTATCCACTGATCATATTTCATCATTGTACATGACCATGTGTGCTTCTTTGTTGGCAAATGATTTATGGTTGAACACGATGTTCGCCACATTTACAAAGGCCTTCAAAATAAAGAAAAGAAAATTAACTTTATTTCAAGACATATTTGTAACGAAAACAAGCATAGGGAAGTGGAACTTACATCCCAACCTGCTCGACTCGGATGAGCGACAGGAACAACTGCCTTGGGTTTTGTTGGTTTAGAATATGCAAGCCATTGACTACGGCCATGCTTCAAGACCTCCACATAAGGCTGGTGTTTCATTGCTGTTATTCTCTCCATGTTATCCATTTTGGAAATTCGAACAGCAACCTCTTTTGGAGCGTCTACCACTATCCTTGCAATTCTAAACTTGTAGAACTCTTTTCTCAAAGCATACTTAGTGCTGTTGTTACGCAAAAAACCTCTAGCTGCTATGATGGAATGCTGACCAGCTAGAATCCTGTAGTGGTATGTTGATAGCTTGTCTCCATGTACTTTAGCTGTTTGTAAAGGCATTTTTGTAATTGGGTTATACGGCATCAAGTTTGCTGCACTGGAGACTGGCCTAGAGTGCCGTGCAAATTGCTTCAAGAGATATTTCACATATACATCTGACAATGGTCTGCATCTATAGCCATCTGGTGCAAGGTTACATTGCTCAACTCGGATCAATTGGGTAAATTGTACACTAAATTTAAAATAGTGATCAATTCCGACGTATCCATCTAGCCCACTCTTAGAAGTTTTGGCAACTCCTTTATCAAGATCTTTTTCTTTGGGTTGTATAATAGAGTCCAACACAGCTAAGGATGCTGAGTCCACAACCACTGTCACTAAGGGGGTTCCAATTGTTAGGGTTGCAAGTCCACTAGAATCTCCTGCTTCTTGAGTGTGTAAGGGTATAACTGAAAGATTTTCTTCGGCCACATTTCCACTATTTTCTCCAAGTGAGGGAGTCTGACTCTCCTTGAGCATCTTAGATTGATTTGCTGTACCTGTGTCTTCATTCTTTCGCTTCTTATTCTTCTTTGTGCTGCTCAATTTACCTAAATATTGATTGGCTTTCTTAAAGCCCTCAATATATAAGTCTATAAAGTTCTCACTTGGAGTGTCGTCTTGAAGCTCCACCCACCCTGCTTTTGTCATTGTCACTCCTTCATAATCAACCTTCACCAATTTTTGAGCAAAAGCCACAAGCTCCAACAAGTAGGAGTCACCATTGAGTAGTTTTACTCCAAGGCATGGAGACATTTCAAGATCTGAACAATATTTCTTTATCTCCTTGACAATACCACAGTCCTTGAAGGGCAATTTCTCTTTATTTTGAAAGAACAAGTGGACTTTCTCATCACTTCCACCATTTGGTAAGTGAAAATCTAGATACCAAGAACTTGGTGTTGAGCCTGCTGCATCAACTGACTTTGACTTTCTCTTCTGAGACATTTTCTGTAAAAAGAATGACATATATTTAGACAAGATGGATATTATTACATCCATATGGGCCTAGGGCCATAGAGTCACCTCTATGTTAAACCATGTGGTCCTAGGTCCAAAGGGTGCCAACAAAATGGTTCTACAAGTGTACCTATGCCACTCTATGGTAGTGTGATCACATGTTCCCTTATGACATTAGAAGACCCTCAAAGAAGTATCCCTTGAATGGCCTCAATACCCCTTTAGAGCCTCTACACCAACACCATATGGCATCATGTGGCCTGAAGGCCATAGGGTCCCCTGCATGCTAGTAAGAACCTCTCTATGCTCTACATTGGCATCCTATAGCCCCAAGGCCACAAGGTTTTAAAGAAACGCTTCATGAGGGTTTTATGGTAACCTATGACCCCAGGGCCATATGGTGCTCTATATTGAGGAGACCTTGTGGGATGAAGTCCATAGGGTCCCCTCTATGCTAGTAAGAACCTCTGTTTACTCTATAATGGCACCCTGTGGCCTGAAGGTCATAGGGTTCCCTCTATGCTACTAAGAATCTCTTTGTGCTCTATGATCTATCGTCTATGCTCTATGATCTATATTGACTTCCTATGGCCCCAAGACCACAAGGTGCCCTCATCGTTTCCAAAAACACCTCATTGTTTTGGGCCATAGCTCTCTATGCCGATATAAAGCACCATGCTCTATGTTAGCTCCCTAAGGCCTGAAGGCCATAGGGTTGGCCTCAAGGGACCCAAGGGTGCTCTGTATGCCAATGAAAAATACTATTCGCTCTATATTGAGAAGACCTTGTGGGCTAAAGGCCATAGGAACCCTTCTATGATGGATTTTTGACAACCAATCCCCCTAGGTCAGGATGTTCTATATTCTAGTAAAAACACTATTTGCTCTATATTGGCACCATGCCACTTGAAAGCCATATGGTCCCCTATATTCTAGTAAGAGCCTCTCCATGCTCTATATTGGCACCCTTTGGCCTGAAGGCCATAGGGTCCGATCTTTGCTAGTAAGAACCAATCTATGCTCTATATTGGCACCCTATGGCCTTCAAATAGGGTCCCCTGTATGCTAGTAAGAACCTCTCTATGCTCTACACATCCGATGACCCCAAGGCCACAAGTTGCCCTCTATGTTTTGAAGAAACCCTTCAGGAGGGTTTTTTGGCAACCTATGGACCCAGGGCCATAGGGTGCTCTCTATGCCATTGAACAACCCTCATTGTTTTGGTACCCTATGGCCCCAGGTATAAAGCACTATTTGGTCTCTCTATGCTAGTAAGAACTGATCTTTGTTCTATATTGGCACCCTTTGGCTTGAAGGCCATAGGGTCCGCTCTGTGCTAGTAAGAACTGATCTATTCTCTATATTGGCATAGGGTCCCCTAGGTATGTTAGTAAGAACCTCTCTATGCTCTACACATACTATGACCCCAAGGGCACAAGTGCCCTCTATGTTTGAAGAAACCCTTCATGATGGTTTTTTGGCAACCTATGGACCCAGGGCCATAGGGTGCTCTCTATGCTCGTAAAAACACTATTTGCTCTATATTGAGGAGACTTTGTGGGATGAAGGCCATAGGTTCCCCTCTATGCTAGTGAGAACCTCTGTTTTCTCTACGTTGACACCCTGTGGCCTGAAGGCCATAGGGTTCCTTGTATGCTAGTAAGAAGCTCTCTATGCTCTATGCTCTATATTGAAATCCTAAGGCCCCAAGGCCACAAGGTGCCCTCATTATTTTGAAAAAACCCTCAATGTTGTTTTGGCACCCTATGGCCACATGTATAAAGCACTATTTGGTCTCTTTATGTTAGTAATAACCGATCTATGCTCTATATTGGCACCCTATGGCCTTCAGGCCATAGGGTCCCCCCTATGCTAGTAAGTAACTCTCTATGTTCTACACATCCTATATGTTTTGAAGAAACCCTTCATGAGGGTTTTTTGGCAACCTATGGACCCAGGGCCATAGGATTCTCTCTATGCCATTGAGGAGACCTTGTGGACTGAAGGCCATAGGGTCCCCTCTATGCTAGTAAGCACCTCCATTTTCTCTACGTTGACACCCTGTGGCCTGAAGGCCATAGGGTTCCCTCTATGGTTCCCTCTATGATAGTAAGAAGCTCTCTATGCTCTATGCTCTATGCTCTATATTGACATCCTATGGCCCCAAGGCCACAAGGTGCCCTCATAGTTTTGTAAAAACCCTCATTGTTTTGGCACATTATGCTCCCAGGTATAAAGCACTATTTGGTCTCTCTATGCTAGTAAGAACCGATCTATGCTCTATATTGGGACCCTATGGCGGTCAGGCCATAGGGTCCTATGTATGCTAGTAAGAACCTCTCTATGCTCTACACATCTTATGCCCCTAAGCGAAGAAGGTGCCTTGTATGTTTTAAAGAAACCCTTCATGAGGGTTTTTTTGGCAACCTATGGACCCAGGGCCATAGGGTGCTCTCTATGTCAGTAAAAAACACTATTTCTCTATATTGAGGAGACCTTGTGGGCTGAAGGCCATAGGGTCCCCTCTATGCTAGAACCTCTGTTTTCTCTATATTGACACCCTGTGGCTCCCTCTATGGTAGTAAGAAGCTCTCTATGCTCTATGCTCTATGCTCTATATTGACATCCTATGGCCCCAAGGCCACAAGGTGCCCTCATTGTTTTGAAAAAACCCTCATTGTTTTGACACCTTATGGCCCCATGTATAAAGCACTATTTGGTCTCTCTATGCTAGTAAGAATCGATCTATGCTCCATATTGGGACCCTGTGGCCTTCATGCCATAGAGTCCCCTGTATGCTAGTAAGAACCTCTCTATGCTCTACACATCTTATGACCCTAAGGGCACAAGGTGCCTTGTATGTTTTAAAGAAACCATTCATGACATTTTTTTGGCAACCTATGGATCCAGGTCCATAGGGTGCTCTCTATGCTAGTAAAAAACACTATTTTCTCTATATTGAGGAGACCTTGTGGGCTGAAGGCCATAGGGTCCCCTCTATGCTAGTAAGAACCTCTGTTATCTCTATATTGACACCCTGTGGCCTGAAGGTCATAGGGTTCCCTCTATGGTAGTAAGAAGCTCTCTATGCTCTTTGCTCTATGCTCTATGCTCTACATAGAGATCCTATGGCCCGAAGGACACAAGGTGCCCTCATTGTTTCAGATGGAATGTAGGGTACCTTGTGACCCTAGGGAACATAGGGAATCCTATGGCCCTTGAGATTGTAGATTGTCACCCTATGGCCCTTGGACCACAAGGTCTTTAGATGGGACAGAGGGCATCCAAGGGCCCGAGGGTGGCCTACGTACATAGGGTACACCATGGTGCATATTAACGGGCACCATGGCAACCCCATGCACCTAGGGCTCTAGGGCCATAGGATCTCCAAAAGGAACATAGGGAATGATATGGCCCTTGTGATTGTACATTGCCACCCTATGGCCCTTGGGCCATAGGGTCTTTAGATGGAACGTAGGGCACCTTGTGACCCTAGGGAACATAGGAAATCCTATGACCCTTGAGATTGTAGATTGTCACCCTATGGCCCTTGGGCCACAAGGTCTCTAGATGGGACGTAGGTCACCGTGTGATCCTATGGATATAGGGCCATTGGATCTCCAAAAAAAACATATGGAACCCCATGGCCCTTGAGATTGTACAAATACACCCTATGGCCCTTGGGCCACAAGGTCTCAAGATGGAACATAGAGCACCTTTTGATCCTATGGCCATAGGTTCCTTACGTTCCTTTTGGAGATTCTATGGTGCTAGGGCCATAGGATCTTCAGAAGGAACATAGGGAACCATATGGCCCTTGAGATTGTACATTGCCATCCTATGGCCCTTGGGCCACAATGTCTCTTAATGGGACATAGGGCACCCTGTGATCCTATGTCCGTAGGGTCATATGTTCATTTTGGAGATCCTATGGCCCGAGGACCATAGGATCTCCAAAAGGAACATAGGGAACCCTGCGATCCTATGTCCGTAGGGCCATATGTTCATTTTGCAGATCCCATGCCCCGAGGACCATAGGATCTCCAAAAGGAACATAGGGCACCCTGTGATCCTATGTCCGTAGGGCCATATTTTTATTTTGGAGATCCTATGGCCCGAGGACCATAGGATCTCCAAAAGGAACATAGGGAACCCTGTGATCCTATGTCCGTAGAGCCATATGTTCATTTTGGAGATCCTATGGCCCAAGGACCATAGGATCTCCAAAAGGAACATAGGGAACCCTGTGATCCTATGTCCGTAGGGCCATATATTCATTTTGGAGATCCTATGGCCCGAGGACCATAGGATCTCGGGCCATAGGATCTCCAAAAGGAACATAGGGAGCTCTGTGATCCTATGTCCGTAGGGCCATATGTTCATTTTGGAGATCCTATGGCCCGAGGACCATAGGATCTCCAAAAGGAACATAGGGAACCCTATAGCCCTTGAGATTGTACATTCCCACACTATGGCCCTTGGGCCACAAGGTCTCCAATAGGTCACCCTTTGATCCTATGGCCCTAGGTTCTTTATGTTGCTTTTGGAGATTCTATGGCCCTAGTGCCACCCTATCTCCAAAAAGAACATAGGGAACCCTATGGCCCTTGAGATTGTACATTGCCACCCTAAGGCCCTTGGGCCACAAGGTCTCTAGATCGGGCATAGAGCACCATGTGATCCTATGGCCATAGTGCCATATATATGTTTTGGAGATCCTATGGCCCTATGGCCATAGGATCTTCAATAGGAACATAGGGAACCCTATGACCCTTGAGATTGTACATTGGTACCCTACGGCCAGATGGGACATTGGTCACCCTATAGTACGATGTGAGACCACCCTATGGCCTTATGGTCATAGGGTGCCTTAGGGCCATATGTTACTCTTTGGTATGAGGTAAACCCTATGTAGCCACACCCTGTCTGCCCTTCTAAAGATTTGATGTCTAGTTTTATTTTAGTGACTACAAATGAATTTAAAGAAACTATATTACACCATATTTTACAAACACATATAGTGTACACTTTCTTTCCCACCTTTTTGCCTCTTGTTTTTTCCCATCCTTCTGCAACTGAACCCTAATCCATCCTCATACAACAGCGCGCTCTACTCGTCCTCTTACAACGTGTGCCCAACTCCCCACAACCCAATTACAGGTATCCATAGTTTCAGCATTTTCTGTAGTTATTGTCTTTTGTATTTGCAGGTTTATAATTTTTTTTGTGATTAGAGATTTTTGCAGTTAGAGTTTTACAGTTTTACAGTATTAGGTCACTTATGAGGAGTTTTCTGTTTTACAGATTTAGGTCCCTAATAAGAGTTTTTCATTTTACAAATTTAGGTCCCTAATTAGTGTCTTCTGTTTTATATTTTAGGTCTCTAATTAGAGTATTCTGTATTATAGTTTTAGATCTCTAATTAGAGATTTTTCTGTTTTATAGTTCTAAAGTCTACAGTTTTACAGTTTTAGAGATGTAATTAATGATTTTTGTTTATTGTTTTAGAGAGAGGTGATTCACAACTTAGCTAAAACGTAATTAGATTAGGAACAGTTAAAACCGAATTAAGCAAAAAGATCAGGGTTTCTACAGGTTACCTCTGAGTAAATCTGTGTTTGATGAAAACCGCCTGCAGCAGTAGCAAGCTGTCACTTAGGTGTGTTGAGGCCACGACGATGATGGTAACAGATCTGTGTTTGGGAGGTCGCGATAGTAGTCCTTCTGTTGAAGGTTGTGGCGATGGCTTCGCGTAGATCTGTGTGCGCGTCGCAACGATGGCGTAGAACTGTATGCATAGGGAGAGAGGGAGAGAGAGACAGAGAAAGACAAGCTCTGTGCAGGTTTTTGTGTAGGTTTCGAGCAAGAAACGAGAGAGAGAAAGAGAGCGACAACGCGAAAAAAATTGTGGTAGAGAGAGAAAGAGAGAGATAAGGTTAGTTAGGTTAGGTTAGAAATTCAAAATTCGAATTTTGAATTTAGGGGTTGTTCTCACGGGGTTGCAGTCGAGATTACTAGAGTTCTAGGCTTTGTGCGAAAATGAGACATAGCTCGTCGGCTCCGAAATTGAAAGAGCTTTTCAAGGAAAAAAAAAAGAGTATGGAAAAAAAAAGTTGGTGCAAGGCTTTGTCAATGTCCATATCTTTGTAGTACGAGTGGAACGACACCCATGAAGCAAAATTTGACTCCAGAATCAAAATTTGCATAGTAAAAAATACACTAAAAATAGCTAAATTTTTAAAAAATTATCCCGAAAATTGTGCGCTATTTTTTTTTGTCCGATATCAATAAGTGTATTTGAAAACCCATTATGACAAATTTTGTCGTAGCGTAATTTTTTAAAAATTTTTTAAATTATTTTTTAAATTTATGCCACTTGCGGATATCCCTTGAATGGCCGAAATTATTATGAAGACACCTCAGCCACCCCTGGGCTCACACCATAGGATGGCAATGTTGGAGGTCAAGGATCAAAGCGTGCACTCAGTTCCATTTGAAAATCCTATGTCCTAGGGTTTTCTTCTTCTATCTTGTGGGATCCTTGTGGCCCTACAGTGGCAATGTGAAAGCTTGTGGACCTAGGGCCATAGGGTGGCAATGTATAAGCTCAAGAGCTATAAGTTGCCCTATATTCCATTTGGAAATTCTATGGCCCTAGGGTTTAGGGGCGACAATGGATAAGCTCCAATAGATAGCCCTATGTTCCAGTTGGAGATCCTATGGCCCTAGGTCCACGCCAATGTATAAGCTCAAGAGCCATACGTTGCCCTACTTTCTAGTTGGAGATCCTATGGCCCTAGGATCATGGGGTGGCAATATGTAAGCTCAAGGGCCATAGGGTGCCACATGTCCCATATGGAGATCCTACGGCCCTAGGGCCATGGGGTGGCAATGTATAAGCTCAATGGCCATACATTGCCTATGTTCCATTCGGAAATCCTATGACCCTAGGGTAATGGGGTGGCAATGTATAAGCTCAAGGACCATACATTGCCTATGTTCCATTTGGAAATCCTATTGCCCTAGGGTAATGGGGTGGCAATGTATAAGCTCAAGGTCCATAGGGTGCCACATGTCCCATATAGAGATCCTATGGACCTAGGGCCATGGGGCTGCATTGATATCTTGGCCACCCTTGAACCCGCACCCTTGAGCTTAGGGGCCTTAGGTTCTCTTATTGTATGTTGTGAGATCTTGTGGCCCTAGGGCCATAGGGTGGCAATGTATAAGCTTAAGGGCCATACATTGCCTATGTTCCATTAGGAAATCCTATGGCCCTAGGGTCATGGGGTGGCAATGTATAAGCTCAAGGGCCATAGGGTGCCACATGCTCCATATAGAGATCCTATGGCCCTAGGACCATGGGGCTGCATTGATATATTGGCCACCTTTGACTTCTTGGCCATAGGTTGTCTTTTTATATGTTTTGAAGTCTTGTGGCCCTAGGGCCATAGGGTGTCAATGTATAAGCTCAAAGGCCATACGTTGTCCTATGTTCCATTTGGAAATCCTATGGCCACAGGGCCATGGGGCTGCATTGACATCTTGGCCACCCTTGAACTCACACCCTTGGGCTTAGGGCCATAGGTTATCTTTTTGTATGTTTTGAAGTCTTGTGGCCCTAGGGCCATAGGGTGTTAATGTATAAGCTCAAGGGCCATATGTTGCCCTATGTTCCATTTGGAAATCCTATAGCCCTAGGGTCATGGGGTTGCAATGTATAAGCTTAAGGGCCATACATTGCCGTATGTTTCATATGCCGATCCTATGGCCCTAGGGTCATGGGGTTGCAATGTATAAGCTCAAGGGCCATACATTGCCGTATGTTTCATTTGGAGATCTTATGGCCCTAGGGTCATGGGGTGCCATAGGATGTATATATACTTGACATGAAACTCCCTATGGCCCTAAGGCTATAGGATGTATATATACTTGACATGAAACTCCGTGAGGTGATCTTGAGGACAACCCTATGGCCTTCAGGCCTTAGGGAGCTAATATAGAGCAAATATGCTTTATACAGGCATAGAGAGCTATGGCCCTGGGGCCATAGCAAAACAATGAGGGTTTTTTGGAAACAATGAGGGCACCTTGTGGTCTAGGGGCCATAGGAAGTCAATATAGATCATAGAGCATAGACGATAGAGCATAGAGCACAAAGAGATTCTTAGTAGAATAAAGGGAACCCTATGACCTTCAGGCCACAGGGTGCTTCTCATGAAACACCTACATACATACTTGTTATGCTTTATGCTACGTAAATCAATATACTCTACAAGCGGTTTGTTTAACAATTATTCTTGCAAAGCTTCTTGCAGGTATGGCTAATTTCAATCATGGTGATAGAGTGTGTATGTTTGTAGCAACACAAAAGGTTGCCATTGGGACTGTATTTGAAATAAATCCAAGTGCATATTGTTCTGGCATGCTTATTGGGGAAGGAAATGTATCGGTGTCAGTTGATTTGTGTTTTGAAAAGAAAGCACTCATCCCTTTTCCAACAATGGATGCATTGACAATGGGAGATGCTTTTCATAGTATTGTGAAATGGAGTAGTGGGTTGTTGCAACATATAAATGAGATGCAGTACAAAGGGGCTTCTATGCATGAGGCTGACAAAGCAGAAGGAGCATTGGATGCACAATGTAATGGAATGAGCTACAGAGAGGTTTGGAAGGATAAGAGGGTTCAACTTTGGGATGAAAGCAAAACACATGTAGTAGCCGAAGGGGTTGTCATGTATATGTGTCCGTTTGACTCTGTAAACTTTGGTGAGCTAGGTGAAGATAACGTTGGTATTGGTATCGAAACATCCTATGCAGATGAGGCTACTATTTCTGCAGAAGCTAGTGTATGTAGCATTAATCTAGTTTGTTGGCCTATCAAGAGAGTGACAACTATGGATGGAAAAGAATTGTTTTTCTATGAGGATCTACATGCTATGCATGCGTTACAAGACACATGCATTGAATCAGCTTATTTGGTAGAGCCTATTTCAAAAAAGCGGAAATATTGCTTTGTAAATAGGAAGCCAAGAATGTCAGTGAAAGCTTCTAAGAGATCCAATCAAGCATCTCTAGCATCTGTCCAGCTTGTTTCAACCATAGATTGTTGTTCCAAAAGGTGTTGTCAATATGCCAATCGAGATAAGGTCATGGCTATGCGCAATGAATTTTGGGGGCAGAGTTTGAAAAATAGAACAAACTATGTGTATGATACAATGTTGACTGCATGGCGTGAGAACAAAACAACTACAAAGACATGCTATGTGTTTTCTTTTAATAGCAGTGAGGTTTGCAGTAGATCTTGGTACGAAATTCATGGCATTCCAAAAACTTCATTTTATCGTTACCGTGAACATTTTGAGAATGGGGTTAGACGCTCAGTGCATGGTAATGATGGTGTCATGAGAAAAGGAAGAGACCATACAGAAATGGGAAGGGCATTGATGCGCTCTTTTGTTGATGAAAACTCGGAGAGAATGCCACATAAGAGTAGAACCATGGAAGATGGTACTAGGGAAACTTTGCTTGCAATACCAAACACGTACAAGCAAGTAGACATTTTACATGATGTCAATAAAACACTTGACAATATGAGTCTCAAGCCAATGTCTAGCACGACATTCAATAGGATTTGGAATACAGAGTTTGCTAATGTGACATTGTCAAAAACAAGTGAGTTCTCCAAATGTGTTGTGTGTAGTCGGATAAAGTCTCAACTAGAGTCAACAAAGGATGACGAGATGATTGCACGTTTGAAGGATGAACGTCGAATTCACATGTTGCAACAACAAAGTTGTAGGAATGTGTACTACACCTGGCGTAAGTTCTCCCAGTTGCAAAAGGATAAGTATTTATGCATTATACATGATAAAATGGATCAAAAAAAGACAGCAATACCTAGGTTGCGTGTGAACTCAAAAGATTATGCGAATGCATATCAATTGCAAGTATCATTAACAGGTATGATAACACATGGACATGGTCATGGAATGTATGGTCACTTCTCACTTAATGGTCTATGGCCTTCAGATCCCAATGCTACAATTGGTTCCCTTGCATTGTGCTTACAGAATCTGGAAAGAATAGAAAACCATGGACTAGGAGATTATGCCATGACGGTATGCCACGCAACAATGTAACGTTATTCAATGCATTGAACTCAAGGAGAGCTCTAGACCTCCAAAACAAAATGAAGCAAGAGCGTGAGAGGAATGCATCAACAATGACACCACCGTTGGCCATCCAAGGATGTAATGAAGATATTGTACACATACAATCAACTTCCTCTCAATGTGTTGTGGATACCATATCCACTCCTATATTTCAAAAATTGTGTGAGAATCTTTTGCTACAGCTAGATAATTGTGCACGAGAGAATAAAAATCGATATTTGTTTGCATACTTATCCTTCTTAGTAGCAAAAAGAGTTTTCAAAACCGTGCATTTGGTATTCTTAATGATGGGTCATACACATGAGGACATAGATGCAATGTTTAGTAGGTTCTCAGAAAGATTGCGAACAGGAATGACATTCACTTTTCCACATCTGATGTAACATTTTCAAAAATGTGAAAGCTCAGCTCCAGCACCATTTTTGGTGACACAAGTTCCCGACTTTAAATCCTTTGTGCAAGGGTACATGTGTGACGGACAAGATGCTCTAGTTGGACACTCTACTTTTCCACATCTGATGTAACATTTTCAAAAATGTGAAAGCTCAGCTCCAACACCATTTTTGATGACACAAGTTCCCGACTTTGAATCCTTTGTGCAAGGGTACATGTGTGACGGACAAGATGCTCTAGTCGGACACTCTAAGCCACTTCAATTTCGTTTCTATATGCAAGGTGAAGTCTCAGTAATGCAGTACAAAATTCATCCCAAATCACCCGATTGGATGCCAAAGGATTCGGGAATTGAGTTGTGGAAAAAGTATGACCAGGGAAAACCAAAATTACCAACAGGCTGTCCAGATGTGGTACCTATAGCAGACTATGTGAGAGATAGTCCGCTTGTTATTCAAGGGATTAAGTCATATCTTGAATTTTGGAAAAGATGTTCTCTATTAAAGGGAAAGGACCATGACTCCACAAAATACATGGAGCCTGTTATCACTTATTGGCAAAACATAATCAATGAGCTTGAACAACCAACCAATAACACAATGGTGAATATACAACATTTTGGCCAAAGACTATAGGGAGTCATCGAATGCAAGAGATAGAGGAAGACAGAGATGAGTTTCAAAGATATGAAGAATTGAATGATCACTATGTTGGTCCTCAAAGTGCAAGACGACAAGAGGCCTTTAGGCCTCAAATTGATGTAAGAAAAGGGGATCTTGTTCTTGTGAGACCCGCAGATCCTGAATATCCGATATGGCTAGGAGTGGCAGAGTCAAACGTTGATGTAGACAAATCATCTCCTAACTACAAGAAAGTTCTGATTCAGTATTGGGCACCAAAACATCGAAAACGAAATCCCACAATCCAAGAACAATATGAGGATTGTTGAAAAAAGAGTTGGTGCTGCAATCTTGCTGACCCAAAGCGCTGGGAGTGTGTTGATACAATTGTATGATCATGGACTCCAAGGGGTGGAAGAATTGTGGAAACAATCAAGATCCCATCAAATGTCATGGAGAAGGCACAGACTAGCTTAATAGGAGAAATTGAATAGCATTTCATATCTTGCTCATTGTTTTATTTCCTCAGCTTATGTATGATTTTATGAAGTATTTTTAAACACCCACATAAAAATAAAAATTCTAAAAGGTGTTTCTCAACACCACCATTTTCTTGGGAATCTATCTCTTTTATGAAGTGTTTTGAAACACCCACATAAAAATAAAAATTTTAAAAGGTGTTTCTCAACACCACCATTTTCTTGAGAATCTATCTCTTTTATGAAGTGTTTTGAAACACCCACATAAAAATAAAAATTTTAAAAGGTGTTTCTCAACACCACCATTTTCTTGAGAATCTATCTCTTTGTCACATTCCCAAATTAAATGAATTTTTTTCAAATTTAATGGGAAATAGGAATCCATAGGCATTGAAATTAGTCCCAAAGTTGTGGGATTTTCCCATTTCATCTAAAATGGTGTTAACCATTTATAGGCTACTTAAGGACCTCTCTTCCTAAGCAAGAAAAGAGAAACCAAATGCTCTGATACCAATGTAATGGAATCAGCTTATTCACTTGAGAGTAGCGGAAATTAGAGAGAGTAGTTTTGTGACTTTACTTTGTGAGCATAGCGGGTGAACATAATTGATGGTAGCAACATAAACATAGCATTTAGTTAACTTGGCATGAACAATACTTTTGCAAGAGAGAGAATTTAGAGAACATGACAACAGTTGAGGACCGGATTTATGTGGAGCCGTTCCCCCCTCCAATAGGCATTTGTATTATGATTTCTCCCATCAAGAGAGACTTGTTATAATACAATCTTTGTGTTCTTTGTGACCTAGTTGATGCAATGAAGATGGAAAGCTTCATGCATCATGAGCATAACATAAAATTTTAAGAAAGCATTAACTATCCCAAGCCTCATTCCCAAGACCTCAAACACCTTCGAAGGTGGAGAGAGCTAGCAGTGAATGAGGGTAGGGAAGTTATAGGAAAAACAATTAGTTCCTCACTTATCATCACTCTTCTTGCTAGCATATATAATAGCATAGTAACGAAGATGTCAAGCTTAAGCATTGAAGCATGGCTCTTGGTTGGAGTTGCATTCCATAGCCAAGAGCGTTGGTGTAGGCTCTCAACCTCTCTACTTCCTTGGAGAAGGAGAGGGAGCTCTTGCACTTTGCACTTCACACCATGAGAGTGTGTGTGGGAGAGTATACTCCCTAAGCAGGCCCCTAGCTTCCTTGGTCGACCCCCACTTGTAGCTCATGCTTGAATCTCATTGGACACCTCTCAGCCTAGCCAATCACAAGCAGGAGGTAAATCAAGTAACAAGGGTAGCCTTGGGACAAGTGTCCCCCTTTCCTCTTTGAGAGAGAGGACTTGATAAATGCAAAGACAATTAATCAAATCTTCTAAATTATCGTTGGACCCCTTGGATGGCCAACGAATAGGCTTCATGCACACCAGGAGGGAAACATGAGCAGGAACTTGACAATTGTCCCTTTTGCTTTCTTTGTACCAAGAATGCCTTGTGTGAGTGTATGTGTATTCTCTCTCATCCCCCATCTTGTAGGGATCACACCCTCATTGTAGGGATTGAATATTGACTTCTTGGCACACCTTATCTCAAGAATCTTAGTCGGCAATATGCAATCATAAGAGAGTGAAAGAGGCATAGTGAAAGAGAATTAAGCATTGATTAGTGTTAATCAAGTCACATGAGTAAGGAGAAGCTCAAGGACTCAACAATGAAGTTGAGAACCCTAATTCCATTTGAATTCCATTTACACACTGCTTTATATACCTAGGGTTAAAATATGCAATGTCCAGGTGCCCAAGACCTTTATGGCTCCACCACTTCTTGTATTTGCAACCTAGGCACACTAACTGACATATTCTTTACATCTTGGAACTTTCATGAAGCCTGTAGCACATTACAATTATTACAAGGATTGAAATAAATCAAACAATTATAATACATGGCCATTTTGAAAAAATGTGTAACTCCAATCTTTACTACTTCTTTGCATTCATCCTTGATACAAAGAATGAGCCATTTGTGGCTTCTAGAAATTGATATCAAGAGTAGGGTGGTCTTCATACTGGGAATGAGCTATTTGTGGCTTCTAGCAGACATAATTGAAGATAATGGTGTTGGTATTGCTAGTGGATCTCCAAAGATTTCCAAGCCCCTCTAAGGGCCCTTATCTCAATAGTTTCTCTAAGGCAAAGCACATTCAAAGCTCTCAAAGAGTTGCAAGTGGAAGGATAAAGAAACCAAAGGCTCAAGCACTTCAAGGATTGAAGGAACCAAGAGCCGAACTTCTTACAAGCACCCAAAGGAGATTCAAACATCCTTTAACTTAGAAATCTTCACAAAGCGTCTTAAAGAGCATCAAAGAAGACAAAACTTTTTTTTATGAAGAGTGACTTCACTCTATGAATAGATGCTTCACAAATTAAGTGTCAGAGAACCAAGTATTTTCTCAATCCCCCCCCCCCCCGCTCTCTCTCTCTCTCTCTCTCTCTCTCTCTCTCTCTCTCTCTCTCTCTCTCTCTCTCTCTCTCTCTCTCTCTCTCTCTCTCTCTCTCTCTCTCTCGCAATTAACCCTAAAACTTTGCAACCAAGCATAACAATTTTTGCAATGTATATCATAATCTACATTTACGGGGATGATATTATAGTGGTGCTTGTGTAAAGAGGTAGACACTGGCTAGGAGAGTTTCCTAATTTTAGACCCCTTTATTAGCACCATGGAAAAATTTAGCAATTCCACTTGAAAGGGAGGGAAAATCAACAACAACATCATTAGCATCCGAATCAGCAGTTCTTTTACATCAGTATTTTTCATTGCACTTGTTTTTCAATAAAGCTTAAGATAAAGCTGTGAAAACATGGACATCATTGGCACCAACAAGGTGTGTCTAGAAGACAAAGACCATGAAGCAGATGAAGAAAAAGCAGTAAAGAAGACAAAGGTGCTCTTAAATTAGAGTGAAGCAGACGTTTTTCAAGATTTTGCTCTTGAATTAGATCGTTGTTTTTGCTCTTGGATTGGAGTGTGGCTCTTCGCTTGGAGTGTTATGATGTTTGTCTCCTAGATTGGGGATGTATGTTGTCTGTGCTCTTGGATTGGAGTGTTGTTTTTCTTTATCAAGTTGTAGCCCAAAGCCCAATGGGAGGAATTTTTGTCATTCTTTGTAGATCTATCATCCTGAGTGGATATGTATTGACATCCTCTGTGGATATTGTGTCATCCTTAATGGATAAAGAATCTTCAATGTATTGTTCTAGTCCAAACCTCAAGGGGAGGATAGTAAGGTATGAGTTTTGTCCTAGAGTCACTAGAGTATGAGTTAAGGAGAGAAAAGGTGGAATTATCCCACATGAAGCGCTGCAAGGTTTTAGAGCTACTTAAAGCTCGTTTCATGAATAAAAAAATCCATTCCAAGTTTGCATTATATCTCTCTTGTTTATGGTGATCTTGTTATGGGTTAGCAGGCTACTCAAGATCATGTTTATGAGTCCAAGTTAATCTATCTTGGAACCTAATTTTCTTGAGTGATAATCTGGCCTACACACACTCACCTGTGTGCACAATGTTTGTCTTTCATTCACCCTAGCTAACATGATCCCATTCCCAACACCAACCATGAAACGAATGAGTGTTTTTACAATAAGAATTACGTGAAGGAAATGCTATACGGACCTCCAAGGATGCAACCATTTCCACCACCATCATTAAGGTACCAAATAGGCCCAAATAATTCCATTCAAGGGGGAGACACGTCTCAACCAATGTTGAGTCAGAGAATGTTTCCACTAACTTCATATTACAAAGAACCAATGGAGACATGCGAGAGGGAACCTGAGAGTATTGAATACACTAACAAAAGTCATCCTTCTTGGGTAAGTACAAATGATGTTGCTAAGTCATCATATGTTGTACAACCAACAAAAAGTCACTATAGAATGGACGAGAACACACTCATTTTCATATCAAACCAAAATTATAAACCTAGAAGTTATCCTCCTAGGTCAGAACAGCCAATGGGGGTGTCACAAGCATTCCAACCAACAGATTTGTGCTATGAATGCGGTGGCAATCATTGGTGGGTGAGAGTTTTCCCACACAAGGTCAAATATAAAATGATTTTTGGGTTGTGTGATTGATGTGAAATCGACCATGTTCTTTCAAACTATCCCAAAAATCTTGAGAACAAGGGGAAAGTAACAATGAATGCCATTGGAAATTTTCCATGCTCAAGTGGATTAGAAACCGAGCCTACAATTTTGGTAAATGTGGTGACTAGAGCTCAAGCTCAAGAAGCTACAAGAAACACACTGTCCAAGAAGAAAACAAATTATCAGTTCAAATGGAATTTGAGAGCTTACTGGTGGTAAGGACTCAAAAGAAAATCTTGGAAGGCTTAACAAGACAAAAGGAAAGCGGCTAAAAGAGAAAATTGCCTTAGATATGGAGTTGCAACAAGCTAGGGAGCAACTAAAACATGAAAAAGAGAACAAGAATCAAACGGAAGGAGCCGTGTCATTCAAAATATCATCAAGAGGTTCAATCTTGTTACACAAAGTTATAGACAAGCTTACAAGTCTAGACTAAAAACCAACGAGACATTGGAACAGAGATGGTTGACATATTTTCATCATGAGGTTGAGAAATAGAGATTAGAAATGTGCAAGAGGCTCATAGAGATAGCTGAAGCTCCAATGGAATAAAAAAAACTAAACATCCCTAAACACAAAGTTTTAAATAACAAAACGGATAGAGAAATTGAGCACAAAGGAGACAAAATGAATGATAAAATGAAGCTTGAAACAAAAAAACCATTGAACACAAGGGTAGTGGTTAATACCAGAGACGATTATAAGTCACACGTGAAACAGCCATATCCACAAGCCTTATGGGAAACAATACTCGATGGTAGTGTGTTAGCAAGCTAACGTGGACACCATTTTTCGGAGTTCTCCTTGTAAAACAATTATTATTTTGATAAATAGAGAATATTGTAACTCCGATTTTCTTGGTAAACTTTGTAATTAATGAGCCGGGGCTACAAGCTTCCAGATTGTAGCAGCCAGTTAATTCCCAGCTTTGGTAGAACTCCAGATTATTAGTTTTGACCACTCAAAAACCTTGGCTACGGTATAAAAGCCAATTTTTGTAAGTTTTTTATAAGTTTTTGATAAGAAATACACAGCATGAGCTAACGACGCTCACTTCTCTCCTTCTCGCGCTTCCTACTCCCTCCCCAGTTGTCACATTACTAATGCGTTTGTTGCATTGCAACCGCAGGTAAGAGCTCTACGCATTGACGTAAGCCATTCACAGTATTTCATAGCTTTTGGCGTCGTCGATCCGCGACCTAATTTCATCATAATTAGGAATTTACACTTTTAAATAAAAAACTAAGCATAGGCGGGGTATTTGGGCATCATTGCTAAGCATTTAGATGCATTCTGGGTCAAAAACAACTTGGTCAAAAATCCACTGCTGTTAATAATCGTGATTTTGGAACTTGACCTAAAGTGGGGTTTGAAACTATAGGCATTTGTGATTAGGTCTTATAAACTTGTCCTAGAAGTTTCGTTATGTTTGGATGTCATTTGATGTTGTAACGGATGTGATTTGCTTGCCGATGAGCGATTGGCTTTTGGTGATTTCAGTCACTTGAGATTAGCCTGAGTTAGATGCGAGTTGTTAGTTGTTTTCCGAGAGATTGACAACCTCTTGTAGCCTATATGCACTAGTCGAGTCAGCTTTGTCCCATGGTTTGACAAATTAATCGTGGTTCTCGCTAATACTGCAATAAGATAGGATGGTGAGGTTAGACATGCGTCCCACATTTGGCGCCGTTGCCGGGGACCGAGTAGACATAAACTAGAGAAAACACGAGCGTCTTGTGTAATTGTCTATTAACTTCCTCTAGGTTCACCTAGAGTAAAACTCTCTCTTTTAGAAACCGCATAGCATAAGGGTGTTGTCTTTTGCTGTGTAGAGGTAGCTTAGAAGTAATCGTACTTGCTAAGTTCCTTTAGAATTGTAGGATTGTAGATTTAGATTAGTAATTGGATAATGATTGGTAGACGAGACAAGTCTTAAGATCAAGACTCTGAAAAACATAAAAAACACAAGGAAACGAGCGTTTGTGGACACTTTCCACAACACCATTGCATGAGAAACTAGGAGTAGGGTAAGTAGGATCCGAGGTGGATTTCAGAACATTGCTCTCTCTGAAGGAATCAAGCGTGAGTTGTTATGTCAAGTTGCAGAATTTCAGGTCTATGGCTAGAAATAGCTTGAAAAGACTCGAATTCACTCAATCCAACTAAACAGTAAGCCTAAGAGTTGTCCGAACCAGTGGGTAAGCTCAAAGACACTTCGAGGTAAAAATTTTAAGAAGTTGACCAAAACTCAGATTATTTACTTTTTCTTGACATTTTAGGCCAAACTAAGTTTTGACTTGATTTATAGGCTTAAAAACCATCATAAAAAGACTGTCTTTGAGAAAATTGCAAAAAAATGCTCATTTCAAGCCTCCAGTTAATAATCGTGATAATCAACTTTTTGCTCTAAATTGGCCAAGGTTCATACCATTGACTCATTGCATATGTACAAACAACTTTTGTAAAGGCCCAAAAGATTTGGATCACTAAATTGACAAAAAACTGCGTAAAAACTAAAGTTTGTACTGACTTTTTGAATCTTGCTTGTAAATTGGGTAAAATTTTATCCAAACTTGTGGAAAATGGATCCATAGGCTTATATTGATGTGATAAACATGTGTACATGCTTAGTTGACCAAAAAGTTGCAAAAAATTGTCAAATATAAATAATCATAATTATTTACATCTGCTCTATTTTTGAAATTTTTTTGACCAAGTTGGCATACCACTAGCTTTAACATGTTGTAATAAGCCCACAAACCAAATTTGGTAAGATTTGAATCACTGGATTGAAAATTGTGAGTAAAATTGCAAAGTTAGTATGCGGACAGATAATTGATGACCATTTGACCAAAAATTGTCCAAATTTGATGAAAATTGGCTAGTGACCTTAACTTAAGGTGCTTAACAGATCTGTATCAAAGTTGGGGTAAAAATTTGTAAAAAATTGTCAGGAGTAAATAATCGCGATTATTTACATTTGCTTCAAAACTTAGTGATTTTTCAAATTTGAATATATCTTAAGGTCAAGAACATCAAATAGACCCCACAAATCAATTTTGGTGAAATTTGGACCACAAAAGTGAGACTTAAGCCAGATTCTCGAAATCAGAGTTTGCGGACACAGAACAGTGGGTAACCTTGATAAAATTTTGTCCAAACTTGTTGAAACTTGTCCAAGGGCTTTAACAAGTTGTATACTTACCAAACCTATAAAAAAAAGTGCAAAAACTTGACAAAAGTAAATAATCACGATTATTTACTTCTGCTATCCAGAGACTTCAATTTTGACTTTTGGGCTTATACAATGTTAGACTAGCATAAAATAAGGCCATAGGATAATTTTGGGTTTAATCAGATCAAAATTGGTAAAGATACACTGAGTTCACAGATTGCAGGTTAGACCTTTGATTTTGCTAAAGCTGAATCTGAAAGTCAAAATTTTGACTTCCATAGCACGAATTGAAGTGATATATAGAGACCAATCACGAGAGTTCTCAAGAGCTCTACTGTCCTTATAGAAAAATAGTTAATTTGATTAATTTTGTACAGGAATCACGTTGTAGATGGGGCATAAGTGGCTTGACAGAAGGTTGCAATTGAATCGAGTGGAAATTGACAACAAGTCAATCCAAGGTGAGTACTCTATCCAGGGCTTCATAAGTCTATATGAACCTTAGATCTGGTCGTGTACTAGGAAATCAAGGCCTATTTGCAGAAACCACCAGTAGAGTATCCACCGAAGAAAGAGTGAATCAAGGCAATTCCTTGCACACAATTCCTGAAGAAGTCTCGGATACTTGTTCAGATTCAACATCCGAAATATCTTCTTACTCGACTCACTCGGAAACTGGAACGACAATGTGCTATAAGCATATACTCTCTTTTTACAAGACTAACCGTCATGGAGCCCAGGTTTACTTGGATCCTAACGAAGAGTATGCTGTTCGCATTGATGACCATGGTATTGAGTTCGAAGAAGAGGTTAGGGCAAACAAACAAGGAAAAATGTACATGGATTGAAACGGAACTCAATATGTACAAGTCGAAAATCCTGATGTGGTAGACAAATGGGGGTTAGAAGTAAACACTATAATCCCAGATATGTCAGCAAAAGAAGGACCACCAACCTTGGAATTCGAGGGATATGATCAAGTAGATTTGAAGCCTTTGAAACGGCTTAGTACGGATAATCCTAGAATTGGAGTCTATTGTTGGGAAGATAGAAACATAAAAGATCTTTTGTGGACTTCTCATGCTAGACCAGGACAATTAACGACCATGAAGATTATCTATATCTTCAAGATCAAAGATAAGGGATCTGCGGATCTACCAACTTACCTGTTTAGGGATTGTTATAACAACTTTGTTATGATGACTCTTGAGGAGGTAGAACAAACCAAATACCAGGGGTATTCCATACGGGATTGGATATTGGGTCAAGGACCAGAAACCACTCCAAGAGACGAACATCGTGAGATATCATCTGAGAGTAATGTGAAGAAACCAGAAACCACCTCATCTCGTAGAAAACCGGGTGACACTACGGCCAGTCCAGAGATACATGAGTCACTATTTCTAACGGACTGGTTTGAAGGACTCGGAACAGGACCAACTCCTAGAAGACCTGGGGTTGAACCAAATAGACGTGTCAGACCAGCTGATTTTCAAAAATGGGTCAAAAAATACAGTGGATCAGGGGATCCCTATGACCACTTAGCAAGCTTTAAGCAAGTGCTAAGAGCAGAGCGTATATTCGATTTTCATACTCAATTTGAGGGGTTTGGAATGACATTAGAAGGAAAAGATTTGACATGGTTCCAAAACATTCCACCAAGGTAGATCATGGACTTGAATACATTATCTCAAGGATTTGTAGCTGCTTATTCTAAAATGGGGATTAAACATAATGCGGTAGCTCAAATCTACAACTTTAAACAGAAACATTGTGAGTTTATTAGGGATTGTGAAACTTGAATGAAACAATAGATTACCAGATGCCCAGAGATGGAGATACCTGCAGAAGCATGACTTGTATCCTTGTTTCTGGAGGGACTGCTAAACAAAGAACTTCATGCTATACTCTATAGTAAAAAGCATACAACCCTAGAAGTGTGTGTGTCTGATGCTATTGACCTAGGAGACAATTGTGAGATCTTCAATGAAGAGGATGCCCCTAGGGATAACCAAAGAGAGAAGAAAACATCCACAAAACCAGCACAAGTGGGAACAACTGCTGCTGCGGCACCACTCTCAGCCATAGAAGATATGCTAAAAAGGATGAATGACATGATGAACAATATGCAAAAATCACCTATGAGTATGGAAAGGGATACCTCCACAGGGACAACCAATTAGGCCACAAAAATGGTGTGCAAATGAGGGTAAATGGACCAACCATGAGACCCATGAGTGCTACTTCATACCAAAGTATGATGGGAATGTTTAGTACGTGCCCATGAGGCCCCAGGGACAACCCATGTACATATATCAGCTTAATATGGCCCAAGCTCAAAGACCACCAATGGGTATGGAAAGACCTCAACCTGTGTTGGGACAAAAACCTCCATATCCAGGACATAATGTGGTGCCTGTAAAGTACATGCACTCAAAAGGAGTCATAGATGAAGAAGCATTAGTGCCTATTACACCCTATGCAGAGCCTAGTCCATCTACAGTAATGGTAGAGGGAGAATGGTATAGTCCACATCCACCACCAATGGAAGAAACCATGACTTATGCTCCAACAGAGCTTGCACCAATGTATTATGTAGCTAATCAAGGTGTCATACCTCCCATGGGAAGACCCATGATGAAGCCCAGAACAAGAAATTGTCATAAACTGTGGTGCTGATGACCATTGGAAGAACGAATGTCCAGAGCCTGACAAAAACTTCAAACCAATTGAAGCCTATTGCATACAATGTTGCAAAAAGGGGGGACACTTTCTGGAAGATTTTCCTAAGAATCCTTTGAACAAGGGAAAAACTGTTGTAAACGTAGTCCAAGTGATGCCTAGTAGCTCATCAGAGAGTGAACCGATTGTTCCAATCAAGGTAGTCACTAGAGCCCATGAAAAGAAAAAGAAACACAATTTCTCTGAAGATTCAGAGAACACGAAAGTTTCTTCTCAAACAATCAAAAGGAGCACAAGCAAAAGATATGAGATGAGAAAACAAAAACAACGGGTTGAAAATGAAGAGAAAGCAAAAATGCTAGCCCAGGATAAGTTGAAAGAAACTGGCCAGTGAATTCAAGAAAACAACCGTGAAATCTGGAGGATCCATTCTGGTCGATAAAATATTTGAGCCTATTAATGCTGCCTTGGAAGCCTACCAGGCAGGACTTAAAGCAGGCCAAAACATGAAAAGCAAATGGAATCTCCAGATATGGAAGCAGCGAAGCTGGAAGCTTATCAAAACTTGGTAAGAATCATGCAAGCAATGGTGGATAAACAAAAACCCAAGCTTGAAAGTATTGCAAAATCGGAAGAGCTTGCGGTAGAAGAAACGAAAGAAAAATCCGATGTGGTGGCAAAACCCCACCTTGAAACAAATGAACCAGAGCTCATAGTGCCGGACAACGAAGATGCCTTAGACGGAATTCCATTCGTAGAGGAAGACTAGCGAGGACACTTATGGGAAAAGGTAAGAGAGATCAATGATGGGAGCCTAACTTTAAAGTCAGCTCCTATAGAGGAAGTCTGGTTGGATAACCTACCATCTGATATGAACATGGATTTACAATCCTTGTATGGGGATTGCAGATCGGAGGCTTCAGGAATATCTAAACCATTGACATTAAAAACATTACGATCTTACTTGGGAGATAACAAAGATGAATCCATCATTTGCGAGACCACTCAAGTAAAACGAGCCAAACAGACCTTAGAAGTAGACAACATTCATTCAATCATGTCTATACCCATCCAATGCACCCTTACTTTGGGAGAACTGTTGAAACTCAGGCCATACTTATGGAACGATTTATAGAAAACCCTAGAGAAGGTGGGGATAACAGGGTTAATCTCTAAGAATCTAGGAAAAATGAAAAATAAAATGGAAAACAAAGAGATTCGATCAGTTCCTATGAACAAGGTCATAGAATATTATGAAGGGGAAGAAGGAAACACTACCCTCCCTATGAAATATAATGACATTGAAACCATGGCAATACTGGATAGTGGGGCTGGCATAGCCATAGCCACTAAAGCAGTATGGAAATCCTGAGGACAGCCCGCCATTAGACAAACGCAAATGAAATTACAGTTGGCTGACGGACACATTGAGAGACTACTAGGGCTACTAGAAAAAGTGATAGTCAACAACTCCCGTGGAATTGAATATCAACACGCTTTTGCCATAGTAGACTTTGGGAAAAAACTCAAGTAGGAAATCATATTGGGAAGACCTTTCATGCGACAGGTACAACTTATCCAAGATAGAGATGTCTTGAAAACACCCCTCCAAGAGTTTGATTCAGTCTCTTCAGTTGAAACTAAACTCCCACTTTGGTTAAACAAAGACACTCCTATTTGGAGGTGCGGAGCTTCAAAAAATGGAAGCTTAAGACGAGAGGAATGTATCCTAGAAAGGGACTGTACAGACGAAGCCTACATACCTGAACCCTTTCCAGAGCATTTATTTGAACCATTCGAGTGGACTCAAATTTTTAGTGACATTGGATGTATGTGTGAATACGTCTATGCCTACTCAATTTTGCAATGAGGATGGCTACGACATAATTCCCATCCAAATGATGTCAGTCCTTAACATTGAAAACAAAGATGAGGAAACAAAGGACTTGATGAAAGCTCAACAAGTCTTTTTTGACCTCTATTACGATGCAACTGATGAGTTAGATGAACACTCAGCTACCTTAGAAGATTCGAGGTCAGAAAAAGAGCATACGAGAGCTCAGTTACTCTTAAAAATAGGGGAGGAAAAGTTTTTTGAATTTCCAAACCAGAAATCAAGAAGAAAAAATGATATAGAAGAAAGAGAAACATCAAAATCGTGAAAACACGACCTATGCCATCAGTCTCCAGTAGAACACAATTCCTGATGCAGATAGCTGCTAACGATTGTGTCAAGGACAAAATAACGGGCAGGTATCCTTCAAACAGAAACTCAGAAATGTCTCAGACATTGAGAAAAGCAAGGAAGGATACTCATGAAAATCCTCAGGATAAAAAGCCACTCATGACCAAAGTCGAGCGAAAAAAGAAATATCAAGAGTTGAAAAAATCTTTAAAGGAGATATACACAACCGAAATGGAAACCACGAAAGAGGATGGTAAGGATGTAATGCATGTTCCATACCATTACAAAAAGTATACTCTCCAAGATTGAAAAATCATAATCGAACAACCTGTTAGGGAACTACGGAAACAAGGCGTCTTACGAAGGACCTGAAAACGCTAAAAGGGTAGACTTGGCTGAACCAGGAGAAGAGCTTAGACCGGCTTACATTGCAAATGACCTAAGAGAAGAAGAAGAAAAGATTTTGCTAAGATTATTAAAGGAATACCGGGATATCTTTGCTTAGTCTTACAAGGATCTCAAGGGTGTCGATCCAGAAATCTATCAACATACTATATCCATGAGAGACTATGCGAAACCAAGTAGACAAAGACCATACACTTATAACGAAACATTTGCAAGAAAGATCAAAGAAGAGATTGAAACACTGAAGGAAGCTGAATTCATTTACAAAATTGAACACATAGATTGGGTGTCTCCAATTGTGGTAGTACCTAAGAAGAATGGGAAATTACGAGTGTGTGTTAATCTCAAAAAAGTAAATGTACTTACCATTAGAGACAACTTTTCTCTTCCAATAATTGAGCATAAGTTTAGAACGAGTGGTAGGAAAAAAAGCTTACAGCTTCTTAGATGGATTTTCAGGATACAATCAACTTTTGGTTGACCCAAAAGATCAGCATAAAACTCCTTTTGCAACAGAATGGGGTATATTTTCCTATCGGGTTATCCCGTTCGGGTTAACTAATGCTCCAGCCACATTTCAGAGATTGATGAGCCATGCTTTCAAAGAGTATCTTCGGAAATTCTTTGAAGTATACATGGATGATCTATGCGTACATTCGTCAATCCGGGCTGATCATTTTGAACACCTCAAAAGGTATTCGAGAAATGTAGACTTTATAGGATTTGCTTAAATCTTGAAAAGTGCACATTCATGGGAAGATAAGAGAAAATTCTTGGACATATCGTGTCTAAAAATAGCATAACCACCGATATTGAGAAAATTCATGTCATTGCTGATTTGCCTAGACCAAAAACAATCAAGGGGGTACAAGCCTTCATGGGACATTGTGGATATTACCGACGGTTTATCTACATGTACGCTATAATTGCAAAACTC